>NC_069660.1:193971719-194573862 GCF_027244095.1 Hemicordylus capensis
TCCTGGGAATTCATGAAAACTTTGGAAACTGTGGGATTTGGAGTTAATTACATAAGGGCGATTGGGTCTATATATTCTGAACAAAAAGCAAATATTAAGGTTAATGGAGAACTTACAGATTATTTTAGTATTCAAAAAGGTACTAGACAAGGCTGTCCCCTATCCCCATTATTGTTTATATTGGTTTTGGAAATTATGTGTAGGATGATAAGGGAAGAGACTAAAATACAAGGATTGACAATAGGGACACAAAGATATAAATTAAGAGCCTTTGCAGATGATATAGTGTTATTTTTACAAGATCCTTTAGAATCAATTGATACACTACTGGAGATATTAGAATCACATGGGAACCTGGCAGGGTTCTATATAAATAAAGACAAGACAAAGGTATTAACTGAAAACATGAACAAAGAAGACATTGAAATATTTGCTCTGAGATCCAGTTTTAAAGTGGAAAAAAAGGTAAATTATTTAGGAGTGACGCTTACCACAAACAATGCATTATTGTTTCAAAATAATTATATTAAAACTTGGAAAGAAATAAAGACGGACTTGAGCAGATGGAATAGATTGAATTTATCATTAAGTGGAAGAATTTCTGTTATTAAAATGAATGTTCTTCCTAAAATGTTATATCTCTTCCAGACAGTACCAATAATAAATTCAATGTCAATTTTCGTCCAATGGCACAAAGATGTAAGGAATTTTGTCTGGCAAGGCAAAAAACCAAGGATAAACATTAAAACCTAACAGATGATAGGAAGAGAGGAGGATTTGCACTACCAAATTTTAAGTTATATTTCGAAGCGATATGCCTAACCTGGATAAAAGAATGGGTTACATTAAAAAATCCAAGATTGTTGGATTTGGAAGGATTTGATTTAAGATTCGGGTGGCATGCATATTTCTTTTATGACAAGGTTAAAGTAAATAAAGAATTTTTAAATCATTATGTTAGAAAAAGTCTATATATTAGGGATGTGAAAAAAATTTCGGGCACAGAATGATCTGTGCCCGAAACGAACAATTTCGGGTGATTCAGGGCCGAATCGAATCACCCCCGATGTCCCCCGATATTTTTCGGGCACGAGCCAAATCACCCAAATTTCGGACCCGAAAAATTCGGGTGATTCGGTTCATGGTTGATTTTTGGCGATTTTTTGAAGTTTTAGTGACTTTGGGGCAGTTCGGGGGCATAGCATGGGATCTGGGCAAAAGGAGTGGGGTGGGGTGGTAGTGCCTAATGGGTGCAGGCTACCACCCCAATTTCAGGGGGATTGGGCAAAGGGCTGGTTTTTGGTAAATTTCTGAAATTTTCATGTCTTTGGGGCAGATTGGGGCAGAAAGTGGGGCCTAGGGCAGAATAGTGGGGTAGGGTGGTAGTGCCTAATGGGTGGAGGCTACCACCCCAATTTCAGGGGGTTTGGACAAAGGGGTAATTTTTTGAGAATTTTTTAAGTTTTAGTGACTTTGGGGTAGTTTGGGGGCAGAAAGTGGATCTGCCCCAAAAGAGTGGGGTGGGGTGGTAGTGCCTAATGGGTGGAGGCTACCACCCCAATTTCAGGGGGATTGGGCAGAGGGCTGATTTTTGGCAAATTTCTGAAATTTTCATGTCTTTGGGGCAGATTGGGGCAGAAAGTGGGGCCTGGGGTGGAATAGTGGGGTGGGGTGGTAGTGCCTAATGGGTGGAGGCTACCACCCCAATTTCAGGGGGTTTGGACAAGGGTGATTTTTTGAGAATTTTTGAAGTTTTAGTGACTTTGGGGCAGTTTGGGGGCAGAAAGTGGATCTGCCCCAAAAGAGTGGGGTGGGGTGGTAGTTCCTAATGGGTGGAGGCTACCACCCCAATTTCAGGGGGATTGGGCAGAGGGCTGATTTTTTGGGAATATTTGAAGTTTGGGTGTCTTTGGGGCAGATTGGGGGCAGAAAGTGGATCTGCCCCAAAGGAGTGGGGTGGGCTGGTAGATAGTGCCTAATGGGTGGAGGCTACCACCCATCCCCAATTTGAGAGTGATTGGGCAGAGGGGTGAATTTTGGTGAATTTATTTTTATGAGGTTTGTCTTCATAAGGTGAAGTGTGCTAAATTGATTACTTCCTCATATTATTCATAGTAATAGAGAGTGTGAAAAAGTGAAAGTGGGGTCATGAGAGTTGTCTAATTGAAAAAAAATCTCATTTGCTATGATACAATGAGAAGAGGTGTGAATTCTCATTGTATCATAGCAAATGAGATTTTTTTTCAATTAGACAACTCTCATGACCCCACTTTCACTTTTTCACACTCTCTATTACTATGAATAATATGAGGAAGTAATCAATTTAGCACACTTCACCTTATGAAGACAAACCTCATAAAAATAAATTCACCAAAATTCACCCCTCTGCCCAATCACTCTTAAATTGGGGATGGGTGGTAGCCTCCACCCATTAGGCACTATCTACCAGCCCACCCCACTCCTTTGGGGCAGATCCACTTTCTGCCCCCAATCTGCCCCAAAGACACCCAAACTTCAAATATTCCCAAAAAATCAGCCCTCTGCCCAATCCCCCTGAAATTGGGGTGGTAGCCTCCATCCATTAGGAACTACCATCCCACCCCACACTTTTGGGGCAGATCCACTTTCTGCCCCCAAACTGCCCCAAAGTCACTAAAACTTCAAAAATTCTCAAAAAATCACCCTTGTCCAAACCCCCTGAAATTGGGGTGGTAGCCTCCACCCATTAGGCACTACCACCCCACCCCACTCTTCCGCCCCAGACCCCACTTTCTGCCCCAATCTGCCCCAAAGACATGAAAAATTCAGAAATTTCCCAAAAATCACCCCTTTGCCCAATCCCCCTGAAATTGGGGTGTTAGTCTGCACCCATTAGGCACTACCACCCCACCCCACTCTTTTTGCCCAGATCCCATGCTATGCCCCTGAACTGCCCCAAAGTCACTAAAACTTCAAATATTCACCAAAAATCAGCTCTTTGCCCAATCCCCCTGAAATTAGGGTGGTAGCTTCCACCCATTAGGCACTACCACCCCACCCCAAAATTTTGCCCCTGGGCCCTTTCCCCCCCAAATCAATTCAGATTCAGATTCGGGTTAAATCCGAATCCGAACCAAATCAAGGGTGATTCGGGTGGCCCATATTCGAGCACAAAACAGAACAGGGGTGATTCGGTTCGGGTCCCGAACCGAATCACCGAAAATCCGAATTGCACACCCCTAAAATCTCATTTGCTATCATAGAATCCACACTCAGAATACCTCAGAAACAACAGAACCCTGTACGCCATGGGTTAGGAACCCATGGGGGTGGTTGGCACCCTATGTGCACTACACCACCACTCGCTCTGGGCCATCCCAGCACCCCCCAAGTGCACTTATGGGGCTGCTGAAAGCTCCATTATATTATAACTTATGAGCACTACACCACCACTCGCTCTGGGCCATCCCAGCACCCCCCAAGTGCACTTATGGGGCTGCTGAAAGCTCCATTATATTATAACTTGTGAGGAAAAACCTTAAAGACGTGTAAATTTCAACAATTAACCAAAAATCAGCCCTCTGCCCAAATCCTTTGAAAAAATTCAGGTAGCTTCCTTGCCCCTACCCGGCACTACCACCAACCCCACACCGCTCTAGGCCACCCCTTTCCCCCCGACGTGAAGCGATACACCCTCCATTATACCTAATGGGGGAAAACCTTAAAAATGCGTAAACTTCAGAAATTCACCAAAAATCAGCCCTCTGCCCAATCACTCTGCAATTGGGGTGGTAGCCTCCACCCATTAGGCACTACCACCCCACCCCACTCTTTTGGCACGTTATGCCCTCGATCTGCCCCAAAGACACTAAAACTTCAAAAATTCACCAAAAACCAGCCCTTTGCCCAATCCCCCTGACATTTGGGTGGTAGCCTCCACCCATTGGGCACTACCACCCCACCCCTCTATTTTGCCCCTGTGACCCATTTTTTAATCCGAATCAATTCGGATTTGGATTAATTCGGATCCGAATCGAATCAGTGGTGATTCAGATGGGCCATATTCGGATACAGAACAGAACAGGGGTGTTTCGGTTTGGATCCGAATCAAAACACCGAAAATCCGAATTGCACACCCCTAATAGCCATCATGGCCAATATCCATTGCTAAACCTATCCTCCTGTTAGGTATCAGGAGTCTCAAACCAGTTACCCTAGCAGCAGGGCTCAAGCACCTTATTCCTACACAACCACAGCAGTGTCCAGGTAGAGAGAATTAATATCTAATGCCTAGCCAGAGCTGTATGTTGCAATGTTGGGGAAATGTCAGGAACATTTCGGGACCTGAGAGCACATGTTCCTGGAGGGCATGTCATTCAAACCCACCCAAGCCTGGTTTCTGCGCCATGCTACCAAGATTCTCCTGACTTCTGTCCAACTTCTGTAACCAGGTTTTGAAGTTAGGTAGACAAAGTCAGGAGAATCTCAGTAACACATTGTGGAAACTGGACTTGGTGGGCTTGGACAACATGCCCACTGAGAGCATGTACTCCCACATCCGGATATTTCCCTAACTTCTTTACTTTGCAGCAATCCTGCAAGGCTGCCTCATTTAAGTTATTCCAGGCTTGGTCACTCAGTCTGAGCAACATCATTCATTAGAGAATAATTTTGCCTCCTTCTGCCTCATTCAGTACTCGACCCCAGACTTGCCTTGAATACATCTTCTGTATCCCCCATCAACTTCACTGGATGATCTCCTGTTCTATTATAATGATAGAGAGGGGGGAAACCCTCTCCAAATTCTCCATATCCATCACAATTTTATAAATCTCTATCATGTGCCTCTCAGTTGTCTTTTTAGATTGTTGTTGTTGTTTGTTGTTAAAGCTCCAACACTTCAGTCTTTACTTCCAGGGAAGGAAGACTGTAATAAAGTTTCTTGAGCTTTCACCTCAAACTCCTAGATGTTGCAGGCAGAACTTTCCTTTTCTTAGAGAAACATTTCCCCCCCTAAAGTACACAATCTATAATTAAAGCAATTCCTTTCATTCTGTTATTATATTAATGCTTTTCACTAATACATTCAACATGAAGGCCTTACTCCATTCCCCTTGTTTTTATAATTGAACACATATATTACAAGGGGTTTGGGCTAATCCGTGCAGTCTTTTCATAGGTTGATACTGTTGCATTTCTTTCATTCAACCGCCCAACTAATCAGTGCTTAAGTTCAAAATAAGTTCATAGATATTTGGGGGTTGCGCATGTGTGACTGTGATTAGTTTTTATAATTATCCCTTTATGTTCCAGCAGATTTGGTCATGTGCACAAAAGGAAAGCAGAGGTGTCCAATTCCTAGAGAAATGCCTCAACAAATAAAGTTGAGGTTTAAAATACAATAGGAATTACTCTAGCCAGACTTTTACATACAGCCTATGATTCAGCTAATATAATACAATTATGGGTATGCATTCAAAAGCAGGGGCAGGGCCTCACTTTGGGAAAACATAGCAGTTTAATAAGTTCATGCAGGTGCCCATCAAGCAAGGGGAGCCATTTTAAGGCTGCATTTATAGAGAGGTCGCCACCAGGTTTTGGAAACGCCTGCTTAGAATGCAAACTTTGGCAGCTTATAACCTTACCTTAACAATGAAGTGAGCATTAGGCTTCCCTTAGTTCTTCTATGGCTCAGATTTTAACCCTCCCTTCTTCTCACTCATCAGTGCATGCAGTTACATAGCGGCTGTTCCAGTTATGATGATGATAGTGGCAACAGAGAAGAGGACTCTGTATTTCTCCCTCTTCCTCCTCTCTCTGTCACTCCACCCTTCTGTGGTGCCTGGAAAAAATATAAAGAATTATAGGCAGGTGACTCTAGGAAAACTTCCTTTCCCAGTGCTGAAGATGCCAAGAAATGAGAGGAGGGAGAAAAAGCAGGAGGGAGAGGAAGGGAGATAGAGATCTCTACCTGCCACTGTGGCCATTGTTCTGTAGAGGAGGAGTGGGGGTGGAGAGAGATGCATAGCACATATTGCAGCTGCTACTGCCACTGCAAGAGCCATTAGGTAAGGAGATTGGGGGTTCTTGTGGGGCAACTTATGAGCAAGCTGAGAACTCTCTCTTTTTAACAGTATTTTCTATTTTTGATTGTAATTGCCAGTATCAGTACCAACTGCTGGGGGAGCTCACTCGTCACTACAATTACATTCACCTTGAAATGGTGATACCTTGCCACTAACAGCGAAGTAGGGATGAACCCAGAGTGTTTCGGTGCCTCTTCGGTGAGGCGCCTAAACGCTTCGGCTCTCTGGCACCAAAACCCTTTGATGCGGGCCAAGGGGTTTCCTTTAGAGGAGGTGGGCAGGTCCTACCTATCCATCCTCCAAGCATCCACCACTCCGCGCCGCCCCACCATGGCGCTATTCAACTGGAAATAACTCAGTGCAAGCAGCAGCTTGTGCTGCTTTCCCCATTAAAACACCACGCCGTGGCAACGGGATGTTTCCCCAGCATCCCTCACGTAGTGTTGACATGTAAATGACATCGGCTCATGTGCCAGCGCCATTTACGTGCCGACACCATGCAAGGTATTCTGGGGAAGCATCCCACTGCCGCAGCATGGCATTATAAAGGGGAAAGTGGAACAACCTGCCGCTTGCATGGAGGTATTTCTGGTTGAACAGTGCCGTGGTGGGGCAGTGCTGGGTGGCAGGGGCTTGGAGGATGGGCAGGTAGGACCTGCCCGCCTCCTCTTAAGGGACACCCTTACAGCTCTTGGGATGGCACTGAAATGTTCACTACACATCCCTACAGCAAGCGTTGGGGACGAGGAGAAATAGAGATGGATGTGCATGCAAAAGAGCTTGGGGAGAGGTAGGCATGTGCAAGAGGAACAGAGACAGGAAATGGGGGTGGAGGAAGAGAGACATCATGAGAGATGTCCACTGCACTAGAATATATTGGCCAGTGGTCTAAATGGTAACACAGAGACAGTTCCACGTTGTTAAATTCCCTCCCTAAATGTGTTTGCCTGACACCCCCTCACTTCTTTTCAGCAGCAGGCAAAGGCCAGACTATCCTCTCAGGCTTTTAGTGGTGCCTGATGACTTGTATGGCATCTGTTTCCCCTTTTAATTTTACTCACTGGCTTTTTGTTATTATTGAAAAATATAATCTGCTGCTTTGCTTTTTAATTTGTTTTATTGTAAATTTTCCTGCATTTGTAAGACATCTGTGAGAAAGCAGGATATAACTTCTGAAATAACGAAGGTGTTGTGGTGATAATGATGCCTCTGTCAATTACTGACTGAGCTTAGAGATAGATGGATGTCTCTGCTTCCATCCCATCTGAATGCTACTCATTGCCCTTTTAACTTCCATTCAGCTTTCTTCCACTAAAGATCCAAATTTTCCCCATCACCACCCACCCCGATGCAAAAGTATTTCCCATCCAAACAGTTGATGCAATAATATGTTGCAAAATGCATATTTAAATTCCGCAAGTGTATTGGATGCATAGAATCTGTAGTAACATCTGAACTGCAAAGCATCTGATTTGCTGGGGAGGCAAAGGAATCTGGAACCATGTGTCCCATCACAAATTCTGGCAAGAGAATTTCCTCATTAGCATCCCTACTAGATGAGTTGCCCAGACTTCCCAGACAGGTGGAAAAGATCAAACAAGTCTTTCTGGTTTCTACTGGCTGAATTACACTTATGCTATAGAGCAGGCCTGCACAACTCAAATGACCTGGTGGGCCAAAACCACCGGTGACTTGGTTCATGGGGGCCGAGGTCAATTCTTAGGGTGCTGATTATTAGAGTAACACTTAATATCAATCAATCAAATTAAATCAAATTAAAGTAAAATTAATTAAAAATGAATTTAATCAAAATTTAACTTTTGACATTCTAGCAGGCCAAGATTAATTTAAATTAATATGAAGTAAGTTGAATTAAAAGTCATTTTAATAATATAAATATTATACAATCTGTACAAAATACATAATAAAATGCATTGTTCTTCCTAACCACCTCTGCCAAATCATCACACATAACATGGAACACTTTTAAGGGGTGGGAAATATGAGAAGCTCTTCTCATAATTTTGGAAAAGAAGGGAGAAGTGGAAAGAAAGATGAAAAGGATGGGGCAGGAGGCTTGGCTTGAGAGAGATGCACAGGCAAGGGTCCTTGAGCAGTAGGAACGACCATCGCTACAGGCCCTGAGTTGCTATGGGAGCCACCGCCGCCAACGCCTGGGAGAGAGGGAAGAAGGACCACCCCTGGCTCACCCCCACCCCCCACAGCCATCCCCCGGCCGTGCAGCAGCAGAAATTTAAAGAAAAATTAACCTTTCCTTGGCCTCCTCTTTGCACACCCGGCAGGCCTTCTCGGCACCTCGCTCACTGCCGCTTTCTCTCCCTGCCGCTGTTTCTCCGCCCGCCCGCTTCTCTGTCCCGCCACCTCCTCTCACCGGCATGGCCCTTTCGTTGTTGCCTTTCTGGGCTGCTGGCACTGAGAACCCATCCAGCTTGCCGGCAGACGGCTCCACAAGGTTTCCTCTAGTGGCTTCTTCCTTCCCTGCGTGGCTTCCAGTGTGGGTTGCTGCCGCCCGCCACCATTTTCTTCCCCATTCAGCCCCAGAAGTAGCTATGGAAGTCTCACCTCTCGCGAGATTTCAGCCCTTCTCACAGCCCATCTCGTGAGATTTCCGGCCCTTCTCCCGAGATTTCCACAATACATTTAGAAAGAATGGCAGACACGTCCGAGAAATTATTATGGAGGTTTGGATCGGGAGGGAGGGAGGCAGGCGGGCGGGCAGTTGGGGGACAAGCAGAATGGCCCCACGGGCCAAGAAAAAAGGCCTCACGGGCCGCATGCAGCCCGCGGGCCGTATGTTGTGCAGGCCTGCTATAGAGGGTCACAGTAGGTAGAAGGGCATAGGGAAGAAATGCTGCACTGTGGTGAGACTCAAATTCATAGGAAGAAAACATGAGAATGGTTAAGGAATTAGTAGCAAAAACAGAGGCCTAGAAATGAATAGCTTAGTACCTGAGAATGCAAGAAGCAGAGGAGCCTAGGAAGGAGGGTAGATAGAAGAAATTATCCACTGGAATGAAGAGTAATATAAGCCTCCTTCAGATGTGATTTTTAAAAGGATGGTTTACAGGCAAACTTAGTTATATGTGGATCTGCTACTTGCTGTTTCACATTTCCACAGGCGTCAAATAGACACCTGACCTCCTTATCCACAGATATGAAAGGATTAAAACCCACATATCCTCAGTTCCTAGAAGGCTGGAAATAACCATGGAGGTCCTATCCGGCCATCATTTTGTCTGCAGAAGCAATTTTGTGGGTCATTTTGTAAAAAAATAAAAATAAAAAATTGGAAACAATCTGTGATATTTTGGGTCTTTTTGGAACCATTGGGACTTGCAGGGGTAGGGGCATTGCTGGATGCCACAAGACTTGCAGAGCATGGTAGGACACTTTATATGGCCCATTTTCCCCTTTTAAAAATCTTTTAAACACATTATTAAGAGTCTAGCAACCTAACCCATGGATCCCATAGACTCAGTGCCTCATTATCCACAGTTTCATTACCCACAGTAATGTGTAGGAATGAAAACCCCATAGATAATGAGGTCCACATGTACTTATATACACTGTCCAAAGTGAGAATGGAAGTCTCCCCCACCACCCCACTGCATCTTGATTATTCCTCCTCACTCCCTCTCTCATGCCACTCATGCTGATAGTGTTATCTGCAAAGGGCTACAGAAGATCAGAGACAGGAATTTAAGGAAAGGAAAACAGAGAGAGAAAATGAGCAGAAAGAAGAAGAGCTATGTGTGTCCAGGAACTGACAAAGAGAGGCATGCTGAGGGCAGGTTCACTTGACCCACTGCAAGTCAGTAAGCCAGTAACATGTTGGTAAAATGTCAGTACAGGAGAGTGCACTCTTCTGGCGGGCATGAAGACTTAACCTGCCCAAGTCTAGTTCTTGTGCCACATTACTTACATTCAACCAACATTCTCTGCCCAATTTCAAATGTGGTCTTGTGTCCTGACATTTTACTGGCTGCCTGATTTGCAGCAGGTCATGTGAGCCCACCCTGAAGTTCACATGCTGATTGGAAATAATCAGCCAAATCACCCCTCTGGGTTTCAACCATCCTTATTTAATTATTTCACAAAGTGCTGTCTGTTGGATTCTCGCCTTGGCCAGGCCTGCACAGCTTGTGGATCATTTTGTAAAATGCCAGATTCAGCCTATCCAGCCACATATTATAGCTTGCCAAGTCTTTGATCCCACCACTGTATTTGCTGCCTAGTCAAGCAGTAAAAACAGGAGATTTCTCAAAACCCCTGATGGGCTGCCATATACGGTTTGTGGACTGCAGTCAACTAGGTGCATCACGTTATGGAGGCCCACTCTAGGAGGCAGTACAAAAGAGGCCACTTTGTGAGATAATTAAATATGGAAAATTAGCCTTGAAGAAAGCTTTTATAGCAGAAACATTTCAATAAACTCTTTCCCAGCCCCTGTGAAAAGCTCCTTCCTTGGGCATCTCTGGATATATCTTGCTTCTTTCTGATGCAAGCTTTGCCTTTTCTACTGAGCCCGAGTACACGTACTTGCAATGCAGTTTCAGAGTGTATGGCTTACACACCTTAAACTATGTGTGATAGGTTACTTGCAGAAAGCAATCCCAGCACTTGTTTGCCTTAATGCACTGCCTGACACATGACATTCACTGTGAACCTGCAGGATCTAAATTGTGAAAATAGGCATCTATATTGTTAGAATGGAACTTTTTTTTGGTTTTGTTTTCTTTTGTTTTGTTTGCTATGTTCAGGCTCTAAAATCTTTAAATTGATGTGTTTCTTCCACACTGGCAGAGAATGACCTTACTTGTTTAACCTCAATCTGCAGTGTGACAGATTGCAGCAAGTCCGACACATTGGACTGTACAAATGCATTTGTGGGTGATGTGAAAGTAGGGTATGGTCTGCCTGTACAGTAGAAAATATTTACTTTTCTTTCTGTGTGCAAAATAATTTGTAACATAAGTGCAGCAGAACTAAGACGGCCACACGTCTTTGACTAAATGTTCTTAGCAAGAAACGGATGCATTCAATAGGAATAAGCTGGCATCTATGAGGACCACTGAGCAAATAAACTTGACCAAGTGTTGCATGCAGCAGAGTTGCTTTAATACTTTCTGTGCTGTAGTGAATGAGTTCTTAACCCTGGGTCGGGGTGGTGTGAGGTGATGGCCTCAGGAGGCAAGTGAGCCATGGGCAACCTGCTCCACACTCTAGTGCAGGCATCAGAGGTGTGGGTGGGGCCAGTGGGAGAAAGGATCAGTTAGGGAATGGGGTAGCATCAGTGCAAGCTCCCACCAAGAGACATGGCTAAAAAGAAGGTGCAGGACCCAGGCACGTAACGATGATCGGGCAAGGGGAGACAGTTGTCTGGGGGCCCCACAGCTTAGGGGGCACCCGAGAGACATGTCACGTGCCTCCCCCACCCAGCGCTGGCCCCAGCTTCCTCGATTAAGTGTATTTTTAAAAAATGATTTTAAAAAATTCCACCTTTATTCTGGAGCGCCGTATTTCCTGCCTGCTGCTGCCTCCACCCACCCTCCACCCTTTTGCCTACTTCTGTGGCTGACGGGGCTCCTCCTCTTTCCCCACCCATTGGCTGCTGCTGGTGCAGAGAAACGTGCATGCTCAGCTGCTGCTGCTGCCTAGCGCGTGCTGCCGAGGAAGGAAGAGGAGGTCGCCACTGGAAGTGGAGGTCCCCCACTCTCCTTCCCCCTCCCTGCCCGCATGGTTCCCCATTCTCCTTTCCCCTCCCTGGCCACCCACATGGTCCTTGCTTTCCTCTCCCGCCCACATGGTCCCCGAGTCCTCGATTTTCCCTGCCCGCCCATCCGCATGGCTGCCTCTCCATGGCCGCGGTTCCTGGCCGGGCTGGCTTTCCTCCTCCTGGCCCGTGCTTTGCCCGCCCGCCTGGTCCCCGCTTTGTGCCGCCCGCCCACTCCCCGCTTTGTGCCGCCTGTCCGCCCAGTCCCCGCTTTGTGCCGCCCGCCTGTCCGCCTGGTCCCCGCTTTGTGCCACCTGCCCGCCCAGTCCCCGCTTTGTGCTGCCCGCCCGCTCCCCGCTTTGTGCCGCCCGCCCGCTCCCCGCTTTGTGCCGCCTGTCCGCCCAGTCCCCGCTTTGTGGTAGGCGGTGATGGCAGGTGGGGGGGCCCATTTTAAAATCTTGTTTCTGGGCCCCCTCCAACCTTGTTACGCCCCTGGCAGGACCGTTCATTGTTGTTTGCCTCAAGTGACAAATGGCAACAAGCTGTCATTGCTTTGGGTCCCCAGATGATGTTGGACTACGGTTTTCCATCATCCTCGGCCACAATGGCCTTTGGCTATGGGAGGTGCAGTTCAACAGCATCTTAGACCCCAAGTTTGGGTACCTCTGCTGTAGTGAATAAAGTGCTGATCTCTGACATGGGTGACCACTTGGTTCAAGTCCAACATCTACCATAAGCTCATAGTAAAGTGATTATTTATTGCCATCACTGTCTTTAAAATTGGGAATTGCAGCAAAGACTTAAAGGAGTTTGAAATTCAAGTATGCTTTGAGACATATTAAAAATAGCAGTTCCTGGGTTCTGTCTTTTTGCCACCCTCTAGAATGGCTAAGGTGAGGGTGAGCTTGGTTCTCCACTGGGGCAGATCCAGCAGGAAATTACAAGAGGTGCCACAGGATTTTTTAAAATGTTTTAAGAAAGACAAAGTGTGCTGGTAGGCACTCATCATCGTCGTCGTCGTCATCATCATCACTCTTGTGTGCAGCAAGCACCACAAAATCAAATTGGGGAAATATATGAGCATTTATAGAAAGAATTTAATTTAACTTATTGATTGGTTATGACAGAATCCAGATGACTTGTTTGAAGCTACTTTAACAATGAAAAATAATTTGAAAAGTCATCTACATATAGTATGGCTGGGTGTACGAAATGAAACAATAAATTGTCAGCAAATGAACAGTCTCACAGCCTAGTAATACAAGTGATTTCTTGCCTTCAACGAGTGCTCAAAAGCCTCCTTCCTTGTGTGCCTAGGTGTTCTCATCTCTCAACTTTGTTGTTCCTGAGCCTTTTATCCCCTCACCCCACCCCACAGATTAGCGAATAAATCTTTGTATAAATCTTTGCCACCCAGAGAACAATTTGTTGTGGGTTGGCTAACAAAACATTTATTTATTTATTTATTTATTATTATTATTAGTAGTAGTAGTAGTAGTAGTAGTAGTCACTTTCCACATATACACCACCAATTTCTCAGCCTTACTCCCCACCCATTCATTTTGCCCTTTCTCAATCATGCAGCATCCTCTATGCATGTCTATTCAGAATTAAGTCCTATTGAGTCCAATGGGATTTAAATACTTATGTATGTAAGTATGTATAGGATGAGGATCCCTAGAACACAGTTCCTGTTTAAAAAAATTTTTTAATTGTAAACCACCCAGAGACCCAAGTTTTGGGCAGTATATAAAAATAATAACTAACTAACTAACTACTGTAACAAACGAACGAACGAACGAACTAATGAACTAACTAACTAACTAAACCTGGTTTAAATCAGAATTCCCTCCATGCTTTCTCGTTTCCTCTTATAGGAAAAGCAATAACCAGATTTAAACCAGGAGATTTAAACAGGGAGTATATTATAGGGAGCTTCACCCTAATCATACTTACATGAGAGTAAATCCCATTGGACTCAACAGGACTTAATTTAGAGTAGGCATGCATAGGTGGATATTTCACATGTGACTAGAAGTGTGAGCGCTATAAGATATTCCCCTCAAGGGATGAAGCCGCTCTGGGAAGAGCAGAAGGTTCCAAGTTCCCTCCCTGGCTACTCCAAGATAGGGCTGAGAGAGATTCCTGCCTGCAACCTTGGAGAAGCCGCTGCCAGTCTGTGAAGACAATACTGAGCTAGATAAACCAATAGTCTGACTTGGTATATGGCAGCTTCCTATGTTCCTATGAAGGAGGAAATAAAGCAAAGGCTAAATGATTTAGCCTTTGCTGTGTAAACCACCCAGACATGGACGTAGCATCCATTGGAAAATGGGGGATGGGGCCCCCAAGGCCAGCACCCCTTGCCCACGAGTTGCCCTCTTGTTCTCCTACTTTCCTGGCCCCGGGCGAGGTAAGCAACTTGCTATGTGTCTGCCCACCAAGCAGCTGCTTCCGCCTTCCGTGCTTGTGCATTCCATGGCAGAGCAGAGAGGAGAGAGGACCAGGCAGCAAGCAATTATGTGCTGTCTCTGCCTGGCTCAGTCGAGGGGTGCGGAATGGAGCAGGAGCCATGGGGAGAAACAGCCCCTGGGTAAGCTCGCTATGCCCCTGCACCCAGAGATGGAAGTTTGGGGCGGTGTACAAAGATAAATACAAAAATATGATTTGGAATATAGAATAAGGCTGGGAAGGTGGTGGTGAGGATTTGGCCTGGAGTGTGCTTTTCAAGTTGAACTCCCTCTCCACCCTCTTCTTCCTCTCTTCTCCCCCTCACCCGCCGCCATTTCCCTTTTGCCTGGAGCAGCAGAGCAGAAGCAAACCAAAGGGTCCAGCACTGAATGACAGCAGCTCTCCTCTCCCACATTCAAAAACGACAATCCTTCTTGCCTCGGTAGGCCAACACCTGCTCTGCAGGAGGGCCATAGTTGGCCTTGGCTTATATCCCTGGTTTATATCCTCCTCCTAGGATTATTCTCTTAAAATGACTCACACTACAACTTAACACAGTATACAAAGCAGTAAAACCATGCAGCCTTGTATTGTAAAACAAGCACCTTAAAATGGAAGAATACAAAGCAAGTATAACATTATTCCAGGACTTGCCAAGTAAATTTGCAAGCTGTCTCATTTCATCTTCGTAGGAGAAAAGGACCATTTTCATGATCATTTGAAAGCTGAACTTGCTAGGCAGGCTGCTCTGAGCAAAGAGTTCCTGGTTGCCCCAGGTGAAAAGGCCATTAATCTTGTCACCACTTGTTACACTGTAGACAGCAGCGGCACTCATAGCAGTGTTAGCAAGCTTAGCAAGTCATTGCAGGTGAGAACTCTAGTGGGTTAGCCATGGAGGTGGCAGGTAATCCGGAGGTGGGGGAGAACAGAGGAGGGAAGGCAGGTGAGCAGGGTTGGGAAGGCAAGTGAGGGTCCCTCAGCAGCCGCTCTTCTCAGGGCTGCCCAGGGCGCTTGTGTTCTTTGAACAAATCCACCTGCTCACAGTTACACCTCTCGCTGACACATTTTGGTCATAGTTGAAGAAGTAGAAATGTGGCCATCTTGACAGATATTGTGGATGTTAGGGACAGGAGATGCATTTTGCCTTCACTTCTCACTTGGTGGTGCCCTGTAATACACCCCTTTAGTGTCATTTATTTTTATGTGAAAGAGTGCTGATTTTGCAGCTTAGTTGCAATAGGGATATAACTACCCCCATCACCACCCCAAAACTGGATGGCCTGACATGCACTGATGGAGTGAAAGCAATTTTATCCCTGTGAGCTTTAGGGATGTCTTTTAACTGATTAGACTGTAGCGCCCTGCATACATTATCCTTACTTTTGATCTGAACGCAGGGTGAGGGGAGTGGAAGCACACCCAAATGCCAATGGCTACAATACCAATGCTTCCCTGGCCCACACCCCCGAATTTATAGACATTCAGCACTTGTTTGCAGAGGCAAGTGCTAAATGTGGGGAAAGTTCCTCCACATAATTGGGAAAACCTTCTGGTCATGGAGAGGAACTCGCACCAGCCTTCAGCACCTACATCTGTAGGCAAGCACTGAACATGAGGGTGTTCAGGGTGCTTTGGACAGGTAGCACGTCAATATGGGGTGTGTGGCTAGCCAGTATGCTTCCATTCCCTGCTTGCTGGGCATTGGTTTAGACTCAATGCCTCAACAGACTTATGTCATAAAAACATTACATTTCTTCACTTTTACTGGCTAAGATATGTTTTAAACTGTCATTCTGCATTTTATAATTTTTTATTGTATGTTGTTGGTCAGTGCAATTGGATTTTGTTTTGAATGCTCTTCTTTACAGTGGAAAAGAGGGATAAAAGTACTTAGAAACAAACAAACCAAGAAACAGGGTGTGGTATTTATGCACCCTCAGAATCAGTGAGATAACAGTTAGTGGCAGATAAATGAGTAGAATTTGAAAATTCTAGAGGATAATAAACTGAGACTTTAGATGCCATTGCAAATGAAGACAGAGATATTCATGTAAATAGACTGGCCTATAACAAAAGTTGTTTTGTTTTTATCTGCTTCTATATTTATTACAGAGAGAAGGAAAGAAGAGGTCTGGATATTCAGACATATTAATATTTGGTTGCAATTGCCACATAAAAATTGATCTTGCACAGCAGAATCAAGTTTCCTCCAAAGAACGAAAACAAAAAACCAAAAAAAACATCCTTTTCTGTGATAAACACAAGCCAGTTTATTGTATGTTTGGGGCCAAAAACAGAGATGAATGTCTTAAAACATCTGTTCTCTATGAAATACCAATTACCTTCCTACACTGCAAAGTGTAAAATAGCTTTAATTGTTTGCACACCTACCTGGGAGTAGGAGCCATGATCACAATAGGACTTACTTCTGAGTATACATACATATGATTGTGCTGCATGTTTATAAAAAGTAGTTCTAGGTCCCTTCACCAGTTTACAGGGCAGAATAGAGAAAGAATTCTTACTTGAAGCTAGATCCCTAGATCCTGCTTTGGAATAGTCTATTTACAGCCATAACTACAAATGTTATAGATTGCACACTGGCCTCTGCTCACACAGATAAGGCTGAGAAAACTGTTGTGTTTCCATCAAAGAACACAAAGGAAATGATAAAACCTTTGAAAAGAACCTGTTGCCTGCATCACAGCTGAAAAGTACAAAATGTTTTATATATAACAATGAAAAAAGCATCAAAGAACTTTCCTTCCACACTGTAATGTCTTATCTGTGTATTTGAAACATCATTAAGGTAGATTTCATCAATGAGATCACATAAAGAAATAAAAGTTACCACCATTACCATTAATGTTAACTAGAGTGTGGTAACAGATGTTAAATATGTATGCAAAGATAAACTAAGTGGTTGCATCTGAAGTTCATGCCTATCTTATAGATTCATTTCCAGACCAAATGATTTGCAGCAGATCTGACAGAATTCACTATGCAGAAATTCAAAAGGCAAGTACTACCAAGATAGATTATTATGTCCCAACACAATAGGGATGTACAAAAAGTTTCAACATTGAAAAGGGCCTTTTCATGTGTTTCAAGTCTGAAACAAAATGCCTTTTAAATAAGGGGCCCTGTTTTGAGCACAGAACAAAAGACTCCCATTTCAGTTCAAAACATGTTTTGAGCACCATTTTGGAGGCCTGGTTTTCCTTTCCTTTGGTTTTCTGGCACTGGCCTCTGATTGGCTTGCAATCTTCTTGCTGCTTGGTTGGCTTGTTATCATCAAATCAAGAGTTGTCATATCTACAGTACCCAGAGGGCCAGTTCAAATGATCCTTTAAAAAAAAAAAAAACCCTACATCTGTTGGGGTTTTTTTATACCCACTTGGAAAACAGATTCAGATGAACAGACCAATGTGGGTAGAGTGTTTTCTTCCAATCACAATTTTAGAATACTATTGTACCGTTCTTTCACAGATGCAGGCCCATCATTCCCTCTCTCTATGGTTCCCGGGCATCCTTTGTTGTATTTCCTGCTTCAAACACAATACCTTTCAAAGATATAAGTACATTCAATGATAGAGTCATGCACAGTGATCAGCTGTTGAGATGCAATTCTTTTCCAAGGCTGAACTAAGAGCTTTGGCTCCTTTGTCTTCTATGGAGACATGCTGACCTGCCTACCATCTTGAAGTACACTAATTAAATGAGCATGTTTGGAGATCTCAGGGTGCACCCCAGGTATATATCTCTATATATAATTCTCTAAGGCATACCTGTGGCGAATCCCATGCATGGCAGCTCTTGCAAGAGTTTGCGAGCAGGTGCTGGGAGAGGAAGAAGAATGCTGGAAAGCAGCAGCTACTGTAGCTGGCCAAGAGAAAGCAGCAGCAGCAGTAGTGGGCGAGGGAAATAAGGTGGGGGCAGGCAAGAGGGAGGAGAGAAACTGGTGGTGTGATCTGCCACTGATAGTGCCCAGACAGTGCCCAGCTGCTGCTCCTGCCGAGTGCCGCTGCCAATTATGGCCCAATGGGGCGGGGGAGAACAAACTGGCTGAAGGGATGGAGACAAAATGAAGATGGGGCAGGAAGCCAGATTGGTTGTGGCGGCGGAGGGGGAGAGACAGGGAGAATTAGGGGTGCAGCTGCTCTGCACCAGGGTCAGCTAGTATTAGTAAAAGGGCTTGCAATTTGCAAGCATTCTTCCAAATATCCACCTCTTTAGGCTCTCAGTTCTCTATCACTCTTTCACCCCCAACCTGACTGGGATCTTCTTGGACAAAATATTTGGTCAGATCCCAGCAGGGAGCAGAGGCGTATCTAGGGAAAACAGCACCTAGGGCAAGCACTGAAATTGTGCCTCCATCCAAACATCTGACACCCATATTTCAGATAACTTTACCATAATATCAGCTGAAAAATACAAGTCAAGCTCATTAATCTTTTAATATTTCAAAAACTATTTAGCAGTGGATGTAGCCAGAACAAAAAATGCTGGAAAAGTCCAAATTTCAGTATGCTGGGGTGCATGAAATACCCAAATACTATGTGGAGGTGTACTTGGAAAACTAATGTCTAATTCTCTACTATGCATTGTAGCATCACTATTACATAAGTTTTAAAAATCAATGGAGAATTTGACTTTTCCCAGATACTCTGAAAATAATTAAAGGATATGCAGAGTAAACTCTGTCACTGCTTGGAATATATTCTAGTCTTTCAGAAAGACAGTTAAAATGAGAGAAAGAGAGCAAGAAACTCCCAGTGGGCCTTAATACTAAGGATTTCACACTGATTCAAAGACAAACTCACCATTAATAGCCATAGTATTAAGACATCACATCTAACTCATTTATCACAAGAAGCAAAGTAAGAGCAAATGAATACAATCCTAGCTCATAAGCTTCAGCTCATTATTCACAAGCCCTGATTCTCTGTACATAGTGCCAAACTGAATATGTGTACAGTGACATATTAAATTTTTAAAAAATCTGTAGCCCCTTTGGGGGCTTCCTAAAGGCTGTGGGGTGGGTCTGCAAAGGTTCCCCCTCCCCTCGCTGGCCTCTAGGGCTTTGCAGGGACCATTTGAGCATGTGTGGTGGTCTATATATATATATATATATATATATATATATATATATATATATATATGGCTGCTGAAAACAAAATGGCTGCCGTGCATGCTCAAATGGCCTCTGCAAGGCCTGGCATGGCCTAGGGCCTCACAAAGGGCATTTGAGCATGCAGAGTGGCCATTTTGTTTTCGGTGGCCATTTTTTAAAACAATTTTAAATTTTTAAAAATGGCACCCTCTTCAAGTGGTGCCCGGGGCACATGCCCTCCCTGCCCTACCCTAGATACACCCCTGACAGGGAGAAATGTGGGGGGAGGGACTGAAGATGCTGTAAGAGGGCCTTTGGAAGGTAGGGGAGTGAAAATAAGGTTTGATGGGTAAAACTGCCCCCTTTTTTTCTTGCCACAGTAAAAAAATTTAAAAATCATGTTTTAAACTCAAACACGGTTTTCCACATTTATTTTATAGCAGAAAGTGAGCAAAACTTGTAAACAGCACACTTGTCTTGTATGCAGCACTTATTCCCCCTTGTCAGTTGGTGTGGCAGAGATTAAAAGAGCTCTCTCACAACTCTCCACTTCAGGCAGGGAGAATTTTTTTTTTAACCAAAAGTAAGTCCTGCCTGCATAACTGAATGATCCAGTCCTGAACTCTGTTCTGTTTAAAATGCAAACTCTATGGTTAAGGGGGGGAAACACCACATTGCTATTCAGATGATCATCTAATCACATGATAGTAACTGCCCCTACATTATATCTTTTGTACATGGGTAGAGGAATCTAATCACATGTTAAAAGTATCATCTGAACTGGCCCTCTCTCCCTCAGCCCTATATGGTCAACTGGTGCAGAATGCAGCTGCCAAGGCGCCTTGGCGAGCACATGTGACACCTTTGCTCGTTCAGTTGCACTGGTTGCCAGTTGAGTCCCGGGTTAAGTTTAAAGTATTAACCTTAACATTTAAAGCCCTACATGGTATGGGCTCTCCATACCTCCAAGACCGCCTTGTTCGATATGTCCCTTGCCGGGTCCTGAGATCAGCCACAAGTAATGCCTTCGTGATCCCAGCCCCTAGGGATATTAAACTGCAATCAATGAGAGCCAGAGCCTTCTCAGTGATGGCCCCGACTCTATGGAATGATCTCCTGGATAATATCAGAGCTCTCCATGATCTGTTGGCCTTTTGTAAGGCATGTAAGACCTCCGGGTGTACAGTCGCTGAGATAGCTGGTCGTAGAGTGATCCTGTAATCCATGGTTATTATGTCTTGTGGAAAGGGTATTGTATGGGGTTGTAGTTTATGAAGTTATGTAAGATATCTTTTAATGGAATTATGTTGCTGTGTATGTTACTGCTTGTAAGCCGCCCTGAGTCCTATGAGAGTAGGGCAACATATAAATGTAACTAACTAACTAACTAACTAACTAACTAAATAAATAAATAAATAAATCTGGAGATGACAGGGAGGGAACCTGGAACTTTCTGCATGCATGCACACAAGCATGCAGATGCTCTTCCCAGAGTGGACCCATCCCCTAGGGGGAATATCTTAGAGTGCTGATCACATTTCTTCCTGTTCCTTCCATCCTGTTCAGAGTCTTCAGACAGCTGAGCTCAGAGCTGAGCTGCCCAGGCCATGAGTGCTCTGTATTCCTATCTCTCCGTGGCAGGCAGGATGGAAGGAAGGTTGGTTTGATTTTGTGGCTTTCTCGGCACCTAAACTGTGCTATTGCTGCTATAACTATCTGGTTTGCTGGATCTCAGATTGACAAAGGCAGAACTTGGGTGCCTGCCTGCCTGCCTTGAGTTTTGGTTTGGCTTGTTTGTGAGATAGTGTTGTGGCCAGAAATGGACTGTGGCAAGTGTGTGTTTGTGTGTGTGTGTGTAATATTTCTTGGTGACTGCTGTGATGAGCTCTATGTCTGGCCTTGAGTCTAACTTGTGCTTCACTCACTGCTCTGGTCTGCTTTGCAATCTGCATTGCAAGGTGTACTCAGTCAAAATGTGGCTCAAGTTGCTGTAATTGAGCTCATGGCTATGCTTGCTGCTAAGGGTATGTGCTACTGTGGCAGCTGTTGCAATGCTAGGAACATAAGGAGTCATAATTGTGTGTGAGAGAGCAACTTGTGCCAGTGATGTTACTGCAGTGCAGGCACTGTGGCTGGCAGTGGATTCTGGGTCAATGATTCTTTTTTGGCCATTTTTGTACCGTGTTTGAAATGTGTGTTCTGTGTTGGGAGGGACGGATTCCCTTTTACTGTCTGCTTCTAATCTGTAGTGTTTTTCAAGGCAAGGTTGTAAAATGTAAATTGCAATGCAAAACTTGTATGCATGCAATCTGAATGAAGCTTGTTCCAGCCATAAGAACAATGGGAAAAATCAAAATATCCCATTTTGAAATTTTTTGAAAAATATCCCATTTTGAAAAACCAAAATATCCCAGCCATAAGAACAATGGGAAAAATCAAAATATCCCATGGGTAGTTCCTAGGGACACCAAAGTGGGTTGCATGGTAGGGCATAATAGGTGCTAGCTACCACTCAGCCCACAAAAGAAATGGGCAAGAGTAAACAAATTTTAATATTTCCCCCAAACCCCAATAGGATTTCCGCATTGTTGTGTTCACCCTGACTCCAACATTAAACCCAGAGTTACCAATCCAGAATTATGTAGAATCCAGGCCTGTGTCTGATTCCATTTTATTAAGGAATCAATTAATGCCCAAACACAGATGAACTGACATGACACCCAGATCTCACAACATTCTTCTAGGACAGATGGTAATTGCTTTTTGAAGGTAGGGGTAATCTAGCATTGTTTCTCACAAGAGACTCAATGGCCAGGATTGCTTTCCTGTCTCACACATATCCAAATGCTATCACTGTGGAGCTTTCACCAATCATGGGTGATTGCTCTGCTATCCAGTGAATTGTCTTGAATTGCCAGGGGATAATCATATCTTTCTCTGAGGAAATATCTGCTATGTAGAATTAGAAGCATTGTTTATACCCTACTGCTGTCTTTAGAATTCCACCCTAGGTAGATGAACACAAAAGAAAATGATTTAACTGATTTCTCACACCTATAGCCTTGATTTTTCCTTCCTAACACCATTTTTAACACTCTTGGGGGAGAGGTGCCAGAAAATCTGGGGACAAAAAAAGATGCCCATTTGCAAGCTGAGATGCAGATTTGCTTTGGGAATGTCAATAGAACAATATCCTGCCCAATATCCTGCCCTGAATGTCAACAGGAAATGGGACCCAGATCCTGATCAACCTGGATTGACTTAATATCTGAACTAATGTCAATAATTAAAAGACAGCATCGAGAGGGTAACAGCAATTTACACCTTTTGTGATCCAGGAAGGATGATAATATTTTTAATAGACTCTATGGAGATCAAATGATGGAACTACTGTAAGAAGGGGTCTCTGGACGTGGCAAATCAACAAGCTTTGCCTAACCAGCAGATCTTTGCTCAAGAGCGATCCCAGAGTTTGCTGTTCAAGCTATGGGGCTAGAGCAGGAATTCTTTCCATGTACAGCGACCGTCAGTGACCTCTGCTGTGCAGTGAGAAGTCAAGATTAGCCAGCCATGGTGCTCCCTCTTTCTGCCTTGCTCTGAACAATCTACTACCAGCCTGCTTGACGGCTTAAAGCCTGCATCGCTCCCAAGCCCCAGCAACGAACAAGTCCTTTGAAGCCTTCTCCGTGAACCTGGTGAGATGCCAATTCAACGAACAGCTCAGCCTGCTCCCCCGTCCCTCCTCCCAACTAATCACTGCCATCCCTTTCCTAAGCCCTCCCTTCTTCCTTCTCTCTTGGTTTCTCTCTAAAAGTTTTATTAGGATTTGTTAGACAGCTGTAATTATTGATTACACAAACATACGATAGCTAGGCACATTGCACTACACCTTGAATTGGAAACGTGTTTAATTTGGATGACCTGTTTGAATTGTATCCTGATGAGCAACTTTTTATAATAAAGCCTCCTGAATTACTTGAGAGTGTTTTAGTCTATCCCGGCTATCCCAGCCATGTACGCAGGCGCACAGCCTCCATAATGGCCACCGGGTGAAGGCCGAAAACTGTTCAAAGAGTGCACGAATGGGGGCATGAGGAAGGCTGGCGGGGGGTGGAACCTCCATGGACACCCCCCCCCGACATCTAGGAACTCCCACGAGGAGAATAAAATTTAAAAAACAAAATGTTTAACAATGTGACACTCGCGAACCCCCTGAACATCCCCTGATGCTGTCAGTCTGTGTGTTTCCTTACACTGCCAGTGGCAGTTAATTACATTGCGGGTGACCATAAGGCATGCCTTGGATCAGACTAAAGGCCCAACAAGTCCAGCATTCTGTTTTGCACAGTGGCCAACCAGATGCCTCTTGGAAGTCCACAAGCAATGCATGATGTCAACAGCTACTACCCCTGCTCTTCCATACCTGCAACAACTAGTATACAGAAGTATTTGTCTCTGAAAATGGAGGTTTCACATTACTGGGATAGCCAGTGTTGACAGGAAAACACTCAGCATGGCAATTTGACTGTGGATTTCAGAGGGAGAGAGTTTAACATGGGCTTATCATAGTATGTTTCTTTTCATTGGTCCATTAACTTCTATCCAGTCAAGAAATCAAAGTCTGAACATTTGGGATTCAATAACAATGGCATTACCAAGTTTATAGCATGACATGGAGGCTCTTCACACGATTTGTGTGAAGAGCCTCTAGGGGCTTTGTGGGGAGAGCAGGCTTAGCCCGCTCTCCCCGCAGACAAGCAGACAGTTTGCTCTGGGCGGCCGCAGTGGCCACCCACACGACTGCCAGCTCCGTCATGGAGCTGGTCGGGCTGGGGAGTTTGGGGGCTGTGCAGCCCCCAGAAGCTACAGCATGCCCTGCGCGAGTGTGCAGGGCATGCTGGAGAGACCCCCGAGCCAGGAGGCTGCTTTTTAGCCTCCCAGTAGGGGGTCTACTCGTGAGTAGCCATGCTGCAGAGCCATGCCTTGGCTACTCACAATTTTAGAAACCGGGTTTGCAGAGCGCTCGCTCCGCAAACTAGGTTTAAGGGGCGGGCTACCAAAGTGGGCTAGCTGTTTGTAAGCCACTGGGTTCGCCTGCGAGCCCAGCAGTTGACACAAGCAGCAAAAATCAGGCTAGGCTTTCCTAGCCCGATTTTTGCTGCTCGTGGGAATAGCCTCATGAAAATACATGCTAGGTAAATGATCCAGCAAAAGATAAGCATTCATTGATTCCAGTGGGAGTGATTTAATCAACGTTTTAACTCTTTCACTGGGACTTCAAAATGTTTAAATTTTAGATTATACCCTAGACTGAAAAAGATATACACCAGTAATCAATTTGTTACATCCCAATTGTAAGCATTTTCCATTAGAAGTCTAACTTCAATGGGACTTGTAAATATACCTAAGTTACAGTCTTAGGGCCAGTTCATACATGCTGTGGCCACCATACAATAGTCACCAAGTGGGTCAGGTCCACTGCCAGGTTCACAGTTAGAATGCTCTGTTTGAACCAGACAAACATTTAAACATTTAAGCTATAAACCCACATGGGGTTTATACATGAAGCCATTGTGATTTACATGGTAGTGGGGTCCCCTTTGCAGGTTGCTGTGCTTGTGCAAATTTTGGCCATAGTTGTATAGCACCATGTTGACTTGCCAGTTCACAAACATAGCTCCCACCTGCCAGCAGTTCCACACACTCCTGTAGACAATCACTAGGGGAGCTGCCAGGTATATAATCTGGAATATAATGTACAGTTCAGTGTGTGTGTGTGTGTGTGTGTGTGTGTGTGTGTGTGTGTGTGTAATAAAAAACAGCATATCTTTTAGAACAGAAGCAGAAACTGCATTCACATATAACATGGAACCATGGGTCCATTGGACCAGTGATTCTGTGCCCCCCTTCCCCCACTCTTCAATCTGAATTTAGACATTCAGGAGAACTGGCTCTCTGCAGTCAGTGAGACTTCAGAGAAGTGAGGGAGCTGGCAGTGTGGGTTTTCTTCTTGACAGAAGGACAGTCCACATAGCCAATCAGGCCAGAGTTGAGGGAGGCGTGTCCTCCTTCAACTCCAGTTATAGGGCCAGCAGCCTGTGGTTCCAAATTCGAATGTACCGCAGGCTACTTGGAACCTTGGGTTGAGGCAAAAAACCTTAATTCAACCCAAGGGTTCAGATTGGAGTCCCAATCCTGAACCCTTGGTTTCATCACATGCCTGACTGTGGTTCCCACATTCGGATGTAAAGTCCACGGCACCTCAGACCTATTCAACTGTGGTTCTGTGTTACATGCGAATGCATCCAGAAAGTGTTACCCTCACAGGAAGCCCCTCCTTTTATTTATCTCTCCTTTCCACTTCCTGGAAAGTGTGCAGGACATCCTGCAGTGACATAGTGAGGGGGAGTTCTTGGCAAGTCCCTGCTCTGATTACGTGTTGGGGATAGCGTTCATCTGAACTGGCCTTGAGCCATAGAAATAAACAACAACAACAACACCTACATATAGGACCTTCATATCACCTTAGACACATTAGTTTTCAATTGAATCAATTGGTACATTCATTTATGAGTGATTAAATGACATATGTGAACTGGCCTTAGGTTTTTGGGTGTGCACACCTATTCTGACAGAAATGTCTAAAATTACATTGAAGTTACTTTTTGTAGCTTTCCAAAAGAGCCATTTATGATTTTAAAAAGTAACATTCAGAACACCTTTGGATTTCAGAGTAAAAATAATAAAAGTAATAATGATAATAATTCAAGAAAATGTCTCTGCACATAACCCAGGTGACAAATGATGCGCCCCATAAAAATTTTTAATCAGAAAATACCATCCCAAGAACTGAATTGAAATGTGATGCAAATCAAATGAGAACTTAGGAAAAGCAGATTACACTCTGATCCATTCCTTATGAATGTATGTTTAAATACCATGTAATTTTCTACTCACATCCCCAGAAGAGATCTGTTTTACTATTCTTTGCCTTCTCCTATTTATGAAGTGAAGCAAGGATTAAAAATCAATACCTCTCATTGAATGCTACCACAACTTCTACCTGATTTTTAAAAACTATTTCTGTAATATTCACCTTGACAAAATTATCGCCAAGTGCTCAGAACAACATTTTCAGTTCTCTCTCTCTCTCTCTCTCTCTCTCTCTCTCTCTCTCACTCACCTTGTACATTTTATTCACGGGAGGCTGATTCATCCAAGCACCTACTTATTAGTCAAGTTTCCCTTTGGATATGAAGTCTGAGCAAAAAGTACTGGAGAGAGGGAGAAAAGCAACTGTGCCAACAGCCTGAGGGAAAGATAAAAGCTGTAATTTTGGGTTCTGTAGGGGTCAGTGAGAGAGGGCTAAGATGGTGTTCTGTATCCATATTGAATCTTTGCCGCAATCACAGACCTACTACAGCGACGCAGTATGAACTGACTTTTCAACATGTTTAGAGGGAAAGGCAGAAAAGAAAAGAGAAATGCACAAAAGGCAAGAGGCAGAAAGATAAACATTTAAGCTAAAATAATTAGCTGGAGAGATCTATGGGAAGGCATAAAGATTTCAACAAGCCTCCTGATGGAACAGAACTCAGCACGGGGCAGATGGACTTGTACAAAGAAACTCCTGGCCTGTTACAAAGAATAGCACTTGCAGAAGCAAAGGAATAGCCACACACTGGGAGCTCAGAAAAGGTCAAACTTTGAAGGCTGGTAGCTAAGCTAAGTACCATAACAAGAATACACTGTGGGCGGGAGGAGCGGGGCGGGGGGAGAGAATGTAAGTTTTATTCCTTACAAGATATTTTGCAAAATAAAACTGGAAAATAGAATTCTTCTATCCCCCCCCCAATCATTTTTAGAAGGTATATTTTAAAAAGGAAAATAAGAGGACATGGCTTCCTTGAATCTTCTATAATAATGACCATACCTCTGCAAGTCTGTCTGTTCACCATCTCTTGAACTGTTTTGCTGACTGGGGTAGGAAGGAGATCGTCTGAATAAGAACCTTTCATTGAAAGACACCCCACACATGTCATTTGCCAGCATGGTGTAGTGGTTAGAGTGCTGGACTAGGACCAGGGAGACCTGAGTTCAAATCCCCATTCAGCCATGAAACTAGCTGGGTGACTCTGGGCCAGTCACTTCTTTCTCAGCCTAACCTACTTCACAGGGTTGTTGTGAGGAGAAACTTAAGTATGTAGTACACTGCTCTGGGCTCCTTGGAGGATGAGCGGAATATAAAAAACGATTTTTAAAAAAACAAAACAACTTCCGTATAGGAACAGTATAAAGAAACAGCACAGCTTCTCTCTGTTTTAGGGAGAGGCATCAGTGCCTGTATGACACCAGCAAAATTTATTTATTTTTACATTTACATCTTGTTCTTTCTCCAGTGAGCCCAGAGTGGTGTACATGGTTATGTTTGTGTGGTGTACATGGTCATAACAACCCTGTGAGGTAGGTTAGGCTGAGAGATAAATGACTGGCTCAGAGTCATCCCTTGAGTTTCATGGCTGAATGGGGATTTGAACCTTAGTCTTTCCAGGCCTAGTCCAACACGAACTATCACACCAACCAGCCTCTTCCCAGGACTAAGGAAGGAAGGAAACGGCTTCCATGTTTACGAGACTTAGAAGCACAGGGTCAAGAATGAATGTGTGGGCATACAGATGTGAGTGGCAGCCAGCAGAGTTTCTATCTGGAAGCACAACTGGGTAGCAGGGGAGGACTTGGAGAAGCAGTGACATGAACAAGCAGCCAGAGGCGTAACTAGGGAAAACGGCGCCTAGGGCAAGTACTGACATTGCGCCCCCCGCCAACCTTGCCAGCTCGTCACCGCTACCTGCACCCCAGCCGGTGGCCCGGCCCCGGACGGAGTCATGTGCCCTGGGATGGCTGGTGGGGGGTGAGCACCAAGGTCATAGCCCCCCTATCCTTCAGCCACTGGACCGCGGAGGCGGTGGGTGGCGGTGGATGGACAGAGAACAGAGCAACGCCAAGGCCTGCCGTCTGGCCCGGCGTCGCTTCCCAACTGCTATCAAAAGCATTTGAAGACATGTCCATTACCCCCTAGTTTAATTTTTTTTAAGCATTTTAAAAAATTCCACTTAATTTTAAAAGATTCCACTCAATGTGTTAATTAAGAAAAATATTTTTCGGTGGTGGTATTATAAATCCTTTAAAGAAAATATTAAGATAGATGATTAACCGGCTTGGTGTATATGCATGTGCATCAGCATACAGATTCCAGAAAATTCAGTTTTAAGTGGCTATATTCAATCACTTTACTAGGAGCATTTACAGAAAACCTCAAGATTAATATCAATCAAAAAAACTAACATGAGTTAAAACACCCTGCTGAAACACCCTGAGCAAAGAGACACCTTTAAAGTGGCAGAGACACCTTTAACTACAAGACTGATTTTATGTTATGTTCACATTACCAAATTCAATGAGATTTGTTCTAAGGTATTCATAGGATTGCAGTGCAGGGAGATATCCCTGAAGAAGCAATACTGGAGTATGTTTGTTGCATCCCTCTTGCAAAAATCAGGTGTTACTAGACTTTAATTCATCCTCCCCAGTCGAATCACAAGCGATTTGATAGTTGCATGGTTTCTCTTTAAGAGGCTTAATTAATCCCAAATGGTTCTACTGCCAAAATGACACAGAAACGCTGCTTCCTTACACCAACCACCACCACCATCCCTGAATCTAGAACCTGCATAACACGGAATAGAAAACAAGACTGCCATGAGTCCACAGACTGGGGTTAAAGGTACCCACATCAGCACCCACTACAGACAGTTAAGGGCAGGATGGTTTTTCCCTTTAAGATGCCTGCTCAATATACTAGCCCCATCCCTGCCCCCACCCCCGCCTTCCTCCGCTTGCCATAACTCCATCAAGTTGGGGATCGGGTCATTTGCTAGGTAAGAAAAACGAAGCCTCATTCTACCACAAGTCACAATTTCAATCGAGGACAAGAGCGGACTGTCGAGGGCTGGACCGTTCTTGATCGAAACTGACAGGAGATCCTCCCCACCCCAGAACTGGGTCTTTTGCCCGCTGGCTTTGTACACATGCGGCTGGGCTTTGCTTTGTTTTGTTTCCCTGCTATGCAGAGAGGCGCTTCCATATTAAAAACTGCAGCGGCGGCGAGTCGCCTGCAAGAGGAGGAAGGCCAACCTGGCGCACAAAAGCTGTCTTGGGAGGCAGTTCACAGCCGAGGATAAAGATCAGCATAGGGCTGGCTCGAGCCCGGGGCCTTCTCTTGAAGTGCCTCCACTGTTACCTGGGAGACCCCAGTTACCACAAACCAGACAGACAAGGATGATTGAAGGAAGCAATAGTCACCATTTATTGAACCAAAACCAGCGCTGGTGGCTCTTTCCTGTGCCTCGTGGCCTACCAGGAAAGACGCGCCAAATACCCAGTGCCTTGGGGTTTTATACCTTGGCATTGTTACACAGCTGGGCGTCCCCCATTCAGCCCGAGGGACCAATTAATTCATTACATTTACACATGTGTTTGCCTTGAGGCTGGACTTTGCCCTAAGTTTCGGTTCTTCAGCAGACAGATAAGCAAATTAAGAGAAGATTCTTTCACATTCTAAGAAGCAGGGCAGTTTGGAATAAGCCGATCATTCGATGCCTATGCTAATGAAGTTTGCAACACCCATACCCTCTTCCCCCACCCTGTCTGTCCTTGGCAGATAAGTAACTCAGCAAGGAATTTTCCATTCAACACTTGCAAACTCTATTAACCATTTCTTGACCAGTGCAAACCTGAGTTCTGTCTCACTCTTTTTGCAAAGACACTTTCCCATTCCATGAGAACAAAGTAATTACAAAGCAGCTTTCAGAAAAGGCATTTCCCCCTCATTCCACATCCACCACGGGGAAGAGGCAGGGGGGGGGTGGCATCTTGTTCTCAACAGCGCGAGCCTGTGCAGCAGTGTGCTACACGGGGGAGGGAGAGGCAGAGGCACCATCCCAGAAAAGGGAGGAAGGAAAGGAAGGAACCACACATTGTGTAAACGTCGTCCGCTCTCCAGCCGCCATCCCCACTCGCTCCCCTCCTGTGGTGGTGTTGGTGGCGTTTTAATCACTGGTCTGTCACAAGCAAGTGCTTTATAGCCGCGTTAAAAAAGGGAAAATGTTAAAAAGAAAAACAACTGACAAGAGGCAAAGCCATAAGGCTCCTCTAGCAAAGAGGCACAGGAAGAGGAACTCTCAGGGCTGGGAACCATTAAGAAAGCAACACAGCAGACAGAGCTGCACAAAGGGAGGATGGGGAGAGGGAGAGAAAGGGGCTTTTGCAGCCGCTCGCACACACGGCTCGCGCGGGTTTGGCTTTTTACCTCAGCTCTCCCCATTTTCCAAGCTGAGCAGCCCCATCCAAAGTTGTTTCTTTGGCCCTTTTAACTGGTGAAAGGATTCAAGCTTGCATGAGAGAGGAGCTGAAAGGAAAGTGGGGCACCTCCATAGGACCGGGGGCGCGGGGCGGAACAGAGTCCCCGAAACAGACCCTGCTCCAGTGGAAGAGAGAAACAGAAGGATCGTGGGTTAAAATAGGAAGCGGGACAGTAGGTGAGCTGCGATGGTCCTCAAACGGAAGGTGATTGCGCCCCGCTCCTCACCCAGAGAAGGAAGGCATGCCAGTAGCAAGCGATGCTGCTGGGCTCAGCGCCCCTTCCTCGTGCAAGTCCTGCACTTTTCACTGAAATTGGGCCGCTCGCCGCCATCTGCGGCACGGCTGGCTTGTCTCAGCCCCCTTCTCCACAAGGAGCACACAGTAAATTACAAAGATCAACACACACACACACACCTCCTTGTCCTTGGCTTGCTTTATTGCATACTTGCTTGTGATGATGATGAGGGGCAGGCAGGCCGTCAAATCCTTCCTCCGCTCCTGTAGTGCTGCACAAAACACTCTGGTCTGACTCCCACACCCTGCCTCGTGGTCGCCGCGTGCGATTGCAGGCGGCAGACACGCATGCGTGGCGTGTCCTCCTCGCCAGGGGCGGGGACTGAGCGGAGTGATATTATATGATGTGAATGACGGTCCGTTGACAACGCTGATTCGCCTAAGCAGCAAGCAGGGAGGCAGGCAAATTTAGGTGCCTGCGCCGCACCGCGGCGCCCAGGAACAATGGGGGAGGCGCCGGCCGGGACCCGGGGAGGGGGACTGCTCAATGCGTCCCACACTGCCTGCTGTGCACACACAAAAAATTTTGAACAAAAAAATTTTCCCCCCAGAAAGGTAGGGGCTCGGCAGGGGTAATTTTTGGCGCCCCCCATGTGATCAAACAAGGTGGCGCCCAAGGCACGTGCCCTGCCTGCCCCCCCTATCGTTACGCCCCTGCAAGCAGCAGAGAGTGATGGATGAAGCAGGGACCAAAACAGAGAGACAACATAGTCTTAGAAGCCTCTCTGCTTATGTTATGGCCACAATTTCATATATATTCCTACATATGGTGGATCACTGCTTTAAATATTGTACATTTTGCTTTAAATATTGTACATTAGTATCTTCTGGAATCTACTGAATTGGGCCATGCCAATGTGCATGCAATGTCACACGCAAGGAGAGGAGAGCTGGTCTTGTGGTAGCAAGCATGACTTGTCCCCTTAGCTAAACACGGTCCTCCCTGGTAGCATGTGAATGGGAGACATCATGTGTGAGCACTGCAAGATATTCCCCTCAGGGGATGGAGCCGCTCTAGGAAGACCAGAAGGTTCCAAGTTCCCTCCCTGACTTCTCCAAGATAGGGCTGAGAGAGATTCCTGCCTGCAGCCTTGGAGAAGCCACTGCCAGTCTGGAAAGACAATACTGAGCTAGATAGACCAATGGTCTGAATCAGTATATGGCAGCTTCCTATGTTCCTATGTAAGGGGTGTCACTGGCGTGTACAGCACATGCATGTCGGGACCACTGGGGATGGGGCAGAACCTCCATTTCCTGGCTCCGCCATTGGGGAGAGTGATTTTCAGTAGAAAAGCAACATGGGAAAAGAAACACCTTATCTCCCTCACCTGCACATTGCAGTCCTGATCTGGATCTGAAGGTCACACAGCTGCTTGGGGTTTTAAAAGGGGGAGGAGCATTCAAAGGTGTGTTTAAAATCATGATTAGGTTGGCCAGCAGTTGCATCTCCTCTTGATACATTTCCTCTCTATATGTCTCAAATATGTTTTATAACCAGAAGAAATATATCCAGTGAAGTACAGATGTTTGGTTTCTTATTCCCCACAAAATTATATCCAATTAACACTTGAAAAATCAAAATCCATATTTTGAAGTGATGGTGATCCCATTGGCGACAATCTAAACAAGTGCCTTTTGAAAGGGGCAGCACTCTGGGGTCATTGCATGTAAAATGTCCTTTGCCCCCAAATGAAATTTAGCTCAAAGGTTCTAACAGTCGTAATTAGGAATGGAAAGGTTCAGACTGTTCTCGAGATCACAAAATTTAATAGGCAGCTCATTTTCTATTAAGAAGCCTTATAATTTGATTTAATTGAATTTTAACACTGGCACAAAGCTTTATTACTTTATGAATTTAGGTCTAAATGAAGCAAATGTTCTGTATCAGTTTTGTCCCTTTCATATACACCATGCAATTGTCAAATTCATTAAAATGTATCTATCCAATGTGAAAATGCTAATAGTGGTATATTTCCCCATTGTCATGTATAACTCCAGGTGAAACTGGTATTTTGAAAGGTTGCCCACTTTCAGGGCTGAAACATGAATGATCCATTCCTAGATCTCTTGACTTTAAAATAACAACAACACCCAGACCCTTTATAACAGTTGCGGGAGTTCATGTTTTAAGGGATGCTGGGGGAGGGTTTAATCCTTTTTCATAGTGCCCCTTTCCTAATCTAAACCACCCTGAAGCTCCTTTTAAGCCCACTAGGAAAGACAAGCTAAGCTGTAATACACATGTAGTCCTGGAGCCACTGGTGACTAGAACCATCTGGACATTTTTACATCTAACAGCCAACACTCACAACTCAAAGGTATGGATACCGACCCACATGGGTGCAGTGCCTGCACATAGAAGGATCTCTGTCAGACCTAACAGAGCCCCATTTTCCCTCTTCTCCTCCCTGCCTTTCTCATTGCTCTTGCACAGGCACTCAGCATGCAGTGCCCTTGTAGGGAATCCCCTCCCATATTGTTGTGTACACCTCCCATATTCTTGTTTAGTCACCCACCTCTACTTGGTCACATAACATGAGTGTTCAAGGGGGAGAAGAGGGGAGCGGCAGAGGCGCTCTTATCCCTGGACTTCCAGGCCGAAGTCCAGGGCCTCCACATTCCCTGGGGCCCCCCAAATCCTCTTTAGTCTGGGGTGATGTGGTCGCTGTGCCACTGGACTGTGCTGCACTGGGCAGCCAACATTACCTCTGCTTTAGAGAGAGGGGTGGCGGTGGGGAAAGAAATATGTGGGATGGGAATATGTTAAGCTGCATGTTGAAATGTTTCTGATAATTCATATTTGCATAAATATACCTGTTTTGTAGTCTTACATTCTTGTGCATTAATTTGCTGTTTGTGCCCTCAAGAACTCACATGTTAAAAATAGTGCGTGTGTCATGTGTCATGTGGAGGGGGTGGTACTTAATTTGCGGGCTGGGGGGAAGGGCCTCCAAAGGCCTTTAGGTCCAGACTCCAAAATTACCTAGGTGCACCTCTGAGGAGGGAGAAGCTTTTATGACATCCTAGATACAGGCACTGTGCCCACCCAGCAAAGCAGAATGCTCAAAAGCATACCTCATAATAGTGTCCAGCTCCCCAACAGAGAGCAACCCAAGCCACATGTGATAACATACAAAGGCAAATGGAAGTTCACTCATCACACTCAGCCTCAAATTCAGAGGAAGGCATTTGAAGTGACAGCCGGATGACAGCCAGTAATTTAAGTCTGGAAATGGAACAAGCATACAACAGAACATGGAAACAGGACCTCAGGCAACAGAATAGAGAGTTTGGGAACTCATGAAAGGGGGAGATTTCAAGTGGCAGCCAGTCACTGAATCTCAACAGCTTAAGGTGATAACGGCTGATATGAGGAAAATTACTCAGAGTAACCCCAATGAAATTAAAAGGAGAAGCTAGGCATTTCAGTGGGATTAACTTGACTAATTTTCCTCATTATGTCAGCCAGTGGTTTCACTAAAATGTATACTTGCTGTTTTTGCTAAACACTAGAGTGGAATCAGACATTACCCAAAAAGCATAGTCAACAGAACAACAGCCCTGTGTTGACTTCCCTCCCTCCCTCTTCTTCCTCTCGTAAGATGTAATAATGGAAAAATCCAGTGATGGAGGCTGACCGCCAGCGGCCTGTGTGTGGCGGCGGCCCCACTCACTCCAGTCCCTGCATCTGATGTCAGACGCAGGGGCTAGCCACACCCCCGCGTCTGACATCACATGCGGGAGGCATGGCCCAGCTCCCAAACAGAGCCCCGCAGCTCCATTCAGGAGCGAGTCAGGCTGGTGCAAGGCTGGCCATTTAACTCCTGAAGGGGCCGCGTGAATTAGACTTGGGCTGGCGCTGCATTTGCGGCACAGCCCAGAGCGGCTCTTCCCTGTAGGGAGGAGCAAATACGGCGCCAGCCATTTAACTTCTGAAGGAGCCGCACGGCCCCTTTGGGAGTTAAACTTCTGCTGGCACTGTGTTTGCAGCGCAGTCAAGAGCGGCTCTTCTCTGCAGGGAAGAGCTGCTCCTGGCCACACCGTGAATGCAGTGGCCTTTTAACTCTCAAACAGGGGCCGCACAGCCCCTGCTCAGGAGCTAAACCAGCACCCCTGCATCTGACGTCAGATGCGGCCCCTGACTGGGCACGGCCTGGGTTCTTTGAACCCGTTGGCCCAGTGGTGGCTCCACCCCTGGAAAAATCTGATGCTCAATTTTCATTATGTTGTGCATTCCTCCTCCTCCTATGGCATCCAATAATGTAAAGCAGGGTACAGGAAAATGCTTAACATAATTATGCCATGTCATACATCTCAATAACTGTATGTTTCAAGGGACTGTAGGGGACAACTCAGTTCTGTTCTGTGAGAGATCCCGTGTTTTACCTCAGTACCTGTAAAGAAAATGATAGTACATGCTTCTGAAAGAATTTGTCACATTTCTAGGGTAAGGTCTATGATTGTGCATTACCTTGGATTGTAGTCAGTAGATCATGGAACACTGCTGTGATGTTTTACCAAAGTTCTTACTCTAATAGGAGACAAGCTGCCATCAGCTGCACATTTAGTGCACAAATCAAAACTACACAGAGAGTGGCACACTGAACCACACATTCAATTGCAGATAGAAACCAGATGTGGGAGACCAGGTCTCTGCTGAACAGCCATCATTTTATTCAATTCAATTTATTTATTTATTCGATTTTTATACCGCCCTTCCAAAAATGGCTCAGGGTGGTTTACACAGAGAAATAATAAATAAATAGTATGGATCCCTGTCCCCAAAGGGCTCACAAACTAAAAAGAAACATAAGATAGACACCAGCAACAGTCACTGGAGGTACTGTGCTAGGGATGGATAGGGACAGTTACTCTCCCCCTGCTAAATAAAGAGAATCACCATGTTAAAAGGTGCCTCTTTGCCAAGTTAGCAGGGGTTAGGGTAAATATTATGGTAGTTTTGGGGATAAGGTAAAGGTAAAGTGTGCCGTCGAGTTGGTTGTGACTCCTGGAGACCAGGATATCTGTGTGGTTGTCTTTGGTAGAATACAGGAGGGGGTTACCATTGCCTCCTCCCATGCAGTATGAGATTATGCCCTTCAGCATCTTCCTATATCACTGCTACCCAATATAGATGTTTCTCATAGTCTGGGAAACATACCAGCGGGGATTTGAACCAGCAGCCTTTGGCTTGATAATCAAGTCATTTCCCCGCTGCGCCATTAGCTGTCTTTAAGTGAATATAGCACAGTCTAATTGGGGGTTTTTTGGTGGTGGTGGTGAATCTACATTGTCAGAAATATGGATAGGGCTGCCATATTCTGGCTTTCCAAATCTGGGTGCCTAATTTGCATATTATGTAAATTGGCTTGAAAATTTTTGAGCAGAGTAGTGACTGCATGTTTTGCTACATAACTCTGCTTCTACAAGGGCTAGAGCTTAGGTGTTTTTTGTTTGTTTGTTTGTTTGTTTTTAAATGAAAGCTGATATCTGGGTGAATCTGGGTGAGATACTTAAAATTCAGGTGAAACCAGGAATTTCAGGGTGGAGGGCAATTCAGTGGTGATTTGCAGATGACAATGGGTAGGTGAAGAGTGTTGGAAGAATAAAGCAAAAGAGAGAAGCACTGCCTTCTGCTAGCTCATTTCTTCCTGCTGCCCACTGCCTAAACACTGCACATTTTCCCCTTGACCTCAACCCTTTGCAGCTGTACAGTGGACATTGCTAAGAAAATTGCTAAGAGAATGAATCTGTCATGAAGAAATTCCCCCCCACCGAATATCTAAAAGATGCTAGAATTCTAATTCCCATTCCTTCAGGGCACAAGGCTGATCACAGGTCAGCTTAATTTACACATGCAAGGAGATGATTATACCCAGTGATTAACAACATTACGCTTTAAAACTGTATGAGAAAGATCTGTTAGCAGGTTTCTCTAAATATCGCCTTTTCATAAGCAGCATTTTAAATATTAAAAAGGGTTTGCTTGAAACTCCAGGAAGGTTTTATTAAATATAAACTATCGTGTAACTTCATAAGGTGCAGCTGAATTTGAAACAACAGAGCTCCAGTCTCTAAGCAGATAAAGAGTTTTATTAATTTGATTTTTGATTGACTTCAGCATGTCCAGACAACAGAATTTTAATAGCATCCCATCCATATAGTGAGTGGTTAGCATGAACACCATTAGTCCAGGAACATACAGACACACACCCTCCTTTGTCTGCAAGCTTACCAGAAAAACAAAAAAGTAAACCCAACATTGTGAATGTAGAACAAACACCACATAACATTCTGTGTGCTCGCTTGTGCTGAGTGGTATCAGGAAACCTGAGTTCACAATCCCTATTCAGCTCTGATACAGTCACACATGATGTGACTGGATGCCATTTGCTTCTCTCTGAGGCTAACCTACCTCACAGGGTTGTTGTGAAGGTAAAAACGTAACCAATTGGGATTGTAATTAAAAGGGAAGCAGATTTAGTTTAGACTTGATGAAGTTCTAAATTCTTAGCGCTGTTCAACAGTGGGACAGTCTGACTTGTATGGTGATTTATACTTAATCATTTTAAGCAAGTTTTTTAGACCTCTTTAATGCATAATATAGAATTTTTAAAAAGGACGACAGACCTTCCATAATCGAGCAAACACATTTCAGAGTCCAAACACCATTATCATTGCTTTATTTCAAGCAGCTGGGAATAATCAAGATTAAATGTAGTAACTACAGCAGAAATAATCAATCCAAGGACAGGAGAAAGGAAGGAGGGGGAAATGAGTGGCTCTCCAAAATTAACCCTTTATTTGCCCCTTACTGGCCAATAAATTTCATTGCCTCTCCCATTTCCTTCTTAACATTAATGGATGGATGCAAATGTTCAATATACATAACCTCTTTGATCTTATATTTTATAGTATTTCCTTCAACACCCAGAATATACACCTTTGTTTTGTGCAACTCTTACTTCATGTTTTTCTTTCTCATGTTTTGTGCAGAGTTTCAATCGATCTTTAATGTATTGTATGTCTGCTAAATGTTTTTATACCGTTTTAACAGAGGTCTCCCTGTCTCCCCAATATAAAATTCCTCACATTCCAAGCATGAATCTTGTACACTATTTCCTTAACCTGGCACCAGCCTCTCTTCCTTCTAACATATCACCCAATCCTTCATTTCACACTTACTATCATAAAATTGATCATAAATATGACATAAATTCTGGAGTTAACCAGATGTTGTTTTAAAGTCATAGGTGTCGTACAAATCACATTAGCTTCCAAGCCATGTTTTCTCAGGATCTTTTTTGTTTGCCACATAAATCTATCAGTCACATAAGGAACTGGTGTGATATGTGAGAAGGAAGATGGCTGGTGCCAAGTTAAGACTGTATGCTTTGGATGTGGGGGATTTTATATTGGAGTGACAGGGAAGATGCCTGTTAAAAAGGTGTAAAGAACATTTAGCAGACATGCAATATAATCTTGAGTGTTTCCAGCTGTTTGAAAGAGAACATTGATAATGGTGTTTCCATTGGATTTTGCTTACTTAGGGAAACAACAATCTGATACCAGGGATTTCACCAATCACCCCCCCTCCCAATAAATCCCATCTTAATTTTGTCAATACCCCTCCCCCTGAATTCCTATGATACTTTGGGGGCATGGGATAGGGCCTCAAGATCTCAGCTACTGTCCAACAGACTGCAAAATCACTCCAGAGTTGTTTGACCCTGTCTGCCCCACCTGCTCCTGCATTGTCTGTCTGTCTTAAGGTTGTACCCGATCCCCATACTGCTCTTCTCTGTGTGTCCCTTGTATCTCAGGCAGTGAGTCAGTCAGCAGCCCAGATCCTGCCTCTCCCCCCAGCTCTCTGCCTTATGGGTTGATGGAAAGACAGACACACAATAGAGAATTCCCAGGTGGTTGTGGTGGTGGTGGTTCATGGACAGCCAGGAGCCCTGCTGTGCTCTGGCTGGTTGGTTGGCTGGCTCAGCATCCGCTGTTGCTTGTACATCCTTCTCCTCCTCTCTGATCTGAATCCTTCACTCCCTCACCCTTGTGATGTAGGCAAGCTGCTACATCATCTGTCCCCAGGTAGCAGGAAGTGTGCAGTGTGGAGGAGGGGTGCTGGGTACCCAACTGAGATGCAGAGCCAGAGCCATCATTGAGCAAACGGGTTCAAAGAACCCAGGCCACCAATGAAAAGGGCTGCTTCAGCCCCTGTTGCCCGTGACATCACGCACAAAGGGGGCATGGCCCAGTTGCCTGAAGGCCCACTCCAGTCCTCTCCCTCTAATTTCCAGGCAGTGCTTACTGCCTGACAGCATTAATTTCTCTTCCTCTCCTTCCAGCAAGGGAGAAGAAGGGCAATAAATGCTGTCAGGCAGCAAACACTGCCTGAAATGAGAGAGGAAACGCTCGCTCAGGATTCTCTAGAGCCTGCAGTGGCACACCCAGGTATAACTAGTATCCAAACCCTCCCGCTGCAAGCCCCCCCACTGCAAGGCCCCCCTTCATGGGGGGGCTCCTGCTGCCACCCTATGCATGCCCCACCATGCTGAACCGCCAAAAGTTACCTTATTTTTAGCTGCCAATGTGTGCGCCCAGAGGCAGGGGTGAGCCGAGCAGGCCTCCCCTGCTCTGTGGCAGTGGTAGGTGGTGTGGCTGCTGAGCCTGCCTGTCTGGCCCAGCAATCTTTGAAAACTGTGAGGCGCTCCAGTACGCCTGCACAGAAAAGTGCACCTCACAGTTTTCAAGGACCACTAGGCCAGACAGGCAGGCCCTGCAGCCGCTCCACCTGCCATAGGGGGGGAGGCTTGCTCAGCTCACCCCCCACCCCTCCAGCCACGCACATTGGTGGCCAAAAATAAGGGAACTTTTGGCAGTTTGGCACCATGGGGCAGCAGCGGCGTGGTGGCAGGAGGCCCACCTGATCCCTTGGAGGCCTCCCTGGACCTCAGAGGCCATGGGCCGGGTCTCCGAGTTCCGGGGGTTAGAGTGCCTCTGGGAGCTCGAGCCACACCCCTGTGCGTGTGATGTCATGTGCATGGGGCATCACTGGCAGGGTCATTGTGTGGGCCAAACACAGGCCACCGTTCAGCTGGCTCTGACCCTGCTAAGGAAGTCTGGGATGCTATCTCTGCATCTCTGCTTCAAAGCTTACTCAGTTGTTTGGCCTTTCCCCTTCTTGCTTCAGAAAGAAGGGCGGGGAACTGTACCTTGAACCTTGAATTAGTCCAACTTGAAGATGCCACATTTAAAGAAGGATACTAGGACTCAAGTCCGTTGGGAAAGTGGTACCCATTTGGTCTATACCTCTCCCCTGCTTCCTACAGTCAACATCTGTGGCGTTTGTGCTCAGAGTAATTCTGCTCTGTACATACTCAGAGGCAGGTTGCATGTTTCAGGACAGAACCTGCAAATGGATAGATCTATGCCCCTGCTGATCTCTGGCTCAAATTCATTTTTGAGTTTCCTTTAGTTGTGCTGACAACCCAAAGGAAGGAACTTTTAGTGGCACCAATTGCCTATCATTAAGATGGGAGAGTGAAAGCTTGCTTGGCTGGGTGATATGAGGACCCAATTCCTTTTTTCTAGCATCAGCCAGATGATTCAACAGCAGCAAAAGCAAAGAGGGGTGTATGTGATTATCCTCTCACAAACTGGATTTCATAAATAATCTTTCTTTCTTGCTGCAAATAATCAAGAGGCAAGGACCTCTTGCATGAAAAACAACAAAGAGATTTGTGGCAGCCCCCTCCCCATCCCTTTCTTAATGAACAAATGATGGTGCTGGGCGGGGGTAAACTTCAGTGTGGGTTTTTTTCTTTAAGAAATGATCTTTGAGAATTGTCCAGGGAAAGGGTGCATGGGGGCAAGAGATCTGAAATAATAGGTGGCAGACATGGAGATGCAGTTATGCAATCCAGAATCACATTCACCATGCCTTTTTATGTATCGTCTGCCATACATTTACCATTTTACTTAACTTCAGTCTTGGAATAAAACTTTAAGCTTTAAAAAGGTGTGGTCATTGAGTTTTGGGGTTGATCATATGAAAAGGCAGGCACATCTCAAGCAGGTCAAGAGTCTATTTTGCTGTAAATGAAGTCTGCGAGAGGATAAGAAGTCACTGAACCACAGTGGCCATGGAAGATGGGGGTTGTCATCCAACATCTGCAGTAGGGCCAAAGTTTGTGAAGCCTTGCTGCAAACTGGGGTGCCCAACCTCAAGGCTGCAGAACCAACCTCAAGGCTGAAGAACTTGGCCCTGTTGCAGGTACTGGACTACAACTCCCATCATCCAAAGCTATAGGGAACAAGCATCAGGGATGATGGGAGTTGAAGTCCAGCAGTAGATGGGAAGCCTCCCATCATCTCCCGCTGCAATGGCCTTTGGTGCCCAAGGAGCCCAAAGAGGCATAGATGGTTGTTATTTTTATTCTCACAACCACCCGGCAAGGTAGGTTGCGCTTAATAGTGGAATGGGGATTTTGGACTCAGGCTTCCCCAGTCTGGTTCTATTCCAGCTGACTTGTGGTGGACACAACAAAATAGCACATAAAATGTGGTATTTTACATTTCACAGTGTTGGGTTTAATTTTACTTTTCAATGCTCAGAGATTAATAAAAAATCAAATAAATTAAAAACAAATCTCACTGAACCAAGCACATCTCAATCAGGTCTGGAGTCGATTTTGATGTAAATTCAAGTGGAGAACTTAAAGTCACAGTGATAATGGACAATCATTGCTGCCCAATCAACCTGCTCTGCATAATTTATGAGTTAACAGGTAGCCCTTCATGTGTAAATGAGGCTGCAGTGAGAATCATTTGCAGAATCATTTGGAGAATATTTCAAGGCCCAGAAGAATCTATCCAGAATCTTCTGCCTCATATTCCCCCCACCCCCGCCACCACCCCGAGGATGTGCAGAGAATGTTTGGGAGCACATTCCAAGTCTAAACTGGACCCTTGAATGCACCACCAATGTCTGAACAATCTTCAAATGCTTCCCCATGCTGAGCACTTCACAACAGCCAACCAATCATCAGTTGTCCAGCTGATTCTCACTTTTTTTTCATTGTTGCCTGGGTGATCATTTCCATTGTTGTAAGATGTGATGAGGCTGTTGCAAAGTTCCGCTGGATAACTAAACTTAACTAACTAAAACATTTTCTCTCATTCTGATCATTCTTACCATCCTGATAAGTTCTATTTCTGATGCAACACTAAGCAATTATAGTTTTCAGAGATGCAAACCCCAAAGTCATATTCAGTTCTTCACAGCTTCCAGTGCTGATCTAGTCTTTGAGATCATGTGTGGCTCAGAGCTGCTGGGCTTTATCTTGATTGTAGCTCTTAAATTCTGTCATAAACTTATTAATGATGAGAAAATCTGAGAGAAGTGCAATAGTTATTAAGCTGTTTAGCCAGTGGCAATGTCAAATGCATTAATGATCAGGGGATAATAGGGCAGATGAAAAGATGACGACGAATGAGGGGAGGTTCAACTGAGAAAATATCAAATGGGAAAAGGGCATTTTACATTTGCTTTCTCTTTATTATTGAGTCATTTATCTGTTCACTTATGTTTGTATTTAACCCCTTCTTCCAAGAAACTCCAGCCAGCATAAAGATCACCCTTGGAGGTTAAGCGACACTGGAAGATGGTTCAGAGGTAATGACAAAACATGGACTGATGTTACAAGAACTAGCCTGAATGAACCTCAGGCTCACATGTTCTCCCCATCTACACGGAGAGAATGAAAGCATATACTGCCACTTTTGAACAAACTACAGTTATGTCCAAACTTGAGGAAATATGGTTTGTTCAAAAAAGAACACCAAACTATGGACCGATCCTGGCTTAGGTTCACTAAGCATTGTTAGAACAAACTATAGTTCCTCAACTATTGACTGACAGACTGATTGGATTAAGTGCCATCAAGTCGGTGTCGACTCCTAGTGTCCACATAGATAGACTCTCTCCAAGGTTATCTGTCTGCAACTCGGCCTTGAAGGTCTCTCAGTGGTGCATTCATTGCTGCTGTAATTGAGTCCATGAATCTTGCTGCTGATCATCCTCTTCTTCTCTTTCCTTTAACTTTCCCCAGCATGATGGACTTCAAAGAAGCTTGGCTTTCGCATAATGTGTCCGAAGTATGATAGCTTGAGCCTGGTCATTTGTGTAATGACCGGTTCTCAACTATAGTCCTCAACTATAATTCAGACCTAACAGAGGACTGTAGTTTATTAACTGTAGTTAATTCAAAAGTGAAAATACATGCTTTCCCTCTAGCATGCAAAGGAGAAGGGGAGCCTGCATCTTATGCAGATTGACTTTTATTAGAGAATGTTTAACATATGGTTTACAAAAGCAATAGTGAATAGAGTTTCCCGATAAAACACGGCCGCATACTAACGAATGTGTGGTTGCAAAGGCAGAGAGAATACATCACTGTACGCAAGTCCTTACGGGTTTGGGTAGAGTCCGGTTAATTCACAGTAATCTAATCCATGATCTAGATTATCATCTGAAGCACAAAGGGATGATCTGACTCAACTGGAATTTGAACCCATGTCTTTCCAATTCAGTTCATCGATCCACATTAATCTAGCATCTCTTTTGCTGCTATTTTTAGGAGTTGTCATTTGACAAACGTTCTGTGCCTTCATGAACTGTATGTTCCACTTACTTTTTTCCTCTTTGTATTACATGATTGTAGTAAAATCAAAAAAAGTCACACAATATTTGCTCAATTGTTTAACAATTTGTTAAAAACCTGAAACTAGAGAAAAGACATTTAGTTTAAACAAATTAGTGGCCTGACTATTAGTATGATTGTGTGAATCCACAACATGGCAGTAATCTCAGATTCATCTTAGGTCATAAAGAGTGTGTGTGTGTGTGTGTGTGTGTGTGTGTGTGTGTGTGAGAGAGAGAGAGAGAGAGAGCGAGCGAGAAAGAGAGCGAGCGCTGAATTATAAGGGTAGTTCAGCAATTGAAAAAAAAAAACACCCTAGAGTTATATTGCAAAATCTCCTCTCAGAACTCTTTTAAATAGATGCCACAAGCATTTTCAGATATGAAGCTTAAAGTAGCTTTTGCTTCAATCAGGTTTGTAATGTAAATGGAAAAAACTGCATTGACCACAAATGCTCTTCCGCATGGCAAATGCTTTTCCGCCTCCGCTTTCTCTTCTGCTTGAAAAACGAGGCAAGGATCAGATGCTAACATCAACAGCACAAGAGAGGCTCAAAGCCTGACATGTGAAAATTCCTTATGGCTTTCAGAGATGGGACTTAGCCCTGTGAAGGCACAATATCATGTTTCCTGCTTACTAGGTAATGTCACCACATCTGACCTCAGCTGACTCTAGGGACAGTTTCTAGTATTACCCAAGCGGTCAATAAACTACTCCAGCGTAACCTCTTCTCGATGTAATATAAAAAGTCACATAAAGTCACAGACAAAACTGCAGGACAGCACAAGGTAACTTCTTCCCATGCCACCAACATTGCCTCAGTTTTAGGAGGGTGCTGCTGGTGTGGGAAGAAGCCCTGGAGTGAATTCCTCTCATGCACTCCAAGGCTGCTGATCTTGCCTCTATGGTGCCAGAGAGAGCTTTGCTGCAGTAGCTCCCACACCACTTGGGCACTAACAGACGGGGACCTAAGGCACTTTGAATGGCACCTAGAGGCAGTAGCAGATCATAAAGGCATTCACAAGGGCAGCCTAACCCAGACTAGGGCAGCCCAGCCTGGGCTAGGCTGCACATGCTGAGTGCGGGGATCGATCTCGGCGCTGCCTTTGCGCCAAGCCCAAGTTTTCAACCTGGTGTTTAGCCAAGGTTAAGTGAAACTATGGTTCACTTAACCACGACTGGCAATCATCTGGGTGACCACTGCTGGATTAAACAACTGGGTTATGCAACTCCCGCCCATCACCATTTCCAGCAGCAAGTCGATGGGGGGAGCAGTCGTGCCAAGTGCGGTGGCTGCTCTAACAAGCAGGGCGCCCTGGGATGTGGGAGCAGGGAAGTCCTAGGACTTCAAGCATCTTCCTCCACTGCACCGCCACTCGTGTAGGCACGTGGTGTGGCGGGGGGAGGACAGCAGCTGCTTACCTGTAGGGGAAGGTAGGCAAGCTCCTCCACAGCCCACCTGCCCTCCTCAGTGAGGTTATGTGCACGGCCTCCATATATGAATGGCTGACTCCTGCCTTTTCATGTTGGGGGGTTTAAGGTAAAAAGCGTAGTCAGGCATCTGGAGGTTCCATTTGTATGCTCTCAATCAAGGACATAATTCAGAAGCAGGGGAGATACAGAGCTTCCCTTTTCAGACAAATATGGATCAGTTATTATCAGAAAGCCCTGTATACCTGGCCGATGGTGTAAGAGCTGGGCTTCAAGTGGCTGGAAGTGTGAATTTAACTGCATCCATCCAAAAAGTACATTTTTATCAGTTGTTCTAAGAGGCAACAAAATGCCTTTTTTAATGGGGAAAAAGAGAAAATGCCAAGTAACAATTCTGTGGTTTTACTGTCATCTTTCCTAGTAATTATCTGACTGCTCATAGTACTGTGAGGCTTTTCAGCAACTGTGCCATTATCACTGAGAGACTACAACCCTTTGATCATAAGTCACAACTGAAATTTTGTACTTTCTTGCAGCAGAACTGTTATACAGCTCTGACAGCGAATGAAATTGTCCTCTCTCTCTGAAGTCATAAAGTCATTACTTTGGGGGCATATTGTGGCTAAGGGCAATGTATGTCATCAACTGATTATGACTAGGACATCAGTTCCAATTAATCTGAGACTCTGTTACATTTGATTAGTTACCCATAAACACTAGAGAGATTGTACGCTCTCTCCTCCCTCCAGTTTCTTGAATTATATGTGTTTTACCACACATCAGGGACAAATTCCATTCTGTAAAACAAAACAAGAAGAAAAGTTTCTTTAGGACAACACATACTATGGCCGAATCTCCACCCCCCACTCTCCCATCTGAATTCAGAAGTTGGCAAGAGCTGCCTCTCTACAGTCAGCGAGACAGCAGAAAGGTGGGGGAGCTGGCTGTGCAGACTTCCTTCTTGACAGAGCCACACAGCCAATCGGGCCGGAGGGAGGGAGGAGCTTCCTTCCTCAACTCCAGTTCCATGGGGCCAAAACTACAACACCAGTGTTTGGATGTAATGCTGGCACCACAAAACTGGAGTTAAAGGCAGTGAAACTCCACTTTGACCGAAGGTTCCAAGTTGAGTTTGGGGAGGGAAACCACAGGTCCCCTTTCTCCCTTAACTCCAGCATTTGGACGTGAGGCTATGGAAACTGGAGGTGAAAAGACCTCCGGTTTCCTATTATGTCTGAATTTGGCCTACGTTATGGGGCTGCAGTAGAAAATAGCAACTCCATGAGTTCCCATCTCTCCCTTTATAACATCTACTTTGACTTGCCAAGAATGGCAGCCCCTTGTCATGTTCCCATCCTTCCTCTCCATTACATGCAGCTCAAATTAGCCCATGGCCTAATGTCCTTTCCTCATTTCTGTACATCAGGCCTGTTGAACTTAGGCCCCCCAGCTGTTCTTGGACTACAACTCCCATAATCTCCAGCCACAGTGGCCAATAGCCAAGGATTATGGGAATTGTAGACCAACATCTGCAGGACGGCCGAAGCTGAGCAGCCCTGCTCTACATCATGGCAATCGCCATGGTCGGAGGCTGAAGAATACACATTGTTGTGACGGCAGGACACTCAGGAGCTCTATCCAGACTTACATGTGCAGAGCATCCCAAGTGGGTCCAGAGGTCCCATCCTGGTGCATCAGTCACCTTCCCCCTGCCCTCACCACTCATGATTACAGCAACCTTAGTCTGAACAGGTGAATGTTCAGACAGCCCAGCCTCCCAAATACAATCAATAGGAAGCTGAGCTAGACATTACCGAGGAGAAGATGAGAACTCTACATGAGAATGCCACTTTTGGTAGCAGCCTTGTGTTCTTTGTAACATATAGTTCTGCTCTTACATTTAAACCAAATGCCCCAATTGTTAAATCACAATAAATGCATCATTCTCTACCTTCTGGACTTATAGGCTACAAGGAACAACTTGTAAAATTCAAAACTTCTCCAGGACACATAACACATCTAGTACCAATTATTATCTGCACTAGTGCATGATAAAACTAATAGGTTAGGGTGGGTTTGGGGGGCTTTTTGGGTTTTAAAAAAGGTATTAGACACAGTAAATCAAAGCTAATGAAGCAAACATTGGCGGTTTTATGTTGTAGGTTCTAATTAGGAAGTCTGTTAATGAAATTGGGGCATTTACTTAATTGCTGTGAACAATTATTTTCAAATTAAGGCTGGCAATTAAAATCCATGATTAAGCTCAGAGAACATGCTTTTTTCCAGTGATATAGAGTGTCTCTTGCCTGATGTGCTATGCATGGTGGTCTATGTAACAAAAAGGTCTGTTGATTAACTAAGGCAAATCAGATGTCATACCTGATGCGAAACCTTAAGTGATGATGGATTAGGCCAAAAAGGAAGTTGAAGTGTCATGTTAGTATTTATGAAGCCAAGGAACAGAAGGAAAACCAAGCAAGTTACTGTGTCACAGACTTTTAGTTTATTGTCTATAAGTTGGAATTGAGAAGGTTAATAAAGCACACTATACAGCTTTTATATAAAGCTGAATTGCAGAACCAACATGCATTCAACAGTGCATTTTATCCACTGCTTAAATGCTTAAAGTGTTTCTGTATGTTAATCTCTTCCCACAAAAAGAAGAAGAAGACGTTTAACGAGTAAGAATGCTAAGATAATTATGTTATCTTGGCAAGCATCTTTGGCAACAAAAGATTGCAAGAAGATAAGGGCACTAAATGAGCATTGTTTTACTCTTTAAAAAACTATCTGGGATTATCTGTTCTAAAATCATGACTGAAGAAAACAAAGACTAAATGTACTTGATTCTCTCATGAGATTAAAATCCTGTGGGGTTCTTTACCTCCCTCATCTCCAAATACTATTATGTCATATAATAATGACATGATTATAGAACTACTCACCATCTTTTTGTGAATGCCTTCAGCATTTTCACAAAATGCTTCTCCTTTTTGGCAGCTACCCAGCTTTTCTTAACATTTGTTTCAGTCTCAGTCATTCTCTTTTGCCTGCAGCAATGTCACCAGGTGTTTGGACAGACATCTGATGGTGTCAGGTCAGACACAGCATTATGACATCATCTTGTTTACTATGTGACACCTGATTAGAGCAAGAGATCACCAAAGTGACTAAATGAGGAAAGAGAAATAAGCAAGACCATGGAGTGGGGGGAACAGAGTGGAAGTAGTAGCAGCACCCAGAGGAGGGGGCGGGGACACTCATGCTGAATTTTTAAAGAGTAAATTTTAATGTTTTAAAAGGTACAAGTAGTGTCGACTCTTGGCGACCACAGAGCCCTGTGGTTGTCTTAGGAAGAATACAGGAGGGGGTCACCATTGCCATCTCCCATGCAGTATGGGATGATGCCTTTCAACATCTTCCTATATCACTGCTACCCGATATAGGTGTTTCCCATAGTCTGGGAAACATACCATCGGTGATACAAACTAACAACCACTTGCTTGCTAGGCAAGTTATTTCCCTGCTGCACCATTAGGTGACTTAAAGTGTATATAGCAGGGTTTCTTTACCTTGGGCCCCCAGATGTTGTTGGACTAAAACTCCCATCATCCCCAGACATGGCCTTTGTGGCTGAGGATGATGGTAGTTGTAGTCCAACAACATCTGGGGGCCCAGGGTTAAGAAAACCTTGTATATAGCACAGTCTACGTTTTTTTGGCCGGGGGGGGGTCTACATTGCCAGAAATATGACATTCAACCTGAAAAATCAAAACTGGTGAATATTAAGCATAGTCCAACATGGTCTCTGAGTATGGTCTAAGGGCACACAATACAGCCACCTTGTTAAAGCTAAGCAGGTCTTGGTGTAGTCAATGCCTGGATGGGAGACCCATGTATGTCACCTTTGGGAATGGAGTCATAGCTCAGTGGTAGGGTGTTTGCTTTACACACAGGAGGGGTCAGGTTCAATCCCTGGCATCTTCAAGCAGGGCTGGGAAAGAAACCATGGAGAACCACTGCCAGTCAGTCGAGGCAATGCTGAGTTAGATGAGCCAATGGTATAAAGCAGCTTCCTAGAGAAACAAAGGGTTCTGTATCTCAGTTCTGTACACAAAAGGCAGGGCAGTCTAGGTGCTCTCAACACCTGTCCCCACAGACCCACCTATGCCATAGCTTAGTGACAGAGCACATGTTTGGATAGCATATTGTCCCAGGTTCAGGCCCTGGAATCCCAGTTTAAAGATTATCAAGTAACAGACGGTGGGAGAGCCCACAGCTTGAAACCTTTGAGAGCTGCGACCTGCCAGAGTAGGCAGTAGTGACTAATGGTCTGACTTAGTTTAAGGATAGTTTTGTATAGGTTCACAGAATCACATTTCACTGAGTGGATATAGACAACCCCTTATTTCTTAGTGGGCACTTTCACACTGTCAGAAGGGGGTGGTTTTGGGCTTGGAAGAGTCCATACCTCATCTTGAAGAGACAAGCAGAGCCTCAGTTGGGCTCTGCAACCCTTGCTCATAGATGAGCGCCACAGCGATGAGCTTGGAGCTAGGAAGTCCTTCAATAATTGGCGGAACCTTCCCACAATGCACTGCATGGCCAGGAGAAGGAAAAAGCCGTGATGTCAACAGCCACACTCTGAGGGTGATGGGGGAAGGGCTAGTCCCACTCAAGCCATTTCAAGCAAGTGATCATAGAGTGGCCAGTTCAGAGCAGTACATTCACAGAGCAGAGTCTCTCCAGCAGCAGCGCTCTCTTAAAAACATAGTGGCTGGCTTTCAGGATGGAGGGGAAAGTGGACACACGATCCACACACCTAGGTACTGGGGCCCCTACTCTGCACTAACCTGAGTGAAGGCCCAGGGTTAGCTTGTTCTTGTGGGTTGTTTTGCCCTGGTTCATGTGCATGCAAACCTGGGTTAGCAGCAGATAACCCAGGTTTGGATGATTGTGTGTAGAGCCTAACAAACACTTAAAAACACACACCCCATGGAAAACTGCTTGGACCGGGTCTCACGATCTGTGAGACCTGGTTTGGGGCTGTGAGCGGGAAGGGAGCCCTGGGTGGCCGGATTGGCCACCCACACGATTGCCGGCTCCAAGACAGAGCCGGTGGGGGCTGGGGAACTTGGAGTCCACACACAGGGCATACTGGGGAGACCTCCGGAGCCGGGAGGCAGCTTTTCACCTCCCGGTTGGGGAGCTACTCACGAGCAGATAGCCTGGGTTTGCAGAGCGCTCGCTCTGCAAACCCAGGCTAAGGGGCGGGCTACAGGAGCGGGTTAGCCACTCAAGAACCACCGGGCTCAGCTGTGAGCCCAGTGGTTCTTATGACTGAAGAAAATCGGGCTAGCAGAGGCTAGCCTGATTTTCTTCAATCATGTGAATAGCCCCCCTGTCTTGAACAATTCAGAGAGGCAAGGGTAACAAGAACAAAAGAGGCAAAACAGGAATGGGAGAAATAAGAGATAATATCTTTAAAGAATCCTTTAGGTTTTAAAGTCAGACAAAATTTAATTTTTCCCATTTGTTGCTGTCCACCTGAGCTACAGCAGAAGCTTGATCTCTTTCTGCGTTCAAGCCTAACTTAATGTTCTATAAAATTCAGAGTATGGCTTCTACTCATAACTCAGGATTGCATAGCCAGGACTGCATGATTAAGTAAGAGCTGCTTATAGACCACAAGTCAGGGAAGCTTTTGTAAACAGGAAGAGAGAAGATTATTTTCTCCCTCCTCTGTCAAGAAGTCCATAAATGAATAATATTAACTATCTGTGAACAGTTGGTCTCTATAACCCAGTTCTTGTGCAGATTTGCTCTATAGCACGGTAGCCTGTGCAGGCTTGCAAAGCTGTCTTAATTATCACTGGCTAATTTCCCAATAAACAACCCTTTTTATTTTTAAAAGCATCTTCATTAGATCAGTCATCTTTGTCAACATAATCATCTGCCTGATATTCTTTTATTTCTTCCTGTTTCTTGTGTAGGATGATAAATCTAAGTATTTATTAATAATTAATTAATTGATTTATTTATTGATTCATTTTATATACCACCCTTCCTAAAGTGGCTCAGGGCATTTACATTGAAATAAAAACCCCAATTAAAATAAAATAAAAAGTATTTAAACCAGATTAAAATTAAAACTATATATTATTAAAAGCCAGTCTAAAAAGATGGGTCTTTAAGGCTCTTCCGATGGCCTCCAAGAAAGAAAATCCTCTTATTTCAACAGGGAGTGCATTCCACGACCCAGGGTGATTACTGAGAAGGCTCAATCCTGGGTTGCCCCCAGATGAACCCGAAGAAGGCACCCAAAGACAGACCCCTGCTGATGATCTTAATGAGTGGTGGGGATCTTGTAGAGAAAGGTGGTCTCTCAGGTAACCCGGACCTAAGCCAATCAGGGCTTTAAAGATGATAACCAGCACTTTGTACTTTGCCCAGAAACATTTCAGCAGCCACTGCAACAGTTAAAGAACAAGCATAATATGGTCTCTCCGGGATACCCCAGAGCCCAATTTGGCTGCCACATTTTGAACTAACTGAAATTTCTGAATTATGTACAAAGGCAGCCCTACATAGAGTGCATTACAGTAGTCCAAAAACCTGGAAGTTACTAGCTGGTGCACCACTGTTTTCAGGTGTGCCACTGTTTTCAGGGTCATTCTCCTCAAGGAATGGGTGGAGTTGTCGAATCAATTGCAGCTGGTAAAAAGTGCTCATGGCCACAGCCTCAGCCTGAGGCACCAGGGTGAGATCTGGGTCCAGGAGCACTCCCAAGCTGTGAACCTGTGTTAGACCAGATCACATAAGCAAGTAATCGTAGCATCTCTATTTGACCACTCAGATCAGAGTTTAAAATGTAATTTTCTCCCTCTATGGGACAAGCTACGTTTATTAGACTTATGGAAATGATCCATTGTGCTGACACTTCAAAAAGACTGTCATGACTTCAAAGGGATTCTCCTTTGCTAAGATGCTTCCTACCCACAGCATATTCTGCCATACTGAGAAGATAAGCCTCTTGCTTTTTGAGATGCCGTAGGTAGCAATGATCCTTTTAAAAGTCAAGCTACAGATTCAGAAAACATCACAAGGTGCATCTCTTTTGAAATTATACCCCTTCAGGTATTGTCCATAGTGCATCACACGCTGGAATGTTCCCTCATGTAAAAATGAAAACAAAACCAAAACAGAACACTTTGCCGCAGATATGAAACTTACATACCAGGGAGAATAATACTGTTGCAACCGGGCTGTGGTTGACTGAGCACTACTAAATCTTGACCTGCATAGTACGTTTTTCACCTCGTGGTCCCCAAAGTCAGTGGCCTGAGCAAGGAGCCTGAAATGCAGCAAGCAGAATGCCCTGCTTTGGTGACTTCGCAATAGTAGAACAACCTCCTTGTATTATTTATCCCAAATATTTATAATCCACCCCTCCAGTGCAATAACTAGGCTTCTGCCCGAAACGTTTCGGAGGCCATTATGAAGGCCTCCAAAACGTTTCAGCTCCGGGGGCCAATTCGTCGCTTCGGCACCAGCGGGGGTAGACCTTTAAGGGCTCTTGGCACCAGATCTCTGCTGAGGCAGTACCCCCAACACCATTCTTTCGCTGTCCACAGCGGTGCTGCTATGGTGCAGCAGAAAACAGCCTAGCCACTCCCTCCTCTGCTAAGCTACTATGGTGGTAGAAAGAGGAAGCTGCCTGCATCCCACTGCCAGAGTCCCTAGTTCAAGAGGCCACTGGCACTTTATGGTAACTGTAGTTTAGGGGTGTCAAGCTCACGGTTACCCACGCCTTAGTCACGTCGCGGCTGGATTACTGTAACGCGCTCAACGTGGGGCTGCCCTTGAAGAATATCTGGAAACTGCAGCTAGTGCAAAACGCGGCAGCGAGGGTGTTATCTGGAGCTGCCCGTTGGGAACATATCACCCCCATTTTGAAAGAGCTGCACTGGCTGCCGGTTTGTTTCCGGGTCCAATTCAAGGTGCTGGTTTTGACCTTTTAAGCCCTTAACGGTTTGGGCCCGGGGCATCTGAGGGACCGCCTGCTCCCAAGGGTTGCTGCCCGCTTGACAAGGACATCTGAGGGGGCCCTGTTCCGGGTGCCGACAATGAGGGAGGCCCGTCTGTCGTGCACTCGGGACAGGGCCTTCTCTGTTGCTGCCCCTAGACTCTGGAATGCTCTCCCGGTGGCCATTCGTTCCTCAGACTCCATCACGGCTTTTAGAAAGCTTTTAAAGACTTGGCTTTTTACCCAGCCTTTTACATGATCGTTTTTACTGCGGCTTCTCTGTGTTTTTATCTGTTATCTGTTGTCGTGTTTTTATGCTTGTTTATATGTTTTTAGCTTGATGTTTTTATTGCTTGATGTTTTTACTGCTTTTATTGTATGTTTTAATTTTTGTAAACCGCCTTGGGGTTTTCTTTTTAACGAAAGGCGGTATAGAAATGTAAAAATAAATAAATAAATAAATAAATAACTGGGCAGCAGGCCAGATCTGAAGCAAATGCAGCTCCAGGAGGTCCCCTACTGCCCTGCCACCCCACCCCACACTACCTTCATCCCCCTCCATTATCACACAGGGGCCTGGTGCTGGCCCCTCTGTGCCACCCCCTGCCTTGTTGCCTCCACTGCTGCCACCATCATTCCATAGCTGGGTCTTGCAGTGATGAACAGAAGATGAGGCAGCCCATCTGCCCTCATTTGACTGCTGCAGCAAGAGGGCAGATGGGGTGCTTTGTCTCTCTCTCACACTAGAGAAATAATCTCTCCATCCACTCACTGTGGCAAGACCCAGCGGTGAAGTGACAGGCAGGAAGTGGTAGCAGAGGAAGGAGGAGGCGGCAGCAAGGCACAGGATGGTGTAGAAGGGCTAGCACTGAGCCTCATATGATAATGGAGGGGAGCGGGGGGGACGGGACAATTGAGCTCCATGGGCCATATGTTTGATGCCCCTGCTGTAGCTGAATTGCATTAATCTTCTTTGCTACTGTAGATTCCTAATTGAATTAAATAAACATAGGCCAAAATACAACAGCCTGTGAATTACCCTAAAAACAGTCATTAGTTGGCATATTGAGCATGTTGATAGACGTCATAAACAGTTCCCAGGAAAGAGTCATAACAATGAGTTGTCATGAAAACACGTCTTTCTCCAAATTGGAAAGCAGGCAAAAAGATCTGGAATCCATCCTATAACTCAGTATGGGGGGGGGGGGGGAGAGGAAAGATATAAGGGGAAAAATGCATAAAGAATAGGGGTGTGCCGAATGGATTCAAAACGAACCAGGTTTGATGCGAACCGGTCCGGGTAACTGGTTCCAACTCAAACCAGGCCAGCCTAAAAAAAAAGGCAGCTGGTCCAAGTTTGACCTAGACTGGTCCTGGTCCAATACAGGCTGGTTTACCTATTTTGAGGGGCTCTGCTTGCAAAGGGGAACCGGGTGAGGATTCCCCTTTCCAAGCAAAGAGGAATCCTGCCTTTAAAAGGGTTCTAAGGGTGGCCAGGTAGGGGCAGTGAGATGGCAGCTTATTGCTGGTGGCAGCACTGTGATAGCTCCTCTAAACCCAGCTGTGGCAGTGGCAGTGGCACCTCCTTTAAACCTTGCTGATGCTCGTGCTCCCCACCAGCAGTGCAGGCCGGCAGCAGCCAGCTTCCAACCTCCACACATGCGTGGAGGCTGGAACTAAGCTGGTACTGGCCCACGCTGCTGGGGGAGAGCACTGGTGGTGTTTAGAGGAGCCACTACCATGAAGCTGGTAGGGTGCCTCCTCACTGCCTTCCCTGGCTGCCCTTAGAACCCTTTTAAAGGTTGGATTTTTTGTTAGTAAAGGGGAATTCTCATTGGATTCCCCTTTACAAGCAGAGCCCCATGAACCAGGTTGATCCAGGTGAAACCAGTTCAACCCAGTTCGACCAAATGATCCAGATCTCTGGCTGGCTCAACTGAACCAGCTTGCAAACCAGCAGTTTGATTCAAATTCAGTTCAAATTTGAACCGAACCACCAAAACCGGTTCCATGCATACCCCAAATAAAGAAGAGTTTGGAAACTGAAGAGTGGGTGGGAAATTGCAATAATTTTAACACTTATTTTTTAAAAGAACAAACAGAGGCACCTATCTGACAAGGCAAAATGATGAGAGCCCTCTCAGGCAAGATGGAATCAGCTATCAAAATGCTAAATCAACTACTGTGATCACTCTACACTCTTACATGTTGAAAATTTGAGACCTCCAGAGCTGCATCATCAAGGCCAGTTACTAGAACACATCTGCATAACCTGCAGTTGAATAACCTTCTGATTTGATGCTTGCCTAGGATGGCAAAAAAGAGGGCACATGAGTTAAAAAACTATGGCTAAGATGTGCTCTACTTGGTGGGTCACAATTTATGCAGGCCTGGTCTAGAATGTGATGGCCTACAAGATGTAGAAGATGGAGCATACATCTTCTGGTCTAGAAGATGTAACATATCCAAGCTCCTTGATTATAAAGATTTGTGAAGACTGCTTTCTAATTTTCCAACCTATGGCCTTGGGTAGCCACAGAAATTCTGCAGAGTATCTTGGAAATCTTTGCTTTTACGAACAGTAGACATAAATCGGATGTGACCTGGAATAAATATCCAAATGTGGGTGCTGTCTTTTGCTTTCAATTGAATGCTTATCCAGATGTGCATCCAAATGCAGATGCTTTCCTTTGCTTTCCAAGGGATGTACATTCATTTCACAATAATCTATGTATCCCCATTCTTAACTCTCAGTTCCCATCCAGGGCACCTTGTGTGTGAGTTTGCACATCCACACCAGCAGCTGTATTTTCCCCTTCTGACATCAAGTAAATTGGACAGAACTAGATAGAAGTGGGATGTGTGCTTACTGTCTGTACCAGTGGATCTATAATAACCATATCAAAACTCAAACCACCCATATTTGATTCCCTTTATGCTAAAGGGCTATCAATATTGATTATTTATTTATTTATTTATTTATTTATTTATTTATTTAAAGCTATTATTAAAAATGTGGTACTAATCTTCAAGCAAAATGCTTTTGCTTCAGAAACTTCCAACAGGACACAAGAACTAAAGACAAGATTAAAGGAGATAAATTCTGATTCAAGGGAACTGTACAAGGAACTAGGGATGGGCAGTTGGGAACTACTACTGTTACTACTACAGCCACTATTACTACTACTACTACTACTACTATTACGAATCACTCGGTGGCTGATTAAAACTTTATTGTATAGCAAAAACAACTATGTGAAGAGGTGGTTATATGCAGTCTCTGAAGACGAAAAGGAGGAGGTGAGCTCCAACAAGATTTTTAAAATGGTGTGGTGTTTATTAGGAAGATAAAATATTTTTATGTCCAACACGTTTCTGTGGAAATATTTCCTTCAGGAGCACAAAAAGAATTCTCCTGATGACATAGGTTACCACAGAATGGTAGTGATACTGGTACAATTGAACACATGAAGACTATGAGGTCATCCACACAATCAAAAACTGTGTTCTACACAGGTTTGGGAGCTGTGTGTGCTCCCAACTTTTGGTTGTGTGGAAGCAAGGTAAGAGGAAAACCTGGGTAGAAGTGATTGTGTGGAAGCAAGGTAGGAGGAAAACCTGGGTAGTTTTTCCTCCTATCTTGCTATACTACCAATATGGGATATTGTACCATGTATTACCTAACACAAGCCACCTAATGGCGCAGCAGGGAAATGGCTTGACTACCAAGCCAGAAGTTGCTGGTTCAAATCCCTGCTGGTATGTTTTCCAGACTATGGGAAACATCTATATCGGGCAGCAGCTATATAGGAAGATGCTGAAAGGCATCATCTCATACTGCATGGGAGGTGGCAATGGTAAACCTCTCCTTTCTTTGGGTTTTTCTACCAAAGAAAAACCACAGGGCTCTGTGGTTGCCAGAAGTTGCCATCAACTCAAAGGCACACGTTACCTTTATTACCTAACACATGGGTTAAGGCTGCAGCTAACTCACATAATTATCTTAGCATTTTGGAGCATGAGTGAATGTGGCAACCCTGTTATCATACCATAAACCAAAAGATAATTTATTTATTGATATATGTTAACAAGAATATCCAAAACCTGGCGAATGATGACTTTCACATGTGAAAGCTGGCAATTCATTGGCATATCTGTATTTTTAGATTCACAAAATATGCCAGTGATTGTCAGCATTCACAAATATATGTCGACATATATGTTGACATTCACCATATGTTTGGATATCCATGGTAACATATAGGTGGCTCCATATCCTTTAAATTAAAAATAAACTCTACAAGTGTATTCGGGCAAAGAGGTTTAGAAGAGGGAAACAAGGAAAAGTAGAATTTAGAAAGTTGAGCTCGATATAACTTCCACTCTTGAAATATGATTTATTCCTCTGGACAAGAGGATGGGGAAGCAGAAGGAGCATGTCCCAAATGGAACCAGACAGAAAGTGTATGCCAGCCTCTCTTGTGCCAGTGGAGGAACTTAGCACAAAATAGGGCTGGAATATTTCACATCTGATCAGCTGCATATTCCAGATTTTGTGCATATAAAAGTTTGCAAATCACCCAGATGCAACAAGTCTCATTTAGGCCAATTGGACTACTTCTGAGTAAATTTATATCACTTATAAATTTACTCATAAGTAATCCAATTGACCTACTCAATCAAATTTGAGACATTCATTGGATATATCTTTCTAAGCAATTTTGCAGAAAAGGATTGAGAGATCAATAGAAACAGCCTGAAAGAATAACTCCTCATTAATTTCAGGTCTTCATGAGACTATAGTTGTACAAGAGGTTGTGCTTACATTTGAAGGGAGATGTCCACAATGCTGTTGTGATTCCTGTGGAATAAATGGCATAACTGATGGGGTTCTATCTTCCTTTTGCAGCAAAGATTCTTTGGGGAGATATGTTGAAATATCACTGGGCCCTGCATCATAACAATGCTACTATGCAAATTTATTCATGAGAAGTCCTACTGATGCCAGTGGAATGTATTTGTTCCACCTGGGCAGTCTCCCAGGTGATCTGCAATTGCCTAGAACTTCGACCTGTAATATGCAGCTGTTAGAAGAAGTGAAATGTGTTTGCATTAAGTTCCTCACTACACAGGGCAGTTGATGCTGCAAAATCCTATATTGACGGAGAGGTGAGTCCAGCTTGGTTTAAAACATTTCACAGCCCATTCCCCCTTAACTCTGTTTGAGGAGAAAACCTAGGGCCAAGACCCCTTCCCTTACCAGGGAAAAAAACAAAGATGCATAAATTTCATGCAGCAAAAGAACATCCACCCTGGCCAGCAAGTGAAGAGTTTAAAATGCTGAGTTCTATAGAATAAAAAAAAGTTGTTCTTGAGTCCAATTCACAGTTTTTATGCAGCATAAGTAGCATCTCACTCAAGATGCAAAGAATGCTGTGCTGGGCAAAATGCAAGTGAGTCTCCTATAAGGACATTTATGCATTGCCTTAGAAATCACTTTGCAGAGAAACATTCATTTTGTTCTGTTGACACGTATCTACAGCTCACAGCTCTGCTGGCAACTTCTTGCTATCTCTTTGTAATACTGGCAAACTTCCACATCTGCTGTGCAAAAAAAAAAAAGTTTGCAAGAAAGAGAATTTCTATTCTTCCAAATGAAAAAAAAAAGTACCTAATTTAAGGTAGGTGATCAAAATTACACACCAAACTACTGGATTAATTATTAACCACAATATCTTATAATCTATTTGAGAGATCATTCCTTCTGTGTTTTTATGCTATAGGACATGTGCAAGCAAGATCATGAGTGCTGGGATTCTGAGAGTTGACTGCCGATAGAAGAAAACAAATACCAGGGCTAGAGATCCTCTCTCTCTGTCTCTCTCTCTCTCCTTCTGGGTATATGTACTTGAAATGGCTTAATAATCCCCCCCATTCCAAGGGAACTCTGGGAAATATAGTTCTGTGAGGGGAGGGCTAGGGATCTCTAACAGAGAATGTTCAGCTGCCTTAGCCAACCATAATTCACAGGATTCTATGAGGGACACTATTGGTATAAAATAAATATAAAATATAGTGTAGAAATCCTTGGGTGAGAACTCCACAGATAGGTTCTGTAGAAAGGAAATCCTCAATCCCTTTGAGTCACTGCATAAAGCAGGCACCTATTTCTTTTTGTTAGCCTACTTTCGTTAAGGAAAGTAAGTTTATGAGATCACCCGGCATTGTGTGTGTGTGTGTGAGTCCCTAACAACATGGCAATGTCTGGACGAATATAAACCAAATTGGGTACAGCTGTAGAAACACATAGGGACACCTCAACGGCGTATATTGTAATTATGTCATCCACCCCGATTCAAGATGGTGGACATGTAAACATTTGAGGTGCAAGTGAGCTAACTTGTAGACCATCTAACCAATTTGAACCAAATTTGGTACAGTTGTAGTGAGTGACACATAGGGATACCTCAATGGTGTATTTTGTAATGATGTCATCCACCCCGATTCCAGATGGTGGGTGCATAAATGTTTGAGGCACAAGTGGGTTACCTTGTGCACCGTCTAACTGATGTTAACCATATTTGGTACAGTTGTAGTGAGTGTCACATAGGGACACCTCAGTGGTGCAGTTTGTAATGATGTTATCCACCCCAATTCAAGATGGTAGATGTGTAAAGGTTTAAGGCATAATTGGGCTAACTTATGAACCGCCTGATTTGAACCAAATTTCCTACAGCTGTCAGGACATAGCGGGACACCTCAATGGCGTAGTTTGTGATGATGTCACCCACCCCATTCAAGCTGGTGGACGCATGAATATTTGAGGCATAACTGGGCTAACGTATGAACTGCCTAACTGATTTGAACCAACTTTGCTGCAGCTGTAGGGACACATGGGGCGGCTCAAGTTTGTAATGATGTTGCAAACCCCAGTTCAAGATGGTGGACTCGTGAACATTTGAGGTGCAAGTGGGGTGACTTGTGGACTACCTAACTGATTTGATGAAGTTATAGTGAGTGACTCAAAGGAACATGACTGCTTATGTCATCCACCCCAGTTCAAGACGGCAGATGCGTGAACGTTTGAGGCACAAGTGAGAATTGATTTGGAGCAAATTTGGTTCAGTTGTAGGGACAAATAGGGATACCTCAAAGGCACAGTTTGTAATTATGTCATCCACTCAACCAATTCAAGACAGCAGACACAGGAATGTTTGAGGTGGAAGTGGCCTAACTAGTGAACTGCTTAATCAGTTTGGACCAAATTGAGTCCAGTTGTAGGGACAGTGAAAGGAAAGTAGGCAGATTAGTTCTTACTAGAACTACTTGTTATTATTTGTTATGGTGATAATGCCATCCATCCTGATTCAAGATGGCAGACGTGTAAACATTTGAGGTGCAAGTGGGCTAACTTGTGAACTTTCTAACCAATTTGTACCAAATTTGCTATAGCTGTATGGACATATAGGGATGCCTCGATGGCATAGTTTGTAATGATGTCATCCACCCTGATTCAAGATGGAGGGCATGTGAATGTTTGATGTGCAAGTGCACTAACTTGTGTACCGTTTAACCAAGTTGAACCAAATTTGGTACAGTTGTAGTGAATGACACATAGAGACACATCAGTGGTGTAGTTTGTAATGATGTCATCCACCCCAGTTCAAGATGGTGGATGTGTAAATATCTGAGGTGCAAATGGCCTAACTTGTGAACCACCTAACCAATTTGAACCAAATTTGCTACAACTGTAGGGACACATAGAGACACCTCAATGGTTTTTGATTTCATCCACTACAATTCAAGATGGTGGAACATAAACTTTGAGGTGCAAGTGGGCTAACTTGTGGACCGTCTAATCAATTTGAACCAAATTTGGTACAGTTCTGGTGAGTGACACATAGAGACACTTCAGTGGTATAGTTTATAATGATATCATCCACCCCAATTCAAGATGGCAGATGGATGAATGTTTGAGGTGTAACTCTGCTAATTTATGAACCACCTAACTGATTTGAATCAAATTTGTTATAGCTATAGGGACAGATAGGGATGGCTCAAGGGCATAGTTTGTAGTGATGTCACTCACCCCAATTCAAGATGGTAGACATGTGAACATTTGAGGTGCAATTGGGCACACTTGTGGAATGCCTAACTCATTTGGTTCAGTTGTAGTGAGTGACACAATGGGACACCTAAATGGAGTCATTTGTGCTGATGTCATCCACTCCAATTCAAGGAGGCATATATGTGAACATTTGAGGTGCAAGTTGGAACCAATTTGAAACAAATTTGTTACAGCTGTATGCACAAATAAGAACATAAGAACAGCCCTGTTGGATCAGGCACAAGGCCCATCTAGTCCAGCATCCTGTTTCACACAGTGGCCCACCAGATGCCTCTGGGGAGCCCACAGACAAGAGGTATGTGCATGCCCTCTCTCCTGTTGTTGCTCCCCTACAACTGATATTTAGAGGCATTGTGCCTCTGAAGCTGGAGATGGCCCACAGCCATCAGACTAGTAGCCTGATACTGAAATAGGGATACCTCAGGTATAGTTTTTATTATCTATCTATCTATCTATCTATCTATCTATCTATCTATCTATCTATCTAACACATTTGTATACTGCCCAAAATGCAAATCTCTTTTTGATGAGGTCATCCACCCCATAAATTCAAGATAGTGGACACATGAACATTTGAGGTGCAAGTGGGCTAAACTGTGAACTGCCCGACCATTCTGGACCAAATTTAGCCCAGCTGTAGTGATAATGAAATGAAAGTAGGCAGATTAGTTCTCACCAGAACTTCTTGTTATTATTTGTTACAGTTTTAAGCCCATCTTTCTTCGAAGAAGCTCAGGGTTGGTAGAGCTAGATGGACCAGTGGTCTGACTTGGTATAAAGCAGCTTCCTATGTTCCTATGTTCTGTGTTCCTATCACACATGATTAGTGATTCTGTCTAACCCCCCCCGCCCCCTCCCAGACAGTTCTTCTCATGAGCTGTGAAGGGGTGTCCCCATGGCCTTCCACTCTCATGAGAGAGTGGTTTGCTCAGGAGCAACATCTATCATCATCACACATATAGAATCAGTCCTTTCACTGGAGGCAGTGCTTATCCTGCTGCCTGGCCCTTCTCATGAGTAAGCCTAGGGACAGCACATGTTAACCCAAGGGGAAAGGGACTGCTTCCCCCTCCCCAACATCTCTCTACAAAAATTAGACCTGAGCCACTCAACAATTCCTGGGGGGATTCCTGCCTTTGAAGCCTGACCATGGGCATCACCACCCTGCCATATGTTACAGACCCAGTGATCTAAAGGGATTGCCCTGTTTTTATTTGCACTGTGACTGCCTGTGCTTGTGAACATACATCTCTATTGCTTCATTTTCTCAAAGCAAAGCACATAATGCCCTGTCAGGGGCCCGCCAAAGATCCCCTGGGCCCACTCGGCCCCAGGAGTGGAAGGGTATCTTCTGCTACCCCCATTGAGCCTCCCCTGTGGGCGAATCCCCCACTGACTGATAAGAGGCTGATTGATCCCCATGGCCAGATGGCTGTTTGCCACCTGGAGAAGATGAGATCTTGCAAGACGAGGTTTCCGCCTCGCGAGATCCCATGTTGAACTATCGTGTGACTACTTAGTCTTGCAGGAGTTCTGACGGGACTCTGAGATCTTGCAAGACTACCTGTGAGATTTCACCAGCATATATAGGCAGGCAGGCTCATGATGAGGGGCCAGAGCTGTGAGGGCTGCCCAGTTGAAGGGAGTCTGAGGAGCCAGAAGCCTGCCATTGGGGCACAGTGTCTTGACTGGCTGTGAAGGGAACAGGCAGCAGCAGGAAAGAACCCTGGTGACTTGACTCTGAGGGCTGACCTGCCCTGCTACCCTGGCTGGTTTGCCCCGCCCAAGCGGAGGGCTTTACATGCCCATCTTTCCATCCCGTACCTTTTCTCTCCTGATTGCCGGTGGGGGGGGGCAATGGACAGAGTAGGAGGATGGCATGCTCCCATGTGACTTACCAATTTGACAGGCTGACAAGCTTGGGATGGGTCATGGCAATGTCCCTGTTGCCAGGCAACTCCTTTATTAGATTGGAAGCAGGGGGTGGAACAAGTGCTCAGAGAGGCGGCCAGTGAGACATGAGGCAGACATGGAGCAGGTGTGATCACAGGCAGATCTGTGCCACCCTCTCTATGATTATGGTTCCAGAAACACCACAAAATTGTGGTTATGGCAGCATCTGTGTTCAGACGTAATGCTGTCGCTGTGCAAAAGCCACAGGTTGGGGCAGCAAAACACATTACAAATTGAAGGTTCAAATTTGAGATTGGTGAGGGAAACTGCAGGTCCCTTTTGCTGCAAAACTGCAGTTGCATGCATTCGGATGTACCCAAATTCCATCCTCTGTTTCGTTTAACTGCGGTTTTGCATTATATGAGAATGAACCAGTGTTACACTGGATAACCATGTTCTTGCTTAGGCTGGGAATAGCACAGAGATAAAATTAAAGCACAAACAATATGCTGTTTCTTCTTTCTTTCTCTCCACCAATATATTTTGATGAGTTTAAAGTTTCTCTGTACTATATATAACTTCCCAAAGCAAATGAGAAGGGAGGGGAAAAATCACCTTCATCAGCACCTGTGTAAGGTGAACACGCTTCGTTACATTAATGCAGACTGACAAAACACAATGATTGGGGGAGGCTGTTCTGTTCTTTTTATTTATAACCTGCTGCATTACTCTAAAATATAGTAGCAATGACATTCCAATTTGTCTTTATTCCTCTTTCCCCTGGTAATTTGTAAGAATTTGTAAGCTGTGCAGAAAATCAGCAGCAGTGCAGGCATATCTGCACTATGTAAATGCAAACTGTTTTGTCTGTCACAGCCAATGTCAGTTCATGACAGCCATGACATGTTGTTGCCCGAAGCAGAGCACATAATGGCAGCTCGCCCTTCCCTCTTCCTGCTCTTCATTTCCTATTAACATCACCCCCTAAATCCCTTCCTTCCTTTCAAATTTCTTCCCCTTCCTTCCTTTTTGTTTAGTAAGAAAAGAGGAAAAGCAGTAGGGCGCCATTTCTCCTTCCTTCCTTCCAGGCCATTCATGGGGGGTAGTACTGGGGGCTCTGTCATGCTGCCCCTGAAACCTGGCTTACACTCTGGCACTCAAGCAGCCTTTCTGATGGAATCAGCATGCGGTGATGGTGGTTATGAATTTTGTGGGAAAGACCCACACAATCACCCTATGTGGCTGTGGTTCATTAAAGATGGCAGCATGATGTATTCACCCATGGAAAACCTGTTCCCATGACAATAAGAAATACCAAGATAGTTCATTAAAGTAAAGCTGGAGGACTGCGGCCAAAGAGATGGCTGGTCACTTTCAGTCAATATAGTTGCTCATTTCTGCAGCTCCTGGCCGAAATTGGACTCTCCTCTCTCCCAACTTTTCTCCTTCTCATGGAAGTCCCCTTCTGAATTTCCCCTCTTCCCTTCATTGCTCTTCTTCAAATTTCAGTCCTCATTTACTAAACTCTACCAATTCCTTTCTGTCTTCTTCTTTCCCAGGCCCATACTGATTCTGTTCTTCCTTTCTTAGATCCTTCTGCCTCTTCTTAGGATCTGAGCAGCTCAGCTAAATGCAACTAGAGTCCCTTAGGAACAGAGTAGCTCGGCCAATGGCAAACAGAGAGTCTTCTCTCTGTCTGGCCTCTCTTTGGCATTAGGGGATTTAGTCAGTCACTGTCTTAGGCTTCATTCTGACCATCACAAAATCATTTAACAAATGACAATATAGATTGAGGGGTATTCCGTACTGCCATGTAACATATGTATGCAGGCATTCCAAAGTGATGTGTGAAAGTGGCATTCCATTATTATAAGCCCTGATCATTTTGTTTATACTAAAATCCAAAGCATTTGTCCAAATTGCCTGAAATTTGGCACAGAGTAACTAGGTGATAAGTGTCACCATCTAACCAGATTTCATGTAATCTTGTTAAGAAACACTGGTAACTGAGATAGCGCAGTTTGAAAATTTACCCCTAATACACTGTAAACAGATTCACTTGTTGGTAACCTATTTTCAGCTGAGGGTAACCTACCTTTCTTTTAAAAACAAACCCTGCCTCTAGAATCCAGTGGAATGTACCTGAGGACCACAGCTGTGTATTGTGAGAACTTATATGTACTTCATATACTTAATTTCACATTCTCTTGGACAGCTCATTTGTGGGATGGATAATGTTAGAAAGCAACAGGCAGAATGTAGGTTGAAAGTGGCTTTGGAAGCTACAGAGTTTCTGTTTGTACATTTACTATAGCCAGTTGATTTGTGTGGGGAGGGCAGAAATTCAACAGCCGCTTCACTAAGAAGTGATTGTGGAAGTTGTCGCAGATATTATATCTGGATGTTTACTATAGTAGATGGCTTTTGGAAGATGGACTGCCTCCCCCCCGCCCCGATGTGTTTGTGAAACATTTAGCTGTAGCAAGTTATTGGGGAACTACACTGGTTGAATTTCTGCCTGGATGCATCCCTCCCCAACTCAGTATCAAGTTGAAAGACCAAGGGAAAATGCAGGTACTAATCTTTAAAGCCAGCATAATATACAAGACAATACAAAGTTTTTACTGCTTAGTTTGGCATGGAAGTTAAGGTAAACACTTTAATGCACAATTTCCACACATTTAGCACTTGAGTGAAAACTGTGAGCACCTCAAATCTCATCTTTTCGCTGAAGGTTTTTTGATATTTGAATATGGTCTTAGCATACTGTTGTTGCCAGGGTGTGGAATGTGATTCAGCAACCACTGCAGAAAAGAGCCCACTGAATCTATAATCACATCAATTAAACATTTTAAATTCTCCTCCTGGCCAGAGGGCTCCATCACAGCTGGATGATACTGTGAAGAAGACAGTTTGCTCTGGTCTTAACAGATCACTTCGAACAGCATCATTTATCTGAATTACTCCCAGCTATGTTCAAATGCACTGTTTGAGTGCACCTCTTCAGGGAATCCATACAAAAGAAGAAACTGTGCAAACAACTTAATGCACAAAGATTCAGTACGACGATGCATAAAGATTCAGTACAAAGGGGTTGCATTGCCATGATCACAAGAATACAATAAAAAAAGGGAAAGGCAGTCAAATATATAAAATAGACTGGATAAATATAAAGAAAATTGTTTGAGAGGTCCTCCTCAAAAACAAGAACAAAACAAAAAAGGTTGCAATTCAAGAGGGAGAGAGATTCATTTAAAAAGGAGAACTTGTGAAACTCAAATTGCCAATTACTTGGCTAGAAATGGGCCACCAGATAGTACTGTGCAAGTTGACTCAACAGCTTTCAAATGCTATAAGGGAAAGCTGTTGTCTTCCTGCAATTAGTGCTGGAAAGCCATTGGGTCAGGTTGGACAATACTGTCAGAGGTGCGGCCCATCACATGAGGGGACAAGCCTCCCAAATTGCTTTGTATGTAGCATTTGTACAACTTGATATAGTGGTATTAATGCAGTATTTCAGTCACAAATAGGGGCCAGTTTGAATATTCCAGCCCCATGTGATCAGGTGGAGTATGGATGGCATGTTGGGTGGTTGGGGAGACCTATATGCAAATCCTCACTCAGCCAAAAAGCCCTTGGGCAGGCTGCAATCACCTAGTCAAATTCACCTCACTGGATTTTTTTTTTTATGAAGATACACTGGGATTACTCCATATACAATACCCTGGCCATCTTCAGGAAGGGCAGGAAACAGATGTGTTAAATAAAAACAAACATTAAAGTCCCCAAAATGCTATGAGCAGAGGCAGCAAATGACGTTACATCATTTAACAAAACCCAAAGACTAATCTACCATGACGATCCAACTAATGTTTAATCACTCTCGGTGATGACTTTGCTCACTTGAAATCATTGTCCATTGTTAGTGTGAAATGGCCTTTTTATTTATCTCGCCAAATGTGGCAATGGGAAGATCACAGGATGCATTCATATGACCACACTTGTCAGGTTTCTCATGGTGCGGTTGCAATTATCAGCCTGAAGCCTGCTTGTTCAAAGCTTCCATTACACTTTGGTTCTTCTTGTTAAACAAGGCAACAATTAGGGGGTGCATAATCAAGGCAGCAGTGCAGTGCAATTGGCAATGAAGGAAAGAGCAAACTGAAGTCCTTCAGTTGATAATGCAATTAGAGGCTCGGCTCAAAGTGACAGGGTCATACCAGGTCTTTGAAAAGCTCATGATTGCCAGAAGACAGTTTGATTTTCTGAAAATGTCATGGGGAGAAAAGGCTCTTTGCTCCTGAAATGAGAGATTGTATGAAAGTGGGAAGATTCTTTGCTTCTATTATTTTAAGCAGTGTGCCTGCTGGCTCCTGTCCAGCCAGCCAGCCAGCCTTTGGCCAGCTTGTTTGGGTTTTTAAAATTTTTTATTTTTCAATTTAATTTTCCCCTTCATGGCTGCTGCTTTTAATGTGTATTTTTAAAGCACAGCTGTGCCTGGCTCACCTGCTGCCAGTGCCCAGCCACCAGCCACCCAGGCTCTCAGTCTCTGTGCCCTGCTGGGCCCAGTGGTGCTACTGTTTGTAATTTTTATTTATTTATTTATTTATTTATTTTTGAACTTTAGGGGCCTGATAATCAGAAAGAGGTTTTGGGTTTCTCTCTCTCTCCCTCCCTCTCTCTCTCTCTCTCATTAAAATTTTATTTCATTTTTCAATTATTATTATTTTTTAATTACATTGGTTATTTTCTATTTTTTGGTTGGGTGCCCTACCACCCAACCCATTTTGGTGCCACTAGGTGCTATCCATGAGGAAGAATTGGGCAGTTCGTCTCTCCATTATTCCATATGGTGAACCCTTTAGAAAAGGCTCAAGAATGGTTCAGGTGTGATCCAAAGTATGGGTTGGCTTGACCAAACCAGTATTTGAGCTGGGGCACCTGGTTTCAGCCCAGTTTTAACTCAAACCAAACTGCTCAAACCGGTTTTATGCACATCTCTATTTTTCACTGTATTTTCCTCATGCCATAAAAGTTCTTCCTGAGCAACTTATTGTATGAATTTCATCCTCTGTGTGTATATTGTGAAAACAAATATAGGTACATCTGAGAGGAAAACATGCTGTACAGAGCACTTAAGATACAGTATCATGAAAAGACTAAAAAATAAGAAATAAACACAATAAAGACCCAGATAATGCAGAGTGAAAGCTAATCAAGTTTAAGATCTATTAAGGACAGAGGAAAGTTAAAGTTAAAGTTAATCTAAGGCTGCACTCCTATGCAAATTTACCATAGTTGAGAATAAATCCCATTGAACTCAGTGGGGCTTACTTCTGAACACAAATAAATAGGATTGGGCTGCATTCTTTTTTTTTTTTTTTGCTACATATAACCCCTGCTGTGCCTAATTATTTCAAGTGCCACTAGAAAAGTCTGACATAAGGAAAACATATGTTGCAATTAGCTTTCACTATGGGCCGCATTTGAAGGAATGTTGAGAGTGTTAAGTTCAAACACAAGGCATTTCAGAGTTATTTTACAAAGTATAAAAATAGAATGAACCTATAACAACCAAAAAAAGGAGGTGAGAGGGGAGAACCAACCCTAAGGAAATGAAGAAGTATCAAATAATTCAGGTTCAGCTAGTGTTTTGGTAAGAAACAATCTAGGGATGTGAGAACTGGCTTGACCTCGAGCCAGTTTGACATTGAGCTGGCCTGGCTCAACGGCTCACCCTAGAGTTGGACCGGGCCCAAACCCTCCCAGACTGGCCCGGGGCCAGTTTGGGGGTTCTACATGGATTTTTTTTTAATTAATAAAACGTACTGCCTCTGGTGGCCTTAGGATGTGCTGCCGCAGCCGCAGGAGGTCTCCAGCAGTTTCCCCTTCTCCACTGGCCTCCTCCAGGTCTTAAAAGGGCTGTTTCAACCCATTTGGGGGGTGTTTCAGCCCTTTCTGTGCTGGCAGTGGCCAGTTTGGAGGCTGCCGCACATGCGCACTGGGCATTTGCATTGCTGGGTCATGACTCAGCTATGCAAATGGCCAGTGCGCATGCACAGCAGTCTCCAAAATGGCCACTGCCAGTGCAGAAAGGGACAATATGGCCCTTTTAAGAGCAGGGGGAGGCTGGCAGGGGAGGGGAAACCACTGGAGACACCCCCCCGGCCATGGCAGCATCCCCCAAAGCTGCAGGAGGCAGTAAGTTTCAAATATATATATTTCTTCACCCCCCTTGAGCTGAGCCCAAACTGGTTCAGAGTCAAGCCAGACCGCGGCCCAGCTCGAGGTACACAATACTGGACCGCGCCCAGTTCGGCTTGAGTCTGGTTCAACTCAAGCTGAACTAGGTTTTCCAGTTTTGTGCCCACTCTTAAAACAATCTACCAACACTCTGGGCAAATTCTTGAACTTCTGGGCACAAATGATGAGGATAACAGAAGAAAATAACAGGTTTCTTAATAATGAGCATTTCATTTTGGTCAGTTTAGGAGATGTTATTCAATGGACGGAGGTCTAGCTAGTGCCAGAATAATAAAAATAACATTAGTGTGTGTCAATGCACATTTTTTTTTTAAAAAAGGGCTACAATCCACTCTTTTCAAAATGTTTTATCTATAAATATATGAAATAGATCATTGAAAAACAATATATTCTGTACATTTCCCAATGATTTCAGATGTGGATTGCAGTCTCGTATCCTCAAATTTAATTTAGTACAATTTGTACAATGTGTTAATCTTGAAATACTAATTATTGCCCAGATTTGCTTATCAGTTGTCAAACTGAAGATAACATTGGTGCTTTCCAGGATTTTCATTGGAATTGCTGCAATCAATACACTTTGGATTAAATCAATATTGAGATTTTTGTCCCAGTTTCTTTTAAATATCCTAGTACTATTAGTAATGGTTCTATAGCTACTTCTGCTGCCATCAGTAAAGTTAATGCATTCAGTAAATAGTTGTTCCAGGGATGAAGTCGGGGAGGGAGATGTACTATTGGTGATGGCAGAGGTGCTAGCCAACAGTTGCCACTATGGCCACTTTTTCCCTGGTTCAACCTGAAATATCCAAACCTCCAGGTTTTTTAAGAGCTCATCCTATGACAGTAAACATTGTATAATATGTTTTGAAGGCAACAGCTGTGTGATCAATGTCAATCCATCTCTACCACTCTTAAAATATTATGTCTATATTTGGGCCCAGAGCTGGTAACCTGGTGAAACCGCCACTATCCAGATTGCTTTAATAATACATATTTTCTGCCATCTAGGGTCCCGCGTTGGCCTACAGGCAGACTGTGATTAAGCTATCAGTGATGGGGGAGATCAGAGACTGAGCCCCCTGGATTGCACAGGCATACATGCAACGTATTTCATTTAGCACAAAATGGAAATCTGCATCCACTGATGTAAATGCAGCGAAGCATCTCACCAGCTTGCCTTCCAAGGAAAATTCTACTATTAGGACTGCGAACCTCCTACAGTAAGGTAAATGTCATGAGCAATCTATTTACAGTGTCAGCCCCTCTCCCTTCCTTGGGGAGAAGGATGTGGAATTTTGCTATTCCTGCTGAGCTTTAAATAAGATAAAGCATCTTCTAGGTTTACAGTGACAAAGAATAAATTATATCTGTGGTTCTTGCAGGTGGTTAAATAAATCCCAGCAAAAAGGAAGGGACAGAAATATTGGTTCTCTATTAACTAATAAGTAGGTATCTGGAAACCTTTATTAAATCTAAAAATGATGAATGTGTCTAACATTTACCAGCTACAGTTGGTGACCTTTACCAAATAACCACCTATATTCTAGGATGACTGGAAGAACCAGGACATAGAACAATATGACTGTTAATAAAAAAAAATCATGACACGATTACAATTATTAATTTAGCTTCCCTCCCCACACAGAGACCTGAGATCATTCATAGAGAAACAGCTGTATTATGTTTTCATGAATATTCTCTCTAATAAAAATTTGAGGAGATTTGGATGCTAAACTAGCACAAAGAGGACAGGAAGTGCAAGTACATCATGCTTCCTGTTCCTCAGCATATTCATCTTATGCAAAGAAAATTTATCACATCTCTCAGTGACACTGCCTGTGGAGCACTTCCCAAATTAGCATTCACAGGGGTGAGAAATTCCCATTAAGAAATGACCATAGGATGGAATTGATTAATATCAATATCTACTAATTTGGGGGTGCATACTTTGAATAAAATAAATATGCTGAGCAAAACCTCAGTCATATTGAAAGTATATGGGGCATAAAATTTAGGGTTACTATATTCATGATGTAATTATTACAATAGGAGGTATATAATGCATATTATTATAGAGGGCTGAATAAGGCAATAATTTGTTATGAGGTACATTTTGCTGTGATTTACTGAACAAACACCATTTAGTGATATTCTAGTGAAAGGAGGACAGAGGTTAAAAACAAAAAATTCCAACAATTTTTGCTGTTATATTTTTTAATAATCATCTGGTTGTAATATAAACATAAGCTCAAGTTTGTGTTTCTTCTTTATCATTAAATACATTTATGTATTTTTACATTTATATTAGGGATGAGCAATTTGATTCGTGCCAAATTGGGGATGATTTACGGATTCGACCGCGAACTGAAACACCCCTTAAATGAAGGTGCTGATTCAAGGTCAAACTGAATCAGTCCCAATTTACTGATTGGTTTTCTGGCACTGGCTTAAGAAAATAAGAACAGCCCTGCTGGATCAGGCCAAGGCCCATCCAGTCAGCTTCCTGTTTCACACAGTGGCCCATCAGAGGCCTCTGAGAAGCCCACAGGCAAGAGATGGCATGCCCTGTCCCATGCTGTTGCTCCCCTGCAACTGGTATTTAGAAAGATCTTGCCTATGAGGTGGCCTATAGCCACCAGATTTGTAGCCATTTTTAGACCTGTCTTCTGTGAATTTGTCTAAGCCCCTTTTAAAGCCAACCAAGCTAGTGGCCACCACTTTCTGTGGCAGAGATCACTCCTTGCCAATAGGGAACAACGGAAGATCATCCGCCACCAACAGAAAGTCAGTGCTTGCCAATACAGAACAATAGGGAACAATGGTTCCCTATTGGCAAGCAGTGATCTGCACTATTCCCTGCTGGCAAGCAACAATCCTCCATTGTTCTCCACTGGCAAGCAGAAAAGTGTGTGTGTGTTCCTCCCCTGTAAGGGAATAAGCTCTTCCTGTGGCAGCAGAGCAGGAGGTGTCTTCGGCTGCTAGCCCAGCCAGATCACTCTCTCCATCCTCCCCAATCCCATTTGACAGTGCAATCCTCATCTGAGACTGAGGAGCAGAAGGAAGTCATTCCAGTTGTTCCTGGACCTTCTCAGCCCTGGATGGAGGGTGGCAGCGGTGGTGGAACCCAGAACAAACCAGAAGCCCCAGTACCACCACCACCAAAATGGTCCCATACCTAGAGCAACATGAACATAAGAACAGCCCTGCTGGATCAGGCCCAAGGCCTATCTAGTCCAGAATCCTGTTTCACACAGTGGCCCACCAGATGCCACTGGAAGCCACAGGCAGGAGTTGAGGGCATGCCCTCTCTCCTGCTGTTACTCCCCTACAACTGGTACTCAGAGGCATCCAGTCTTTGAGGCTGGAGGTGGCTTATAGCCTTCCGACTAGTAGCTGTTGATAGACCTCTCCTCCATGAAGTTATCCAAACCCTTCTTAAAGCCATCCAGGTTGTTGGCTGTCACCACATCTTGTGGCAGAGAATTCCACAAGTTGATTAGGCGTTGTGTGAAAAAGTACTTCCATTTGTTGGTCCTAGATTTCCTGGCAATCAATTTCATGGGATGAGCCCTGGTTCTAGTGTTATGTGAGAGGGAGAAGAATTTCTCTCTATCCACTTTCTCCACAACATGCATGGTTTTAGAGACCACTATCATGTCTCCCCGCAGTCATCTTTTTTCTAAACTAAATAGCCCCAGGTGTTGTAGCCTTGCCTCATAAGAAAGGTGCCATATGATAATCTGATCATAGATCATCCTGATCATCTTGGTTGCCCTCTTCTGCACCTTTTCCAGTTCTACAATGTCCTTTTTTAGATGTAGTGACCAGAACTGTACGCAGTACTCCAAGTGTGGTCACACCATAGTTTTTATAAGGGCATTATAATATTAGCTGTTTTATTTTCAATCCCCTTCCTAATGATCCCTAGCATGGAATTGGCCTTTTTCACAGCTGCTGCACACTTAGTCGACACTTTCAACGAGCTGTCCACCACAACCCCAAGATCCTTCTCCTCGTCAGTCACATGGCGTGGAACCATTTTGTGCTTTGCCCTGGTGAACCACACCATGCTGGCTGCACCCACTGCAGGATTCAGGGCAGCAGGGGTAAGGACTCCAATCATCTTGAGATGAAAGCAATGCTGCAGAAGAATGTGGCAGCATCGCCCGGTGGTCCCTACTCCTGCTCGCAGCAATAGGCCAGGTGTGTCTTCGAGTAGTGGCAAGGCATCTGCTCCTGCTCCCAAGCAGGGGAAGCTGCCTGTGTGTTTGGTGCAGTTAGTGGACAAGCAGTCTGGTCACCCAGAACCACATCTCAACACCCGAGCCACTGGGGAAATGATCGATTTGGACAACCAGCCATTCCAAGTAGTGGAGAATGCCAGCTCTGCTAGCTGTTCTGACTGCTTTCCTCCAACTACAAGATCCCCTCACGCACCACTTTCAACAGGTGGGTGGTTCCCCCCATACCATGTATGCAAGGAGGCCATGTCTGGGCTGCTGTGTGAAGCAGCACCTGACACCAGCATGCACTTCACTGTGGATCTGTGGACCAGTCCCAGTGAGAGACTCCTTTCCTGTGCCTCACAGTGAACTGGTGGGGGCAAGAGAGCTGGGGGACATTATTATGATTATGATTATGATTATGCAGAATATAGGCTGCATGGAGGTGGCTTATAGCAGAATATAGGCTGTTCCCAGTAAAACTGCTTTTTGTAATAGGCTGGTGGTGATTTCTGTGGCCCCTATGGTGTTGAGGTGCTCTTCAAGGTCTTTTGGAACTGCACCCAGGGCACCAATTACCACTGGGATTATTTGGGTCTTTTTCTGCCACAGCCTTTCAATTTCAATTTGTAGATCTTGGTATTTGGTGATTTTTTCTATTTCTTTTTCTTCTATTCTGCTATCCCCTGGTATTGCTATGTCGATTATTTTCACTTGTTTTTCTTTCTTCTCCACTACAGTTATATCTGGCGTATTGTGTGGCAGATGTTTGTCTGTTTGTAGTCGAAAGTCCCATAATATTTTTACATCTTCATTTTCTACCACTTTTTCAATTTTATGGTCCCACCCATTTTTGGCTACAGGTAGCTTGTATTTTTTGCAGATGTTCCAGTGTATCATCCCTGCTACCTTGTCATGCCTTTGTTTGTAGTCAGTCTGTGCGATCTTTTTACAACAGCTGATTAGGTGGTCCACTGTTTCATCTGCTTCTTTACAAAGGCGGCACTTGCTGTTTGTTGTGGATTTTTTGACTTTGGCTCTTATTGCATTTGTTCTTAGTGCCTGTTCTTGCGCAGCCTGTACTAAACCCTCTGTTTCTTTCTTCAAGTTGCCATTCATAAGCCATTTCCAGGTCTTGGTGATGTTTGATTTTCCACTTATATTGTGCAAATATTGACCATGCAGGGGCTTATTTTTCCATTTTTCTGCTCGGTTCTCGACTTGTTCTTTCTTGTAGGCCTGCTTTGTTTCATTGGTGTTGAATAGTTTCTCATTATTGACCATTTGAAGTGCATCTTCTTCACTGTCCTTGATATATTCTTCAAGGCCTCTTTTCTCCTCCTCTACTGTTTGATGGACTTGCAGCATTCCTCTTCCACCTGAGCTGCAAGGTATTATTATTATTATTATTATTATTATTAGTAGTAGTAGTAGTAGTATTAATTCGATTTCTATACCACCGTTCCAAAAATGGCTCAGGGCAGTTTACACAGAGAAATAATAAATAAATATGATGACTCCCTGTTCCCAAAGTGGTCACAGTCTAAAAAGAAACATAAGATAGACACCAGCAACGGTCACTGGAGGTACTGTTGTACTTGCATTCACCTGAAAATAAACACACTTATAGAAATCTGTTTTATACATCTTGCTAGCTAACATCAAAAAGAGAAATCAGAAAATCATCTCTTCTCAAAGAGCAATGATGAAGAGCTGCAATTTCAAAGAAAGGGACAGCTTCGTCAAGAAAATGAATGATAGGATGGACTAATCAGAAGCCTTTTTTATTTGATTATTTAAGACTGCACCATACAATGGGCTCTTAATATTTATCAAATGCTTTTAGAGAATAAATGTTCTAATTCTCCTGTGTTTGTCCTTGCTACAGTTTGTTACTATCTCTGCTATAACAAACAGCATTCTAGTGCTGTAGAATTTGGTGAGGTGAACAACTGGCAATTATTGGCTGGCCCGTTTTAATGTCACAGAAAGGTAGAAGTGTCTTCAGTTGCCACTGGCTGAGCTGCTCTGATCCTAATGTTCTCTGTCTGCCTTTGGCTGAGTCACTAGAAAGAGGCATACAGATGGTCATAAGAATGAGTGGGGTGAGAGGAACATGGTTTTAGTACTGTACATAGGAACATAGGAAACTGCCATATACTGAGTCAGACCATTGGTCTACCTAGCTGAGTATTGTCTTTACAGACTGGCAGTGGCTTCTCCAAGGCTGCAGGCAGGAATCTCTCTCAGCCCTATCTTGGAGAAGCCAGGGAGGGAACGTGAAACCTTCTGCTCTTCCCAGAGCGGCTTCACCCCCTGAGGGGAATATCTTACACTGCTCACACATCAAGTCTCCCATTCATATGCAACCAGGGCAGATCCTCCTTAGCTATGGGGACAAGTCATGCTTGCTACCACAAGACCAGCTCTCCTCTCCATAGACCAGCTCTCCTATCCATAGATCCTCTCCTCTGTAGAATCCAGGGGGCTGAGAGAGAAGGCAGCTGGCTAAGGGTGGTGACTTTAAAAACAGATTTCCTATAAGACTATCAAAACGTCTCAAGTTGGTTTCACACATTTCAAAATAGGAGCAAAGAAGGTTTTTTTTGGTATTGCATGTGAAACCAATATTCCTTTGGACTTTCTTTGTTGTACTCCTGATATTCTGCTAAGAAGAGGTTTTTTTTAGAAGTCTTGTTACTGTGCCTGATTCTGACTTGAATGTATTTGACACTGTTAATATTTCTGATCTCTAATGAGTTGCTGCTTGATCTTATTATGATCTTTAACAATCACTGTTGTTTTGATAGCATATCCGGGATTTTTGTGTTTATTGTTTTCACAATGGAGCAAAGTAAGCAGTGGGGTCCCCAAGGGATCTGTACTGAACCAGTGCTCTTTAATATATTCATAAATGATCTAGAAGTTGGGGTAAGCAGCATATTGCCCAAATTTGCAGTGACAGATAGTTTAGATGACACTAAACTATTCAAGGTTATAATACCCAAAACAGATTGTGACAAGCTCCAAAAGGATCTCTCTAAACTGGGGGGGGGACAAAAATGGCAGAATCAGTTCAATGTAAATAAGCGTAAAGTGATACATATTGGAGCAAAAAAACTCAGCTTGACATATACACTGATAGGGTTCTGAGCTGGCCGTGACTATCCAGGGAGGAGATCTTGGGGTCATGGTGGACAGCTCATTGGAAGTATTGATTCAGTGTGTTGCAGCTGTAAAAAAAGCCAAATTCTATGCTCGGGATCACTAGGAACGGCACTGAAAATAAAACTAATAATATCATATTGCTCTTATACAAATCTATAGTGTGGCCACACTTGGAAACCGTATCTGAAGAAGGACATTGTAGAACTGGAAAAGGTGCAGAAGAGGGCAACCAAGATGATCAGGGGCTGAGAGCACCTTCCTTACAAGGCAAGGCTATAATATATGGGGCGTATTAGTTTGGAAAAGAAGTGACTATGGGGAGACATGGTAGAGGTTAATAAAATTATGCATGGAGTAGAGAAGGTGGACAGAGATATTTTTTTGTCCCTCTCTCTCAACACTAGAACCAAGTGTCATCCCATGAGATTGATTACCAGGGGATTTAGGACCAACAAAAGGAAGTACTTTTCCCCACCCAGGACACAACTGATCTCTGGAATCCTTGCCATGGGATGCGGTGATGACCACCAGCTTGGATGACTTTAAAGGGGGTTTAGACAAATTCATTGGTCTATCTATGGCTATTAGTCTGATGGCTATAGGCCACCTCCAGCTTCAGAGGCAATACGCCTCTAAATACTAGTCACAAGGGAGCAACAGCAGGAAAAAGAGCATGCCCTCACCTCTTGCCTGTGGGTTTCCCAGAGGCATCCAGTAGGCCACTGTGGGAAAGAGAATGCTGGATTAGATGGGCCTTGGGACTGATCCAGCAGGGCTGTTCTTTAGTTCTTATTGTTAGCTGCTTTGTGGATTTTTGAACAGAAAAGTAGGATACAAGTATTTTTTTTTTTTAATGCAATTTAAAAAGAGTGGCTTGCTCAAGTATGGACAGTGAGCTTCACGGTAAATCTAGTGAGTTACATGTTTAAGCAAAAATGTGAAGCAGGCCTTCCACAGACAAACAAGAACAGCCCAAAATAGTCCTGCTAGATCAGACAAGTCCAACAGTCTTTCCTCCGTTGGCCACCTAGATGCCTCTGGAAAGCTTCTAAGCCAGCCATGAGAGCAACAGTCCTTCCCTACTGTGCACCCCCAGCAACAGGTATCCAGAGCTGGATGCTGGCCCTGAACCTGGAGGTTCTACTGAGCTATCATTGCTCACATGAATTTATTGGCTGAATTCAGACATAATACACAACCGGAGTAAACATAAATAAATAATACACAGACGTGGCAGAGGGTGGGACTCCAGTACGTCTGGATTTGTGAAACCGCCGTTTAGCAGCAAAAGCGACCTGAGGTTTGCCCCACCAAACTCCAAGTTGAATTTTTGGTTTGCAAAAAATGTTTGCTGCTGAGATCTCCTGTTGGGCCGCTGAAGCGTTACATCTGATCCGGACACCACCCTAACCGTGGTGTCATGCTGATTTCCAAAGCACAATCATAGAGATGGCTGCTTAGACGCACCCAGGATTGTGGCCACTCCATGGCTGTGGAGATTCCTAACCGAGCACCAGTCCTCCTGTCACCTATCCAGCTATGGAGTTGCCCAGCAACAGGGACACCACTACATCTCACCCCAGGCTTGTCTGCCTCTCAAGTGACACAGTCACACAGGGGTATTCCCTCTTCGCAGTCTGTCCCTTGTTCACCCCACCTGCCAAGCAGGAGGGAAAAGGGAGAAAATGTCAGGGCGGGAACTATGCTACCCAATAAGGGAGCAACAGCATCCTCTTATCCCATGGACTTCTCTCTCACGAGAGTGCCAGGCCATTGGGGCTCTATATCAAGCCAGGTTGCTTTATGGAGGAAAACCACAGGGATGGGCACCCTGAGGATTGCTCTCCCTGTTTTGGTGACTGCTGCCAGGTAGCTGTCAAAGCTTGCCCCCTGACAGCCCATCTGCCCATGTGGTCATGTGCGCCCTTGCTTGTGCCCCAGAATAACAATCCTGCTCTCATGGGGTTGCTGGAAATCAGAGCTCCCCTCTCCCGCAACTCCCCACACCGGCAGATCTGCATATGGCACAATGCTGGAGTGAACCCAGGAATTTTGAATGGGTTTAAAGATCTGTCTATGAACCTGATGTTCCCCCTGTCCTCGCACGCGGCCCCCTGTCCTTGCACATGGAGCATCAAAATCTTCTTTAAGTATGTGCAAGACTTCAAAGGGAAGGGTTGTTGTTGTTTGTTGTTGCGGCAATTCTGTTCTATTTTTTAGCATGGAGAATTGGGGGCCCCAAACAGGTGGGGGCCTCTTTGTTGGGTTAGTTCAACTCATGAGTCTGAAGTGTCACTATACTGACTCTGTTTATGCTATATAACTTAAGATCCAGTGGCAACAGAAACTTTCTTATAACTCATCTGTTTACAATTGTTTCATTTAACAGAAAGCTCTGTGCACACATCTTACGGATAACCTGATGTGTGTAGGCTTCACACATGTTGCTAGAACAGCTTTATTTTGGGGTGACACAAAAGCACCCCTCGATGCAGTTGGAACTGTAGACTCACAGACTCCATTTTGGATACTGCAGTTCATGGGATCATGAACTCTTCACCTGCCCATATTTGGCAAGCCTTCCAGCTGGTTGCTTGGCATGAAGAAACCATGAGACAAGGAGTCCCAGGGTCATAATAGTTAAAACTGCGACATCCCCAGCCTCCTTCTTTATCTCAAGAGAAGGCACCCAGTCAGCAAGTAGACGTAATTCAAAAGGTACACCTCCAGGGAAGAAAATACTCCCTTTTCACAAGAGAGATAGCATTGCCAACACTCTCTGTAACACAGATAAGAGTGAATATTGCCCAACCCACCAGCAATAGCTTAATGGCTGTCAATGACGAGAGTGGAGGCAGCTCATTAAAATCTAAAACATATATCTTTGCACCTGAAATGACATTTCCATCTCAAGATAAGCCTTAAGTCCAGCTATTCACATTTACACTGACACTTCCAGAAGCTAGTCTTGCCTTTTGTTTGGCAAGTCACATCCAAGACTGACCAGTTCATGCAACCTGAGTTCATTACCTGAGTTTCTTCCCCTCCGGGGATGGAGCATAGCATATAAATTGCCTTTGGGCATGTTTTGGAGTATAAGTACTCCTGACCAAGTCACATGGCCTCGGAATCTATATGGATCTTTACCCTGCTGATTTTCAAGGGTTTGAGTAGCAGGCTTATGCTCCTAAAACTTTCTCCTTTCTGCCTTTCTTCTGCAAGGAGATCTGCAAGTGCACCGAACACACTACCAGACAAGGTATGGGTAAAACCAGCCTCTTGCCTCTCTGTAGGGGGTGCACAAAACCAGTTTGCCCCGTTCAGTTCAAATCCAAACCGGACTCAAAGCTAAACAGGTATTTTCGGTTTTGCCCCTCCCCTTGAACAGATTCCCCGGCTCAGTTCAAATTTGAGCCGGTTCATGGGCTCTAAAGTAGCGCTTTTTTTTTTTTTAACACTCACTGCCTCGGGGGGGGGGGTGCTGCCATGACTGGGGTGGGTCTCCGGCAGTTCAACATCCCCGCTGGCCGCCCCCAGTCTCAAATTGCCTGGTTCAGACCCATTCCAGGCCTCTCCATTTTGGAGGCTGCTGTGCACGCATGCTGGCTATTTGTGTGACCGGGCTGACACACATAGCCACAGGTGTGGCAGCACCTCCCAGAGGTGGTGTTTTTTGTTTTTTTTTAAACATTTTCTACTTTAGAACTCCAAAACTGCCCCCGAGCCAACTGGGGGTTGGGGTGGGGGTTGGCTTGATGAGCCAGGCCAGTCCAATGGTAAGCTGGCTTGAGCCACTTTGCACATCCCTACCTCTCTGAGTATCTATGCCCAGCCTCTCTTCCCTCCTTTGGATTGATGGTGCAACAGCCTCCTGCTCATGCTGTAGTTAGAGCTCTAACATCAACCAGAGACTATATTAGCAAAAGGTTAAGCAATTACCAGGGTACACAGGGAGTGTCTGTAGTTCAGTGATGGAACACATGCTTTGCATGCAGGCCAGCATAACTTCAATTTGTGGTACCTCCAGCTTTAAAAAATAAAAATAAAAATCTCAGGTAGCAGAGCTGGAAAAGACTTTTATGAGTTACATAAGTTGCTAGTTTCAGCAGTCCAGTGATCTTCACTATTTATCAAGTGTAAGCCATTTCGGTAAAAGTAACATTTTCTTATGGATAACTTCATCGAGGAGAGGTCTATCAATGGGTACTAGTCTGAGGGCTATAGGCCACCCCAGCCTCAGAGGCGGGATGCCTCTGAATACCAGTTGCAGGGGAGTAAGCAGGAGGGAGGGCATGCCCTCAACTGCTGCCTGTAGGCTTCCAGCAGCATCTGGTGAGCCACTGTGTGAAACAGGATGCTGGACTAGATGAGCCTTGAGCCTGATCCAGCAGGGCTGTTCTTAATTTCATGTGAGAGCCATTTCTCTCTTGCTGACCACGGCTGAGGAGGGACCCTTTTAGAGAAACGGAGCCTCAATGCCCTCTTAGGAAGTGCAGACAGACTGCTGGGGATTGTAGACCTTCACAGCGCTTTTTCCATGGAGCTCTATGTAGAAAGTGCTTGGATGGACTACACTTCCCAATGCTCCATGTGCACCTTCCAAGATGGCGCTGGGGCTTGAGAGGTCTCAGTTTCCCTTAAGGGAGTCCACCAGTTCGGGGGAAAGTGCTGCACTGAGTGGTGCTAGGGGAGATCTGCAGAGTATTTGGCTTTGGCTGAAGCTTTGCACAAGCCTAATAAACAACTAGCCGGGGAGCTGTGCTTAGGGTTGATGGGAGCCACCTTGGAATGAATGAATGAAGTACCATTGGAGTAGATGGTACTGAACAAAATTAATCGGTGCCCTGACCAGTTCATATTTAACTACAAAGCAATATTTTAAAAGAAATATATAATTTTGGTCCACATATTAACTTTTCTTTTCACACACACACACACACACACACACACACACACACACACACACACACACACTCCATGTGCCATATATGTCAAGCTTTTGTTCTGGCAATACCTACAAACTGAAAATGGTAGCCAATATAAAAAAAGCAGGCTGAGTTTTCATCAAAAGAGAGGTGCGTTGTCACTTTAAGGCACCGAAATGCAACCTTCTGTCAAGTCTTAAGAAAGACAGGTCTAAAATTGCCTTTCCTGAACAACCCACTTTTTCAGGTGCTTGGGCCAGCCTCTCTCTATTTTGCATCCATCTTCCCAAAGCTATGTAATTAAATACACCTAAATCTACAAATGAAAACATCTGGCTGAATTGCTCAGAGTGCAAACCTAGCACAAGATGATGATTTTCAAGTTTTTGGTTTTTTTAAAAAATGGGAAACTGTACAGTTTATATTGTCTATTCCTCTTGCCAATTAGCATAACAGTAAATTGAATTTTTTCCTTGAGGCAAGAAAGGGAAACACACACACACACACACACACACACACAGAGCGAGAGAGCAAGAAGCAAGGAGAATGTATGTGAATATGGAGTACAGATTCATACTTCTGCATTTTTGCTAAGTTAAAAATATGTCCCCCCTTACTCCTTATTTTGGTTGGGCAATTTTATCACCCTTGGACGCATTCCCCCCCCCCCTCTGATTCTTTCTCTTTGCTCTATTAATATTTCAGGTGGAAACTGTATCTACTGAAAGTGACTTTAATGTGCATAATTTGCCTCTGCTTTTCAATCTCCCCTGTTCCTCAGCTACGTAGGTGGCCTTTAGTTAAGCATGCAGCTATCATTTCAAGGGCAGCAGCAGCATATGCAAGGAAGTCTGTGGATCCCTTAGCGGGGTCTAAACTAAATGTCTTTCTTTCTCCCTGCCCCAGATTCAGCTGAACAGTTTGGAAGATCTAGTACTGGATGAGTCACCCCCATTTTGTTATACAACAGAATGACAAATACCTGATGAATGATTACTTGCCTAGCAATGAGGATGCTACTAAAATAAACATTCCAATCATCCAGAGACGCAGCGGGACTGCACCATAGATTTGTTTTTTCTCTCTCCCTCTCTTCCTAACTATATTGGCTACTGAATAATGGAAAAGGCTAAAGAGGTGTTCTGTCTATTCATTTGTATAGAGAAGGAGAAGAGATGAGTGATTGTGGAACTGGAATGGCAATTTGGGGCCCTGAGCAGCTCTCACAGTGTGATAATGTTGTATGGGGGGAAATTACGGTGTTGCGGTATTATTATGCAATTTATAATGAACGCAAAGCTCGAGAGACATATTATAGGATTTGTTGCAGTGGCTTCGTTTTATGATTGACACTTTTTTGTGCAAGTACAAGAGGCATTTGGCAGGAAGGCTTATGATATGAGAAGCCATCATGGCTTCTAGGCCTAAAGACAGAGGGCTTTTGATCGAGGAGCAAAGTAGAGACAAACAATAGTCTGGACTTTGGGGGTTTGGGGCCAGTTGTCAGAACAGCAAGGACCAAGGCTCGTTTTATTTACTTATATTTTTTATAGCTGCCTTTCACTAGGTGGCCCCAAGGCAGCACGCAATATAAAAACAGAGTGAAATATACAATAAAAACACAATTAAAACATTACAAGCAACAGCAACATTACAAGTAACAGCAAACACTGGCTGGCATTCCGCACTGCAGAACGCTGGTGTTACGGATCCACCGGGGCTCCTGCATACATCGAAAGGCAGCCCCAGGGTTGTTGCAGAGGCAGGAAGTGGTGCAGCAATCGAAAGCAGCATGCAGGGCCTTTTCCAGTGCTACTCCCAATGGAGCAAGTGTGACATAAGTGTTTTTGCGTGAAATACATTGTTTTAAGTCATTGTGCTACTTCCTAGGGATGTGCATTTCGTTTTGGATACAAAACGTTTTGTGAACAAAACAGGCCATTTCGGCTGTTTTGTAGCCAAAACAAAACACCCAGTGCTCAAAACAGAAAATTTTGTAGCCAAAACAAAACGTCCCTGTTTCGGATACAAAATGTTTTGTTGTTTCGGCTGTTTTGGAACTCCATTTTGCAATCGCAAAAAGTCTTTCTCCTCCTGTCTCCATTTTAAGTTTTGACATCTGTTTAAATTTCCAGCCCTTCCAGCCTGCAGATTGGCCAGGAAAGCATGGGCTGATCTGCTGGCAATTGCCTCCTTATTCCTTTTAAGCAAATTTAATGGTAAATTTTACCCTCATTGGCCAGTGGGGCAATGTGCATTTCATTGTTGTTGTTTCACACTGTTGTGTGTAGATCAATTGCATTTTGGGTGGGGGAGGGGTTGTGTGTGGATGTGCATGACCTTTGGAAATCTGCCTGATTTTTTTCCAAAGCTCTGCTGTTGTTGATGTGTGATGTTGATGTTATTTGGGGTGGATTGGGGGCAGAAAGGGGGCTTTAGGGGCAGAAGAGTGGTTCAGGTGGTAGTACCCCAATGGGTGCCTACTGCCACCCAGATTCCAAAGGAATTGGGGAAAGGGCTGATTTTTAAAGAATTTCTGAAGTTGAAATGTCTTTGGGGCAGAACTCCATCCCATTTAAAAAGGCTCCCAAAAGAGTTTGCAGATAAGTATAAGCTGAGTGCTTACAGAGCATCCTAACACTCCCAAAGATCCCCCTTGTCTTTTCCTTCAGGAACTGATGGACAAGTCACACAGAAGGCTCCTTGTGTGGGTTCCACTGCACCACCTGCGGGCCAGCTCTGGCTTTCCAAGATTAAATTACATTTGCCAGAAAAGCAGTTTGAAAAATGCTGGGTTGATCATGATGGCACGGCAGAATTTGAGCCACAAGCCTTATGCCTGCATGACCTCCCCATCAGATCCCAGGAATGTGCAGGAATGTTTGAATGTTCTGAAAGCTCTTACTTTAGATCTTTTCAGAGTGCTATGGCTGTCGCCTGGAAAAGTTCTTGGTCCAAAGCCTTAGGTAGAGATAAAAATCACCTTCTGGTTTAGAAATACTTTCCATAATCCTTAAATGTGTGGTTGCTCAACAGTATGGGAAAACATTCTTGGCACATGATGTGAGACACATCTTTATTACAACTTCACATATTTCAAGTTGAAAAGAATAATAGCCATGCTGGATCAGACCAAGCTCTATCCATTCCAACTTTCTTTTCCCAGCAACAGCCAAATTCTGGATCTCTAGGCACTCAGAAGCAGCAGAAGATGAAGGTGATGCACTTCCCTTGTTTTCTCTTAGCATTCAGCATCCAAAACTATACTGCCACTGATTATGGAGGTTCCACTTGGCTATCATGGCTAAGAGATTTTAGCTTCATTTTCACTGGTGTACCAAATGTGTTTCCAGACTGCAGATGGAGGTGCGCATAGAGCTGATCCTTATAGGGGAAAAATTCCCTGCATTTAAAAAAAAAATTTGATGTCAGAGAGAAGAATTCTAGCCTAGCCTTCTCTGTGACCTAGTTGTGAGGATTGGGGGTGGGTGGGTATGGAGGAGTATTCTGTCATATGAGACCCCACCTGCTGTAGTACAGTTCACACACCGGTTTCCCTTCTCCATGAGAATTAAGCCATTGACATACCTAGACTTCATAAATTTTTCTAACCCAGGGTACCCAATACAAAACCTAAAAACATGATCGTATCCTTTAGGAATCCTCAGTGTGACCCAAGGCATCCTGGAATTCATCACACAAAGGACTGAACCATTTTCAGTAAAGGGCTCAGTAAAGGAATGGCTCTGACTTGTCGATGTGGCTGTTTGCTTGGGCAGCCCTACCCAGGCTTGGCTGCTAGTGTGAAGTGGCCAATTCCAGCACCGTCTTCCTGGGTAGCCCAGGATTTTTACCCAACTGATAAACTAGGTTAACGGGTGTGAGTGCACCCTTTTACCCAGGTACAGGGTCATGTGTTTGCTTGGGCTGCACACAGCCTGAGTAGACCCAGAGCTGAGCACCTAGAGCACCTGGCTTGAAGAGATGCACCATGCTCCTCTTGTAATGTCTGCAGACATACCTGGAGGCCGGCTTCAGTTTCCCAGCCTCCAGAGATCAGATCAGCACATATCGTGTGAGTGTGTGAGCCACACACCACATAGAGGAGGACTGGTTGTCTGAGGGGAAGGTAAGCTCAACCCAGCCTTCCCCCCTCCACCTGCCCTCCTCGCCCCAGGAACAGTTGTGAGAACGACCTTAATGACTCTTACTGCATAGCAGAGGAGTTAAGAGGGTTATTAGTGGCTACAATGTACCCTGTTTCCCCGAAAGTAAGACCTACCCCGAAAGTAAGACCTAGCAGTAATTTCTGATGTACCGCTAATTGCCCTAGTGCATTTTTTGGGGCTAAAATTAATATAAAACACTGTCTTATTTTCGGGGAAACACGGTACTAGTTGAGGTCACTCCGTTTAGAAGGAAATGCATTTTAGGAATCCAGGCAGAACACAAGACTGTACTGCATGTGTGTATAAATGATGCCTTTTTGTTAACCCATCATTTTATAAATATTTAAGGAGGGATAATTTGCCAACTATCCAGTGCGGTCCTTTAAGGCATTTGAGTCTCTGGTCTACAGATACTGGATAATGAGCTAGTAATGAACTGAAGAAGCTGAGTGAACTACAGTTGGGAGTTACTATTTTAAAACATTTCCCCATCTATTATATTAATTCTCCTGGGTATGCCCTGGAATGTGCATCCCAACACCCAGCTGATTGGCTGGGTGGCAGAGGCGCCTGATTGGCTGAGGTGCACCCAGGAGGATTGGTTGTCGCGGTGGCAGCAAGCCCAGCCATGGAGGCCAGAGGTGGCGGGCCTGGCCTGGCCATAGAGGCAAGGCCTGGGGGGAGGGAAAAGAAAGTTGGGGGGCAGAAGTGGTGGTGGGGAGGAGAGGCGGCTGGGCCCAGCATGGGCCGGCTGTGGTTAGGAAGCGGAGACTGGGACAGAAGGGGGGGAGGGGAGAGGTAACCGCCGGCCCCAAAGAGCGCACAGATGGGAAAACTCCCTACATTTATAAGTCCATATGTGGGAGAAATCTAGCAAAGCAGAAATATTCTAGCCTAGACTTCATTCTGCTATGCTAGTTTTGTATTTATAAAGAGTCTATTGCTGTAGGGTGTTTTTTTTTGAAGGAGAGCATTAAACAATGTATTCCCGCACTGAAATGGTTCAGTCCATTCTATTACCCCAGATTCTAACATCTCATTTCTACCTCATTTCTTCATGCTTAGATCCAACTTAAGACATGTTCTGTCTAAATAGGTTCTGGGTCTGAGTCATAGCTCAAAATAAACCCTGTCTGGGACACAGTAACCGGATATATGATGTCAGCACATAGCTAAAAAGTTCAGTTAGACAAAGCTATCTTTTTGCTGCTTGTATAGCAAACTGAATATACTCTCAATGAGATTCAGATCATTTTGGTGCACTCTAGTGCACAAGAAGGTCCATCGTCCCGCCTGCCATCAGGGACCTTCACTGTGATGGATGGCAGTTTGACTTAGAGAGTTAAAACATTTTCCTCCTTTCAGTTTGCCCTCTGTACAGCACCAGAAATGGAATGCTCATATTGATGAGATGGAGAGAGCATATAAATGGATCCTGGATTTCTCTGCATTTTTATGGAGACTTTGGAGGGATGGAGCAGCCCTGCTGGCAACCACTACATCTCGCAATCCTGTTTATATTTAAGCTGATCGAAGCTCAGCCCCTGAATTCAGAACTAGAGGAGGTTTCTTCACTCCCCCCCTGCACACCTTTTTTGCACAGATACAGAATTGCTTACATTGATACAAAGTCAGTTCATTTTGTACATTTATAAGTCAATTCTCTTTGTACATTTATATTTAAAACTGGGAGTTGCTGTTTATTTTATTTTATTAGTTTGTACTTCTTTCCCCCCAATGTTATGCAGCAGGTAACGGCATTTAAAAATAATAAGTTAAAAAAACCCTTGAATATACAATATATTAAAAATATATGCGCCATTAAAATAACTCTATGCCTGTCCTCCAGCCACTGAAGGCCCAAAACACAAAGGCCTTGCAGTACTTCTGTAAACAAACAAACAAACAAACAAACAAACAAAGGCTTCTGCTTTGTCAGAGCTCTGAGGGAAAGATGTTCGAATACTATGGAACAGTCACTGCAAGCACACCTACACTATGGAATTATAATGGTTTTGTACCAATGTGTCATGGCCTCCTCCAAGAAATCCTAGGAACTATAGCTTGGTCAAGGCACTAAGTATTCTCTGTCATCAATCCCAAGCCCCATTCACAGTTCCAAGAGATCCCTGGCAAGAGGAAAATATTCTTCAACTAGCTTTGTACTATAGAAATGCTATCAAAACATCTCTTTATCGAAATTTGCCATTCTAAAACATGTACAGAAGGCACTGACGAGACTGCAAAGTTCATAAGGACATAAGAACAGCCTTGCTGGATCAGGCCCAAGGCCCATCTGGTCCAGCTGAGCATCCTGTTCCCCACAGTGGCCCACCAGACACCCTTGATAAGCCCACAGGCAAGAGGTGGGGGCACACTCTCTTCCCTGCTGTTGCTCCCCTGCAACTGGTATTTAGAGGCATCTTGCCTCTGAGGCTGGAAGTGGCCTACAACCACCAGGCTAGTCACCATTGTACCTTTCCTCTATGAACTCATCTAAGCCCCTTTTAAAGCCACCCTAGCACGATATACAGTATGGAATAGCCATCACAACATGAATATTTGGAACATCCAGTCCCTTAGAAGTCTTTAAGGTTATTCACACAACCACTGACACTCACTCTGGGGAGGGCTGGCAGGGAGGCAGGCTCCTCCCTGCCTCAATGCACAGTGGTAACTGGTGAGGGCGGTGCTGGTGGGGTCGCGAGAGGTACCCTTAAAAAGTTATTACTGGTGGTAGCGCTGGCACCTGCAAGTTGCGAGCCGCCGTGGCTGCCACGGCTCCGACACTCACCTAGCCTCTGTGGGTGCATCGATGCCATCTGCATGATCAGCATGGTGTTGCTGACCATGCAAACGATCTGCATGCCAGAGGCCAGGTGAGTGCCGGAGCCACGGCAGCTGCCATGCAGGATGCCACTACTGCTTATGGCAGGTTACAGGTGCTGGCCGTACCATCTGTAACCAGTTTTTAAAGTTACCTCTTGCCAGCGCTCCCCATCGCCATCTTCACTGGTCATCACTGTCCCTGGAGATGAGCAGGACGTTTGAGAGAACAAAGCTGCCTGTGCACCCACATGAGCATAGGGCAGCAAGCGGCATAGCACCGGCAGGAGGGGTTTATTTGTTGTTTTGGAGACAGACAGAACTTTGGGGTAAGGGATAATTTTTTAGTTGCTATCTGATAGTTTATGTCTTTAGATAAGTTGCTTATTTGCCTGGTCAGAGGTAGCAGCCTGAGAGACAAGCTGGAGCCCAACAGCTTCTCATACACAGCTCCCCTTTGAAATTTTGCTAGTCTTTCAAAATCCTTCTCTGCAGGTCCCTAAATGCCTACACATCAGGCATGAAGCCATGTACTGTCAAAGGCGTAACAATTCCCCCTGTTTTTTTGCAGTACCAGTAGAGTTACCAACACTTCAGGTTTGGCTTGAAATCTCTAGGAGACTATTGAAAGCACTCCTGGAGATTTTAATTGTTTCGTGGGGAGGGGGACTTCAGGAGTAGCTTCAATCAGAGTTGGCAACCTTAAAAGAAACATTTCTCCAATACAGACTTGTAACACAACTTGACCTGCACCACCACCATGAAAATCCTTGCCCCCTTTCTAATCGCCTGGGCTGGGACTGTATTATCAGAATTGGTCCATTGATAAATATCGTTTAGGAACAGCTCCCTCTTCCTAGGATCTAGTGTCAGTCTTGGCCTGCTGGAGATCTGTGGCCTAATTCATCTACTCACATGTATTTTGGGCCTGTTAAACCTTTCAGATGCACTGGTTCCCAATATCACTGGAATCCCAGTGCCCCTGATTATTGTGCTCTTCTTTCCTCCTAATGTCAGCCACTGCTACACCTTTTGATTCTTTCTGCCTGTGTATATAGCACATGTCAGCAGGAACAAAAGAATTCTGGGACTTGTAGTTCTTAAGAGAGTGTTACATAAGGTGACACACTTCTCTCTGTCTCTCAAAGTACCAGTGCTAGAGATTCCCCTTTCCCACTCTCTCCTGCCTCCCCACACTCTCCTGCCTCCCCACCTCCTGCCTCCCCACACTGAAGTGACACTGAGATTGTGTCATTCGCATAATCAAAAACTGTTTTCTACCCGGATTTGGGAGCTGTGTGTGCTCCCCATTTTTGGTTGTATGTAAGCAAAGTAGGAGGAAAACCTGGGTAGCTTTTCCGCCTTCCTTGCTTCGACATAATCATTTCTACCCAGGTTTTCCTCTTACCTTGCTTCCACACAATCAAAAACTGGGAGCACACACAGCTCCCAAACCCGTTTTTAAATTGTGTGAATGACCTCTATTTGTTCCCATCTGAGGATTGCTGACTTGATACTGATGGGTCCTGTACAGAAGGGGAAGGAGAAGGTTGAAGACCCACCTCCTCTGCTCCTGATTAGCTGGCTACATGTTGAAGCTCAGCAGACCCCTCCCCTCAATCTGATGGACAGGCTTCAGAAAATTAGCACTGAGTATTCCCATTGATATTAATGGGATAAGTTTATTGGGCTGACATCTTGACTAACAAAGTATTGGTGGGAAGGAGCAGGAGCGGTGCTCAGGTGAGGGTGTGGAGGTCTCTGGGGATAGGGGGTTGTAGCTTGGCCAATAGGCGCCAGCAACGCTTCAGCCACGACCAAGAAGGGTGAGGGGGATGGAAGCTATGGGATGGAGGAGGAGGAGGAGTGTGGCTCAGGTGAGGGTGGAGAGATCTCTAAGGTGAGGGTGGCTGTGGCAAGGAGTGAGGGGAGCTATCAAGATGCTCTGCACGGGTTAAGCTAGTATATATCGATTCCTCTCCTCTACAATCCAGAATATCTTCTGACCAGTAACGGTTGCATTCCATCTGACTAGGCGTGAGTGATGGGGTGTGACCACATCCCAAGCTATGGAGAACACCCTCTCACTCTGGTCACTGGTTGGTGGGCATGAGAGAAGATGTCCTGCAACCGTCACCAAGTCTGGCCATACTTGGCAACATGCTGACCAGAACGGGATGCAATCTATTTCCGGATCTTCTTCCACCGGGTCCTGTAGTTACTGCAGCACATTCTGGGCAGTACCACCAAAGGGCCTGGTCAGTGCCAGCTCCCTCACCCATGGCAAGTGCTGGAGCAAGAGAATGGTGGAATATCATCTGTTCTTGACATCCCCAGGGATGAGGTGTCAAGGGAGTTCGAGCTCATGCTGCCACTCATGGAGCATGTGCCTGCCCTTCTCACTCCAATGGAAACAGGCTGCAAACTTGCAGCACTTCTCCACAAACGCAGCCGTGGAAGCAGCAGGATCTATTGGTGGGCCACCCTGTTCTCTGGACATCCTGGCCTCCTTGCGGCCAAGGGCATCTGACACCACCAGGTGTAGAGCATATGGACAAACACTCCATCTACTCTACTGCCATGGTCATATTGGAGCCATCGTCAGTGACAATGAAGCCCTGCCTGAAGTTTGGCTTCCAGTTAGCCATTTCTCAGTCTGGCACCCGGTGACGTTTGGCAGTTCATCCTCTGTGTGTGCCACATCCATTGCCTGCACATGCAGCATAGCCCACCTGTGCCATACTGCATGGGAGGGGCAGGCCATGGTGGCAGCAGCAATGGATGTCCCCTCTCTCTCCAGCCCCACCAGTGAGCAAGGAGGGTCAGGAAAGCAGTGTACATTCCACTGACACTGTGCCACAGATCAATTGTGAAATGCAGGCCAGGCCCCGCTGCCTACAGCATGCCCCTGACACAAGCATGCCCAGTACACGGAGGGGACCACCATCTGATTGGAGGTGGTCATTGAGGGGATCCTGTAGTCAGGGGCAAGACCTGGAGTCACCGGCTGAAGCTGGCGTTCTTGACCATCTGAAATGCCTGGTCTCCAGGAGCCATCATCTCACCTATGGTACGGGTTATGAGACGTGGGTCTGTATGGCCAGGAGGCTTGCCCAAAGATGACTGTGCCCATTGCTTGACAGGGAGCGTCCCCTGCTTCAGAGAAGCTGGTGCACGCCCCTTTCCAGCACTAGCCGAAGGCACACTGTCAGAAGTGGCAAAGATGCCAAGGTGACTGTGTGAGATGTGTCACCACATCAAGGACATCTCCAGATGCTTGACATCCTTCCCCTTGCTTGTGCCTTGCAGTGGACACTAGAAGCACGGTTGGGGACATTTTGAATGACCTGAAAGTGCTTCTAGACATTGCTTGCAGTGGCAGCAGTAATCTTGGAGCGCTTGGGTGATGGCGGCTATACTGGGGCTGCTGGCTGCCCACCGCCACTGCCCTCTATCTGGGCACAAGAAGGGCCAGGCTGAGACTCAGCAGCCTCCTCTTCACACTCAGTCCCAGAGGACTCAGTCCCAGACTTGACCTTGATGGCGGGGATCTCAATGAGGGACAAGATGAGTGTGTGTGTGTGGGGGGGGGTGACTACAGAGAGGGCCTGTCTGACTGAGCTATCAGCCATTGAGCTCGCTCACAGCACTCCCACCACAGAGACATCAGCTTTCCTATCAGGGGAATGCTCCTCTGCACTGCCAGCAAGTGCCGCGGGGTGGCAGCACTGGGTCAGCAGCAGTGTTCCCTCTGAGGTCTGCATGTGTGCGCACGCTCACATGTTTTTTGATGTCCACTCAGTTAATTTTAGATCCCACTCAGGTTTAATCAGGAAGGTCCCACTCTGAATTAGCATGTGTGCACACAGTGTCTTGGGACACTGTGTCCCAGAACAAAACTAATTATGCACACAGATGATAAAAAATAGAGAGAACACTGGTCAGCAGGCTCCTCTGGATAGGAGGAGCAGAAGAATTGGGGACTTGGTGGCCGAAACCCCCACCCCCACCTTCCTCACCATGCCCCCAGCCCCTACCCTCCCTCCCTCTGACCACCACTCAGGTCAGACCTCTGCTCAGGACACTCTGACCTTCCTCTGGGGATTTAAATTTAAAAACAAAAACCGAGCACCACACCTATACTACACCTAACAGTCTACACACAGTACAGCAGTAAAAAAAACACAAAGCAAAAACCACCTAGCACTCTACAGGTGTACTACACAATAGTACACCTGTTTTAAAAACACAGCCACAACAGCAACAACAGTGACCCTTCCTCCAACCAGGAAGGCCTAATTTAAATCACAAATCTAGAGGGGCAATAGGTTTAAAAAAGTTCTACTTGTTGGGAATTCTCTCTGGTAGGAGAAACCCTTTTCCATTATAGCAGAGTGCACAGAGGCACAACACAGCGGAATTTAGTTAGGCATGCGTGTATGCTGAGAGTAAAGTAACTTGGAGCCAGTTCATAGTTTCAAATCAATATAAGTGGTATTTATTAGAGAACTCCATTCTAGATAGGAAAGTGAGGAGTTAGGATCTCCAATCTATCTGTCAAGCTGGATGCAGATGGATTCTGCATCTCTGCACACATGATGCAGGGGAGAGGAGCTTGCATGTTGCAAGGTAGAAGGAACAGGAAGAGAAAAAGAGGGAGAGAGGAAGGAAGTGGCTGGAAGGAAGGAAGTGTCCCTAAGAGTAGCAATCTACATTCCAAGGGGATAGTGTCAGAGCAGTAGAGAAGGGCTGACCAATGTCTTGGCCCTCTAGTCCTCTGACTCACTAGTCTGTCCTCCACTGTCACTGAGACAAGAGACAGCGTATAGTCCTTCACTTCCATTGCCTAAATGTCTTCAGCTGGATGGAAGGCCAGGGGCTGCAGGCAGGCCCAGCAAAGGAACACCTGGCATTTGCCAACAGCCGTGAGAGGGGGAGCGATGGGGGCCAGCAGGGCAACCCAGCCCAACACTCAGCTTCAAATAACCAATCAATTAAAATAAATTAAAAGTCCAAAAGGCAATCAATCAATCAATCAGAAAAATGTAAAGAAATTAAAAACAGATAAAAGACTCTCTCTGTCTCAGTTACTCAGGCCCAGTCACTCAGTGCAGTTTGAAAAATAAAAATAAAGTGCAGCAGACAGAACAAGGCCAAAAGCCCATTGGGCCCCGCAGGGCCCAGAGCCTGGCTGGCTGGCTGGGCAGGCACAGGCAGCAGGAGCCAGGCACAACTGTGCTTTTATAATAAAAATTAAAAGCAAGCAGCCATCCAGGGAGAAATACATTGATTTTTTTTAAAAAATCAAAGAATAGGGTAAAGGCCCAAGATGGCCTAGCAGCACCCAGAGCCTGGCTTCAGGCAGCAGGCAGCAGGCCACAGGCACAGATCTGCTTTTTAAAAAAAATAATACAAACAGCCAACCAGGAAAGAAAAAAATCCAAGGGAAAAAAATTAAACAAGTAATCTAAGCAGGCAAAGGCAAAGCTCTGTAAAGATCAGAGACTTCACACACACTGACTCATCCAGCAGCACTAGCTCTTTCTGATCTAAGCAGCTCTGAGAAGCACTGATTTTGCAAAGCCAGGGGATGTCCTGAAATACAATTTGAATCCCCCTCCTTTGCTGCTGCACCCACCTCGTTCCTCCCTCACCAGCCAATGGTGTCACAGTTGCCACAACACTCCGAGTGGCATGATTAGCGAGCCAACCAGAGCACTGGACACAGCTGGACAATCAGGGCAGTGGCAAGACAGCCAATCAGGGAAAGTGAAACATCGTGTCACAAAACGGCCACCACTACTCACCTAGCACGAAATGGCCGCTCGAGCCATCAAGCCACCTTTGAGCCAGCTTGTTAGAACCAGGTTCAGCTCGGGCCGGACCCATTCCTTTATGGGGTTGGTTCAGTTCAAGCTCGAGCCAGCTCAATTCCAAGCTGGCTTGTACACCCTGATTAGTACTGGTGCAGTGTTAGTCTGGAACTCTTCAGAAGCACTGGCGCTGCCCGGATGCTCCTTCTATTACACTAATGCTTCACCACTCTCCAGTCAGGATGTCAGCCACTGTGTTTTACTAGTTTAGAATTACTCGCAGAATTTCATGTGGGCAGTGCAGTGAGGGCAAAAGGACTCTTTTCTTCTGCTTGTTCTTTCCTTCATGCCTGTATTTGCGCGGAAGTGTGCGTATCATGTTTGGATTTAATGCAAATCCATTTGCATGGATCCATTTGCATTAATCTGCTTCCTCCCATCACAACCATCACAAGCTAATAATAATCCCCACCTGACCACTCATAACACGTTTAACCAGATCTTCTGCCAAGAAGCTTAATGTAGCTTATGTGGATTTATCCAGTTTTCTCCTCCCAAAAACTTCATGAGGTGGGCCAGTTAGAACAACTCAGTCAAGACTCTTGGATTCTTGGCTGATGGGATTTGAACACAGCTCTCCATCCATCAAATCCAGCACTTAATTCATAGCACTGCGCTATCAGTCACACTATTTAGCTATCCCATTTCTAGAAAAAAATAAACAGGGTAGAATTCAGCACCAACTTTTAGCACATAACTGAAGAAGAAACTTTCTTCTCCTGAAGGAAGGAATGTCTCATTGTCAGGGTCCAAAGGTTTTGCTCTTCATCCACTTAACCATCTGTCTGGCACACCAAGAATTTCACTGCAGAAATAAAACAGCTTCACAGTGGACATTTTTTTTACCCTTGCTAATGTATAATGTGACACTATTACATATTCATAAAAAAATCTGCATCAGTTGCAGTCACCTGAATTAGCTCTAATGTTACAAGGAAAATAATGTCTTCAGCAGAACAAAATAATAATAGCAAGTGTTGACAGTTAAATGGAAAAAAGTAACTACCCTTTCTTCCCCTTACAGTCACACCTGCTTAAAGATTAAAATTGTATTTTTATGCTACATTAAAACAGCATTTTCTACACAAAGGCATTATGTTTCTGAAAGGCAATTGTGAATGCCTTTGTGCACTCAGCAATATTTTGTATTCTGCTGAGAACATTTGTGTTAGTGTCAATTAATCTATAATTGAGAGAGAAAGAGAATGGATGAATGTCACTCAGGGCACATCAAATATATGCTCCTGTTCAATGTCCCCGCACACTAGCAGGATTACTACCATGTTTATCAACTTCTAAACTGAAGCAAATGGAATTTCAGCCTAAACTAATTCTTATAATCTGCAATCTAATGCTTCCAATCTCCATGCAGATCTGGCATCAATAATCATTATGAGAATCTAACTTTGTCATTGCCTATATGCCTTTGACATTCCTCTTCTCCCAACTCTATAGTGTTGGAAGTAGAGTTTCTTTTCGTGTACTTGTCCGTTCTCCTCCCCATTCAAGATGGGAGAATGGTCTGGGATGAGCGCCTCTTGAATATGGGGATTGGCCTCAGAGGTGCTCAATAGGATTACCTCACTCTTATGAGTCATGTATTGTTCTCACTGCCTGCCTTCTCACCAGAGGACACAGGCTCCCTGCACCAGCTGGCTTCATCATCAATCCTACCAATATTATCCAGGGTAATTCTCCATCTCCTCTTGTCCATGCCCCTCTTCTTCTTTCCACCAATGCCTTTTTTAGTTTGCCCTAAAGGCTCAGGCTCTCTTGCCTTTCCTGTTCCCCAGCCCCTGTGTGCCCTCCTCTCTGTTTACCTATCACCTCCAGCCACCCTTTCTGCTGCCATCCCCACTCTGACCCTGGGGCCAATTTCGGCAGCATTCCACTTCCCTCCGACATCACTGGCACCTGCCCATCATTGGATAGCACTGGCAATCAACACCAAAACCAGCACCAGGAGATTTATTGAGTCCCTAGTATAATGACATGGTGGGTTCCATTGCTTGGTGAGTCACAAGTTGTGCAGGTCACATTTAAACGGAAAGAATGTTGGCTCTGAAGATGAGGGCTATAATCCTAAATGCACATATTTGGGGATAAACTCCATGGAACGCCATGGGAGATGACCAAGCCAGGCACAGGATTTGACTGCATCTTGCACTATTTTAAATATGCTGGCTCATATAATGAAGAAAACTACTCAGCATAATCCCATTGAAATTAAAAGGACAAATTAGTTAATACCTAACCTGTCCTTTTAATTTCAACAGGACTACTTTGAGTAATGTTCCTCATCACGTCAGCCATTATTTTCATTGGGAATGGTTCTAATAAAGCCATTGGAGAGGAAATATAAATGAGTTGAGCTGACATACTGAGTTTCTGACACAACGTTTGCATTGTTGTTGGGAATGTGTCAGTTGTCCTTGCATCTGGATTTTTTTATGGTCCAGCCTGGTAGGTTTCTGTTTCACAGTTAAATTTCTTCACCCACCATTTCTTTTGGATGTCCAAAAACCCATTCTACAGAGTAGTTCATTTTTACATGTTCATCATTTGATGACTTCCATGTGTAGAAAGGCCATTGCGAGTATAACACTACAGGAAAAAAACTTCAATATCATCTACTTTAACACAGTGCTTTTGAATAGCAGCTGTTCAAGACAATCGGTTGTCAGTAATCATAGACCTTTTCCAGACCTTTGAAATGAACACACATATGGAGAATGTGGCATTGTGGGGGCACACTCCTCTTCTGATCAATGTGTGGCCATTGTAAGGCCTAAAAAAAAGCCCACACATGCACTCCTGCATGCACTGAGGGCTTTCTCCATGTGCTTATTTCATTTCATTTCATTTCATTTATTTATTTATTTCTCAAATTTGTAGACTGCCACATAGTTCTGTCTTTGGGCAACAAAATAAAACAGATTAAAAATGAAAGCAGTGTGGTGTAGTGGTTAGAGCATTGGACTAGTTCAAATCCCTATTCAGTCATAGGGAAACTCACTGGGTGACTCTGGGCCAGTCATGTATCTCTCAGCCTAACCTACCTCACAGGGTTGTTGTGAGGGTAGCTATAACCATGTACATTGTTCTGGGCTCCCTAGAGGAAGAGCAGGATATAAATGAGAGAGAGAGAGATGCCATTACTGGACACAACAAAAGAGCCCTCCATACATGTGGTTTTACATGCCAGGATCTTTATAAGGCTGAGGCAAACATTCTCCAAAGATGTTTGAAGCTATTTGGGGGTGAAAGGGGAAAGCAAAATTAGCCTGCCTTTTTTGCTGCTGCTGCTCTGCTTTGCTACCATGATTGCCTGCTTTGCAGTGGCAGCTGCAGTGGCCTTTCTAGTAGTCATAGGTTGGTGGCTGCCATTTCCCTCCCAGAATGCTCCTTGGAGAAAAAAAAGGGGCTACCACAAGAAGCATCATATCTGCCCATGAGTTTTTGCCCTACCCAAGCTCCATGCCCATAAAAAGGGTTCAATGTACTGCAATTAACGTACATGTTATGTTCTGCAAACCAGATACTAGGCTTGTGCATTTTGATTCAGGTACAAAAACGTTTTGTGCCCAAAAATGGCAATTTCAGAGGTTTTGTAACCAAAACAAAATCAAGAATTAAGAAACAGAGATTTTTGTTTCCAAATCGAAATGACTGTGTTTTGGACAGAATGCTTTGTCCTTAGGAAAAGCATTGCAATTCAAATTGACTTCTCTGACTCTCTCCACTCCAGCTGAGGCACTGAGTGATTAGCAGAAGATAAGATATGCAAAAACTGTTGAGCATGAATAGTTTAGTTAAGTGTTGTATTCAGTGTGATTGAAATGCAAACTGACCTTGCAAAAGGATTTGGAAGACAGCATTTTGAGGCAGAAATACCCAAATATCTTTGTGAGCTCAATGCAATTCCAAAGCTCTTGCTAAAAGCCATGGTGTAAATTGTGTGGAGAAGATTTTCAAGAAGCTGGTTAGGAAAGTTCTGAAATTACACAGGTGTTTCTTTCCAAAGGTTTAGAAATAATCTCTTGACTTGTTCAGGGGTCTTTTGAAGAGCTATTTTGTTTTTATTCTGATTTTTATGAGTTATGGTGGTGTCTAAGTTTTGATGCCCAAGTTGAGCAGTCTAATGTAATTTAGGCCACAATGTAATTTGGTGGGACATGATGTCTAAGCCAGGGGTTCACAACTTTTGCCATTGCAGGGACAGGTCATCCACATGGGACTACAGGAGACAAAAGGAGGGGGGTGGGGAATACACCTGTCAATCTATTGACATTCCCAGGAATCTTAGTTGCTTCTCTCTTTCTTGTAACCATGATCCATGGTTTTGCACTTTCTTAAATGCAGTGATGATAAATCTCAACAATTCTGAACAGTAGGCTGATTTGTTTGGGCTACGGCTCACTCCAGTTCAGTTAAATGAACATTTGAAGATGTTTCATAGTACCAAGGCAGTTTTATTTTATTATTTTACATTTTATATCCCCTCTCTTCTACCAAGGAGCCCAGAGCAGTGTACTACATACTTAGGTTTCTCCTCACAACAACCCTGTGAAGTAGGTTAGGCTGAGAGAAGTGAATGGCCCAGAGTCACCCAGCAAGTATCATGGCTGAATGGGGATTTGAACTCGGGTCTCCCCAGTCCTAGTCCAGCACTCTAACCACTACACCACACTGGCTCATTAGTCTATCTTGCTATCTCAAATGACCTGTGGTCACTGTTCCATGGGGAGGGAGTGTTTTTATTGAAAGATTGCTTGAATTCACAAATGGGTTGTGCTGCTGTGCTAGTGCCACAGGGACAGGCTCCCACCTGCTGCAAAATTCTCAAATAACTGTACCAAAAAATTAAGTGTTGTTGTTCATCATTCTCCTCACTCTTTCAAGTTGTTTATGTGGGGCTTCAGGGGCAAAACAGTGGGTTGGGTGGCAGTGCCCCAAGGGTGGTGCACCCAGATTCCAAATAGGGCAAAGGACTGATTTCTTAGGAATTTTTTAGGTTTACGCATCTTTAAGATTTCCCCCATAGGGAATAATGGAGGTTTCAGCAGCCCCATAACTCCACCTGGGGGGCACTGGGATGGCCTGAAGCGAGTGGTGGTGTAGTGCACAGAGGGTGCCAACCAACCCCCTGGATTGCTAACCCATTGGGGTACTGGGCTTTGTGTTTCTGAGGTGTTGAGTTTAGATTCTCTGGTAGCAAATGAGATTTTTAATGAAAAACCATGAATCCACTCTCATATGCTACTAGAGAATCTACTCTCAGAACACCTCTAGAACAACAAAACCCTGTACTTCATGGGTTGGCAATCCATGTGGGTGGTTGGGCACTATAACCCCCACCCACTCTTTTGACCACATGACCCATTTTAAAATCTGAATTAATTCGTATTTAGATTTGGATTAATTCGGATACAAAACAAAACTGGGGTGATTCGGAAGGCTTAATTTCAGACAAAATACAAAATGGGGTTGATTCAGATTTGGTACAAATTGAAACAGAAAAAATACAAAACGCACAACCCTACCAGATACAGCTGGCACAAAACAAATATTAAATAGCAAATAGCAGCTGTAGCCATGACTTATTATCCACTGTGTCAACTGTGGTGCTGTGAACAAGGAGCCTTCAGAGAGAGTACTACAAAACTGAAATACAAAGCTCTGCTCAATGCTGATTCAAAATACAAACATTTTATACAATAATTTTGAAGTTTTTATACAGCTGATTATGTTTTTATTTCCTGTCAAGGAAGTGAGTTAAGATCATCTGTCCAGGTATTCATGTTAAGATTAGCCTTCTAGAATTTAAATTGGATATTACCGCCTTAACTCTCTGTTGATAACATTTTGTTGCTGAACATGTATAAGAGGTTGGTTTTTGTAGGCTGTTGGGAATGCCAGCTGCTATTCAGCAAAACCTATTGTGTATTTGTATTTCTATAGTTTGAACTCTGATAAAACTGAAACAAGTGCATGCGAGGCTTACTCTCAACAGTCTTCCACTGAATTTCACAAGTACCAATTTTCAAACACATCTCTCCTGGATGATCAGTTCAAAAACTGGTAGGTAAAGCTTCACAATTGCACCCAGAACCCCAAAGAAAGACAGGACAAGCATGTATGGATAACACTAGGGACACTTTTATTGATTAAATAACTGGGCAAGGATCTGCAACAAGCAACAACATAACACACATGACCTAGAGTGCAGGCAACTCCACCCCTTCATGGGTAAGCTCAGCCTCCTATAGAGGACAGGCCTCCCCTGACTGTTGGGCGAAACAGCTGGGCTTGGCAAATGCCAGCTGAAGCCTCATCATGGCCCCACCAAACCACAGAGTTACCTGTGTCAAGGAGGTAGCTGTCCAGGTCACCACCACCCAAGCTGCAAGACTCTGAGTGGGTGAGTTGAACAGCGCCCCACTAGTGGTCCTTTCCCAGACATCACCTGGGCCGCAAGAGCCTGAGGGGCTGTTCCATGAAACCACTAATCACCTTAAAGGTGCCTACGGCTGAACACTAGTCCATATCTTAACCACCAAAGCCCACAGTCACTTGCCACAAAAAGGGGGCAAACGACAGTTTAGCCTCCTTTTCCCCATATCCTACCAACAACCTCACAAATGCCCTGCTGCAGATCCTTCAAAAAGATGTTGTTGCCCTGCTCAGAAAGGTGAACACCATCCTCCCTCTTAAAGTTTTGATCACCATTTCTAATGGCCCAGTGCGAGATAACAATCCCACCAAGCGATTGAACCAGCCTACCCAGCTCCTGGTGGACACCCCTGCACATCCAATCTATGGTGCAAGGGTCACTGGCTCCCTGCCAATAGGGCCTAGGAATCAAACAGGACCAAACAAGGATCAACTGGAGCCAAACTGCATAAACAGCTACCCAGGTTTATATAAGACCCCACACAATCGTTCATATGAAAAGACCCTCTAATCTGTGGTTCTTTGATATGATGGTTTCTCTTCACCACAGAGAAGAGTCTTCACTCGAGATATCATTTAGAACTGGGACTAAGCACTTCACATTCTTTGGCATGGGAAATCATAACAGGTTGCAGTCTCAGCATGAAAAACTTCTGTTTTTATCTCTTGCAAGAGCACTCACTTTACAACAGATTTTATAGCTAGGAAGCCTACGTCACAGACGCAATGAAAAAAGCTGCCTGCCCATAATCTGTCTTTGTCATAAAGCAGTTGGAGTCTGAAAACCAAAGCTTAAAAATACAGTTTCTCTCACTTCAAAAACTAGTTTACCAGTCAACGTCTGTCAAAAAGACAGGCTGGGGTGGAATGCAGTGAGAAAATGGAGGGAGGTGGTAGGATGTGAAGTTCTCCAACCTGCTGCATCTGCTGACCCAGTTTGTTCAGGGAGCTAGTCAGGCTCTTTCAATTCACTAGTTATCTCAGTGAACTGAGAGTGTGACCAGAACATTTAAGTAAAGGTAAAGTGTGCCATCAAGTCAATTTCAACTCCTGGTGCCCACAGAGCCCTGGGGTTTTCTTGTGGTAGAATACAGGAGGGGTTTACCACTGCCTCTTCCCTCACAGTATGAGATGATGCCTTTCGGCATCTTCCTATATCACTGCCGCCCGAGATAGTACCAACAGGGATTTGAGCTGGCAACCTTCTGCTTCTTAGTCAAGCATTTCTCCGCTGCGCCATTAGGTGGCTGACCAGAACATTACAATAAAGTACAATACAGTAAATAGTCTGCTACACAAAGGATTACAGAGTGTGTTTAGGGATGCACAGAAAACATGCTTCACTTACAGAAATAACTGTTTTTCTCATAACCTTGTGCTCAAGCAGGAACTTCCAAATTTGCCTTCCAAATTTCTCATAACCTTGTGCTCAAGCAGGAACTTCCAAATTTGCCAAATTAGGCAGAATTTGGAGGTGACTCTAACTCTTAGTGAAATCTACATAAGATTACTTAGTATTTGTGAGGGAAGCAGCTATAAAACACTAAGCAAACTCTGGTGCACAGTATGGGAGCCAGTAAGGAGACAAGAGGCTTGGCCAGTTCTACAAGCAACTTGAGAGTATGATCCAGAGACTGAGGAGAGGCCACTCCAAGCTAGTTTTCTAGCTTAGAGTGGTCCTCTGGCCACACTGGCATATGCTGTGCATACAGGAAGTTCAGTGAGACCAAGAGATGGAAGGTGTAAACTGCCTTTTTGAGGAGCTAAGAGAGGACTTTGCTTCAACTACTGACCTGTTCAAAATTCCTTCTGTTAAGTCAGTAAATCTGTCTGTTTACAATAGCTCAATTGAACATTGAGATACTGGAATGAAAGTTGGTATACATGTTCAGGGCATAATTATACCTTTCAAATTCAAATAACAATTTGACCCCCATACCTTTTTAAAGGGAGAGAGGAAAATGCAAAACATAAAGTCATAAATTAGCCCCTTAGACTGAGACATTGGATTGACTTCCTCCTTGCCCATTCAGGACAAGTTACCCCTTGACTGAGTAGAAGCTTGATCCCTGCACACATTTTCAATGCAATGCAACAAAGCTATACTTATGATTGGGGGCAGGTGGGGGCAGGCAAGTTTTCATCTACCCATGACTGAAGAATTTGCCTTTGGTGTGGCACTGCACACCCATGCAGTGTCGATCTCCAGAGGCCAGGACTCCAGGAATCCCACAATGCATCACACAGTGAGTGCAGTGCATTGTGGGATTCCCTCAGGAGTCGGGCATTCTAGGCACCTGACTCTGTTTATACTCTGGCTGTGTGCAGCCCGAGCATATAAACGACCCCATACCTGGGGTAAAGGGTGCACTCATGCCCTTTTACCCAGGTCAAAGCCCAGGTACAAAACCCAGGCTTGCAAGGGAGGCAGTGCCAGGATCAGCCTTGTTTAGCACTTCACATGAGCAGTGCCAAGTAGGGCTTCCCTAACCTTGGTAGGGCTGCTCGTGTGCATAACCTTAACACAGCCTTAAGATCATGCAGTCTGAGCATACACATGACCTCATACCTGGGGTAAAGGGCACACTCATGCCCTTTAACCCAGGTAAAACCCTGGGTACTAAACCCAGGCTCATGGCCGAGGCAGTGCCAGGACTGGCCTCGTTCCCGGTGCTGCACCCGAGCAGTCCTGCCCAGGTAAGGCTTCCCTAACCTGGTAGGGCTGCTTGTGTGCATAGCCTTAAGATCTCTTTTGAACACAGAAATATTAGAATGAAAGTTAATGTACCCATTCTATATTTCATGTATAAATCTCCGCTCAAACTCCATATCCTTTTTCAAGAGCTGGCAGGAGGAAATGAGTCCTCTCAAAGATTATGCTGTCTCTGCGTGTCTGTCTGTGTGTGCACATGCACACGTATATGTACGACAATGTTCTTGTGCAAATTCTGTTCTTCCATTGACCTTTTAAGACAAACTTCATCTCTAGTAGGTCAATATTTCTAGGATTTATTTTTTAAAATACTCTTCAATTTAAGTAAGAACTACTTCACCCTTTACTGATAACCTACTTGGGCATTATCTCCATGTGACATAAAGTGAAGTGCAATATGAGTATTTTTGTACCATAAGTGCACATAACCAAAGCATGTACTTGCTACTCCCACTGATTTCTGCTTGTGATCAGGTCATCAACTGAAAAACACAGTACCAAATATAAATCCATTTTCATTAGTGCAGGCTAGGCCTGCTGAAAACTAGGTCAACAAAGCAAGCCTACCCAAAGCCCATGCCCCCTGTTGGTGCCTAAGGCAGCATGGTGCTGACCCCACCCTATGGTGGGTATACTGTGCACCAGTCCCCTCACCTGATCACCACCTCACCTGTAGCATGCAAAGAGTGTCACATGCCCTCCTCTCCGGCAATCTTCTGCCATCCTCTGAAGCAATCTAGCTCCCTTCACCTGATAGACCACCACTCTAAAACTCCACTTTCTTCCAATCCATTCCCCATCCTCCGCCTGTTCAAAATGCAAGGAAATTAGTGGCCCTACTGTTGTTACAGCAACAGTGGTGTTAATGTTGCTTTCGTGGTGCTAATGTTGCATTTGCAGTGTTGTCTCCACAGAGCAATATGATGGCATTGAGGCCCAACCTCCCCAAATGCCTGCCTGGAGGCAGTAATGGGCTTGATGAGGCTAGGGTAGAGGCAAGGCAGTAGCTAATGGTGTGGTTAGGCAGCTGGTGGAGGTGGGCACATGTGGGGCATTTCCTGCACTGCCTCCATCAGTCTGCCACAAGAGGCAAATGCCCCACTGCTCCTCGCTGGCCTTGAATGATGCAGTTAGACAGTCAGTGGAGGCAAGCACGGTGCACCTTGTCACCTCCTCTGCCAATCCAACTCTGGGAGCAGCTGCCTCATCACACCCCATTAGTGGGCCACTCTTCATAAAATGAGGGTGGTCTATTGAGAAGCTCTCCTTTCCAAGGTGCAAGGCTAGACAGTCTGATGCTGTGCACGCTTACTCAGAAGCAAGTCACCTGAACTGAATGGGACTTAGGTAAAGAGTGTATAGGATTTCAGCCTATACCTGCACTCCACAATATAAAGCACTGAGCTTGTTGACAAATTGATTAAAGAAGCTTACTGTATGCTTCCTTGGTCAGTTCTGCCACATGCTTAATAAGCATTCACAGTGTTGCCCATCAGTACATTCCACAGAATGTTAAGATGATGGCATTATGGCTACAGACAGACTACCATTTGTAAAGCTAAGTGGATGCTAATAGTTCAGCATGATGGGTTGATGTTTTGTCAGTGGGGATAATGAGAGGAGATGCTCTCCTGATATCTAGGAATCATTCTTGAGCTTTCCAAATGACAGACCTATCAGGGAAAGTAACACCCTTCTAGCTGAGAAGACACCGCTAGATAACAACAAACAACAACAAGAAGCCCCTCATTGTTTGCAGTTGTAAAGGGCAAAGGCAGAGAAGCAGAGTGAGAGAGGATGGGGAGTTTTTAGCTGGAAGAGAATGGACAGGGGTGGGATGCAGCATTGCAGGAGGGTAGCACAAGTTGCTGAGGCTATTCACACGTGCGTGCAAAACTGGGCTAAGGGAGCCCAGCTTGGTTTTTCACCTTTGTGTGAACCACCAGGAACAGGCCTGACTGGTGGCACCATGGCGGCAAACCCACCTAAGTAGCCACTCTTTAGGAGAGCCATTTCTTTGATCATGGGTCAGCTGTGACTGCAAGCAGCCACTGCTGGCAGACTCAGGAGGGGAGGGTGATTCCCATAATGCACCATACACTTGCATGCTACATTACTGGAGCTCCGGGGGATGGGCCAACATGCAGCAATGTGTCCCGGCACCCCAATGTGTCCCGGCACCCCAACCCTCAGAGCTTCTGGCAGCAGTCAGTGCTCATATGGGCTGGTGATCCACCCGTCCAGGGATGGCAGAATGATTGTCAGCATGGAGGTAAGCTTGTTTGCCTCCACTATGTCCCAATGTGATGCACACTGGGACGAAAAAACCCAGCGTAAAGTATTTGCTGATGGGATCTGAGCTGTCGATGACTGACCAGGAGAGGGATCTTGGGGTCGTGGTGGACAGCTCGTTGAAAGTGTAGACTCAATGTGTGGCAACTGTGAAAAAGGCCAGTTCCATGCTAGGGATCATTAGGAAGGGGGTTGAAAATAAAACTGCTAAAATCATAACGCCTTTATACAAAACTATGGTGCGGCCACACTTGGAGTACTACATACAATTCTGGTCACCACATCTTAAAAAAGGACATTGTAAAACTGGGACAGGTGCAGAAGAGGGCAACCAAGATGATCAGGGGCCTAGAGCACCTTGCTTATGAGACAAGACTACAACACCTGGGGCTTTTTAGTTTAGAAAAAAGACGACTGCAGGGAGACATGATAGAGGTCTATAAAATCATGCATGGTGGAGAAAGAGAGAAATTCTTCTCCTTCTCACATAACACTAGAACCATGGGTCATCCCATGAAACTGATTGCCAGGAAATCTAGGACGAACAAATGGAAGTACTTTTTCACACAGTGCCTAATCAGCTTGTGGAATTCTCTGCCACAAGATGTGGTGACAGCCAACAACCTGGATGGCTTTAAGAGGGTTGGATTACTTCATGGAGGAGAGTTCTATCATCGGCTACTAGTTGGAGAGCTATAGGCCACCTCCAGCCTCAAAGGCAGGATGCCTCTGAATACCGGTTGCAGGGGAGTAACAGCAGGAGAGAGGGCATGCCCTTAACTCCTGCCTGTGGATTCCAGTGGCATCTGGTGGGCTACTGTTTGAAACAGGATGCTGGACTAGATGGGCCTTGGGCTTGATCCAGCAGGTCTATTCTTATGTTCTTATGTTCTGCTTGTATATTTGTAAATAAAGCAAATCTCACAAAGACCCTGCAAGTTTTGCCCCTGGAACTTTCAGCCAATCAGATGTAGGACGAACATAACAGTACATTTTTATGAGTGTAGTGACTGTGTAAGATTCCATCAGGCAGAAGCTGCTTTGCATTGAAGCAAGATGCCATAAAGAAACAGAACAAACTTTGAAATACTGCAGGGTGATTCCCTGGAGTTCCACCTGCCAACTGTTTCAATTATGTGTGGTTTAAAACCACTATAAAATTTGTGATGAAGAAAATGTTACTCTTGATCTAAAAAGTGCTTGACATTCAAAAACACCATAAATAATTAGAAATGCTAATCAGCTTCCAAGATAGTCAAGAATCTGCCATCCAACCTAACATCTACAATAATGGGACTTACTTTAGTCAAAAGAGGTGGAGAACCTGCCCTCTAATGCCCAAACTATGTGCGGTCTGGCCCTTGCTTTTTAAAAACTTAAATAGCAGCTACAGGGTAATCAAAATTGGTACCACAGTGCATGAGATGGATATGTTTAACCATTTCCCCATGATGAAAATGCCCACCTGAAGCTACTATTTGCCTGGGAGAGAAGCTCTTATGGTCACCAGTGCAGGGAGGGGATGGTGTTGCAGCCGCCGTCTCCCAGTCTTGGGGGAGACACAACCTAGAGACATTTCTGGGCCACACTAGATCCCCACTTGCTGCTTGTAATTCCCAGCATGGAAAGGGGGCGTGAAAACATTTCTCCCTTTCCTCATTCAATGTTACAGGCATGGGATGTGCTGTGCTAGCGTGCCCCATATAATGTGCTCTCACTTAAATAGAAACCTTAGAGGCTCAGTCATGTTGTTTTCACATGCCCTGAGTGAGTTGCAGAAGCTACAAGTGAAGAACTCTGCAGAGTGGAACTGGCTTGTTCCACCCATCCCTGTGTATTCCAGTAGTTTTCAAATACTCTGCTTTCAGCAGACCCTTTTCTTACTGATCCATCTGCCAAGGGACCTCTGCATATCTATTATGAATCACCAATGAATTGCAAAGGATTTAGGGACACATTCATGCTGTTCACACAAGTGAAAACTGGGTAGGTAAAGTGTCTTACCCAGGTATGGGAGCTATGCATGCTCTCAATTTTTGGTTGTGTCGAAGCAAAAAACTAGGTAGGAAGAGAGAGACGAGATTGTATGGAAGACAGGAGGTGGGTAGAATAGCTCTGTCTTACCCAGATTTCATACCCAGTATTTTACCAAGGTAGGAGGAAAAGCTGCCCTGTCTGCCACACAATCACTTCTCCTTCTTGCCCTACCCAGTTTTCGCTTGTGTGAACAGCCTCATTAAGTTGCAAACTCAGTTCATGCAGGAGCACGGACCATGCCTGCTAGGCCTCACTGTTGTCTGACTTGAACAGAGAGTATAATCTGCAGCACACCCAGCACTTACTTGCAGCTGTGTCTTGCTGGAGAGAATCGATAGTGCTAGGCACTCTGTTTTTTGGAAAAGCTTGTCAGCCATTTCTGGGTTACACACTGAGGAAGCCCTGATAAGTTGCCAAGGAACTTCAGGTTTCTGTAGAAAGCAATTCTAATAACCACTGAGTTATTCACAAGAAGCTATTCTTCTCTAAAATAAGGTTTTCCAATAGTATAGAATATCCATCCATTGTTTTATTTATGAACTGCTTGGTGTGCAAAGTAGTCTTTACCAAAATAATAATAATAAAAAAAAATTAAATGAACAACATTCCATGGCTAAAGTGTATGTCTTCTTGCTCTTCCTTCTGACACCAGCTCAAATGATTTTGTTTGAATTTTCCTACTCTATTCCCTTCAGAGTACTGCATACCTCACTGCGGCTTACAATCTCCTTTTCTTCTCAAGGAATATGAACCAAGAGACTCTAACCTTTTTGAATAACTACAATCTTATGAATCTCACATCTGATTGCCCTTTGCTTAAACTTCTCCATTTCCATAATATATTTATTATAATGAATGCCTAAACCCACTCATATTATTTTAACTATGGCCTCAGAATGTATTCACTTTTGCAGAGCTGAAAACAGTACTTTGCAGTGTCAACTTTCAGTGGATACTCCAACTGTATTTGCAGGTCATGGTTTTATTGCATACTTTGGTTTGACTGCTGCAAAGGCCAAAGAACTAAGTCTGGTCTGGTTGACTTGTTCTCACATTCAGGGGCTCTTCTCAGGACCTGCATTTTCAGACAGGGGGGCAGTAAACACAGGTATACAGGCCTGTGTGCAGGCACGGGAATCCCGCTGATCTATCCTCTGATGCTACTATCATCTGTTTTCGCCACAGTAAGATGTTTTCTACTTCCCCACTCCCATATGGCCATGTGAACTGGTTTACAGGTTGTCAAATTCAGCACAAACCGTATCTTACATGAAGCTGCAGTTCTGGCATGGAAAATACTGTATGAACCAAGCACTCCCTAGAATTATAGTTTCCTAATGCAATATTCAAGAGCCACCTAATGGCACAGCGGGGGAATGACTTGACTAGCAAGCCAGAGGTTGCCAGTTCAAATCCCCTCTGGTATGTTTCCCAGACTATGGGAAACACCTATATCGGGCAGCAGCAATATAGGAAGATGCTGAAAGGCATCATCTCATACTGCACAAGAGATGGCAATGGTAAACCCCTCCTGTAGTCTACCAAAGACAACTATAGGGCTCTGTGGTCACCAGGAGTCGACACCGACTTGACGGCACACTTTACCTTTAATGCAATATTCAAGGTGAATATGGAGATTTCAGCCTGGGCAGAACAAGGAATTTGGAATATGTGAAGCCTAATCACTCATGACAAAGAAGAGGGGAATCACTGCAGGGTCAATGCCATTTGTGGGGCCAGCAACAGCACGCTGTTTGAGAGTTTTGGATCTCTCTCTAGGAGCACTCCCAAGCTACATATCTGATATTTCAGGAGGAGTGAAAGTTTGGTGTCATCTGCACATTTGGCCACCTCGCTGCTTACCCCAACTTCTAGATCATGTATGAATAAATTAAAAATCTCCAGTCCCAGTACATCGGTTCCTTGGAGACCCTTGGGGACCCAACTTCCCTCCATTGTGAAAACTCTCCATTTATCTCTACCCTCTGTTTCCTGTCCTTCAACCAGTTAGCAGTCCACACATGTACTTGTCCCCTTATCCCATGACCGCTAAGTTTCCTCAGGCATCTTTGATGAAGAACGTTGTCGAAAGCTTTTTGGAAGTCCAGGCATACTATGTCAACTGGAATACCTTGATCCACGCACTTGTTGACACTCTCAAAGAACTCCAAAAGGTTTGTGAGGTAAGATTTACCTTTGCAGAAGCCATGCTGGTTCTCCCCCAACAGGGCCTGTTATTATTATTTATTTATTTGCTACATTTTAATACCACCTTTCTGCCTTGACAAAGGCACCCAAAGCAGTTTACAATGTTAAAAGAAGCAAATTACAGGAGAATAATAAAACATCTCAGGCTGTTGGTCTTTTCAGGAGCTGAGGACAAGAGCTCCCTGGCCTGGGTGCCTACTTTTTGCCTTCCTCTCAGGGCACACTGGTCTTTCAGTACCTGAGAAGGAGGGGGAGGGGCTTCCCCAACAGTCCTCACGGGCCAGAGCTGATCTCTATGGGAGCCGATGTTATGCTCTCCCCTGGCCAGAGCGCTTCCTTTCTTGCCTTCCTCTTGGGGCACTGTTCTTCTATGTGCTTTACTATTTTATCCTTGAGAACACTTTCCATCAGTTTACCTGGAACAGATGTTAAGTGAATTGGCCTATAATTTCCCAGATCACCCCTGGATCCCTTTTTGAAAACTGTTGTTACATTGGCTACTTTTCAGACCTCCAGTAGAAAGCCTGATTGTAGGGACAATTTATATATTTTTGCTATGAGGTTGGCAATTTCACATTTGAGCTCTTTAAGGACTAGTGGATATCCTTAAAGAGCTGTCTGGCCCTGGTGATGTGCTAGTTTTTAATTTTTCCAGACAGTTTAGAATGTCATATCTCACCTCTATCTGACTCAGTTCTTTAGCCTCCATCCCTGAGAAGCCTGGAACAGGTATATACTCAGTATCCTCTGCTGCGAAGACAGATGCGAAGAACTCATTTAGCTTCTCTGCAACCTCCATATCCTCCTTAATAATCCCTTATACTCCCCCATTGTCTAACAAACCAACTGCCTCCCTGGCAGGTTTCCTGCTTCCGATGTATTTAAAGAAGTTTTCTTATTCCTCTTGATATTTTAAGCTATAAGAAGAGTTGGTGGACACCGACACAGTAGACTCTGCAGTAACTGTGGAATCCAGTTCAGCCCAAATTTGAGAGATTTTATCCACAAAAAAGTCATTGAAAATGTCACAAGTTCAAATTCAAGGATTAGGGGGCACATACAAGCCACCTCACAACCCTGAAGAACTCTGTGGGATGTGAATTTGCAGAAGCAATGCAGGCAGAAAAGTACTGCTTCTTTGCTGCCTGCTCTGCCAGAGCAGAGATCTTCAAATGTGGTCTGTGTTGTGATCTGTCAGATTCACACAGAGTATTCCTCCACTTGCACTCTAGTCATCTACCTTGCTGCTTCAGCTCCTGTAGTTCTTCTGAATACCACTGGGCTAATTTTGAAGCAGGTCAGAGAAGATGCTTAGGAGTAATTGTGTCTACTGCTCTAGAGTTTGTAGATATGTAGGCAAAGCAAGAAGGAGTTGGATTCCCAGGACAGACGATACAGCCTAGCAGTAAAGGGTTTATGGTCTGTGTGTTTTGTGTTAGAAACAGAGCTGGGTATGAGAGGGTGCATTTGTGGATTATGTTTTCATTTGGCTGCACCCATAATAATCACTCACTAGGCTACTTTACACAATCATTTCACATCAATAGCAGGTTAATAGCTGGGCTACCCACATTATAATGCTTGAGTGAACTCACAAAACTCTCTCCAGCCCAGGTTTCTCAAACCAGGGTTACTCAGATTCTCTACCATTCTCTTAGCCATGGTAGGAGGAAAAGAGAGTCCTCCTACTTTGCTCTTCTGATTGTGTGAATTCTCTCACTTTTCCTACCTTGAAAGCAGGCCGGGGAACAATAGAGAACTGTGTATACAGGATCTACTGACCCATGGGTCTACCACTCTGCACTCTATGATCCAGTCTATGCAGCTGTTTCTTCAGCAGGATTGGGTCAGACTCCAGCTCCTTGTGGCCAATTCAGTCTACTGGCAGCATAAAACAAGGCATTTGGAGGGTCTTCTATGCTTCTGGCTCCTGATTTCAGCAACAGAGGCTTCACCTGGCTTACCCATGTGTTTTCTGGGTTTCAGACTCAAACATCTGCTACAACTAGGGTGAGAGCTCCCTGACCCTCCAATCCACTCCCAAATGGACATGTGAACAGGCCTACTATCTTTTCCAGGACTTCTGAAAATCCAATTCCCGGGGCGTAACTATAATAGGGCAAGGGGAGACAGTTGTCTGGGGGCCCACTGCCTTGGGGGGCCCCCAGAGGGAAGTCACATGACTGACTCCCCCAGCCACGAACCCACTTGGGCTTCCTTCAGTTGTATTCATCCTCCGAAATTGATGTGAGTGTTAAGATCTGGAGCTACCAGAGCAGCATGTCTTTCTCTAGCACCATTAAATGACTTGCATCATCCACAATTTACAAAACCTTATTGGTGTTATGTGTGTGTTCTTATATATATGAAACTATGCTTTTTGTTACCACTATTCAGCCTCATTTAAGAGTTCTTTATTTCACGAGCTGAGCTTCGGGGGGGGGGGCATTTTAAAATCTTGTCTCTGGGCCCACTCCAACCTTGCTACGCCTCTGCCAATTCTCCATAAATGTATTTGTCAAGCACATTTGCGTTGATTTATTTATTAATGTGATAGAATTTAAATGTAAATGATAAGAAAAAGCATTTACACAGGATTATATATGTGATGGATATACATGGATGATTTGGAAGTCATATGTAACATCCTGAAATGCAGATAAATATATTTTATTTATCTGGTTCATATATTGTTCATGATGATCAAACACATTAGCAAAATTATTACAAATAGCATTTTAAAGATTGTAGAAGGTATACCAGATAGTGAGCTACTTCAGGCAAACTTATCATTCCTCTATGGTGAGGGTGAGGGACTGTGTACTTGTTCATGCCAAATGGAGTCCCACCAAATATCTAAATTTAAAAGCCAAATCTGAATAGATCCTATGCACACCAAAAAGCAAACAAATGTAGTCCAAAATCATGAACTTGTTTCCTGGATTTATTGCAGGTTAACAGAGACATGATTTGGGCCTATATGTCTTGGATTTAAAAAAAATAAATGCATAGGGAATTTCCTATGGAAATGTAACTCCCATACATAGATATCTAGTGTGCCCAGAGGTGGGATGAGTACACCTGATCAATAGAAGCAGATTCCCATTCCCCAACTGCAATATGAATGGTATGTTTAACTGAACTGATCCAGTGATAAAATCATCGGCTAAACCAAAAATATTAGAGTCTCTCATAAGGTGATACTGAAGGAGAATGGGGCTTCCGTTATTCAAAACATATACATACAGCTCATATATGTGGAATGCACTCCTGGCACATATCCATAGCTTGGGCTCATTGTTGGCCTTCAAGAGAGACCTAAAAACCTACTTGTCTGGCCTGGCCCTCCAAAATTTTTAAATTGTTCTTAAGTATTTTTAATTGGTTTTAAAGGGCTTTGAATGGATTCAAATTTGTTTTTGTATTGTTCTAAGCAGTTTGTTTTAAATGGTGTTTTGTGTGTGTGTTTTGTTTTCGTCTTTTACTTATTGTGCACTTCCCAGAGTCTTTGGATGGGGCAGTATAGAAATGTAATAAATAAATAAATAACCATAGGATTATCTCATTATGTTATATTCTTATCACATTATTTTAACCATGCTATCACACAAGTGGCTTCTTTGCTTTAAATCAAGAATCCATATAGGAAAACATTGGCTCAAATCTGTTCTTACAGGCTTACTGCTTACAGTTATTTTGCTTTCCTGGCTTTTTGCAAAGAACAGATAAGTTAACTTACCTATATAGTCAGATAGATGAATTTAGATGGTTACAGGTCATTTATGCAAATTAGATGTCATAAATGGCTTAATTTTTAATGGGAAAGGCCCCAGAGACATGAAAGGGTTTTCTTCTGCTTAGAGTGGGCCATTTGGTCATAGCAACTGACAGTGAGATCATTTAATCCTAATATATTTCTGCACATGATGCATAATAGTCAGCAATTCATACTGTTTGCAAACAAAGCGATATTAATCAATATCTAATCATTCAATAATGATATCTTTCTGATTAAGATGGGTGGTATCTTCTAATTAGAAGTGCACTTGTTAATCACAACTTAACAAGTACGTCAAACCATGTCCTTGGGAGGCTAGGACCTTCCCCTAAAACAAGGGATTATAAAAGTTCAGTTCACGGATCAGAATTTAGAATTTCCCCTTTCCGAACTTTCAACTTTTTGAACTTTTTGAACTTTCCCCTAGCTTTGGGCTTCAAGCTCTAGCTATAGTCTTTTTTCTTTTTCTTTTAATTTTTCACTGGGTCTCCTGTTCTGGGTTCTATCCAGTGTTGCTGAGACTGATTTGAGGAGTGATTTGCTGATTGATTCAGCAGGAGTGGTGATATGCCTACTGAATTCTTTTAAATGTTTAGACTTTTAAAGATTATTTCTTCTAAATTGTCCTAACTGTAGTTCAAATAAAAATGTTAATTGGATATTTGGAGGGTGCACCTCATTTTGTGGGTAGTGGAGAAGCAGCTGATCAGGACCCAATAACCCCATAGCTAAAATCTGGCTACAGGGGAATATTAGTAATAAAAATTCCCACAGTACTATTTATATATGACTAGAATTACCAAGAACAAAGGATACAGTAAGAAAAGTTGTTATTATAGAGATCAAACATTATAAACAGTCTGCAAAGAGTTGTGACTGACAGATGAGAATAATAGATTGATGATATTCTTGTTTGGTTTCCGAGTTGTATAAAATCTGAACACAAGAAAGTACTAGCATACATTCACTTGCCAATTTGTGATATCAGCTTTTGATATCAGTTTTTGTGATATCGGTTATTTAAAGTCAGAGTTATTCCAGCTGCTGTATCAGTTACCAGTAGTGAACGTTATCAATATCTTAACTGTTATCAATATCTTCACAACCCTTTAAAAGAACGTGGAGCTGGGCTTATAAACATAACTTGTATGGTATAACAAGTGTACAAGAGGCATTCATTGAAATACACCCACCACCACTGACCTGGACTAATTTATATTTAATCCTATATCTATACCATATTTAATCCTATCCTATACCAAATGTTCAGGTATGGGTTAATATGTTTCACTGACGTGTTTGTGAAGTATGCAGGACATAGTTATAATCTTCCATCATATTTCTGGCCACTCAAATCTTAGATAGGCAGATTTCACCTATTTTTCTACCTGTGGATAAAGAAGTAGGGTCTCTATCTAAAACTCAACCACAGGTACAAGAAACTGTGATCCACGAGTCCATGGAGAATGAGGGCCACCTGTACTTCTTAATAGAAATAAGAGATTAAGTGGTAACCCTGGACTGTACTATCTTAGACTCCAATAGAGGAATCACATGGTTGGATTTTATCTTCACAATGAAAAAGACAACTGGCTGACATCCTGGCTAAATTACTTGACAGAGGTCCCATTGAAATTAAGTAGTCCTTTAGAGAAACTCCTGAGTATTACCACTGAGTAGCACCATACAGTGTGGATATTATCCACTGTGTACATACAAAACTAGCATATCAGAAAGAATCCCCCTCCTCTTGGCCTCATGCAGAGGGGAGGGAGTTTGTCTCAGCCCACTCTGCACGAGGCCCAAGAAGCATTCTGATTGGTCCTTTGGGTCAGGGGGCAGGGTTTCGGCCGGGATCGGCCGATCCCCGCCCCATTCTCTTCAGTTGGGACCAGGCATTCATCGGAGAAGGAGCTCCTTAACCAGCTCCTTCTCGGCAGGCTTTCTAGTGGGATCGCCCGGTAGTGGGCGAGAGGCTTCTTCAGCAAGGCCAGTTGGTCCGCTGCGGGCTGCTTAGGGGAAGCTGTGGCAGCTTTTCCAAGACTCTCGGTGGCGTTGGGTGGCCCACCGCGGGCCGCAAAGGCGGCGGCGGCGTGGGCCGTCTCAGTGGCTTTCGGAGCTTCGGCGGGCCGTGAAGGAGGCGGCGGCGGCAGCGTGGGCCATCTCGGCGGCTTTCTTGGAGCGTTGGTGGCCTGCAGAGCATGGAGCCCGGCTGCTGGTCCATTGCAGCACCGGGGCCAGGCCCGCTCGAGGGCTGTAGCCCTCTGGTTTGTCGACCCCCCCTTTGTTGTTTCGGCCTTCGGGTGGTGGCCTTAGCTGGGCAGGGGAGAGGGATTTTGGGGAGCAATAGGCGCCACATAGGGTTTCTTTCTCGCCTGGGTGGTGCCTTAGCTGGGTGGTTGGTGTGCACGGGTGGCTTACGTTTTGGGAGTTTTTGGCCTTGTTTGGGCTGTTTGGATGGTTTCTTTGTTGGGCCTTTGGGGTCTCTGGGGGATACCTCTGCTCCTTAAGGGGTGGGTGTGCTATTTTCCCTTTACCCCCAACTGTAATAACTGTGCAGCCTTTGTGTTGCAGGGCATAGGGTGTCTGAACTGCCCAGGAAGACTAAAGAAAAGAAAGGGGGGTGGCCCATTAGGCAGCCCAAGAGGCCTGCTCCCCCGCCCTCTTCCTCTGATGAGGAAGATGAAGAAATGGTGCTGATTAGGGGCCTGATCAACAGAATGGAGGCGCTGGAGAAGGCCAAGGCTGTCCCTTCTGACAAAGGGGCTGGCCCCTTGCGGGGGGGGGGGGTACCTCCCCGCAAGGTTCCTTGCAGAACGTGCGGTACTGCCCGGAGCCAGTTCCTAAAATATCTTTCTCACAGGCTGGAAACATTGGAAAAGGGTGGGGGCCCCTCGGGTCCACTTCCTCCCACAGAGCCGGTTGATCCAGAGATGCCGCCGCCTAGTGGTCCTGTTCCGGTGCTGCCTCCATTGCCAGAGGATGCTCTTCCAGCGCTTCCTTCACTGGTGCATCCCCCTCCTGCTCTGCTGGTGGATCAGTTCCCTGTGGATCCCACCACCCCTTTGGTGCCGGGTGAGCCTGCAGCACCAACACCTCCTGGCGGCACCATCCAGTGGCCTTCTGTTCCCTGGCCGATGCCTGCCATGGGCGGCTGGGGGTCAGCCCCATACTGGTCTCCCTACTCACAACCTTGGGGATGGGGCCTACCATTGGGCTTTCTGGGGGTTACAGCGGGTCTTCAAGGGACTGTGGAACAGGTTTGGCTGGGCAATAGGTCCACTCCTGCTCCCCTTCCAGCTCCTACGGGGCTCGTGCCTATTGCAACCTCTGGCACGCGGGGGGGGGTTACCCCATGGGCGTTTTGCCTTCTGCACAACACGCGCCCTATGGTGGCATGGGGCTACCTTTAGGTGACCATTTACTCCCGGCAACCCAGGAGAAGATACTCAGAGGCGAATATGTTGACATATTCAGCCTTCTGTTTTGGGAACCCGAGGTCAAGCACAAGGAGGGCAAATCTTGCAAGGAGCATGAGGTGACTAAACGCAAGCCCGTCGAGAAGACCTGGAACAATTGATTGTCAGGTTTTACTATTTATATGGGGGTAATAGTGCAGGCTCAACCAGCTAGAGGACCAGCGCTTTAAAAATACATGGACATTATCCATAGGGCAGTTTCTGACTTTGCGGGCTCCTCCTGGATCCGCTATGACGAGAGCTTTCGCATGCGGGCTGCGCTGGACCCCACTCTGCCGTGGGACACTCCTTTACAAGAACTGTGGCTGGTAATTATGTCCTCGGCCCGTCCTATAGAAGGGGACCGGTCTGATAGTGGGCACATGCTCTCCAGGCCGCAGGGGGCCTTGTCGGCCTCTGCTTCGGGCCAGCAGTGGGTTCAACCCCACATGGTCTGTTGGGTAGGTGTTCCAGGACGCCCTGTCGCTTTAAGCACTTATGCGGGCTCTGTGGGGCTAAACACCCGAGTTCTACCTGCCCCAGGACCAGGCTTGGGAGTCCCAGATCTAGGTTCCTCCCAGGGGGCAATAAAAAAGGGGGGCCCCCACCTCCTGCGGGAAAAGGGGCCCAGCCCCATCAGGCTGGAGGTACTTAGGTGCCTGTTGGTGGACTACCCTGACAGGTCCGCTTCTGCTTATTTGTTCTATGGTTTCAGGGACGGGTTCCGGATCCCGTCTTCTTCACGAAGGGAGCCAAGTATGTCCCACAACCTTAAGTCCATTGTTGGATGAGAGCTGTGGTGATTAAGAAAATTAATAAAGAAGTTGCGGCAGGCAGGGTGTTGGGGCCCTTTGACAGCCCCCCTTTCCCTGTCTGCAGGTTTCTCCCTTAGGAGTGGTACCTAAGAAAGCCCAGGGTGAATTTCGTTTAATTCACCATCTTTCACACCTCAGGGGGTCATCTGTTAATGATGGTATACCCGATGTCCTTTGTTCAGTGCGGTATACGTCCTTTGACGAAGCAGTTGGGATTGTTAGGAACCGGGGAGTAGGGGCCCTTATGGCCAAATGTGACATTGAGTCCACCTTCCGTTTACTGCCTGTTCACCCAGAGGATTTTGACCTTCTGGGTTTTGCCTTTGCAAGAAAGTATTACTTTGATCGGGCCCTTCCTATGGGCTGTTCTATTTCTTGCGCGGCCTTTGAGGCCTTTCTTGAATACATTCCTTGAATGGGCGGTACAACGGAAGGCCGGCCTTGGGTTTACCTCACATTTTTTAGATGATTTTCTTTCTGTTGGCAGGGGCAATTCAGGGGAATGTATGCATTTATTGCACTCCTTTATGGAGCTGGCCGAAGAACTGGGAGTTCCTCTGCCCAAGGACAAGACAGAAGGGCCGGTCATGTGGCTCTCATTCTTGGGGATTGAATTGGATATGGTAGCGGGTTGCTCGAGGTTGCCTCAAGCAAAGATGGCGGTCCTTTTGGACCGGGTTAGGACTTTGAGGCGGGCCCGTAAGACTACATTAAGGGAACTGCAGGTAGTAGCTGGGCACCTCAACTTCGCCTGTAGAGTGGTAGCTCCGGGGTGGGCTTTTCTCAGACGACTCTGTGATCTGATGGTGGGGCTTAGGGCCCCCATCACAGGGTGAGGATCTCTGAAGGAGTTAGGGCTGATATGGCTGTGTGGGAGTCCTTCCTATTGGACTATAATGGCGTTACTTTTTGGAGAAACGAGCAGCTCCTTGAGGCGGATTTGCAAGTCCACTCAGATGCCGCTGGGGGGATCGGCTTTGGGGTTTACTTCAGGGGCCGCTGGTGCACTGCCTGCTGGCCGGTAGAGTGGGCACATCAGGGGATCACTAGGGACCTGACATTCCTTGAATTTTTCCCCATAGTGGTAGTGGTACACATTTGGGCTGACGGGTTTTGCGACTCGTTGGTTAGGTTCTGGTGTGATAACCAGGCTGTGGTTCAGGTTATCAATACGCAGACTTCCCACTCCCCTAGGGTTATGAGGCTGGTTAGGGCTTTTGTGCTGCAGTGCCTTCGGGCCAACATCTTGTTCCAGTCCCGCCATGTGCCGGGGATCCGGAACGTTATGGCTGATGCCCTGTCTCGTTTTCAGGTGGACAGGTTCAGGGAATTGGCACCTGAATCAGCACTGCAGCCGGAACCCATGCCCGCCTTTCTTTGGCGTCTTGGGAGGTAGAAGCCCAGCTTGCCATAGTGGCCTCTTTGGCTCCCAGCACTAGGGCGAGTTACACGTCCAAGATTGAGGCTTTTCCCCTTTTTCGGAGGGCCGAGGGCCTGGCAGAGGTTTGGCCTGTACCGGTTAGTCATTCACAGCAGTTCCTGGTACGCCTCCATAGGGAGGGGCATGCAGCTTCTACTCTGGGAGGTTACTTGGCCGCTTTGGCTTTTGAGGCCCAGGTCAGAGTGGTCGGGGATTCTTCCATCGACCCTCGGGTTAGACGTATGTTAGAGGGTTGGGCCAGGGGGGGTCCGGCAAAGAAAGATGCTAGATGCCCATTCACATTGGATGTGGTAGCTGCTCTGCTGGGACAGCTGCCTGGCTGCTGTGCGAACCCCTGGGAAGCCCTTCTCTTCCGTGCTGCAGTATTGGTCGCCTTTTTTGACACTTTCTGGCCGGGGGAGTTATTGCCTAGAAGCAGGGGCTCCACCAGGGGCTGCTGCCTGCAATTTTAACTGATCTCTCCTTCAAGGAGTGGGAAGCGTGTTTGTTGCTTTGCCATTCCAAAACTGACCAGAAGGGTAGGGGACACGTTATTCGCCTGGCGGCTGCAAGTGACCCTCTACTCTGTCCAGTAACTGCCTTGCGGCGTTACGTGGTGATGGGTCCCACCTCTGGGGGATGTTTATTTGTGCACGAGGACCAGGTTCCCCTTACTCAGTATCAATTTCTGGCCATCATTCGCAAAGCCCTGACTGCAGCCAGGGTTCGGTGGAGGGGCTTACTTTGCACTCCTTCAGGATTGGGGCCGCAACCACTGCATCTCGCAAGGGATTGCGTGAGGACGTCATCCAAAGGATTGGGCGATGGAAATCCAAGGCGGTGAGGCGCTACGTGCGCTAAACGCGGATAGTGTATATGACACTGATGCACTATTTCTTTTGGCAGGTGCTGGTGGAGCAGTGGCTCCGGTTCGGGTCCTGGTGTGTGGTCATTCATTGGTCTTTTGGGCCTTCAAGTGGACCAGCACCTCCCATTGGGGCACTCAGTTGGGCTTTGGAAGGAGGGCCTCTGTTTATTGGTTGGGGATGCGAGGTATGCTGTGGAATCAGTTGCTCCCCGCCATTCGGGAACATTTAGCTAGGTTTCCTAAGCCCGAGGTTATCGTTCTTCATTTGGGCGAGAATGATTTAGGCAGGCGGACTGGCCTCTCTATAGTTCAGCAAGCCTCTTCCAATTTTTCAGTTCTGCAAGGCTGGATACCCGGGGTTCGTATATTATGGGTTAACTGGCTACAAGGCAGGGTCTGGCGGGGGGTTCAGTCCGTGCTTGGCATCGAAAGAGCCCGGCGTAAATTTTCTACGGCAATTGGAAAACTGGTTAAAGCGGCAGGAGGTGAGGTTTTGTTTCAGCCAGGCCTGGCCGCTCGTTTCCCGGAGTTATTTTGCCCTGATGGCGTTCACCTTTCTGAAATTGGCTGTGACTTGTATTTGAGTAACATCCGGAAGGGGCTTGCTGAATTTTTGGAGGGGTATGGGGCAAGGAGGTCAAGCAGGGCTAACCTCCCTGTGTGGCAGTAACAGTGCGGGCAGGGTGGTAATTCGAGGGTTAGAACATCGGTGAGCACCCTTGGATATTTTAAAGGGTGATTGGTCAATCGCTCCTTTGTGGCCTGTGCGGCACGAGGAGAATTGATTGCCATGAAGCCTGCTTCAGGACTTCACCAACCTTTGGGCTGAGCGGTCCGGGGTAGGCGAAGGCCTTGAAGTATCCAGATCCTCTCTTACAAAAGGGGGGGTTGGCTTTGAAGGAATTGGGCGGGGCGTACCTGCCCCTTTCCCAAGACAGGGTGTGTCGCCCAGTAAGGTGCTGGGTGGGACTTCAGAGTTCTAACCTGGTCCTATTGGCCCACACTGTTCTCTAAGGGTGATTAATCACCTGGTGTTCCGGTCCGCCATGCCTTTTGTTATAGTTAATAAAGTTGTGGCCCTTTTCAACCATACTAAGTCTACGTGTCTTCTTGGGCTGGGGTCTGGGGACAACGGTAGGCTTGAGGAACATCTGGTTTTCTATGTGTAGGGAGTTTTAAAAATATGATTTCAATTTACAGTTCCACTATACAATCTAAAGTGGTACAGAGCAGGAACAATTTTACTACCTCATCTGCTGCTTTTGTGAATTAGGCTTCAGCAGCAGAGTGGCTGCATTAGTCATATGCAAATAATATGCTTCTCTCATGCACTTATGTATCCTTGATGTCACCTCCAACATGTGAAAAGCATATAAATTAGTAAAACAATTAGAGTTGCTCAATTGTTTATGTCTGTCTTTTTAATTAAGGAAGCATATGGATTTTCCCAGAGCCCACATTTCCAAACTCATCTCCTGGACAAAAAAATTCCCAACAGAACTTTGATAAGTGTATGGAAGGGACACCGAGCCCCTGTTCAGTACTTACATTAACTGCATTTCATCCCACACAGACAGTATCAAGAAACCTTTATCAATTCCCTATGTCACTAACACCAGAGTAGGTTGCCAAGTTCCAGGTCTCCAAATCAGGGCATACTTTTCTCAAATTATGCAAATTATTTGCTAATTATGCAAATCAAGCAGTATGTTGGGAAAAGACTCAGTAACCACCACTCTTCAAATCCTGCTCTTCCAGTGCTGTTTTGCAGCTCAAAAATGGACTATTGAGCTTTTCTTACACACTTTGCATGTGATATGCATTTATTTATTTAGATTTCAAATGTACCTTTTGCCATAAAATGGTCACATGTAGCTTACTGTAGCTGAACTGCTGTTCTGTAGCTGAAACTTCAAAGGCTAAATAAAAACGAATATAGTTATATACTGTAAGTCTGAATCTAGTAAATCAGTCATTCACTCACTTGCATCGTTTGCCGTATCCAGCATAATCTGTCAAGACTAGTTCCAGGTTTCCTTGAGAAACTGTCACCCATGGGTCCCACCTACCTGGGTCCTAGCGGAGTGACTCCAGCATCATCACTCAAAGTCTGTGGACCCAGAGGTGGTCTCAAGGATCAGCCAAAAGCCCTTCTGAGGGCCCTCAGCTGCTGCCCAATGATGCCAGCTTCTGCTGTCAAGCCTGTGGTCTGTTGTTCCTCTTCGGTATATAAATGCATTGCTATATTTCTCTTTGTATGTAGGGGTGTGCACAAAACCAGTTTTCCCAGTTTGTTTTTGCCCCCTGAGAGCTGCCCCCCTGGTTTGATTTGCAGTCAAAATGATTTGGCTGGCTTAAAGCCCTACCGGCAAAGGTGAGGATTCCTCCATTACCAGTCAGGAGGCAATGGGAGGCGGGAGCTTCTCTAACTGTATAAGTAGTAAAGTAGTCACAAGTAGCGCTGGTTGTGGCTGCAGCAGTTGCAGTGAGGATTCCCCTTTACCAATAAAAGGGCAGCAGGAGCGGGGGGCTTCTATAACTGTGTAAGTAGTAAAGTACTCACAAGCGGTGCAAGTGGCAGCTGCGGTAGTTGCAGGAGGTAGCAGCTCCCCCAACCCCCACTGGCCTCCCCTTATTTTCTGGGCTGGTGGCAGCCTGTTTCAGGCCTGTTGTGGCCTCCATGCACACAGAAGGCCCCAAACGGGTCCAAACTGGGCTGCTGCCAGCCCAGAAAACTGGGGGGGGGGAGGCCACACAAAATTGGCACGAGAAGGGCCAGAAAATAGGGGGGAGGCTGGTGGGGGTTGGGGGAGCTGCTACCCCCCGCGACCTCTGCAGCCACCACCAGCACCGCTTGTGAGTACTTTACGTTACTACTTATACAATTACAGAGGCCCCCCACTCCCGCTTCCCCTTTACCGATAAAGGGGAATCCTCACCAGATTCCCTTTTGCTGGAAGGGCTTTGAACTGACCCGAGCCAGCCCGAACCGGTACAGTTCGACCTCCGCCAAAACCAGACCAATTCAAGTTCGAGCCTTTGAACCAAAACAGTTTGAGGATGAGCCAGCTTGAATTTGAGAGGGTTCTCACATCCCTATTTGTATGCTGTTTGGTGCTCTCTTTTTTTGTTAGTCTTATTTACCCTTTGGGGTGGCATTTGGCTTTCTGACTCTGAGACAGACCTTCTAGTATTTCACGAATGAAAATGAGAACAACAACAGGAGAGTAAGTCTCAAAGGTGCACCTGGGAATTGTTTCTTAAACCAAGATGTTTTGTATAGATGAGATACTCTTCTTTAGGGGTAGCAGTTCTGGCAAAGCAGGCTTCTGTATTTGATCAGATAGATTTCCTCTTGTTTGTCTGTTGCATTGATGCCCCCCTCCATTTGCTTCCTTCATTTCCATCATTGACACATTAAAAAAATAGGGATACTCTTCTAACAAGCACCTTTGCTCTTATACCAAGATTGGTTTATAAGTCTCAGCCCTTGCAATGTTACATATATTACATGAAGATGCATCACTGCCTGATTTTACAATATATTCTGAAGAGTCAAGTCTCTTCTCAATTTAAAAATCAAGAAGGTGATTATTGTTTCATTTAGAGAACTACCAGAAAAACATAACTGTCCTACAAACTAGTAAATCTAGTTTGTTGTAGGGATGTTGTAGGGATGTGTGATTTATTTTTTATTTGATTTGTGCCCAAAACAAACCACCTCTAATTTGTTTTGTGTCCAAATCTACCCCCTCCAATCACCCCAGATTCGATTTGTATTTGCTTTGATTTGCTTTGGATTTGGACTGATTCTGACTACTTAACGAGGTCCTAGGGGCACCAAATTTGGGTGATGGGTAGGTCCCCATGGGTGCCACCTACAACCCAAATTTCAAGGCAGTGGGAGACGAATTTTTAATTAATTCCTTTAGTTTTTACTGATTTTGAAAATTTCCACCATAGGAAACAATGGGGATTCGAAGTTGCCATATCCTAACCCTAACACGGATCCCCAGCTTTCTTTCTTTCTTTCTTTCTTTCTTTCTTTCTTTCTTTCTTTCTTTCTTTCTTTCTTTCTTTCAAAAAAAGCTAAGCTCTAGCCCTTGTAGCAGTGAAGTTACAGAGCAAAATGGGCAGTCATTATTTTTCAAGAGTTTGGATTCTTTGGTGTATAATAACCTTTCCTCCTAATGAATCCCTATGAGGGATATGATATATAATGAGTTAAAGAAAATATTTAAATTGACATTTCTTAAGAAGCCAGAATCCTTCCTGCTGGGGATAACACAAGGTGTAATTTCTACAACTAACTTAACATTTTTTATGTACGCTTCTACGGCAGCCAGAATTATATATGCACAGAAATGGAAGAGTAATGAACTGCCTTCAAAAGAGGATTGGCTGATAAAAATTTTGGAATATGCGGAGATGGCAAAACTTACAACACTGATAAGAGATCAAAATTTGGAAGGCTTCAAAGAAGATTGGAAACCATTCTTGTTGTATCTAAAGGATAAATTCCCTACTATGGACTTTACAGCAGGGTTTGAAATTTAGTAAAAAAAACCCTGCAGGTTGGGTAGATTAACTGTGTTTGTAAGGGTTTAAATTTATGTTTTGAATTATTATTATAGCAAGGGTCAACTCTATAGCCGATGATTCACGAAGAGAGGTGTGCGGGAAGTCCACTTTTGTGTATATTGTAATGAATAAAAATATTATTATTGTTAAAATCAATAAAAATCAAATTTGGAAAAAAAAGAATCCCTATGAAGATTCATTATACACCTTCATTTTTTCTGTTCATTTTGACTATCATTGGACAGTGTCAACTGTCAACTGCCATGTGTCAACTACACGCCCCCCCCCCCCACACACACACATACTGGGGTACTCTGTTTAGTTTTAAGATATTTTTGAAGTGTTTAGGTTTTTTGGTGTCTTCATTACACACCTTCATTTCTTCTGTTCATTTTGACCCCATTGCTTTGCAGGTGGGGGTGGGGAATTAGTGGCATCCCATGTTCCAACTACCCTCCAACCCACATGCCACTGGAGACTCAGTTTTTATTTTAGGAATTTTTGAAGGGTTTAGACTCTTTGGTGTGTAATCAATCCTCATAGGGATTCATTATGAGGAAAGGTTATTAGACACCAAAGAGCCTAAACACTTGGGGGGGAAATCCTATAACATAAATAGAGTAGTACCCCACTGCCTTGCAGGTGGGAGTGGGGTGTAGTTGGCACATGGCAGTTGACAGTTGGCACTGTTGTAAAGACCGTCAAATGAATAGAAGAAATGAAGGTGTGTAATGAATCCTCATAAGGATTCATTGAGGAGAAGTTATTATACACCAAATAATCCAAACACTTGAAAAATAGTAACCACACATTTTGCTCCATAACTCCACTTTTACAAGGGCTAGAGCTTAGCTTTAAAAAAGAAAAGAAAAGAAAGCTGGGAATTTGTGGAAATTAATAGGAGGGATCAAAATCTTGAATCGATCCGAATCAAATCAGGCACGATTTGATTTGTACCCGAATCTAGCCAATGGACCACAGAGATGATTTGTTTTGTCTCCAGATCACCAAAATCAGCTAGATTCAGGTACAAATCGATTTGCACCCAAATCAATTTGCACATTCCTAATATGTTGTCATCACTTCAAATTATACCTCAGCATTAGCAATGTGTCAAATGGCAGACTGTGCATTGCATGATGTTTTAGTATTATTACCCATACCTTCCTGACAATGTGCACTAGATGAAAGATGCACCCATTCCTGATGCAGAGATGTAACTTTTAGAGATCTCTGAGGAAGGATCTGAGAATGGCTTTGAAACATCCTCCAGGAAGAGCTTTGCTCTGCTCCCTCCCTCAGAGTTTTTTTTTAAAAAAAGCTAAAAACCCATCTCTTTTAAATGTTTTATCAGCAACAAATATCTAATGGGTTTAAAATTTTAACTTTTTAATTTTAACAGGCTTGTTTTAAATTTGGTTTCTATTAATTTTATATTGTTTTATTAGTTTTATGAGCTGCTCTGGGAAGTACAGCACTGGACGGGTGGGGTATACATATTTTAAACAACTAAATCAGCCCTAAAGAATGACATTGTTAATAGGGTACTGTTATTTTTTTTTTTTAAAGGAGAGACTCGTGGAGCTCTGGGAAAAGGAAGGAGGGAAAAAACCACTAGAAAAGTGCCAGTGTTGGCCTAGTCAGAGCAAGAAGCTTCTAAAAGTATCTGCTGAGCTGTGAAGCAATAAAAGTTTGATTTCCCCCCACAATCTCCTTGCACTGTGCTGTAATACTGGCACCAAAAAATTAAGGACTGTCCTTAGTAATTAGGGACAGTTGGAGTTTATGTTGATAGGACAAAAAATAAAATCCTCCTTTATTCAAACTTTGCCCTAACCACTTTTAGAACATTGACTGATCGGTTGATTAAGTACTGTCAAGTCGGTGTCGATTCTTAGCAACCACACAGACAGATTCTCTCCAGGATGATCTGTCTTCAATTTGGCCTTTAAGGTCTCTCAGTGGTGCATTCATTTGCTGTCATAATTGAGTCCATCCACCTTGCTGCTGGTCGTCCTCTTCTTCTCTTTCCTTCAACTTTCCCCAGCATTATGGACTTCTCAAGGGAGCTGGATCTTTGCATAATGTGTTTGAGGTATGATAGTTTGAGCCAGGTCATTTGTGCCTTGAGCAGAGGCGTAACTAGGGAAAACGGCGCCCGGGGCAAGCACTGAAATGGCACCCCCCGCGCCCCCAACATACTACATTATACTTAGGTTTTTCCTCACAAGCGCCCACTGCCGCTGCCATGCCAGGCCACTGACTGGCCGCTAGCAAAGCAATGGGGGGGGGCACGGGCGGCGCGGAAGGGACCGCTCGTGGGGGAGGGGGCGCTGACGTGCTCCCTTGACTGCTGCAGCGCTGCTGCACTGAGCAGGAAACATTTGTATTAACAAAAAAATAAATAAAAATTAAAAAAAAAAATTTGTCATGGCGGCGCCCCCCATGTGACCAGAAAAGATGGCGCCCGGGGCACGTGCCCCCCCTGCCCCCCCCATAGTTACGCCTCTGGCCTTGAGTGAAAATTCTGGATTGATTTGTTCTATGATCCATTTGTTTGTTTTCCTGGCTGCCCGTGGTATCCTCAAAAGTCTTCTCCAGCACCAAAGTTCAAAAGCATCAATGCTTTTTCTACCTTGCTTCTTCAGAGTCCAGCTTTCACATCCATAGATTGTCATGGGAAAAACCATTGACCAAATGAGTCTAATCTTTGTAGGTGTACACACTTAACAGCATCTAAATATCCTTTCCAAGGCCTTCATTGCAACCCTACCAAGTGCTAGTCTGTGGCATATTTCTTGACTACTGGATCCTTTACTGTTGATGGTCAATCCTAAAAGGCAGAAGCTATCCACCACTTCAATGTCTTCATTGCCAATTCTGACCCATTCTCATTAGTTTAGTCTTCTTTACATTTAGTTGTAGTCCCATTTTTTTCCACTGTGCTCCTTGACTTTCATTACTAGAGCTTGCAGATCATCCTCATTCTCAGCTATCACAGTGGTCTCATCAGCATAGCACAGGTTATTGATGTTGCTTCCTCCAACTTTAAAACCATGCTCATCTTTTTCCAATCCAGCTTCTTTCAGTATATGTTCAACATATAAATTGAATAAAGAGGGAGAAAGTATACAGCCTTGTCTAACTCCTTTGCTGATCTAGAACCAGTCTGTTTCACCATGTTCTGTCTGGACTGTGGCTTCCTATCCTGTGTATAGGTTTCTCATGAGAACAATGAGATGTTCTGGGATGCCCATTTTCCTAAGGATATTCCACAACTTGACATGGTTGATGCCATCGAAGGCTTTTCTGTAGTCAATAAAGCACATATCGACTTCTTTCTGGTATTCTTTGGCTTTCTCAGTTATCCAGCGTGCATCAGCAATGATGTCACTTGTTCCTCAGCCTTTTCAGAAAGGCAAAGGAACAATGAGGCTATTCCCACGATCACTGGAAAGCGGGCTAAGGGAGCTTAGCCCGCTTTCTAGTGATAGTTCGAACCATCGGGCTCTCCCGTGAGCCCAGTGGTTCCATGACGGATAGCCTGCCTAAGAACCTCTGCCCTTAAATGAGGTTAACAGAGCCCTCTCTCCATTAACCACATATTTGTGGACATGAGATGCTGCAGCACTGTTTCATGCCACGATGGCTCTCAAGGAGAGTCCCTCTGGGAGGCTCCAACAAGCCTCCCTGCCTCATGGGGCTCTCCATGATGCTCCCATGCACTCACGCAGGGCATCTTTGGACTTCTGGGGGCCATGAGGCCCCTGATTCCCGCTGCCCCTGCCAGTTCCGTCACAGAGCCAGCAATCGTATGAGCAGCTGATCCAGTCACCCAGGGACGGCTTCCTGCCTGTGTGCAGGGAGAGTGGGCTAAGTCCACTCTCCCCACACAAGCCCTAATGGGCTTCACAATAATTGTGTGAAGTGCCTCAATATTTGTTCTTCTTTCAACAGAATGCGAAGTGAGGCTCATTGAGAGTATTAAGTCTGTAGGGATGAGGGAAAAGTCTGGACTTGGTAACAGGGGTATGCAGAACCAGATTTGATTCAAACCAGTCCAGTTCGACCAGCTCGAACTCGGACTAGCCTAAAAAAAAGGCAGCCAGTACTAGTTTGAACTGGACCAGGCCTGGTCCCAAACTGACCAGTTTGACCCAGTTTGACCGAATGGACCAGACCACTGGCCAGTTCAACTGAACCAGATCATGGACTGGAAGTTCAGTTTGAATTCAAACTGAACTGCCAAACCCGGCTCTGTGCACACCCCTACTTGGAAGCATCTACAAGCTTTCTTCAGGCATTGGAATGACACTGAACTAATTGGAAATCTCAGAAGAGGGCATCACATTTTTTTACCCTTAAAATGTTTCATTTTCTTAAAATGGTTCATTTTTAGAAGCCAGTTAAATCTAGAATGCATACAGGTGGAGCACAAAAGTTAGTACACATTATCCTATTGCTGCTCTCCTCACCCAAAGCAGAATTCTGATGGACAAGGAGGCAAATTTGGAAATGGTGCAGTTTTCTTCTTATGGGTCAAACACGTAAGAGGTTACTGCTGCTTCCCTTACATGTCACTCTTAACTGTGACATTGGCTAGAACAACAGAAAGCCGAAGCAGGCTTGTTATCACTGAGTAAAATATTGCCTGCACTGTTTGCTTCACATCCCTTTTGCTACAAGGGGAAAAGACTTACTTTTAAAAATAAAAGCTGGGCAAATGGACCACCTTGACGTAGATGGGAGGGGAAGGTTGAACAATGCTACTCAGATTTTTTTTTTTAAATGCACTCAGCCTGTATAATTGCAAATCTTCTCAGTCAGACTCTGTGTGTGAGTGATTTAATGTGCATTAAAGGAAATGATTCAACAATTAGGATTTGTGAAGAGGTATACGAAGAAATATTGGCACTTGGTTATCATTAAGCAGAAAGCTGTACATTTCATACATTTCTAAAAGGAATGAAAAATGAGATCTACCACAACATGATTTCAGTTGGGAATTAGGAGGATTAAGGTGATAAACGAAATCCTTGTCATAAGAGATTACCTTAAACTATGCAGTTTAATGTCAGATTAAATGGCACAGAATGGAAGAAACCTTTATGACCCATGGGCTATCATATTATAGGGGACATTCCCTTAAATAAAGGATATGAGACAACTAGAGTGGGAAAAAAGAAATCTTCAGATATTGTTGGAACAGGCTCCTTTTCTAGTCACTTCACCCCTAAGTCTCCCAGCCAGAACCTGGACACCAGCCCCAAATTCTTCAAAGCCATAAACATGAATAATAAAACTGATATATAATGACATTCATTAACCGTCCTACCAGATATGTAAATAATTAGATGGAGGAGAATGACTGAAATTATCTTGATTTGTGAACAAAATGAAATCTGACCATATCATGAAAAAATCATTAGAATTAGCTTGACCTGCTCGAAGGTGGATAATATGGGTCAATTTTTCAGATATGGCAATATGCCACATAAACTGATACCAAGATGTCAGAGACATGGTTTTATACTTCCAGTGTTGAGCAATGGATAATCTCGCCACAGTTAACATAAAAATTATAAGATCCTTAGACAATAATGACAAATTAGCTCCTGAAAATACACATAATAGAGCCAGCTCTGGTCTCATATCTAACCTCTGTTGTGTAATTTTACTCATTTCTAAAAATACCTCTGTCCAAAAGCCAAAAATACTGGGACAAGACCACCATAGATGGAAGTATGTTCCCCTGTTTCCACAGCCGTTCCAGCTTACATACTCTTATTAATGTGGGATAATCTAGAAGGGGTCAAATACCACCTGTGAAAAAGCTTAACAAAGTTTTCTCTATTTCGGGAAGAGGTAGAAAACACCAGCTTCCATTTCAGTATTCCATTCCATTGTGAGTTGCTAATAGTTTGTTGTAGGTCATTGTCCCAGGCCAACTTAAGGCCAATTAAAAGATCTGATGTTTGCGTTATTAGAATATCATATAATCTAGAAATAAGTCCCTTAGAAACTTCTGAGGCCTTTAATATTAATTCTTCAAACATAGTCAAATTCCTATTAACCTGATATAAAATAAAGGACTGATGTATTTATCAGGATGTAAAATAAAGGACTGAAACTGAAGAAAATTTAACCAAGAGTAATGCTTATTCATAAACTTCTCCCGAATTGGTTCCAAATCAATTGGCTTATCCGAATAATAAAAATCCTTTAATCTATTTGCAACTCCTCCAAAGACACCAAGTAATGGAGAGGGTGAGTCTAAAGCTGGAAATTTAGGATGACTGCAAATGGATAACAAGAGGGAATATGCGGGGGGGGGGGATTTTATGCCATTTCCCCCAGATATTTAAAGTGGTTCTTAAAAACGGATTTGTAACAGATTTAGAACTCTTAATAAATTCAAATATCAGTACTAAGTTGTTGATATTACCGAGATGTTCTTCAGGAACCTCCATCTCCACCCAGTATTTAGCTTCTGGGTCTACTATTAACCACAGAATATCCCTAAGATGTGATGCTTCATAGTAGGCCATTAAATTAGGAACTCCGATACCACCCTGTTGTACTTTCCTATAAAATTGTTACGAAATCTTTTCCCGGCAAAAATAAAAAGATTTTAAAAAATTTGCCATCTACCTATAGTAGATTTTGAAAGTTCAATTGGCAGTACCCGAAATAGAAATAATAATCTTGGAAGTAAATGCCTCTTTGTGGCAGCTATCCGACCCATCAAAGACATCCTGACACCTTCCCATTTCCTAATTTTCCTTTTTATTTGACTAATTACTGGAGAATAATTCAGTCTTTCAAGCTGTGATAAATCTATTGATATAAATACCCCTAAATATTGAATAACTTTAGAAATTTTGGAAACTCCTAAGGATTTTGCCAAACAATCTTGAGATTTGGAATCCATTCCGGAACACAAAAGCTTTGACTTAGTCAAATTTATTTTCAAACCAGCAATTTGTTCAAATCTTTCCAACTCTTCCTGTATGGCAAAGATAGACCTCAACGGGTCCGTCAGTATTAATGCAATATCGTCTGCATATAGATTAATTTTATGCTCTATGTCTTTTATAATAAGACCCTTAATTATCGGGTTATGTCTGATGGCTAGAGCCAAAGGCTCAATAGAGAATATAAATAATAAAGGAGAAAGGGGACAGCCTTATTTTGTGCCTCTAAATATACTAAAGCATTTAGAATCACAAGAATTCACACGAATTATTGCAGAAGATTTACAATAAAGTTGTTTGATAATGTTGACAAATCCTGTACCCATTTGTAATTTCTCAACTAATTTAATTAAGTAAGGCCATTGTAGACGGTCAAAGGCTTTAAAAATATCTAAAGTAAGAATAGCCAAAGGAGACTTCTGCCCCCTACAATAATTCATACAATTTAAAATACGACGTATAGGGTCTACAAGCTGATGTCCCTTGATAAAGCCAGTCTGATCAGGGTTTATATATTGAGCTATAAAGCTATTCAACCTTTTTGCCAAACAAGCTGTAAATATCTTAAGATCTTGATTAAGCAGAGCTATAGGTCTATAAGATTCTACAAGTTCTTTATCCTTATTAGCTTTCGGAATCATTACTAGTCTGGAAAATCTCTACGACTCAGGGATAGAATGACCATCTAAAATAGAATTAAAAAGAGTCACAAGTCGAGGAATCAAAATATCCCCAAACCTCTTATATATTAAGACTGTGAAGCCATCAGGGCCAGGAGATTTCTGAGATTTTAACCCTTTAATAACCTCTTGTAACTCTTCTATTGTAAAAGGTGCATTTAAAACCATACTATGATTAGCACATAAAGGGAACATTCATTCCTATGTTGTCTAAATATAGTTCTATATTGCCGGTATCAAAAGCATCTGGATTATATAGATTAGAGTAAAATTTTACAAATGCATCACAAATCTCAGTGGAATCAGTAAGTTTCGTACCAGTAACATCTTTAATAGAGTGTATCAGATTTCGTTTTACCTTTCCTTTTAACCTATTCGCCAATAGCTTAGAACTTTTATCACCAAATTCATAAAACTTCTGGTTAGAATAGGCCATTGTTGAGGCAACTTTCTGGCATTCTACAGCCTCCAGCTCTTTCCTTATCTGTAGAAGTTTCCTATAGATTTTACTAGAGCCAATGGCTTTATGAGTTGTCACCAATTCTCTTATTGTGGTAGTAAGAATATTAATTTGTTCAGCATTTTTCTTTTTAAAATTCGAAAATTCTCTAACACATTCACCCTTTAATGTAGCTTTCATTGCATCCCAAATAATTGCTTTAGACATATTTACATTCTCGTTTTGTTCAAAATAATGCAACAACACGTTATAAAGGTTCTCATAACTATCTGGTTTGTCCAATAACACAGGGTTAAACCACCAAATTGGCGAATATGAATTTCCATTTGAAATCTGGAGAGAGGCAACCACTGGGGCATAATCTGATAAACAGATTGAACCAATATCTGCTGTAAAAAAAAATCAGAAATTAAAATATAATCAATCGTTGAATAGGATTTAAACCTAGGGGAATAATAAATGTAATTCCTAACAGATGGATTAACTTCCCTCCAGACATCTATAAGTGAGAATTGTCTAAATAATTTACCTAAATTGAACTGTTGTTTACATAAAGGCCCTCCTAGTGAACTTCTGTCAAATCCATGATCAGCAACCCAATTAAAGTCACCACCCACTATTACGTTGCCTTCACTAAATTTTTCCAGTCTGGAGAAAGTCTTAACTAGGAACTGATGTTGTTTTTTATTAGGACAATAAAGAGAGACTATGGTGTAAATTGTATCATTATGATTGCCTTTGATAAAAATATATTATCCCTTTGGGTCTTTCTTAACTTTCACCTGATGAAGATCAAAAGATTTAGCGAGTATAATTGCAACCCCCCTAGCCTTAGATGTACCAGGGGCCCTAAACTGTTGTCCCACAAGAGGGTGTCTAAACCCATCCTTTTTATTCAGTCCCCAGCCATGTGTTTCCTGTAAAGTTGTAATTGCAGGGTTCTCTTTAAACAACGCTTTAAGAACCCTCCTTTGTTTTATTGGAGCACCCTTTCCTCTGATGTTATATGAAAGTATCTTAAATCTCCCTCCTGTATTCCTTATATAGGAAAATGGCATTTACAATGAGGCTTGAGTGCCAGCAAGCACGTACAGTAGCTTCCACCTTCTCCCGCCTCTCAGTGATTCCTATGGGCTAAAAGTCTGTGATGAAATTGTCTGGGAAGACATAGCAAAAATGATCAGCAATACAAGCCAACCCTGAAACCCTGTGAGTGTAGCCCCCAGGTAGAATGTGAGGGCTGTGGGGTTTTTTGGCCCAAGAGAGTTGCCATGGAGGTGGTTTGTTCTCTCTGAGGAGAGCTAGGAGAGGGAAAGAGAAGGAGAAGGTTGGAGGTTGGAGAGAGAATCAGAGATTTGAGAGACTGGAAGGATAGGAACATAGTCATAGAAAGCTGCTTTATACTGAGTCAGACCATTGGTCCTTCTAGCTTAATATTGTCTACACAGACAAGCAGCAGCTTCTCCAAGGTTATGGGCAACAGCCTCTCTCAGTACTATCATGGGGATGCGAGGGAGGGAACCTGGAACCTTCTGCACGCAAGCCTGCTGGTGCTCTTTCCAGAGCAGCCTCATCGCCTGAGGGGAATATCTTACTGTGCTCACACATGTATTCTCCCATTCAAATGCAAACCAGAGCAGAGCCTGCTTAGCAAAGGGGACAATTCATGCTTGCTACCACAAGACCAGTTCTCCTCCCTCAGTGAGACGAGACAAATGCGAAGGCTCCAATCAAGAGAAGAGTGAAGTAGTTAGAGAGAGAGAGTGAGAGAGAGCAGCTGTTGCCTTTTGTTTTCCTCAGAGCAGAGCCAGAAGCTTTCATCTACAATGAGAGACAGAAGGGAAGAACGAGCCAGATCTAAGTGACCCAACTGAAAATACTGGACACCATTCCCCCTTTACTGTGTTGGCTAGGGATTGGTCTCAAAACCTTATACCTATTTGAGATGTTCCTATGATTTCCTCCCCTTCTTTCCCCCTTCCCTTGTTGAAGAAATCTTAGTTCTTGTTAACTCTGTTTAATAAGTTGTCCCCTGGATCTTTCCTTTCCTCTGTGCTTAAGCGCACCATTAGTGAAACTAGGCACTTCACCATGACCCCACCATCATACTATAAGGACATGCACATTTGCAGTTCCTTGCAGTTTAGGGCTGCATTCTTTTTCCACATCAAGTATCCTGGCTCCACAGATCACAGGGAGGACAGCACCATGCCAAGAAGGAAGAGGAAGAAAAGACTACTCTGCAGTGGCAGGATACAGAAGGGGACAATGGATACCAGGCAATCCATTACAGTATCGGATTTGAAAGGGGTCTGATCTAAACTAAAGAATCCAGCCAGCAGTGGGGTGCTGATCTCTTATGGAGGTATTAATGCTTAGAGAAGAAATATGTGTCCCTAAAAAAGATTTTTTTCCTGTGTTTCCACAGAGGGCCATGGCATTACCCTGAAGCTGTCAAGTCAGATGGTGACTAGAAAGCCAGATCAGGAAGTGGATGCAGGTAGGCATTGGGATTCATGACTTCCATGAAGCAGTGTGTGGCCAACTGTGATTTAGCATGGTTCTGCTTACATGCCCCTGGTGGCGCAGTGGTAAAACTGCCGCCCTGTAACCAGAAGGTTACAAGTTCGATCCTGACCAGGGGCTCAAGGTTGACTCAGCCTTCCATCCTTCCGAGGTCGGTAAAATGAGTACCCAGAATGTTGGGGGCAATATGCTAAATCATTGTAAACCGCTTAGAGAGCTCTGGCTATAGAGCGGTATATAAATGTAAGTGCTATTGCTATTGCTATTGCTATGCACAATTACTGACTTTGCCTACATTGCCGGAGGATTCCCCGAGGCATGCCTCCACTGCAGAGACCTCCCAGTAGGGATGCCATAGTGACAGCCCCTGTACAAGCTGAGTGGAGTGTGCCCTACATTGTGTAATGGTGTTCTTCTTAATTAGACAGTTATTGTAATTTCCTCCACACATTCCCCCAGGATGCACCTGCCTCTGAGCACACAGGTACTGCAGGTGTGCCAAATATTGACAGCCCGGTATAGCCTGGGATGTGTGTGTGTGTGTGTGTCCCCTACCTTGTGCAGCTGTGGTTCTCCTTAACTGTACAATTGTTGAACTATCCAAAGCAGAAATATCTTCTGAGCCCTGGGGATGAGGCCCTCACCAGGGGCATAGCTAGGGGAGAGGGGTCCCATGTTCACCCCTTTCCCTGGTGGCCCCTCAGAGTGAGGGAGATAATGAAGAAAATAGGGACCATTGGTTCAGTTATAGCTACACTGCTGGCCCACACTGAGCCCACAGGTAGGCATCCCAGGCATTGACAGCCACACTCCCAAAGTGGGGGATTCCTGCATTGATCTGCAATTGCCACTAACTGCCTCTTTGTGGAAATTTCAGATCTTCAAGCCCTGCACTGATGCCTCCAGACAGACCCAGGGATGGTTACCTGGCAGTTAGTACTTGCCATTTCCTCCTTGGTATCCTGAGCTGGCTGTGGCTATGACAGGAATTGCTTGTGGATAATGGCACACACACACACACATGGAAAAATCATTGAGGGGCAGCAAACCAATGCATACAGTGATGCCCTTGACAGATGTACCATTGTGGTACATCACCTAAGTGGGCTGGTGGGCTGTGGGGAAGGAAGTTCGAAAAGGGGTTTCACACTGGCAGTGAATAAGGGGGCTGCTGTTGCTGGGCGCTCCCAATGCAGTCTTGTCCTGCCTGCCCATGTGAAGTTATTTTATGGCATGAGAAGGAGATTGCCTTACAAGCCACAAACTTGGAGTTGCTATCACTACAAGGGGAGGCACCTTGCTGCTTAGGCGTATGACATGTGATGGGTTAAGAGGGGCACACTGGGGAACAGTTATAGGACATGACTGAACACAGCAGAGGGAGAAAATGAGCAAGAAAGAGTGCTGGAGGCACACAGAGAGTAGAGGAATTCTAAATAGGCTTATTTATTAAAATATCTTAAAGTTCAACAACAGGACTGTGTATACCAGGGTCAAATAGTTTTGAGCTGGAATTGGTATCCAGAGGTTGGACAGATGAAAAGAAAATTGCTATATAGCTTTGCAGGCTACTGTAGCAGCCCAGCCAGGAAGATTCTTCTTCAGAGACTGCAGTGATGCAGTTTGCAAGCAACAGAAGATTTATTGATCAGATGAGATATCAAGCCATTCTCTCTGTAATTCTTACTAGGCCTTTTCTTCAGAATGGCTCTACTTACATGGCCTTGGGTGTCCAGGACACTATTCAGGGACAGTGCACACACCCTTCCACTAGGAGCTGTATCTAGAGATGCATAACGCTGAGATTGCAGCATTCTGCTACAAAACAAAGGAAAGGGAAACACAGCCCAGCATGTTCTTCTCTATCTTCTGGATAGAGAAGCAGTCCACATAGAAACTCCACATCAAATATTTACGACATGACCCATGATTGTGTTGGGTATTGTTTTCTCATTCTTCTTGTTAGCTGTTTTCTTTTGAAATTGAAAGTGGGGTAGAGATGATGAAATGAAAAGAATGGCTTAGGAAATGATTTCACTCTGAGAAACTCTTGAAGGGGTAGGGAAGAATATAAGATTCTCCTCCTTCCCTCACCTAGAACAGATGAGTGGCTAAGTCTTTTCCTCTCAGATCCAATCAGTGTTGGATTAACAGAGAAGCAGAGTAGGCATTTGCCTACCGCGGCAAAATTTGAGGAGCAGCAAATTTTGCCCCTTCTCAAATTTTGCCACCCCTCTCTGTGGGCAGCAGCAGCTGCAACAAGGGTGGAGAGGGTGAGGAGAAAGTCCCCCCTCCTTTTACCTTATTACAAAAAAGGTAAAACCTTTTTGTTTAAGGTAAAAGGGCAGCAAAAAGCTTAATCCACCCCTGGATCCAAATCTCTTGTTGAACAGGCAATCCTTCAACACCAAGTTTTACCCAGCCCAATTTATCTTTAGCTAATCATAGCAAGGAGGATCATTAGCTAATCATGGCAGGTAAACTGGAAGACATCTCTGTGCAAAAGATCAGCTGCAAGCTAAGGAGCTATTTTACTATAGCTTCTACATATTACTTCTTTTATATTACTTCTACAGCAGGAAGTAATAGTGTACTTTCTATGACAGCAAGACAACTACTTGCTTGTTGTTGTGTTAGCTGTTCTGAGAGAAGTTGGAAGAAAGGATCTGTAGCCCAGGCAATGGTTAATAATATTAAAAAGAAATAGTTCAAAAAGAAATAGGAGAGGAGAACAGATAATAAGGGCAAAGAGCAGTGAGTAAAATGTATGTATAGTGAAATGCTTGATTTCTTTCCCAAAATCTTGGAGCAAGAACTGCAGAGATGTTTCTCTCAGATAATACTGGCTGTGCAAATGTAACAAGACACCAGTGAATTCTGTTGGGGAAAAAGCACCTTCATGAGGGCCAATTTTTAGAAGAAAAGTATAAGAGAGTGAGGAGTGTAAACCTCTCCTCACATGCTGTTTCTTGTTCCAAATTGTCCTTCTTAGCTGATGTCCCCCAGTGTGATTCAGATGTATATTTACTTTTTCATATATATCTGGAATCCATGGGGTTTGGGGGGACAATCCTTAAGTTTCAGAGGTAATCTGGAGTAGAAAGACGGCAGGTATGAAAAAGGTTAAGAACCCCTTTCCCATTACCGTTCTATGCAGAGTCACCCCTATCCAAAGCTGTTTTTCTTTATGGAAAGGAGCCATCAAGCTTTTGTTACACACATTTGAATGCAACATGTTGTTTGCTCTTTAGTTACAGCTGTATTCATGTGTTATGTTCAGTGCATGTTCAGCAGTACGCTTCCTATCTGTAACTGTATTTGGGAGGGTCTGTAATCAAGTTCACCTTTTAAATGAATCCATGTACCGTCATTCAGACAAAAACACATACACACACACTGTTGCATTATATCTAGTAACCTTTTATGTTTTGAAGTTTGTCCCTGTGGGAATTCCGTAGAGTGGGGGTGGCAGGGTGAAGTCAGAAAGGAAAGGGAGGGAAAGGAGAAGTCAAAAAATGAAGCTGTTTATGAATAAAGCTTAGTAAAAGCTAACATAAGATTGTTTTGTGTTTACGAGGGAAGCAGCAATGAAACACACACGTACAACATGACATCTGAATAGGGCTTACTTTTTCATTGTTTCTGATGGAGAGTTGTATGTCTCTCAAATAAGACTGTATTCTCCCTCTCCAGGGCTGTAAAACAAGTGACCCTTCATACAAAACCCTCCACCAGATATAGTGGCCTGCCAGTGGCTTGAAGCCTTCTTCCTGTTGCCTTCCCAGGGGATTGCCAAGCACCAGGCAGGCCACATTACATTTGCCTTGGTAGATCATAAATTGTACAGGCCTCTTCTGCACAAAGAGAAAGATGAACCAATAAAATACATTCCACTAATTCTCCATATCTTTAGAATACCAAGGGAAATAACAAAGAAATTTTAACACATGACTCTGGATAAAGGTTTTGTGTTAGCAATTGGTCATGTTGCATCTCGTCACACTAAGCATGCTCTCAGACTGCTTCAAGAGTTTGTCAATAAATATACCATAGAAGAGACACTTGCAGCAGAACCTGTCAGGTATGGCAGGGTTAGGCTGGTCATGAGAAGCCGCAGGATCCTCGCAGATCCCTCTGCTTCCTGCCCACCTAACTGTTGGAGCTAGGACCCTGGCAGCATCCGCTCTCAGCTGCAATGGCTCATAGTGACCACTGGGGGTTTTTAGGTTCAGGGATAAAAGTACTGGATTGCTCCCCAATTAGTTCTTCCACTGTTAGTCTCCATGTTGTCTCTCCAGAGATGGCTGTTTGTTTTGGTCTCTTCAGCCTTGAGCTGCACGTGAAATTAAGCTGCAAGCCTTTTCACGTTTGTAACCTTTTCTTTAAATAAACCCTTGTAGTTCTTCAATACTAAAGAAGCTTTGCCGCTTTCTCACGAAACTGGTTTTGCTTTGCTACTTGGGGATTCAACTGCCATTCTTCCCCTACACTATCCCTCTTAATCAACCCAGCTTTTACTACTACTACTGCAACGAATATTTATATATCGCTCTTCAACCAAAGTTTTCAAAGCAGTTTACATAGAAAAAATAATATATTTGGGCCTCTGTCCCCAAATAGTTCACAATCCAAAAAAAAAAACAGAAGGCAGATACCAGCAACAGCCACTGGAGGGATGCAGCATTGGGGTTGCAGAGGTCCAGTTGCTTTTCCCTTGCTAAATATAAGAGAATCACCACTTTAAAAGGTGTCCCTTTGCTCAGGTAGCAGGGGTTTTCACCAAGGTTAAGGGTGCTCTCTCCCATATTGGCATGTGAGAGGTGTGCCGAAGAGGGGATACACACACACACACACACTTATTTATTTATTTTTATATTTATATCCTGCTTTTTTTTTTAAGAAGCCCAGAGCAGTGTACATGGTTATGTTTTTATCCTCACAACAACCCTGTGAGGTAGGTTAGGCTGAGAGATACATGACTGGCCCAGAGTCTCCCAGTGAGTTTCATGGTTGAATGGGGATTCGAACTTGGGTCTTCCCATTTCTAGTCCAACACTCTAACCACTACACTAAGCTGCTTGGTCATCTGGGGGGAAGGGAAGGTGAAAGCAGCGTTCCCCCCATGCCCTCCCTGCCACCCAGGGCAATCATGTGGATCAGCTCATAATGTCAGAAACATAATGGGTACAAGCGAATGGACCAGCCAGCTAAATAAGCATAGACAACTTATTATGAGTTCTCATCACTTGATGGCTCGACACTTGAAGACTTGCAGCTGAATGTATAAGATGGACTTGCACAAACTCTGTCTTATTAAGCCGATCACAGCTGACTAGCTATGTATTGTGCACTGCCGGATGCTAGACTTCCCACTTCCCAGGCAGACAGCAAAACCAAGGAATTTTATTAAGCCTGCAGTGGACTGCTGTACATGACATGATCGGCTGCATTTGGCTTGGTGAATCATAGCTTGTGCAGGCCCAGTACGTCCCCTGAGAAACTTACATTTGATAGTAGTAAGATATTGTTCTTATTTGTAGTATTTGATCTGCAATGGTTTATCCACATATGCACGTCATGCTTGAGGCACAGTCATTAAATGATTAACATTTGTGTGAGAACTAGCCCATAGGCTGGGTTTACATTATGTTTCTATCACAAACAAAAAGTATATTCTGAAAAGATATACACAAGTTGTTTTCAATTTCCTGCAGGCTTTATAATTTTAGAGAAGAAGAAGGCAAAATGCAACTTCAAAATGCTGTGCGAGCACAAATATTCTCCCCCCCCCACCCCCCGATTTAAATAGCAACTGCTGATGGCAGCTTTCCTCTCTGGCATAACAGCAGCAGGTGGTGGGTAGATTTTTGTAAGGATCATGATGTCACAGAAAAGGATTAAATACCCCCCTACCCGCATATAATCCCAGTTCTGATTGTTAGCGCTTGTAAGTGCTATTTAAGTTTTTAAGAAACGCAAAGTTAGACTAAGTGTTTAATGTAAAATATAGTTTGGTCCTTAGATGTCAAAGTAAGTTTCTTGACCTTATGTTCATTGATAGGATGCAAAAAAAAAATGCCAAGCGCTGAAAATGCGGAGGGAAATTAAAAGATGACCGCATTCCTTCAGTCTGACTGTTCAGCCAACATATTGAGCTTTTTCTCAGGCTAATTCAAGTTTTGCATAGTTGCAGATTGCAATTTCAGCAAAAGGCTATCCTGCAATAAATCAGGCGTGCACAATTTGTGATGCACCAACATGCTCATAGCCTACAGTTCTTGTACGCACCTACCAGATGCAAGCACCTGCTAAGTGCTAGAAAACATCCTCTATTTTTGTAATCCCAGACATGCAGCAAAATATGAAAGTTTATCAGGCTCCTGCTGAGCTTCCGTATGTGGCTGGTGGTCTGCATTCATGACATGTCAAATGTTGTGCAAGCCTCCAATAAGTGAGTGGAATGTGATCACCAAGTTTCATTTGGCATCAGCCATATCAGTAAAAATGAGATACTATGAAAGGAGAGAGAGAGATCCACAAGATGAACATTGGTTATGGCTTCTTAGTTCATGGTAAATTTGGGGACAAGCCATAGTTCAGTGGCAGAGCACATGCTTCTGAGATGCATCAGGCCTGAACACGATAGGGTTGTGCGTTTTGAATTTTTTCTGTTTTGTTTTTGGCCCGAATCCAAAACACCCCAATTTTGTTCTTTGTTCAAAATCAGCCAGTCCGAAACACCCCCATTTTGTTCTTTGTTCAAAATTGCAAAATCCGAATCAGAAAAATTTTGGATTTTAAAAAATGGCCCCAGGGCAAAACTAATGGGTGGAGGAGGCAGTGCCCAATGGGTGGAAGCTACCACTCAAATTTCAGAGGAATTGGGGAAAGGGATGGTTTTTGGTGAATTTTTGAAGTGTAAGATTTTTCCCATAGGGAATAATGGAGGTTTCAGCAAAAGTATAGCTTCACATCAGGGGGAAAGGGGGTGGCCCAGAGCAGAGTAGGGTGGGTGGTAGTGCACAGTGGGGGCAAGGAAGCTGCCAGAATTCTTTCAAAGGAATTGAGCAGAGGGCTGATTTTTAAAGATTTAACGGAGTTTATGCATCTTTATGGTTCTTCCCCATAGGGAATGATGGTGGTTTCAGCAGCCCCATAATTGCACTTGTGGTGGTGTAGAGCACATAGGGTGCCAACCACCCCCATGGGTTGCTAACCCATGGGGTACTAGCTTCTGTTGTTTCTGAGATTTTTGAGTGTAGCCTATGGTAGCCTATGTGTAGCCTCTGGTAGCCTATGAGAGTGGATTAATGGTTTGTCATTGAAAATATCATGCTACCACAGAATCTACAGGCTGGGCTCAGACTGGAAACAAGACAGGCATAGGCAATGGCATGGCATCTCTCAAGGGGGGGAAAAATATTCTTCTGGAACAAAAAAGCAATGCAACAGATACATCCATTCCCAGGCTGACATGCAGTAGCCATAACAGGCTGGCAGGCTGGGCTCAGGCTGGCAACAAGGCAGGCAGGCATAGGCAATGGCATGGCATCATCATGGCAACTTGAGGCATGGCATGCAATGCAAACTAGTTCTCTCTCTCTCTCTCTCCAATGAGACAGAAAGGCAGAATGGTGAATGAGTAACTAACTTGTTGAATGAATTGAAAACCCCTCCTTGAATTCCCCTCACTCTTGCCCCTTCTTTGACCCTTCACCTGGCCAATGTGGGGTCAGAAAAGAGAGGCAAGAGGCAAAAGAGCCAATGGAGAACAAGGAGGGAATCATCAGCAGGTCAGCCCATGCTTTAGGTTACCGATCAGAAGGCTGGAAGGGAAAGACAGAATGGCGAATGAGTAACTAACTTGTTGAATGAATTGAAAACCCCTCCTTGAATTCCCCTCACCCTTGCCCCTTCTTTGACCCTTCACCTGGCCAATGTGGGGTCAGAAAAGAGAGGCAAGAGGCAAAAGAGCCAATGGAGAACAAGGAGGGAATCGTCAGTAGGTCAGCCCATGCTTTAGGTTACCGATCAGAAGTCTGGAAGGGCGGGAAATTCAAAGAGATGTCAAACACAAAATGGAGCCTGACTCAGAGATCGCCACAAAATGGAGGTCCGAAACAACCAAAGGTTTTGTAGCCGAAACAGGGATGTTATGTTTTGTGTACAAAACTTTCAGATTTGGAAAATAGGCATTTTGTTTTGTCTACAAAACACCCTAAATAGCGTGTTTTGAGTACAAAACTTTTTGTACCCGAAATGTTTTGCACATCCCTAGAACACAATGACCCAGCAATCTGAATGCAGCCCATGAATCACATATGGCAGCTCACCATAGTCTCAATAAATTCTTTTTTGTTTGTGTTGATACCAACTGGAACAGGACTTTTCCAAGCACTTGGTATGTCACAATATCTGACTTGTGGGTTGCATTCAGCTGGCTGAGTCAAAGTTGTTCAGGTCTGACATACAAGGCTCAATCCCTGGAACTTCCAGTTAAAAGGATCTCAGGTAGCATGGCTGGAAAAGCCCTCTGTGTGAGATCTGAGAATAATTGCCAGTCAAAGTAGACAATACTGGGTATGATAGACTAATCAACTGACTCTGAATAAATCAGCTTCATATGTTATTATGTGGCCCTCGGTGCTTAACCTTTAAAGCACAATTTCCCAGGAGGACATCAACATTCTTTAGGTTGCTGTCATTTCACTATGCTGAATGATAAGCCTTGAATTCTGAGAAAAATAAAATATTGACTAGAGAGTTTCTGAGTGAGACATCATCTAGTAATGAGTTGCTTTTACTAGTTAAGCCTTTCATGAGTCTGTGCTAGTGAATTCTGACAAATCTCTTGGTAAATTTAGAAGATGCTTAAATATCTCTTCCATTTCCCCCCAATTTCCACTCAGAATAATATCCAGAACATGCTCTCATGGATCTACAGACTCATCACATCAAGAATAAACACAGAGGTTCTCCTGAGAGCACAAAAAATTGTGTTCCAAATAATCAAGCTGTTCAAACCAACCCAACAGTATTGGAAATCTTTTAAATATGTTTAAAGTTTTGGGGCATTGTGAATCTTCAGTCTTTTGCATCTGTGATATTGCTGTGGTCTAGAACTGTTTCAGTGAATTGGGTGAAGATAGGTATAGACAGAGCTGGAAGGGTGGGAACGGAAGTAAAGGTTTTAGGGGACATTCAGTTGGACCTACATAACAATTGATTTCCCCAGAGAATTTGGGTTACAGAATTCCCACTTGCTGAAAGAAAGAAAGAAAGAAAGAAAGAAAGAAAGAAAGAAAGAAAGAAAGAAAGAAAGAAAGAAAGAAAGAAAGAAAGAAAGAAAATAATTTATGTATTCAACTTCAAGACTGATCCACTTGATTGATGGATTGATTGATTAAGTGCCATCAAGTCAGTGTTGGCTCTTAGTGACCACATAGATAAATTCTCTCCAGGATGATCTGTCTTCAACTTGGCCTTTAAGGTCTCTCAGTGGTGCATTCATTGCTTTCGTAATCGAGTCCATCCACCTTGCTGCTGGTCGTCGTCTTCTCTTTCTTTCAACTTTCCCCAGCTTTATGGACTTCTCAAGGGAACTGGATTTTCGCATAATGTGTCCAAAGAATGATTGTTTGAGCTAGGTCATTTGTGCCTTGAGTGAAAATTCTGGATTGATTTGTTCTATGATCTATTTGTTTGTTTTCCTGGCTGTCCATGGTATCACCAAAAGTCTTCTCTAGCACCAAAGTTCAAAAGCATCAATGCTTTTTCTGTCTTTCTTCTTCAAAGTCCAGCTTTCGCATCCATAGAGTGTCACAGGAAAAACCATTGTCCAAACGATTCTAATCTTTGTAAGTGTAGACTAGGGGTGTGCATGGAACTGGCTGGCCTGGTTCGTTTCGAGTCCAGACTGGACTCGAACCAGACCGGCCAAGTTCATTCTGGCCCCCATTGAACGCCCCCAATCTGGTCCGGCCCGGTTTGCGACTTTTATTTAATGTTTAAAATAAAAATACCTTCGGGGGGCCTCCTGTAGGCCACGGGGGGGGGGGAATCTGTGAAGGTTCCCCCTCTCCCCACCAGCCTCTGAAATCACAGCTGCGGCCTGGTAAAAAGCCTCTTTTCGGCCGTGAGATCGTGAGAAGAGCTCTAGTGTCTTCCTTATTTCAATTGATCTCTGAGGAGATCCACAAGGTGGTCCATCTCTCAGCAATACTAATATTGTTCTCCAATGACCTGGAAGCAACAATCAACCAGCCATAACATGAAGAAAACTGAACAAAGCAACCAAAGGGAGCTTCCTTTCTAGGGCAAAAAACAGCTGTGTGTAGCCCTGCTGGGACCATGGCAAGAGCAAAGGGTTAAAGCCCCTCTTCCCCCCACCCAGGCTATAGTCCTTATCCAGTTGTTTACATTTAAAAGATATAAACAAGCATGCCAGTGCTAAACATGTGCTTAAGGTAATATGTACTTTAGTACTTAGCCAATGAATAAAAGGACATGTTTAGTGTTTGAACTGATTTACCTGTGCTTTCATAGATTTCTTCTGTTTTAATTTTTGACTTTGCCCTCAAAGGACCTGGAGCCAATAGTCAAAGTGCCAGAAATGCTGAACATTGCTTCAATAAATTCCTGAAGAAGCAAAAGAATAAGAGATAGCCCTAGTGAAATTTGCATAGTCAGAATGGCATAGTGAGTCACATAATCCCATTTCTAGCAGTTCCAGTCCAGCAATTTATCCTGAAGACTTTGACTTCATCCCCGCTCCACCCCCCAGCATAAGCTTTGAGTATTTTGAGTGTGGAGAAAAGCTGCAGAACATGAAGGCAGTGTTTGCTAAATATTTGGATAAGCAGAGTAGAGTTCACCATCATGAGGGCATTCAAGGGACCCTTTCAATAGACTTTAGTCAGTTGTCTTTCTTTTAGTAATTACATGTTGGCCTTTCACTGTTCCACAAAGGTCATTCCTGTTTCTTCTCATTTATTAAGTTCCCGTAATGAAGTTGTGAGCAGATGAGCCAGACTGTGCAAATATGCATAATATATTGTTTGGAAGCCCAGGCCATGGAGCTTTCTGGGAAGTCTTACGCAAGTCATTGTGTCTCATCTCATCTTAATGGACCTTAATGACATGACAAAAATATATAAAGAAAAATATATTTAACCCATCAGAACTCATGAAATGTGAAGAGAATATGTTAATATATAAATAAATGCTGCATAGACATAGAATTAGAGGTGTGGGAGAGAGAAGGCAATCTTATCCAACAGTCTGCTGCTAGGAAACACTCTTTACCCAGATACTACATCACAGATCAGCCCTTGGAAACCATACCTCAGAGATAAAACAGATAGGTTCAAGCCCGATGGGTTATATATATTGCTGGGCTGTACAAACTCAGTTTCCCCCACTGGATTTATTTGGCTGCTCCTTTTGTGTCCACCCCAGTTCTTCCACATGACTCGGGAGTAGGAGGCAGGTTAGTATGTACATCCCAACCATTGTAAATTACATTTCAAAAAAATCTGAATTATACCTTTTTCTGATATACCATTGTCCTTTCAGGTTGTAATTTTACATCCTGTTTCATGGAAAATGTTTGCCTCTCTGACACATTTCAATTTATTCCAGTTAGGATTTCTAAGAGATCGGAATCTTCACTACTTATGAAGTTTCAATGTAAAAAAGCACATTGGTTTCAAGGTGTTGTCAAAACTCTTAAATTACAATGTACAGAGGTGTTGATATTTCTCCAATAATAAAAAGTTGTGGTTCTTTCCTTATTTTCTTTCTCCTCCTTGGGATTGGGGTGCCTTTTTACGATATTTTGTTTCTGACCTTTCTCCTTTCTGAGGCCTCTGAAGTCTTAGGTTAGTACTTCATCTCAAGTGTTACCAGCTGCTTGAAATAGAGCATTGACAATTATGTCTGGACCTGAAACACTTTTGTTCATTTTGTAAGATCTTTTATTTGTTTTTATTGTACACATTAAAGTGGTCTAGGAACTTTGTCTGAAGAATGGAAGTATGCATGGTTTATCACCATTATATTGCCTTGATAGATTATTATAATTATCTAAACAAATACTCTCCTCCCAGTGTAGTGAAAAAGACAAGGCTTGTGTTTGCACATTGATCTTGTACACTGCAGCTAATTGATAATTGTTTGTAACTGTGGAAAAGCTGTGGGCAATGAGTCAATAGGCTCAGATTATCATAGCCACATTGTCAGTGTATTTGCTTAATTTAACTTTTTGATTATCAGTCTTAAAACTCTTAACTATAAGGCTGCTTCTTAGCAACTGGGTGTATTCATAAATAAGGATTAAAAATATATTGGGAATGAGGACATGCCTATCATGGCCTTTTTGAACAATCTAAAATGTGGGGATAGACTGTTCACTATCACAGTAGAGTAGAGTTCCAAATATTTTGTTTTAACCCATAGAATAAAGGTTTGGGGGAAACCAAAGGACTTTAGCATTTAGGAGGTCACTCAACACAATTACACATGTTGACCAATTACCAATTAAGTATCAACTGCATTGATCATTTTCCAAATATTATAAATACATCCCTATTCTGAATGAACTCTTGTTGATCTATGTGAGTAATGAAAGGCAACATTTTCTCCAATGTTCAGCAAAAACTTTACAGTCACAATTTTAGGAGAGGTAGAGTAACATGATGAAACTACAAAAGGATCTTTATCAGATGTTCAAGTGACAGTGGTTTTCACATCAGTCTAGGAATAGCTCTTCTTTACAAAGATTTCATTCATATCATTGGTTAAAGGCCGTACCACAGCATCTACAGTACAACTGCATCTCATAATACTTGAAAGCAATTAATCATAATCTGGTGTTTTCTCTCCTTTAATTACTCTCCTGACCTCTCAGGATTTTATTGTATCTCTATAAGTCCTTGAAGCAATGTTTTGCCTTGTTTATTGCTCTCAGGTAAATCTGCTCTCTGAAAAAATGATTGAATATTTTGGGCCCGAGATTTATCTGAAGTATACAAATCAGTAAAATTGTTTCTGAATTCCTGAGTTAATTACTTCATTTGACACAAAAATTCTCTCTTTCTCTTTGGTACCATGTCCTTTTTCAATTTCTTATCAAGGATGTACCCTAGAAGGCTGTCAGGCTTCTCTCCCTTTTCTAAGCACCACTACTTACTATAAAGATCTTTCTGTTCTGGATTGGGTTACACTACCCCAGAAAGAACAAGTACACAGGGGCAGATTAAGCTTTTTGCTACCCTTTTACCTTAAACAAAAAAGGTTTGCCTTTTTTAATATAAGGTAAAGGGGGGGGGACTTTCTCTAGACCCACTCCACCCTTGCTGCAGCTGCCGCTGCCCACAGAAAGGGGCGACAAAATTTGGGGCTCCTCAAATTTTGCCTCCAAAGGCCAATGCCTACTCTGCCTCTCCATTAATCCACCACTGCAAGTATAGAACTTGGCAGTGCTCCTGGATCCAAAATTCTCTCTGGTTTTTCAGGTTGAGGCAAGAGCCAGGGATGCTTTTTATCAGCTTTGGCTGGTATGTCAGCTACACCCATTTGTGGAGCAACATGACCTTAAAACAGTGGTACATATGCTGATAACCTTCAGGCTTGACTACTGTAATGCACTCTATTTGGGGCTGCCTTTGTAAATAGTCCAGAAACTACAGTCGATGTCATGCCCTCGAGCTCCGACAGCGAGGAGGAAGGGGAAGCTGTCGGCTTTCCAGCTGAGTCAGGAATGTCTGAAGGGCAGAGCCCGGCTGTCAGCGTTCCTAAGACAGCTGCAGTAAATCCAGCTGATGATTTAGAACAGGCTCAGCAGCCTGAGTCAACAGAAAGCGTGAGGAACCAATCAGAGGGTGAACTAGACATTGGAACACCGCTGACACCGCAACAACGCAGGTGTTCTAAACACAGGACACAATTAGAAGCGGTTAGGAGGAGCAAACGGCTATTGTTGAAGGCTGACAAGCCATGAATTCCTACCAGCTGGGAGCTCTCGGCTTGCTCCATAAATTACAGCTCCAAACTCCGACTCATTGTGAGATTCAACGTTCGTCATTCAGCCGACAGCGTGCAGCTGAGCCGAGAACTTCCCTGGCCTTGGGCCAGACCTTGACAGTCGATGCAGAATGAGGCAGCCAGACTGGTCTCTGGGACAACCCGAAGGGACCATATAACATCAATTTTAAAAGAACTGCACTGTCTGCCAAAATGTTTCTGGGCAAAATATGAAATGCTGGTTATTCTCTATAAAGCCCTTAATCAGGCGCGTAACGATGATCGGGCAAGGGGGGACAGTTGTCTGGGGGCCCCACAGCTTAGGGGGCACCCGAGAGACATGTCACATGCCTCCCCCAACCAGCGCTGGCCCCAGCTTCCTTGATTAAGTGTATTTTTAAAAAATGTTTTTTAAAAATTCCACCTTTGTTCCGGAGCGCCGTATTTCCTGCCTGCTGCTGCCTCCGCCCACCCTCCACCCTTTTGCCTAGTTCTGTGGCCGACGGGGCTCCTCCTCTTTCCTCACCCATTGGCTGCTGCTGGTGCAGAGAAACGCGCATGCTCAGCTGCTGCTGCCTAGCGCGTGCTGCCGAGGAAGGAAGAGGAGGTCGCTGCCGCGCCATTATTCCTAGTGCTGCCCACCAACGAATCAATCTAGCAGCAAGCAAGCTAGAAAGCTAGGATCTACCATTACATTGAAAAAAAATGGAGCGGCAAGAGGCTCAGGAATCAGGTAAGGTTAGTTATGCACATTCGGGACAGGGATGGGGTGGGATCAAGAGACCCCGTTGCTCTCCTTTGCAGCAGTACTTGGGCATCTCTCCAGGTTCACCAGAAGTGCTTTACTTTACTAGCAATAAAAATAGTAATGCATTGCCACTTGCACACATGGCTAGCTATGCCCTGGGCACTCTTAAGAACAACAACTTCTTAAGACATGTAGGAGGAGCGTCGGCAGGAAGACTTCTCAGATTAGTTAGCGACACAGTGACGAGGGAAGGAGGAAAGGCGCACGTTGGGGCTAATGCAGTTGGTTTTTACTAAGAGGAGGAAGATTGTGTTCATCTCCCTATGGCCCGCGCATCCCCCATCTGTTCTCCGCCCACCCCGCATGGTCCCCGCTTCTTTCCTCCTGCCCGGCTGCTTCTCCTCTTCTCCCGGCCTGTTCTCCGCCCGCCTGCATGGTCCCCGAGTCCTTGCTTCTCCCCGCCCACCCGCATGGCTGCCTCTCCACAGCCGCGGTTCCTGGCTGGGCCGGCTTTCCTCCTCCTGGCCCGTGCTTTGCCCGCCCGCCTGGTCCCCGCTTTGTGCCGCCCACCTGTCCGCCCGCTCCCCGCTTTGTGCCACCCGCCCGCCCAGTCCCCGCTTTGTGCCACCTGCCTGCTCCCCGCTTTGTGCCGCCTGTCCGCCCGCCCGCTCCCCGCTTTGTGCCGCCTGTATGCCTGCCCGCTCCCCGCTTTGTGCTGCCCGCCCGCCCAGTTCCCGGTGATGGCAGGTGGGGGGGTCCATTTTAAAATCTTGTCTCTGGGCCCCCTCCAACCTTGTTACGCCCCTGCCCTTAATGGCTTGGGTCCAGGGTATTTAAGAGTGTATCTTCTTTGTCATGAACCTTCCATCTATTAAGATCACCTGGGGAGGTCTGGTTACAGCTACCACCAGCTCATTTGTTGATTAGTTGGGACTCTGTGGCTACCCAGGGGCTCTGGAATTTACTCCCTGTTTCTCCATCTCTGGCTGCTTTTTAAAAAAGATCCTTAAGTTGCATCTGTTTTCTCAGCAGGCTTTTAATTAATTTCAGTTGGTTTTATAGCATAAATGCATTAATTATTTTATCCTGTTTTTATATTTGCTCTATTTTAATTTATTTATCTAGGGTTTCATATGTCAGGTGATATAGAAATATGATTAAATAAATAAATAAAGTAAATCTTCACACACCTTAGATGTTTCCTTTAGTACCATTTCCCTTGATGATTCAAGTTTCCTATACTTGAACAGGCATGTGGATAAAGTAAACCGCCCAGAGACGTAAGTTTTGGGCGGTATAAACATATGTTAAATAAATAATAAAAAATAAATAAAGGTGATCCAGTTGACATAGTATACTTGGACTTCCAAAAGGTTTTTGACAAGGTTCCTCAGTAAAGGCTCTTGAATAAACTTAGCAGTCATGGGATAAGGGGACAGGTTCATGTGTGGATTGGAAACTAGTTGAAGGACAGGAAACAGAGGGTAGGAATAAATGGACAGTTTTCACAATGGAGGGAGGTAAGAAATGACGTCCCCCAGGGATCTGGACTGGTGCCAGTGCTCTTTAACTTATTCATAAATGATCTAAAAGTTGGGGTAAGCAGCAAAGTGGCCATACTTGCAGATGACACTAAACTATTTAGGGTAGTGAAATCCAAAAGTAGTTGCAAGGAGCTCCAAAAGGATCTTTCCAAACTGGGTGAGTGGGTGTAGGAGAAGAATGGCAGTTCAACGCCTATTAGCAGAGCAGAGCCAATTTGGGGAGAATTTAGCCAAGCAAGAAGTCTGGAGACAGTTCTTTAAGTTTTGAAGAACTACAAGTATTTATTTAGAAGTTACAAAAGGATAGGAAAGCTGAGCTTAAGGCTGAAAGGGGAGAGAGAACAGCCATCTCTGGAGAGACAAAATGGAGACTAACACTGGAATAGCAAAGAGGGGAGGAGTCCAGCACTTTTATCCATGACGCTAGAACTCCTCAGTGGTCACTATGAGACATTGCAACTGAGAGCTGATGCTGCCAGGGTCCTAGCTCCAACATTCCTTCTCATCGGCTCGTGCTGCTATCTATAAGTCCCAACCTCTCTCTCAAGGTTTTGAAACAATCCCTGGGCAATGGCTTAGATAGCACATCTGCTACCATTTGTCCACTTGGACAATACATCAATTTTACAAGCCCCGTTTCATGTGCATCCCGCACATAATGATATTTGGTTTCCATGTGTTTTCTAAATTTAATTTTCTCTATTTCTGAGATCTGGATGCAGCGTTGATTATCCTCAAACATCTCAGTGGGTTTGAGTTTGTCTATGTTGAAATCCAACATTAACTTGTGCAGCCATGCCACCTCTTGACGTGCTTGAGTGGCAGATACATATTCTGCCTCAGTAGATGAGAGAGTGATATTGGTGACTGACCATCAGAGAGACCATGGGGTCATGTTGGACAGCTCATTGAAAGTGTCAACTCAGTGTGAGGCAGCTGTGAAAAAGGCTAATTTCATGCTAGGGATCATTAGGAAGGGGTTTGAAAAATAAAAAGCTAATATTATAATGCCCTTATATAAAACTATGGTGTGCCCACATTTGGAGTATTACACACAGTTCTGGTCACCATATTTTAAGAAGGACATTGTAGAACTGGAAAAGATGCAGAAGAGGGCAACCAAGATGATCAGAAGCCTGGAGCACCTCCCTTATGAGGCAAGGCTAGAGCCTCTGAGGCTTTTTAGTTTGAAAAAGAGACAATTATGGGGAGAAATGATAGAGGTATAAAACTGTGTATGGAGTAGAGAGAGTGGACAGACAGAAATTTTTCTTCCTCTCTCACAACACTAGAACCAGGGGTCATCCCATGAAACTGATGGCCAGAAAATATAAGACCAACTAAAGGAAGTACTTTTTCACACAGCGCATACTTAATCTATGGAATTCTCTGCCATGGGATGTGGTGATGGCCACAAGCTTGGATGGCTTTAAAAGGGGCTTAGAAACATTCATGAAGGACATGTCTATCAATGAATATTAGTCAGGTGGCTATAGGCCACCTCCAGCCTCAGAGGCAAGATGCCTCTCAATACCAGTTGCAGGGGAGCAACAGCAGGAGAGAGGGCATCCCCTCACCTCTTGCCTGTGGGCTTTTCAGAGGCATCTGGTGGGACACTGTGTGAAGTAGGATGCTGGCATAGATAGGCCTTGGGCCTGATCCAGCAGGGCTATTCTTTTCTTCTTATTTTCTTACCTTAGCATGCAGCAGGGCTGTTCTGTGGCTTTAAGAACACAAGCCTTAGCTGCTGCTGTGACAGTTTGACTCTTGCTGTTACTGCTATAGCTGATTCTTTTGGATCTCGCAATGGCTTTCAAAACCATCGACCATGGTATCCTTCTGGACTGCCTAAGGGAGGTGGGATTGGGTGGCACTATTTTACTGCGGTTCCACTCCTACCTCTCTGGCAGATTCCAGATGGTGTCGCTTGGAGTCTGTTGTTCAGCTAAGCGAGAACTGAAGTGTGGAGTCGCACAAGGCTCCATACTGTCTCCAATGCTTTTCAACATCTATATGAAACCGCTGGGAGAGATCATCAGGAGGTTTGGTTCTGGGTTTTATCAATATGCTAGTGACACCCAGATTTACTTCTCCATGCCAACCTCATCAGGAAATGGCATATCTTCCCTAAATGCCTGCCTGGAGGCAGTAATGGGCTGGATGAGGGATAACCAACTGAAGTTGAATCCAAGATGGAGGTACTGACTGTGGGGGGCCAGGATCCAAGAGATGGTTTAGATCTGTCTGTTCTGGGTGGAGTTATACTCCCCGTGAAAGATCAGGTATGTAGCTTGGGAGTGCTCCTGGACCCAAAGCTCTCCCTGGCTTCTCAGGTTGAGGTGGTGGCACTTTTTATCAGCTTCAGTTAATACATCAGCTACATTCATTTCTAGAGGCAAATGACCTTAAAACAGTGGTACACATGATGGTAACCTCCAGGCTTGAGCTGTAATGTACTCAATGTGGGGCTGCCTTTGTACATAGTATGGAAACTACAATTGGTACAGAATGTGGTAGCCAGATTAGTCTCTGGGACAACATGAAGGCACCACATAACACCAGTTCTAAAAGAACTGCACTGGCTGCCAATATGTTTCCGGGTGAAATAGAAAGTGCTGGTTATTACCTATAAAGCTCTTAATGGCTTGGGTCCATGCTATTTGAGAGAGCACCTCATTTGTCATAACCTCTGCTGCCTCTTATGATTTTCTGGAGAGGTCTGGTTAGGGTTGCTACTGGATCATTTGGTGGTGACCCAGGACTGGGCTTTCTCTGTGGTTGCCCCAGGGCTTTGGAATAGGCTTCCTGCTGAAATAAGAGCATCTCCTTCTCTGTTTGTTTTCAGGAAGAACCTCAAGACCCTCCTGTTCTCTCAGGCTTTTAATTAGAATTAATTTTAATAATTTAAAAAAATTGTTTTAATAATTTTATTCTATTGTTTTTATTGTCATGTATTTGTGAGTTTTAAATATTTAAAATTTTGTACACCACCTAGAGATATACATATCAGGTGGTATAAAAATATGATAAATAAACAAACAAACAATAAATAAGTATAGCATCTTTAGTCTTAGCAGGCTTAGACTTCTGTGGTGATGAAGGGCTCAGGCCTCAGGCATGACTGAAGATGTACAAAATGAATTTAGTTTTCACTCTGGTGTTTGCTTCACTAATCCGTTGTTTGGCTTCAAGTCCCAGCCACTGAAGAAGCCTTCTTCCTCTGATGTGGCCCAGACATTCTCACATAGTGATAGTGCAGTCCTAGGAGAGCTATTCTAGATTCTCAATCTGCTATCACCAGCATCCCCTGTTTTCTTTCCAGTACCAGCTCTTTTCTTCAGCCTGCCCCGGCTTCATCAATCCCTTGAAGACAGCTTTCTTCCCTTGCTCTCTTCCATCATCCTATCATCTTTGTTCCTCATCAAGTTCTCACAAGCATTTTCTCTCCTGGTGCTCTGTGCCTACCTCATACTTGGCCTTCCAGAATTCTTCTGGACACTTGACCAATCCTTATTGCACACGTGTCCATCCACAAGCCCGCATGTTTAAAGTTGTAACCTATGGTGCTATATGGGATTTGGATACCGCTGTAACAAATACACAGTAAGGGGTGCTGTTCAGATAGGGGCACAAACCATTCAGAAGAAGGGAGGCCTCCCTGCTTCCTGTTGTTGATACAGCTTGAGCCTGAGCAAGTGGATTGGGTGTGAGTGGGAGAGAGGGGCCATAAAGAGTGAAGAAGTTGCAGTATGGAATACAGGTGTGCTTTACAAGTGTACCAAATTAGTGTTCTGAACCGGGGAATAACAGGGCTCAGTGACTTCACTCCTTCTGTGTGTTAAGAGCAAGACGAATGTCTGAAAGTTGTGTCTTATGCATGTGATGGAGTGTGACAGAAACACACAAATGTCCTACACCAAATACGTTTCACACATACAATATGAGAGCATTTAACATGGCTGTGTTTGGACTCATCCCTTCCATCACTGGAACACGAGAATCACCTCTATCAGAAATGCTTCCTCCACCATGGAAACTGGAGGATGAAGAGAGAGTGGGAGGACAGTAGGAGGAATGGAAAAGGTGGATGGAGGAAGTTTCTTGGGAGAGAACAGGAAACCAACTATATTACACTAATGTTACATTGACATTAGTGGCTGCTGGTGTAGTGAGACCACAAGCTTGCATTGTTAGTTAAGTTTTCATTAAAACATGTATTTGCTACTAAAGTTATTAAATTATAGTTGCTGTTATTAAATGATATATTGATATTACTATTATGCTATCATGCTATAATGTTGTTAAATATTTCTATTCATGCATATCTTTTTCAAAGAGTATCCAGGACCTGGTTTTACTCATTTGCTCTGGCTTTTTTTAGGATGGTTTTGTGTTTGCTGATCATATGGGATTATGCTGCTGTTTTTTCTTGCCACTCATTGCTTTTACTGCAGTGTTATTATTACTGTTGCTCTAGTTTTATTTTGCGTGTGGACTTAAACATTAGGTAGTAAGCTGCCTTTGAGTTTTGCTGTGATGAAGCAGGGTTCTTGCTATATTCTTAATTCCTCTAATGTGCAATTTAAGCTGTAGGGATGAAATCACATTAGCCAATGTGCATCCAAATTGCTTCTCCTTTGCAAAATTAGTCATCTGTCCAGTTATATGAGCTCTGACTTTTCCATTTGCTCAAGTTCATGCAATTCCATTTGCATGAAACACAAAAGGTGTTTCACGTACTGCATTCCTGAACTCTACATTTTATGCTCAGTGGTTTTGGCCTAACGTGCCATGTGCCTCATTCATTAATCTCGATGGGAAATAATGCAATTAATAATGCAGTATTATTAATACTGTATTAACATACAGTATTAGAACTATTATGATAATTTGTAAAATTGCACCGTCTGTGCTCCTTTTGCATCCTGTGGGTCTGCAAGGGATTCAAGATGAAGTGACAGCAGACAGTGCCAAACTGATGGTACTTTGTTCCTTGCAGTGTTATTTGTGTTTGTGTTAAATTGTGCCTTGGTTCAGAAAGTCACATGGAAAACCACATGGAAGAAGCAACTATGAACTGACTCCATTGCATTGACAAGCACAACTTCTCAGTACTGCTCCACTTTAGCAGGCATCCAAAATCTCTGCTGAGTCTCAGCATATATTTTAACTTCAATTTTAGTTAAAGGGGTTACAAAATTCTTTGTATCCAACATTGGGCAGAGGTTTGAGGACTTACATAACTATTATAACATAAAACAGCTTTAATCAAATTGGAACTTTGTAAATTGCACAGTTTGGATCCCGACTAAACTGTTGGGCTGAGTGGAATGTTGCCAACTCTGTCTGACACAGAATTAAAATATTCTTTAAGTAACAATGGTGTTGTCTGCAAACAGAATCTGTGACACCAAAGTTGGTATGATATTCTGTGTATTTGAAGATAATTCTATGCCTGTATATTGAAGCCTATAATGATATTAATTTAAAGAAGCAGTGGATAGTAACTCCTACCAACAAGACTTAAGAGACTACAACCAACCCTCCTACAGAAAATGGATCAAATCAGCATTTTTTTTCAGTAGAAAGAAAATTTATTCTGAAATTGCAGAGGGAGCTTCTTTAATGGAGGAATCACTAACAAACAACAACAACAACAACTTATATATATTATTGATAATACTTCTTATATTTATATAAGAAGAACCTTTTCTTCTTATACTGGCACAGTAGTCTGCCCCTGCTGAGCAACCTGGAGCAGAATCCAATTGACAATTGGATCTTGCAGCTACCCTTGCCCTGCTCATGTGGAATCCTGCAGGTTGGCAAATTGCCATAAGAGACCCTGCCCTTGTCACCTATCTATCTAAATATGATATTCTTCTCTTACAGGAGGCACGGGCTTTGAAAGATTTAGAGTTGGATGGGTTTGTTGTTAATTCCCTTAATGCATCTCCCAGTGTGAAAGGTGGAAGACCTAAAGGGGGATTAGGTATTTTGGTGAATATGGGTTTACAAGTTAGATCTGTGCCTGCCCCCCGCTGGACTATCTGGTGGTGACTTCATTATTACGCTTTAAAAGGACTGAAATCCTGTTGCTCAGCATTTATATACGCTCCCCCCTCCAAGACCCACTCCCAAATTAAACCCCATTGGGAGTGAATCAGAAATTATATAGATGGGTGCATTGAATCTTACCCAGAAGCCTCAATTATAATTGGAGGGGACCTTGTATCACATAATTTATCTACTTCTGCAGTGAATATGGTGGTTGAACCTCGATTAGAAAGTGATAACTTCCCACTGATTTTAAGAATCTTACTCCCCAATGAACATTGTAGACCTGAGGAAAGGTATGTTCTGACCTCAGAAGAGGGTGATTTTGCAGTCCATGTTAGGTGGAATGAGAGAAGTGCCAAAGCTTCAGCTGACTGGTTGAATTATCCAGCTATACTAGAAATCTGCTTAGCCCTAATAGGAGGGGGCCCAGCAGATGATCAATATAACCATTTCATTAGTGAATTGCAAAGTTTTTACTTGGCAGAAAAGCTGAGGTACCATTCCAACCAGGGTGGAAGATCACAGGAATGGTTTGACCAGGAATGTGTGGTGCTCAGAAAGAAATGTGTAGCTGTCTTTAAAACCTATTAAAAATGTCCCTCAGTTGTCTCCCTCCAAGAGTTATCAGAACTCAAATAACAATACAAGAAACTAATTAAGGAGGAAAAGAGAGAGTATATTTAAAAAAAAAAACAACCCTTGCAATTGCTGATCCAATCAGTCAAGGAGAGAGACTCCTCTCTCTTTTGGCGGATTATGGCCAGAGGACTTAGTTAAACCCCGAGGAGCCTGATAAATCAAGTCCCAGGACAAGTCTGGGAAGAGCATTTTAGAACTTTATTTAATGACTCTGAGCTGGAGTGGAAGCAGGTCGACCATGATATTGACTCACTACTACCCTGGCCTTTAACTTTAATGGAGCTGAGTGGTTTGATCGATATCCAGAATGTGAGGAAGGTCCCAGGTAGTGACCTTGTCATCCCAGAGCTAATCAAAGTGAACCACAATATGTGGGCTCCTCATGTCCTTATTTACACACATTGACTGAACAGCACATATCCCCAGGGATTGGGAATTAGCGAAAATTGTTCCAGTTTATAAAAAGGGTAATAAGCATGATCCAGCCAACTCCTGCCTATTAAGTACAGTAAGCAAACTCTACACAAGGCATTTAAAACAGAAGCTACAGGATTGGCTTGAGCTTGAAGGTATACTTGATGATGAGCAAACAGGTTTTAGATCCAGCCGCTCAACTATGGACCATATTTTAGTCTTACACCATCTAACTGACAAGTATACCAGCAAGTCCAACTCTGCCTTATATGTGGCTTTTCTGGATTGCACATTTGCCCTTGACTCAATTTCAAGAGTGATCCTTTGGGGGAAAATTAAGAAATCATCATGTGGGGCCACGGTATGGCCATGTTTTCCCCTCTTCATGGCGGTAAAGCTGGGTCTCAGAGCACTTGCCCATGTGGTCTTGTGGGTCTGGCACCTGTAGCCATCACAGGGCGACCACGACCACTGCCACTGGCCAAGGCCTCCAGCTCTTTGGGCTCCCTCTTTCTGGGAAGCCCTCACCAGTCTGGCCCCTCCTCACTGGCCGGCCCATCTTTATATACTACCAAGATCTCTCAGGTACTCTCACAAGATTTGTCAGTCTTGCTGGAACTCTCATGAGGCTTCCAAGTCTTGCGAGAGTTCGCTACAGAATATCATGAGGCAAATCCCACATCTTGCAAGATATCATCATCTACAGTCAACACTATGATATCCGGCCAGGGCAGCCAGAAAGGGCAGCCTTCTGAAGTATGATGGCCCAGATTGTTCTCTAAATTTGGCGCCTGATGTTATCTTTGTGGCGATACTGCAAAGGTTATTGCTGTGTATCTTGATTTTTTCTTTCTTTCTCTAAAGTGGCATTGGTTTGACTGCTGAATAATATGTCCCCTTCAAAGGGTAGACTGAATCTTGTCTCTGGACTCATATTGTTGATGACCACAGTCATGCATGATGCCCTAATGCTACTGAGCCTGCAATGTTTTTAGACTCACAATTGACTAGATGGCGGGATATGCTAATTTACTCCTTAAATTTATGTTATAGATCTTCTGGTGCTTTCACCATACAGTATTTTAGCTGTTCCCACAGGGAATGATGGAAATGAGACATACATGCCATGTAATTGGCAACGGCTAAAGCAGAAGGCAAAGATTCTTCTTCCCATCGTATCTAGTTTCCTCCTTTATCTGTACGTGTGGAATATTTTTTCTTTGATTTGTCTGATGACATGCAATCTACAAAGAGTTTGATTGTGGGTTTTTTAAAAAGAAATGTGCAACCTTCCTCTTGTATTTTATACATGTTTTTCAGCTTTTTGCTGTCTCAAAAAGAACTGGAAACAGATAATGCTGTCAGTTGTGAAGTACTTGAATTGGTTACAAAACTGAATAGCGTATCTTGAATATTTGGGGATGGTTATTTGATTTCCAGTCCCAAAGTCAATGCTCATTCTTTAATCTAAGTGTGATAATTTTTTAAATTCCTCCAACAGGATGTAGAACCTTTAGAGAGTATTGATTCATCTGGGGAAGATTCAGATGTTTGGTCTCGTGGTACAGAATCTTCATCAGAGTCATACTGCTCTCCAGAGTTGTCTTCTTCTAATACTTTGTCTTAGAAAGGAAGTGACTCCTATTGCTCTTATAGCAATAGGAAGCACTCCCATTGCTGTAAAAGCATACAAGTTGCTATGTGCCAGTAGTGAAGCACATTTGAGGAAAAAGACTATTGGAGGAAAGCCAGACCAACTGCTTCAAGAGCACGAGCAGGAGAACTGGAGCTACACCCTCTCCCAGGACAGGGCTCCCAATGAATTCTTGAAAGAGAAGGTGGAAGGGGGCTGAGAAGCCAAGTCCCTCCAAGGTTTCTGAGAGGCTTGGATTGGCAAAGTCACAGCAGGACTGCATGTTGATTTAGCATGCCATGAAGTGGAGCAACTCTGAGACCTGGGACTCAGCATTTGAACTTGGGGAAGCCAAAACATTTTATGTGGGGAAGTGCAGGCCCTCACCAGTGCAACTCCCTCAAGTTCATTCTCTGCATGCATGAGGGCTGAGGGCCACCTCCAGCCTCAAAGGCAGGATGCCTCTGAGTACCAGTTGCAGGGGAGTAATGGCAGGAGAGAGGGCACGCCCTCAACTCCAGTCTGTGGCTTCCAGCGGCATCTGGTGGGCCACTGTGTGAAACAGGATGCTGGACTAGATGGGCCTTGGGCCTTATCCAGCAGGGCTGTTCTTATGTTCTTATGTTCATGAGCACTACAATCAGAGATGGTCAGTATCTAAAATACAAGTATTTCAAATATGTACTTTTGTATCTAAAATACTTTTCAGAAAGGTTTTTTGTATTGTGTATCTAAAAGACATGTGCTTGGGTATTTTGTATTTTTAAAATACATTGATTAAACCAAAATACATCTCAGCTAATCAGAGATGTATTTTGCTTTCTTGCTTTGCTTTCTTGCTTCAGGACCTGCTTTTTTATTGCAAGCTTCCAAGCATCCTCATGTGTGTGCTCTGTTCCTCCCTCTCTGCAGTTCTCCTGAAGTTTGAAGTCTGCTGCTCACTGCCAGCCAAGTTTGAAAATCAAAGGGAAAAGAGAGAGAGAGCATGTCCCTATGAGTAAAATGGGAAATGAGGGGTGAGGGTGGCATGGGGGGGGGAGAGCAGGAGCAGCTCCCCCATACCCTGGATTTTGGATGCAAGATGACTCCCTATATCACAGCTCACTTGCTTTGAAGTTTCTGTGCCTCCCTGTAGCTGCAACACTATAGGGATGTGCAAACCAGCTCAGTCTTGAGCCTGTTCATCATTGCGCCAGCCTGGAGCATGCCAATTCAGGGCTGGTTCAGGGTTGCTGTTGTTTTTTATTAAATGGCAGGCTTACCACCTCTGAGGCCTCAGGGGGTGCTACTGCAGTCATAGGATGGGGGACTTCAGCAGTTCCCCCTCCCACCACTGTCCTCCCCTGGACCATTTCAGCCTGTTTTTGAGCTGTTCCAGCCCTTTCTGAGGTGGCAGAGGCCATTTTAGAGGTTACAGAGATGGCAATAGAGGAACCGCCATATAGCCCATGGGTGAATGTCTGAAGGCTGCAGGTACAGAACTGATGTAATGAGGAGTTTCTTGTAATGTTTATGGGAAATGATAGTGTACAGAGAAGAGGAGTCTGCATGGTTTGGATTTCCCAAGGGTTGATATGAAGCCCAGGTGCTCCCAGGGCTGTGCATCTGTGTCACCTTAAAGGTCATATAGGTATGGAGAAAGTCCTTTTTGCTCAGGTAGTGGATGGTCTGGCTGGGCTGAACCAGTCAAGCCACAAGGAGCTTCCAGGTCTTCTCCAAGGAGGAAACATTCTCATAGTTCACTAGCAGCTAAAAGAGACCAAAACAGCAGAACACCTGCAAGTGCCTGGGGCCAGCCTCCTCTCAGTGAGACCCACACTGGCAAATGTGCTCTCATCTCAACAAAGAAGGCCACCACTCTAGGGCAATGCTTCTCTGGAACTTCTTCTTCCAGGCTGAAGATGAAATTCAGATATTCTGTTAGCCTAGTCACTGCAGCAGATGGTATTTGGAAGAAGGCCCTGAAACAAACAAGAGTTCTTTGCTTAGTACTGAGAGGGAGGCCCAGAGAGAGCTGGTGGGATATGAACCTCCAAATCCTCTCTGAGAAAACTTGGCACATCTTCTTTCTTCTCCAAGATGGTGACTTCCTTGAGGCAGTTGCAAGGAGAACCCAAGGTTTCCCAGCTGGTCTTCTGTAGGGTCACCAGTGACACCCTCTCTAGCAGTGTGCGGGCAATCTGAGCTGTTCCTCTACAGAGGCTACTATCACCAAGAAAGATGTCATATCTCCTCTAGAAGTTGTACAGTATCAAAGAGGGACAATGGAGATTAAAAGGGGGAGAAGTGTCTCCCCATCTTGCATAGTCCAGGGCAGAATCTGATGCCTCCTTCTAAAGGAAAGCTTCCATCTTAGTAGATTGAAAAGGAGGGCTAGAATCCAGGCTCTGTGCTATAAGGCTAATAATAAATAATAATAATAATAACAGAAGAAAAAGAAATAGAAAAATAACAAAATACAAAGATCTACAAATTGAAATTGAAAGGCTGTGGCAGAAGAAGACCAAAATAATCCCAGTGGTAATTGGCGCCCTGGGTGCAGTTCCAAAAGACCTTGAAGAGCACCTCAACACCATAGGGGCCACAGAAATCACCACCAGCCAATTATAAAAAGCAACTTTCCTGGGAACAGCCTATATTCTGCGGCGATATCTATAATAATAACAGCAACAGCATTGATAATAAAATTCAGCCATCCCAGGTCCTTGGGAAGGACTCGATGTCTGGATAAAACAAACCAGTCAACAACACCTGTCTGACTGTGTAAACAATAATAATATTTCAGTGATAGGAGGTTGAATTCCTGATGAAATCTTTTTAAATCAAAATAAAAGATGTAAAATAAACTTATTTGCTTGATTCATACTAAGAACATTAGTTGGGTGAAATTCCATCTGCACACATTTTAGTGAAGGAGAAATAAATGGGGGACAGATAGGGTGGTCTGAAGCACATAGATTAGAGGCTGCAGATCCACAAGAGGGGTAGGAAAGGCACCAAACAAGGTTTGCCACCTTTTGACTGGCCCTCCTCTGGGGTCCTCAACAGCAGATTGGCAATAGATACAGAAGGGGTCTTCTGAGACTGGCAGTAGTCCCCTTTTAAGGGTCCCCAGCAGCTGTCTCATGATGCCAACCCTGAAGTTGGTCCAGAGGTGAAGATTTTCCCCTCATTCATCTTTCTTAATTTCTCCCTATGTAGCTGCTATTAAAAACACTGGAGCAGAGCTAGAAAAAAAATTGGCAACTCTATGCAGAATATCTTCATTACCTCTGGTCAATGAAATGACTTTCCCCACAGCTTGTTTTTTAAGCTGTTGACACATGGTGAGACTCTACAGATCTAAGAGGACTACAAACTTTTAAAATTGAAGGATGGACTCTTGGAATGCAAAAAATTATGCAATTTCCATGCCTGCAAGGAGGATTCTGTGAGCAACAGCACTTCTCTGAGGTTCTCCTGTGAAGCTGAGGGAAGGGGCCAGGTGCCAGAGTCATGCTAAGAGGCCAAAAATGGGCCTCAGATATTAGAGTAGAAAATGGGACATGTGCCATATCCTGCCCTCCCAAAAATGCATGGGGTAAGGGCTTCCTTAATGGTGCTCTGTAGGCCTATGATGATCTTATTTACAAGGCCTACCAAGAGTTGGGGGAACCTCACCGCCACCATGTAGGCATTGGATGATGTCCCAAAGGCAACTGCTGGAGCTGAGGTGCAGCAGTTGACTGCCATAAACATTGGCAATAGAAGAAGACAATCCTCTCAAGCACCCTTCTGGAGCCTGTATGGCTGCCCAGTGGAGACATTGTGTGTAGGGTGAGACTCTTATTTTTCTGGGGAGGAAGATCTAGGTGGCAAACCTGCCCCAGGTTATACTAAACAATTTCTTCAAATATGTTTGAAAGCCACTTTGAAGTTTCAGTTTCTCTCTCTCTCTCTCTCAGGATTCAGCCATATGACTGTCAAGGCAGCTTACAAGTTGCAGTTATTATGAATAATTTTTAAAAGAAAAAAACATACATATGTTCAGCAGCCCTTAGCTCTCTGTGCGAAAGCAAGCTGGCAGGCAGGCAGGCAAGAGAAAGAAGCAGACAGACAAAGCTCCTAGCATTTATACAGACAGGATCATCTGAGTGAGGGTAGAGTGTGGAACATCAAGGGTAACTTCCTTTGAGGAAGTTCAAGCCTTTGAGAGGCTCTGATAAGCCTCTCTTATCAGCTGTTTTCGCCACCTTCCAGTCTAATATATCGACTCGATATAATTAGATGGAAGGTGGCGAAAACAGCTGATAAGAGAGGCTTATCAGAGCCTCTCAAAGGCTTGAACTTCCTCAAAGGAAGTTACCCTTGATGTCCACACTCTACCTCACTCAGATTGACTGAGGAGAACCAACCAGGGACTAACTGTCTGTTTCTTTCCTCCTCATTCACATTCCCGAGAGAAGAGAGAAACGCTGGTTAAAACAACTGTAGTGTTGGGAATGGCAGCCATCTGAAGAAGAACTTTAGGACCCAAGGAAACTCTGAGCTGGAATCTAGCCACCCTTGGATGGAAGCTGAACATAATCATGTCAGAAGGGCCCTGACTGATCAGACGAAAGATATGAGTCCTTTTCATTTCAGTTTGTTTCTATCAAGACACCTCTGGGAAGCACACAAGGCGTGCCCTCCCCTGGTGCTTTTCCTTCACATCTGTTCGTACACAGAAATATAGGGCCCTCAAGAGCTATCATGGCTAATAGCTATCAATAGGCCAATGTTCCATGAGCTGGAGTAAGTATTATGTAGCTAGTAACCACTCTCACATCTTGTGGCAGTGAATCCCATTAATTAATTATGAATTATCTGAAGACAGACTTGCTTTTGTCTGCCCTGAACCTGCTGCCAATCAGCTACCTTGGGTGAACTCCCTTTCCAGTGTAATGGGGGGGAAATGGGTGTGGGGGGGAGATTCCTATAGGATGCTCAGAATGTTAAGAGCTGCTACTGTCCTCGAAAGCCTTTGTGTTGCTAAATTAAACACCATCTCCCATGCCTTCTCCAGGCTACTAAGGAAGGTACTTCTTTCCCTGGACCACTTCTGTTGCCCTTCAGCTGAGAAGATGGCATCTTGCCAAACTGGGGGTTGCTTCCCAGTCCCATACCAGAATGATAGTATCTCAAATACTGAACCACCCTCATTTGGAGAGGAGCCTGCTTCTCCACATTGTGAAGTAAAACCTAATGGCCATGAAATGCAGATGGTAGTTGATTCTTTCTGCCTCTGGGATGGAATGAGTGATCTCCTTCCCAGGGCAGTGGGTGGTGGCCAAACAACATCAACCCAAAGGTGGGTGAGGAGAGCTGGTCTTCTGGTAGCAAGCATGACTTGTCCCCATAGCTAAGCAGGGTCTGCCCTGGTTGCATATGAATGGGAGACTTGATGTGTGAGCACTGCAAGACATTCCCCTCAGGGGATGAAGCCACTCTGGGAAGAGCAGAAGGTTTCAAGTTCCCTCCCTGGCATCTCCAAGATAGGGCTGAGAGAGATTCCTGCCTGCAGCCTTGGAGAAGCCACTGCCAGTCTGTGAAGACAATACTGAGCTAGATAGACCAATGGTCTGACTCAGTATATGACAGTTTCCTATGTTCCTATGTTCCTACAGGCTTGTGGTCTTTGTTTAGCAGGAGGGGGATTAGTATATGTTTGAAAGAACTGAGAAGACCCAACTTTTTTCTTCCTAGATGAGAAGACCCCAGGATTTTATTTATGGGATGCTGGGAGGACTCAGCTGCTCCAATGTAAAAGTCACTTGGAGGTTCTGGTCTATTTGAAGCAGCTGATGCACCAAATGCCAGAAGATCAGACCACCATGGCTGCTCCCTGGCTGCCCAATGCTGCTCTCTGTTCCACCACATGAGTACTACTTGCACACCAACTCTCCATACTGAGACCAGTCAACAACCAATAAATATTAGTCAATTGTGATGGATGGCATCATCCAGATTCTGGCTGAGTTGGAAAAGTGAAGCCAAATTTTCACCTAGAAAAGTGGAATAGTTTTACTGCCCTGTTCCAAATAGGGTTGGGGACAGAACAGGCCACTGGGGGGGATGAATTCTGGTCAGAATGGAGAACTATAGGAACTGAGTCCATCCTGGGCTCTTGGGTGTAACCCAGGCGGGCACTAACTCACCCTGTCAGTCTCTGCCTCTGATTCAGATGGATTTCTGTTGTCTGACCTTTGTAGTAAATAGACAAAGGATGCCTGTTACTTTGCAGTTGTGGCAGTCCCAAAGAAGAAGTTTCTGTGGCTTCTCTCTAGTATGATATCCTGCTCTCCATGGACTATTAGGTTTGGTGAGCCATTTATTTATGTTACTATATAGTTATTTGTAGTTATATCTGTTTCCTGCCTCCAGCCCTCTAAAGAAACATGACACCTTACAAGATTTCATAAGCCAAGACATTTACCTGCCCGCAAGGAGCTCCTGACTTTGTAAAGACAAAAAGGGAAGGCAAAAGGATCTAAGAGGGAGACAGAAGCATATGAGTGGATCATTCTGTGCAAATGCATTTATTCCTACTTGGGCTTCGGGTGAGGATGGAGGGATTAAGCCGTAGGAGCAATGTAGAGTGGGTGTGGGTGTATCTCGTGTACATTTGCCCCTCCCCCCCACACACCGAAGAGTTCACAATAAAATTGAGTGAGACTGTGTGTATATGGGGAAGCAGCTTGGGAGGGAAATTAGAGAGGGAAAGGTGGTGGTAAGGGAAGGATTCTGCACCCCTTCTTCACCTCTGCCTGTTGTCAGTTCCAAATTGCCCCCTTTCTGGGTTTGCTTAGCATGTAATTGAGGCATCAGAAGGGTACTCAAAACACTAGTAGGCATCAGGTGGCAAGTAGGTCTTTCCATCAAATATACTTACTGTCCCTTGATTAAGAGGCATTTATTTAAAAACATCATCACTGAATATGAAACTCCAGAGACCCATACAGTAGAAATGATGACCCTTATTTTGGATCAAGTGACCCCCAAACTGTCTGTTACTTTTGACAGTGTGATTTAACCCTGCTCCCCGGGGATAGACAAAAGATGAAATCTGAATTAACATCCCTTTCCCACTTTATAAGGCAGTCGTCCTCAAAAAAGTCCCCCACCTGAAATGTTTCCTGTTTTGCAACCTAAAATTTTATCCACGTAAAATTTATATTTTTGTTGCTTCTCCCTTACCCGATTATGAATCTCCTCATTCTGAGGATGAGATGGCATGGAAAGCCCTTTTTCAATGACAGAATACATCTTCTCTGATGCAGTAAGGACTCTGGTAACAATGGTAACTACCGCGAGGCCTCATTTGGGAGCCAGACCATGCCCCCTGCATCTGACATCAGGTGTGGTGGTGTGGGTAACCCCCGTGTCTGACATCAGACATAGGGGGCAGGGCAAGCAGGGCAGCAGCGGTGGATGGACACGGGCCACTGCTGATCTGGCCCTGCTACTGATTGGAAAGATTTTGACTGAGCAGCCTGGATATCAGGAAGTTGGTTTTGGGATATCAAGGAGAGTGATTTAGCACAGTGAAGAGCATTTTCCACCCTCCTAGCCATCTCTGTAACTTTATCCAAGTTTCCACTCCAGTAGAAGTTTTTCATGCAGTTTAGAGCAGTTTGTTTTCATAACAATCTGATCCCTTATCATTTCATCAGTAAAGCTGGCAAACTCACAGGTTACACTTGAGGCACCCAATGCCTTAACTCATTGATTGACAGGTTCACCAGGCAGTTCGATTCTAGAATAGAACTTGTAACATTTGGCAATCACATTCAAAGTAGGGTTGAAACTATCATCTAAGGCTTGAAGAGCAGCTTCATAAGGGTTAGTATCCTCTTCCAAGTTGGTAGGAAATGGCAAATGAGTATATAGTATGTCAGACTATGCACATATTTAGCTGGCTTTTGCAAAGGCTTAACAGCTCCAAAGCTCACCTAGCTTAATGCCAACTTAGATGTGTCTGGTGTTCCATATCAGTAATGTCCTACTTGAGAATCACCTTGGAGTTACAATAACCCAGAGGGAGTAGGTATTCCATTGACAACCCATATGATTGAAATGTTTCAGTATTTGTAATTCTGAAACTGCACTTTTGGATATTGCATTTGGCTAGTAATTGCCATCATTTTGCAAGGGGAATACAATTGTCTTGTCACTGCCATTGAGGAAGATCTACAACAGCACGGACGGCGTTTGACTTGGACTAACTGCTTTCTTATTCTCCTTTTGGGATACCACAAGACAGCTGGACCAACTAAGAGCCTTTTTGGCTGAGATAAAGGACTTTTTCCTATATTTCCTTTGGGATATTATAAGAAAGCTGGTCTAACCTAAAGTTTTGGAAATTACTTCTGGCAGTGCCATCCTGTTTGAGAATGGTAATTAGACATTGATAGTTTTCTCTTCATTAAAATAGAAAGGTTTTATTTGCATATGACATACCTGTTTACATTTGATGGTTTTCATACTGTATGTATTATCTAAGACCTTCCATGTTCAGCTTCTATATTTTATGGGAATATGCACAAATGAACTTTTATGAACTGCCCCTGGTGGCGCAGTGGTAAAACTGCCGCCCTGTAACCAGAAGGTTACAAGTTCGATCCTGACCAGGGGCTCAAGGTTGACTCAGCCTTCCATCCTTCCAAGGTCGGTAAAATGAGTACCCAGAATGTTGGGGGCAATATGCTAAATCATTGTAAACTGCTTAGAGAGCTCCGGGATAGAGCGGTATATAAATGTAAGTGCTATTGCTATTGCTATTGCTATATCTTAACCTGCATACAATCTGAAATTAAATATATATGATTATAGGATATTTGTATTCTCTTTGGATTATTTGTATTCTCTTTGGATTATTCTCTTTGAATTTGACAACATCAGGTTCAGGGATTATCCCTATCAAGACTCTGGACAGCCCCAGGGAGCAGAAACCTTGTTCCAAGGAGATCTGGGCATCAGCTGAGCTCTCCCATCTATAGTCCCGGGCCAGCAGAGTGGAAGGAGATGCCAGACTACCCTTCTGGCACGCCCTTGCTCTTTCCCATTAGTCACGTGGTCTGCTCTGGCAAGCAAACCCTAGGGAGCCTTGGGGAATCCTTTCTCAAACTGAGGGTTGCTCTGGCTCAGAGGGATCCTGGTGCCTGCTCTCTGGCTAAGGATTTAGGCCCAAACCCAATGCTTCCGGAGACTGCACCATGGACTCAGATGGCCCCTCTCCCTCTGCTGTTTTTAGTTATTTTACTATTAAAATGTATAACCCACTCTCACAGAAGGTCCGAAAGGGCTTACAAAGCAATACAAAGCCATCAGTACCAAGATACGAGAGCCAAATGTATCGAAACGAGACAATGCACAAGCAGAGAACTTAGACCTCCCAGGAGGATGTGCAGAATTAAGTTTGGATTGGTGGTTAATTCATTGCTTATATCTGTTCCCAGCAGAGTATCTCAGAAGAGTCACAGTTTGATTGAGAGAGCAGGGCAAGTCAGTGAGGTAGATATCTATGTGTAGACCTGTCACTCATTCCAAGCATGAAATCATCAGTGAGAAATTGTCATGTCATGGATCTGTGTCCCTACCCCCATTTGGGGAAGAGTTGGATAGTTCAGCAGATGATGAGCCAGGCAGGGTGGGATGTTCCTACAATCCAGACCACAGGTGACCCTTCACCAGCAGGATTCCCACAGGAGGACAACTAGAGGCTTCATCTCCACCACATCTAAAGGTTACAGCCCTACCTTCATCCTTTGACTCTGGGGAGCCACCTGAAGACAAGCTAGCCCTCCTAAAGGTCTCTGGCCCCACCAGAACCAGCATTGAGGAAATTGGGCAAGGGGGAAAGTTCCCTTTAAGCAACTGAACAATCCCCAGAGAAGGGGCGGGAGCAATACACTCTATCTGGGCAGCATTGAAGCCTACACTCCAAATAAGAGGGGACAGCCAGGGAACTTAAAGAAAAGAGCTTAGAAAACAGGGCCATTGGAGTTTTGTGTGGAGTTTCACAGGGAAATGTATGAGAGAGCCTGAAACAAGCCCCCTTGATCACAAAGGAGCCCATAGCGAAGAGAAGGTAAGTACTACTCCCCTCTTCATATTCTTGGGAAAGAAAGTTTAAACTGTTCAACAGTAGACAACTGTAGCTTTCAAACCTGCAGCTTTCAAACCTGCAGCTTTCAAATACTCTAAACAACCAAATGAAGGTAGAAAACAGGCAAGGGTGGGGCGCTTCTGAGTGTATTCTGCTCAATGTAAAATGTAAAGTGATGCACATTGGTGCAAAAAAAAACACCCCCAACTCCACATATACACTTATAGGGTCTGAGCTGTCAATAACAGACCAGGAGAGGGTTCTTGGGGTCATGGTGAGAAGCTTGCAGGAGAGACAAGACAACATCTGCTCCCAGGTAGACCCCAGGTAGACCCCAGGGTGTGAGACTGGGTGCCTGCCTGTTTGCTTGTCCTGCTGCCCCCTTGTCTGTTATCTGCCCCCCAGGACTGGTTGCTGTGCTGAGGTGAGGCCTTGCAGGATTGAGGCCGGGGAGGAGGGTGACTTGGCAGTTTCCTGCATTCCAGCTGCCTAGAATGCTTCTGCCAGTGGCAGAGGGTCGCCCCTTTGGGGGAGCCACTTCGGGGGACAGCGAGGGCGAGGGCCAGGTCTCTTGGCCTAGGTATTTGTATGGGGGGGGCATTTAATTGTGGAGCTTCTGTTTTAATTTGTCCTGGGTGAGACATTCTTAGAATGTGTCTGGGCTTAACTGGAGATGGGGAGACAGAGGGCATCTCCACTGTCTGTGGGGCGGCCATTCTGGTCATGGTGGGGAACAGAAGAAGTAACGTTGGCAGGTCAGCGGGCCGTTACAGGGGAAGGGGACTTGGAAATCTAATAGCTGTTTCCCCTTCCGGCTGTCCTGCCAGCTCTTTGACCTTGGGGAGCAGTGCCGATCATCCTTGGAACCTCACCTTGCTCCTCTGTAATGCCAGGTCAGTCCAGAACCAATCAGAAGCCATCCATGATTTGATTCTGGATGAAGGTGCCGACCTGGTATGTATAACAGAGACCTGGCTGGGGGAGACTGGGGGCCCAGTGTGGTCCTGTCTTCTTCCTCCAGGCTACTCTGTTAAGGAGTGGGTGAGGGACCGTGGGCAGGGAGGTGGAGCGACCTTTCCCTTACCAGGATCCCTGTTAGAGTGTTGGACCATATCGAATGTATGTACTTAAGTCTGGGGACCAGGGATAGACTGGGACTTCTGTTGGTGTACCGATTGCCCCGCTGCTTAACAGAGTACCTAACTGAGCTAACGGACTCGGTCTCGGACTTGGTGTTGGAGTCCCCCAGGCTTGTGGTGCTGGGGGATTTCAATGTTCACTTTGGGACCAATTTGTCCGGGGCGGCCCAGGAGTTCATAGTGGCCATGACGACTATGGGCCTATCCCAAGTGGTCTCAGGGCCGATGCACATTGCTGGTCACATGCTTGATTTGGTCTTTCACTCTGATCAGGGTGGTGTTCCATGGGTGGGGAATCCTGTGATTTCCCCATTGTCATGGACAGACCACCATCTGGTTAAGGTCAGACTCACAATCGCTTCCCACCTTCACAGGGGCAAGGGACCTATTAGGATGATCCACCCGAGAAGGTTATTGGGTCCAAATAGGATTTCAAGAAGCTTTGGAGGGATTTAGTGTTGGCTCTGCTGGTGATCCTGTTGATGCCCTGGTGGAGAATTGGAACAGCAAACTCACTGGGGCAGTAGACATGATTGCTCCTAAACGTCCTCTCTGAACTGCTTCAAAACTGGCCCCTTGGTATACGGAAGAACTACGGGGGCTGAAGCAGCGAGGTAGACGACTGGAGCGCAAGTGGAGAAAGACTCGGCTTGAATCTGACAGATTGCAACATAGAGCTCATTTGAAGACCTATGCTCAGGCCATACGTGCAGCAAAGAAGCGATTCTTTTCTGCCCGTATTGCATCCACAAGTTCACGTCTGGCGGAATTGTTCAGGGTTGTGAGACGGCTAGTGAGTGCCCCTCCTCCCTTGAATCAGAATCTGGAACCATTGATTACCCGCTGTGATGTGTTTAATGAATTCTTTGTTGAAAAAATCTCTCGTATTCAGGCCGACTTAGACTCCGTCTCCACAATTACCTCAGTGTCTGATGTGGAGGTGTCCAGCGACTCCTCTTGTGTGATTAAGTTGGATCAGTTCCAGTCTGTGACTCCTGAGGATGTGGACAAACTGATTGGAATGGTGTGGCCTACCACCTGTTCTCTTGACCCTTGTCTGACATGGCTTATATTATCTGGCAGGGGGGTTGTTGTAGAAGCCCTGGTAGACATTATAAATGCGTCCCTGAGGGAAGGTAGGATGCCTCCTTGTCTTAAGGAGGCAATTATTAGACCGCTTCTGAAGAAGCCTACCCTGGATCCCTCGGACTTGAACAACTACAGGCCTGTCTCCAACCTTCCATGGCTGGGCAAGGTAATTGAGAGTGTGGTGGCCTCACAGCTCCAGACAGTCTTGGAGGAAACTGATTATCTTGACCCATTTCAAACTGGCTTTCAGGCTGGCTGTGGGGTGGAGACTGTCTTGGTTGGCCTGATGGATGATCTCCAACTGGCAATTGACAGAGGAAGTGTGACTCTGTTGTTCCTTCTGGACCTCTCAGCGGCTTTCGATACTATCGACCATAGTATCCTTCTGGAGCATCTGAAGGGGTTGGGACTTGGAGGCACTGCTTTGTGGTGGTTCCGCTCCTACCTCTTGGGCAGGTTCCAGGTGGTGTCCTTTGGAGACTGCTGTTCTTCAAAAACTGAACTTTTGTATGGTGTTCCCCAGGGCTCCATCTTGTCTCCAGTGTTGTTTAATATCTACACGAAACCGCTCAGAGAGATCATCAGGAGATTTGGTGCTGGGTGCTACCAGTATGCTGATGACACCCAAATCTATTTCTCCATGTCAGCATCATCAGGAGAGGGCATAACCTCCCTAAATGCCTGCCTAGAGTCGGTGATGGGCTGGATGAGGGATAACAAACTGAGACTGAATCCAGCTAAGATGGAGGTACTCATTGTCCAGGGTCGGAGCTCAAGAGATGATTTTGATCTGCCTGTTCTGGATGGGGTCACACTTCCCAGAAGGAACAGGGACGCAGTCTAGGGGTGCTTCTGGATACAAGCCTCTCCCTGGTCTCCCAGGTTGAGGTGGTGGCCAGAAGTGCCTTCTATCAGCTTCGGCTGATACGCCAGCTGTGTCCGTTTCTTGAGGTGAATGACCTCAAAACAGTGGTACATCTGCTGGTAACCTCCAGACTGGATTACTGTAATGCACTCTATGTGGGGCTGCCCTTGTACGTAGTCCGGAAACTACAGCTGTTCCAGAATGCGGCAGCCAGGCTGGTCTCTGGGTCATCTCGGAGAGACCATTTAACTCCTGTATTGAAGGAGCTACACTGGCTGCCGATATGTTTCCGGGCAAAATACAAGGTGCCGGTTATAACCTATAAAGCCTTAAACAGTTTGGGCCCTGGGTATTTAAGGGAACGCCTTCTTCTGCATGAACCCCACCGCCCACTGAGATCTGCTGGAGAGGTCCATCTGCAGCTGCCACCGGCTCGTCTGGTGGCCACTCAAGGACGGGCCTTCTCCGCTGCTGCCCCGAGGCTTTGGAATGTGCTCCCTAGTGAAATAAGAGCCTCCCCATCTCGGACAGCTTTTTAAAAGTCTTTAAAAACACATTTCTTCACCCAGGTTTTTAATTAATGTTTGAATGGTTTCAATGCTGGTTTAAAATATTATTTTAAAATTTTAAAATTGTTGTAATGTGTGTGCCCCCCCCCCATTTTTGTCTTAACGAATGTTTTACTTTGTTTTAATTCTATTGTAAACTGCCCAGATACGTAAGTTTTGGGTGGTATTAAAATGTTTTAATAAATAAATAAATAAATAAATGGTGGACAGCTCGTTGCAAGTGTCTACTCAATGCGTGGCAGCTGTGAAAAATGCTAATTCCATGTTTGGAGTCATTAGGAAGGGGGTTGAAAATAAAACTACTAATATGATAATGCCCTTATACAAAACTATGGGGCTACCACTGTGTGAAACAGGTTGCTGGACTAGCTGGGCCTTGGGCCTGATCCAGCTGGTCTGGTCTTATGTTCTAGCATTCAGAAGCACTCCTCATGTTGCAATACTCAGCTCTTGTTGATTCATGTTTGGAGCTAGCCAAGATCCTGAAGCTTTTGCCCTTGTAGCTGTCCAATGGATGTGTCCTTCCTGAATGCCTGCCATGCTGGTGACCCTGGCTCAGTTGGGAGAGAAATTCCCTCCAGAGATGCAAACTGATTCGGGTCTTATTGTCACCAATAAGCTGAGAGAGGATTAGGGCCAGTGGGGTAAAAAGAGGGGCCAGGGAGATAGCAGAGGTTAAAGAGGTGAGAGCACAGAAGGGAGAAGATCATAGGGGTGTGCACGGAACCGCAGAGCTGCGGTCCGGCACTGGGGTGGGGGGTTCCACACAAAACAGGGGGGGCTTTACTCACCCCTTCCATTAAATTGTCGTATTTTTTCTAGTAATCCGGCGGCAGGGTGCCGCCCGCTTCAATCTACTCTCAGTGGTCCTCTTATCCATAATCGGGGTGGCAGGATTGCTCCCAGTCCCTGCCGCCCCTTCAAGCTGTCCCCCTCGGCTGGCGGCCGCCCCCTGAAGCTTCCCAGAGGTCCCCCGCCGCCCCCTTCTTTCAAAATCTGCCCCATTATAAAGAGGACGGCAGGAGAACTCCCTGCCGTCCCTTTCCCCCTTGCCGGCTAGGCTGCAAATGGCTTCTAGGAAGCCTTTCGCGCGCCTGCGTGAAAGGCTTCCTAGAAGCCATTTGCAGCCTAGCCGGCAAGGCAAGCGAACGGCAGGGAGTTCTCCCGCCGCCCGCTCACTAAAGTAAAGTAAGTGCAGGGTGCATGCACACTGCAGTTTGGAATGCAGAGAAACCCTCTCAGAGAGACTCCAAATTGCCTCCTTGGTTAGAATCCTGAAATCCAGAGAGAGCATTTTAGGAGAGCACTGAAAACTGGGATAGAGGATGGAAGAAGACAGGAACGGTATCTTTTCGTTGGAGACTGAATGAATACTTGCTGAAAAAAGTGAAAATTGTGCAGAAAGCCAAAAGGAAGTTAAAGGATTATTTCAAATTGAACTTAAACCAAGGAATGGACAATAAAACAGTTTAGGATGCAGGAAAAGTGGTTATGAGAGGCTTTTTTATACAACAGAACGCATACCTTAAAAAACAAAGATGATTGAAAAAAGAGGGATTATTGATGGAGATTTCAAAAAAGGAAAGGGAACTCCTATGGACTAAGGATAAACAGAAGATTATTCAAGCCATTAAAAATCTTCAGCAACAGCTTTCTATGTTGCTATTAAATGAAATTGAACGGAATTTGAAATATGTGAAACCAAAGACATTTGAATTTGCAAATAAACCAGGCAAGCTATTGGCTTGGAAAATTAGAAGTGAGAAAAAGAATAAGCACATATCCAAGATATCAACAAAAAATGGGCTTTCCTATGTTGAAAGGGAAATAAAAAGGGAATTCTTCAGATATTATTCTGAATTATATAAGGGAAACAAAGTAGAAGATATAAAAATTGATAAGTTTCAGAAGACACAAAATATTCCACAACTTTCCAAGGATCATATAGAAATTATGAATGCACCGATATCAATAATGGAAATAACAGAAGTAATAAGCCAAAGCAAAGTCAATAAAGCACTAGGGCCTGATGGATTACCAGCTTCGTACTACAAGTTGTTTAAAAATCAATTATCACAGCCTTTGCAATGGATGATGAATGATATTTTACAAAGAGCAAATATGCCAGAATCTTGGAAGTATGCCAACATTGCAGTAATTACAAAACCAGATCAAGACTTAATGCAAGTTAAGAATTACGGCCAATCTCACTGTTAAATAATGATTACAAACTTTTTGCTGACATTCTGGCAAGGAGAATGAAGGTTGTACTAAGAGCTTTTATTCATGAAGATCAAGCAGGCTTTTTGCCAAAAAGGCAATTAAGAGACAATGTGAGAACAGTCCTGAATGCACTGGAGTACTATGAAAAACACAATGATAAACAAATAGCTATGATCTTTCTGGATGCAGAGAAAGCATTTGACAATGTTTCCTGGCAGTTTATGTGGAGACTACTGGATGCAATGGGTGTTGGCAAGAATTTCACCAGAGCGGTTAAGATAATATATTTGGAGCAATATGCTAAAATTATTATAAATGGGGGACTATCAAATAATTGCAAAATACAAAAAGGAACAAAACAAGGTTGCCCACTCTCCCCATTACTTTTTATATTACTTCTGGAAGTCCTTTGTAGAAATATCAGAGAAGATGATCAAATACAAGGCTTGAAAATAGCGAAGCAGGAGTATAAACTTAGAGCCTTTGTGGATGATGTGGTGTTTTTTCTAGAAAATCCATTAGAGAAGATTGGAAGACTCTTGGGGAAAAAAGAACAATTTGGCCAAACGAAGGTGTTGACAAACAATATGGACCAGAAATCCAAGGATAGACTTTATGAAATAAGTGAATTGAAAGTGGAGAAGAAAATTAAATATTTGGGTGTCTGGTCGACGAACAAAAATTCTTTGTTGTTTTTAAATAATTATATCAAAATATGGAATACAGTAAAAATTGATTTGCAAAGATGAACTAGAATGAACTTATCTTTAATGGGAAGAATTTCAGTTGTGAAGATGAATGTTTTACCTAAAATGTTGTTTCTTTTCCAGACTATTCCTATAATTAATACATTAACCTGTTTCAAGCAATGGCAAAAGGACATAACCAAATCTGTTTGGCAAGGGAAAAGGCCAAGAATTAAATTTAAAAATTTAACTGATGCTGAAGAAAGAGGTGGTCTTACCCTGCCGAACTTAAGGTTGTATTTTGATACTGCTTGTTTGACGTGGTTAAAAGAATGGATAACATTAAGAAATCCCAGAATACTTGGTATGGAAGGATTTGATAGAAGGTTTAGATGGCATTCATATCTGTGGTACAATAAAAGTAAAGTGTATAAATTAAAGACTTTCTCAGTCACTATGTAAGAAGGAGTCTAATGGGAGTGTGGGTAAAATAGAAAAAATGGCTGGAATCTAAAACTCCATTATGGGTATCCCCGATTGAAGCTTTGGCATGTAAAGAGATAAATATGCAATCTGAATGGGGTACCTATAGGGACTTGTTATGTTTTCAAGAGAGGGGCTGTAAATTAAAAAACCCAATCGAAGTACAAAATTTAGTTAGTAACTGGTTTCAGTATCATCAGCTAAATGAAATTTACAAGAAGGATCTTAAATTTGGATTTGAGGACCAATTGTTGAGATTCGAGAAGGAATTGTGTGAAAATGACGAAAAATTAATCTCTAAGATGTATAAGTTGTTGCTTTTGGAGGAGACGAGATGAAGTCGTTAAAACGACTATGATAAAATGGGCTCAAGATGTGGGTCATAATATAGAGATGGCAGCTTGGGAAAAATTATGGAAAACTGATTTAAAGTTCACTGCATGTTATACTCTAAAAGAAAATTATTATAAGATGATGTACTGTATAGGTGGTATTTGACACCGAAAAAATTAGCATTGATGTATAAAAATGTTCCAAACAAATGTTGGAAATGTGGACAATGTGAAGGAACCTTTTTTCATATGTGGTGGTCATGCGGGAAGGCAAAGGCCTTTTGGGATATGATATATAATGAGTTGAAGAAAAATATTTAAATGACATTTCCTAAGAGGCCGGAGTCCTTCCTGCTGGGAATAACGCAAGGAGAGTTTTCTAGAAGAAACTTAACATTTTTTATGTATGCAACCATGGCAGCTAGAATAGTATATGCGCAGAAATGGGAGGATAATAAAATGCCTTCAAAATAAGATTGGTTGATAAAAATTTTGGAATATGCTGAGATGGCAAAACTTACAGCACTCATAAGGGATGAAAACTTGGAATGTTTCAAAGAAGATTGGTAGCCATTCTTACTTTATTTAAAGAACTATTTTTCAAATATGGACCTTTCAGCAGGGTTTGAAATTTAGTAATAACAGTTGGTTGGGTAGGGTAAAATCAAGTTTGCAATGTGGACTATATGTGTTTTGAATTATTATAGCAATGGTAGATTTGTAGAACTAATATGAACCATGCAGATTGGTGAGTGGGAAGTCAATATTTACTTAATTAAATATAATTTGACTGTTAAGATATTGTAAAAACCAATAAAATTTTAAAATGCAAAAAAAGAAAACCACGATAGAGGGAGAGAATTTGCAGCACTTTGCAAGACCAGCAGTCCCCAGGTCCTTGTCCTCCACAGTGCTGGTAAATGAGCAGTCTACTGCATGGCTGAAGTGAAAGGTGATACTTGGCACTTTTTCGCCAGTGGGGGATGCTGTGGACTGGCCCCATTTCCCACACTGAAAAACTAAATGTCCTATTCTACAACTGCTGTATATGCAACACACACACAGAGTCAAGCCCTTGCTTCCCACCCAAAAAAGTGCAAAGACAAAGAAGGTCACTGAATGAATTGAGGATTTGGGGGGATGGAGTCTATTTGAGAATGGAGAAGGAGTCTGGATATCAACGCACAGGATGGAGAGAGGAGAGAATAGAAACTGAAACCAAAGGTGACAGAATTTAATCATGCAGTCCTGAGGAAACCTTTTCCGGATGTATCCTCCATTGTAGAAGGGAAACACCTATCAAGGTGGCAGCAGGCCATAAGAAAGACCCCCTCTGGGAATATGAAGTTCTTGTACTGTGGGTAAGACAGGCATGCGTGCGGAATGCAAACAGTGCAGCAAAGAAATGCAAGGTCTGGGTGCCCAAATGGAACAGCATTATGAGAAGTGTGCACCTACCTTCTAAAAATTAAACCTACATCTATCTCTAAATATAACAAGAATGTACTCTTATATAAATAGTTGATAAAATGGAATCTTCACGACTAGTAATTTAAATTGTGATTTGAATCATTACAATTCAGACCTCCTGTGAAGCTATTTAAATCATGATTCAAATCAATTTGGTTAAAATCAAATCAGCTCTGGGTGCCTGCACAAATTGAGGGGCATGAGTTGAGCCTTCCACATTTCTTTTGATTTCCATCAGAAATGGAGAGATGATCTTTGATGATCTGAAGTTTCAAAACAATGCACTACAACACATTTGGGGATTATGAATGATAATGATGTTGTACATAATGAGGTGATAGATCACTTTTGTTTTCTTGGATTCTTCTCAGTCTTCTAATGGGTTATGTGATGTCAACTAGCAGAAAGTCCCACCAGGAGAAGAAGATGAATTAATAATGTGGGATGATTGAACAATTAACAGTAGAATTAACAATGAGGATGGACACTCAAGAAGTTACACTGCATCACTTTTTGAGGGGGGTCATTTCCTAAGGATGGTGGGTTACATCATGCAGCATTTCATTCCCAGTTGTTTTATGTGGTTGCAGCTGGACGCGGAGGCCACTGGCTGACATGATTTGCAGCTTTGATCATGGGGACACTCCATTCAGTGCTACTGGGGATGTACAGGCAGCCCCGGCGCTGTGAAAAATGAAGGGTGTGCAAGTGCACTGCTGCCATTATTCCCACCTGCCTCAAGCGGGAATAACTGCTAGGGATGTGCGAACATGTTTGATGTTGAATGTGTTTGGTTGGACAGTTCAGGATTGAACTGAACCATCCCCTGTTCAGTCTGACCCCGGACCAAACACGCCCCAACTGTTCAGGGGTTCACGGATTTATTTTTTTTTAAAAAAATAATTGTTATTTTGTTACTTACCCCCTTTGGGGTAGTTGTTGGAGGTGGTGGGGGGTGTGTCCATGGAGGTTCCCCCTCCCCCCACTGGCCTATCTTGCAGCCCAAACCAGCCCATTCGGTCACCTCTTCGGCCCGTTCAGGCTTTCACCCTCTGGCGTGGTGGCCGTATTGGAGGCCGCCGCACCTGCATTTGGCATCTGTGACCCAGGCCACCCCACCCCCACTGCCTCCAACAACTACCCTGAAGGGGGTAAGTAACAAAAATTATTTTTTATTTTTTTTGGGGGGGTGATCATGAATTCCCCCCACACTGGACCGGGGGGGTGTTTTGGGGGGGTGCTGGACCAAACTGGCCCAGTCTGGTTCGTGTCTGGTCCAGACTCAAATCAAACCAGGCCACCCGGTTCCATGCCCATCCCTAATAACTGCAGGAACTCTGTGTGCATATTTGGTTGTTGGGAACTGGGTTGGGACTGCCTGTGCGTCTACAGCAGTCCCGACATAGAGCGTCCTCTGCATGACAGAACACTGCTTATCGTCATAACCAGGGCCCCCAATCCAGCTGCGATCACATGGAATAAGTGGCAGCCGCAGGTGGGCATTCTTACTCACTCCCAACACTCCAGCTAGCTCACTCAAGCAGGCTCAGATGCACACTGCAAAGGAATTAAAGATTCAAAGGAATTAAAGAAAGAAAGAACAAATATACATAAGACCCCCCCCCCGAATTATTCATAACTGAAATGATATATACACCCAAACAAGAGGGGAATGGAGGGGGAACCTTCTTCTAAGGATATAGCACTTCAGAATCAACAAAGTTCTTTAAAATTGGACCACATTGTAAATAATTCCTCTACTTTACAACTTGGCAAAAGAACTGCCTTAAAATGTTTGTATGAGGAGGTATATACTGTAAATAAAAATGAACATAACAACCTTGTCCAAACAATGCTAAGGAACAAACATCCATAACAGATGTTTGCAAAGGAGCAGGGATGGGCCCGGACCGGTCCGAAGGCCATTGAAAAAGCCTCTGGACCGGTCCGGACCGGTCCGGACCTGGGTGGTTCGGTTCGGGGTGGGGGGTAGCTTTAAGAGCGGCGGGAGGGTTTACTTATCCCTCCCGCCGCTTTCCCGCTCTGGCGCCGTAATCTTAAGAGTAATTGGGGTGGCAGGATACCTCCCTGCCGCCCCTTCCCCGATGTTGCCGAAAAACCGCCCAGGAGTGCTTTGCGCGCGCGCACGTCACAGAGACGTGAAGCACGCGCACAATGTCTCTGTGACGTGTGCGCGCGCAAAGCACTCCTGGGAGGTTTTTTGGCAACATCGGGGAAGGGGCGGCAGGGAGGTATCCTGCCGCCCCAATTACTCTTAAGATTACAGCGCCAGAGCGGGAAAGCGGCAGGAGGGATAAGTAAACCCTCCCGCCGCTCTTAAAGCTACCCCCCACCCCAGTGCCGGACTGCAGTTGGCAGTTCTGTGCACACCCTTACAAAGGAGGAGTAAATCTATCCTTCTAATGTTGCCTAACAATACTTTTGGCTATTCTTCATGCTCAAAACATTCATAATTCTTGAGACAAAGATAAATTCTATATTTGGGGGATATAAACTAAAAGAATACGAACTTCTTTAAAACCAGTGGTTGCTGTACAGTACTATTAACAATCTTTTGAATTTTTGACCAAACTGACATAACAACACGGCAGACCCTAACCTTTCTCAGAAGTGTCCCCACCTCTAACTTGCATCTTCAGGATTTGGGAGTCTGCATCCCATCGGTCCTAAACATTCTCTGCACTGTGTCATAAGTACAGAAGAAAAGCTTCTGCTGCAGAACCTCCTGCTGATGCTAAAGCAGCACATTTCACGACCTTTAGGGCCATTGCCATTAAGGTAAAAGGCTGAGGGAGCTGAACTTTCCTTCACTCCATTGTAGCTCTTTGTGGTGGTCCCTGGTCTGCTCCTCCGCCTTCCGCCATGACATCATCTTCCATCATCACATTCCGCTTCCGACATTCTTCTGGCCCCTACCCCACAACCTGCAGGTTGCCATAGGGACCGCAATAAACAATTCCGCATCATTGCGCTTCAGTTGTCCACTCCCTAACTGACTCTCCAGCGGTTAAGGAGTACAGACACCAGTCTGCTTTCACCGGAGATACTATCTTGTCTTCTTCTTGTTGTCCAGTTGTCTTGTTAGAACGTTGACTGTCATCATGGCAGGTAGGAAATGGCACTCACCACCAGGAGAATCAGTGGTGATTCATTTTGGTAGATTGTGCCCTGTGTCTCCGAGGGGGTCCTATTGGGGTCACATTTTCCTTGGTTTCCTCTCTCTTACTTTCTACCACACTTTCCCTTTCCAGCTTGTTCTACCTTCTGTCCAAAGAGGTTTTTCCTTTCCCTAGCATTTTATTTAGTTCATTCTTACCTCTAAAGGCCTAGCCTCTATGCACCGTCCTTCTGTGACCTTTGCCTCCCCCTTCTCTCCATGTTGTGCATGGTCACTCCTACTGGCAACATTTAGACTGTAATTTCCTTGGGGCAGGGAACTGTCTCTTGCCTGTGCCACTTTGTAAGGAGCCTTTGATGATTCCAGGTAAGAATGAACTAAAGCAAGAAAGAGGAGGGGAGTGCCCTGCTCACTGAGCAAAGAGGCACCTTTTAAATGCGGTGATTCTCTTTACTGAGCAGGGGGAGAGCAATTGGCCCTATCCAACCCCAGCACAGCATCCCTCTAGTGGCTGTTGCTGGTGTCTATCTTATATTTCTTTTTAGATTGTGACTGCCCTTTGGGGACAGAACACCATTTTATTTATTTTCATTTCTCTATGTAAACTGCATTGGGAAATTTGGTGAGAAGTGATATATAAATATTTGTAGCAATAGTAGTAGTGCCCTTGAACTGTAACAGGCAGGGGCCTTTCTCTAGGTCTGGAGGTGGCATAAGAAATTTGGAGAAAAGGAAGTTACTTTAGCCATGGGAGTGTTCGGCAAGAGGTCACACATTTGGCAAGATTTTTAATGGAGTTAAAGGGGGTCTCGCCATGCATCCCCCAGGTCCCAGGCTCAGTTCTCAGCATCTTCCTTTAAATATCCCTCAGATTGAGAAAGAGCCCTCTCCCTGGCCTTGGAGAGCACTGTTGGGTATTGCTGAACATCCTGGGCTAGAGACCACCTCGTCCATGGCAGCTGCACACACATCCTCCATCTTGTCTGGCCACAGGCGGGGTTGGGGGGGTGCCTCTTGGCTTTATGGGGAGAGGAGGCAAGACTGGATGGGGAAGTGATATCAGGGGATGGGAAGCAATGGGGTTCTGGGGGAGAAGAGAACAGCAGGAAGCCCTACAAGGACTAGGGCTGGCTGGTTTGAGGGCAGCCCCCCTGCTCTGAGGAGAGGGATGCATTGAAGACTTCCAAGGCCAAAACCAACTAAAAGGTCAAGACTGCCAAGGGCAATCCCAACTGATTATGTAAATCAGGGTGCCCTCTTCCTTTTTCTTACAGATGAGTCCACTGAGAATAGGCCATCTGCTGGCTCAGCCTTTTTGACCGTGAGCTCAGCAGGGAAAGGAGGAGGTTCGCCAAGCAGCTTCTGCGACACACCAACGGCGACCATTGGCTCCACCTCCATGTGGTCAACTGTCTCTGACCTCTCCCTTCAGTCCATCGAAGGGAGGGACAGCAGAGACCACAGCGATCCAACACAGGGAGACCTTGGGAAGCCACAGCAGGAGCACCAGTTGCCTGGCTTGCTGGCGGCATTCCCCTACCATCTCCCCAGTCCCTTCTTTGGGCCTCTGGCCTCCAGCCTTCTCACTGCGGGCCCCATGGCCCAAGTATTTGGGCATCAATATGTGCATGCCATGCCAAGCCTGCAGCTTGTACAGCTACCACCTCCAGAGCCGGCAGAGATACAGGCACCATTGTGGGGGGCGGGATCCTGTCTACAGACATGGAATGCTTGTCCCCAGCCCTCCTGCTGAAAGAACATCTCTGGCACAGCCGAGCAGGGCTGTCCCAGTGCGAAACAGGAATATGGTTCTGCTGGTCCACTGGTTGGAATCAGAAGGCAGCATTGCAACTGCTGCCACTGGGGGTTTTTGCCCAGCCCTTCCAGATCAGCCCAGGTGGCAAGCCAACATATTCCCAATGCGTCTCCAGAGGTTTGTGCTGATGTTTGGGAAAGGGGCATCCTTCCACCTAGGGCTCCCTGTGTCCTTCCCATGTGTCTGGTGCAGGCCTTCTCTTGGGGGCCATGGTCTTCAAAATATCTTCTTGGGAACCCTGATGCTCCCCAGGGAGGGACAAGATCAGGAAGCATCCCTTGGCTCTTTGCCAAGATGGTCAAGAATACTTCCCAATGACAGCTCTCCTACCACTGCCCCTCATCCCTTTAGCCCTGGGGCTGCATTTCTAGAGTACACAATCTGCTCCTACTCCATGCAGGGGGAGACTCCTTGCCAGGCCAGGCCATAGGAATAGAGCCTGCATCCCGAAGCATAGCCCAGAGTTTTTGGAAATGTCCAAGAGTTGATCACTGGATGACTCAATGTCTGTCCTGATGTGGAATGTTTGAAAGCTGTCTTCAGATGAGAATTCCTGCTCCCCTCACCCCACCCCACCCCACCCCATCCATGACTGTTTGAGCCCCTCAAGGAGTCAGACCTGCCCCCTCCCCTCCCCCTCCCTCAGGGCTGAAATCCACCACCTCCCCTTAGCACATGGCAGGGCTGGTTCTGGATAAGATCCTGACCCATCCCCTGGTCATCCTCCATCCTTCTCTTTGATTCCCTCCACTGGGCAGCCATAAAAGACCAGCCATCAGCCACTGGCCATCCAACAGCAGGAACCTCCAGCACCAATTCTGTCCCTCAGCTGGGTGATCTCTTGACTGTGCTGCCTGTGCAGTTAGAACCCAGGATAAAGATTCTAGAATTGGAAGTTATCAGAGGCGGGTGTACACTATTGTGGGTGCAGAATAGTCCCATGTCTGGCCCCAACCAGCCCTTCTAGAACCTTGTGCTAAGGGGGCCCAGCAATGGAGGTCTGATATGGGTTTGAGGGAATGCCACTCCCTGAGCATCTGACCCTTGGGATGGGAAAAAGCAGCCCAAAAAGAATGAACCCAAATCCGGGCTTTGGGACCCCATTGCTTTGCAACTCTTGTCCATTGAAATATTTTCATTAGTAGAACTTGCCTGGTAGTTACAGACTTGGTCAGTCTTTTCCCAAACAACAGACTTCTCTTCTTCCTTTCTAGCAGGGACTCAGGAGCGCCATCCACCATCTCCTCCCCAGCTGGAGGGTCCAGGAATGTCCAAGGGAGACAGAGTACATCTCACTGGGGAGATTTAGCTGCCCCACAAATCCCCTCAAATGCAGAAGAAGCTCATGGTTTCCAAGGAGCAGTTTCTTCCTGAAGGCCTCTTCCTGCCTCATCATCCAGAGCAAACCAAAGACATTTCTTCTGGGAAAGTGCCCTCCAAGGAACCTGCTTCCCACTTGGTACACCCAGGAAACAAAGACAGCAAAAGGGCCAAGCCAAGGGTGCAACTCTTTGACTTTCTGCCCCCCCATTACCCCTCTGCCCAAACACCCAATGACAAATAAAAAGGGAAAGGCCAGCTCAGAGGGAAGTGGGCTGGAACATCCCTGAGCTAAGAAATGGGAAGAGGGCAAGAGCAGGGACAGAAAGAGTGCCTGCACCAAAGGTGCCAAGGGGGAGCCCAAAGCCTGAGGGGAAGGAGAGATCTGGGGAGAAGGACAAAGCACCCATTGACCAACAGCAAGGGAAAGCCTTGCAGAGGATTCCCACTTGCAATCTGGAGCTGGCCATCCAATACCATCAGCTGGGGAAACCAGCAGGCACCAAGCCAGGTCACAAGCAGTTGAAAATGCCTCAGGTCCTGCTGGGAAGGGGGAAAGCACGGCTGCTGCTACTACCTGAAGCCGAAGCTGGGAACAAAAAGAGGCAGAAAGTGGGGAGAGAGTCAAGTGGATCCACCCAGGTGGGAGGGCCAGCTGTGCCCCCACCTCCAAGGAGCAGCCTGGCCCAAATGATGCAGGGCTCGGTGCAGGTGTTCCATGCCCTGGGGGCCCATTCTGTGCTGCACAAGAAAGACCTCCCAGCTAAATCCACCAGTGCAGACATAAATCCTGGACAGAACTTGCCCGAAAAAAGACCAGTGATGTCTGGGGGAAGGCCACCATGGGGAAACATGGCCGAGCCTCCACCAAAGCCTTTGGGAGCCCTGCCAAACAGACCAGCAGGGAAGGCACCACCCAGTTCGATGGCAAGGCCATCAGCCATCCCGATGGCCAATCTTCCGCCTAGGTCATTGGCCAGCCCACGATCAATGCCAGTGTGGAAGCCACCGGGATCCCATCCCTTCATGCTACAGCCCTCCTCCCTTTCACAGGCTCCCTGTGGGAATACGCAACAGCACGGTCTTGCTGGGAGGACATTTGGCCAGCCCCGGCCAGCCCATCAAGCACAGCCACAACCTTGGGGTCCCAGAGCAACCCAGCTACCATCCCTCCTTGCCCGCCAAACCTCCTCAGAGCAGCAGGTCCCTCCACCTGGTCCCCAGAGCACTACATCCTCAGCAGAGCAGGAACTTAATGGGGCCAACATCCCCTGGAGGATGCCCCCTCCCAACCTGGAAGTCTCCTGGCCAATTACTGAGGAGCAATTACTGAGGAGCCCGTCTGGGAGCTGATGTGACGTCAAGCTCAAAGAGCAAGGGAGGAGACGGCTCAGTGGTCATCAGCAGGCCAAAAGCAATATTTTGTAGAGCAGGAGAAGGAAATGATCACCTCCCTTAAGTATGGTGACCCCTGGTGTCACTGAGAGGCAAGTCTCATCTCTCACTGGTGTCCTGAGCAGCAGTACAGATCAGGACTCCCCTGTCACTGGAGATGGCCTTGTGGTGAGCAGGCCCTGTCAGGCCCTGCTTCACCCTTCCTCATGCCGCCCTGATAGGGAAAGCTGGTATTCTCCTTCATGTGCAATGATCAAAATCCTGTGTTCTTCTTTCCTTGATTGCCGGCAATGGACAGGAAGGGACTCCTGGTCTTTTGATGGTTGGACGGATGGCGAGTTTGGGCCTGGTTCTACCTGGTTCTACCTAGCAGAAGAGACCTCATATTGTGCGGGCCTGCTGTAGATTGACAAGATGCCTGACAAATCATAGTTCTGTCAGAAGCAGCTGTTGAAAAAGGGGGCAGGGCAATTAACCCTATTTGTAAAAGGTCCCGTCCTTTCACTTCCTCCTTCAGCCGACCCTTTAACGGTCCGATATTCCTGGATTCCATTCTTTATCGCAGCACCTTTTAAACTGCAGGAAGAACAGCAATGTCTATAATCCATTTTATTATAAGCTGTTTGCTTTATCTCAGGGCCTCAGAATTAACGTTCTTCAATTTCTCATGTTTCTTTAGTCTATTTTATGTTAGCAATGGATGAAAAGAATTCAGGTTACTCACATTATATTACACTACCCCCACCCACTCCAAATATGATCTCAAGCCTTTATAACTTCATTTTTAAAATCAGTAGATCTTAGCATTTTACTTCTTATATTCTGGTGTTGATGACTTTTAAAATGATGTTGTTTTAAAATTAATACAGACTGGGTTGAGGGTTCTGGTATAGAGGTTAAGGCTAGAGTTCTGCATCTATGTTGATACTAATATTTCTTTCTTTTGTATTTTGCTTAGGTCCTTTTGTGAACAGCCAGACAAGCATCTCTCATTTGGGATTCTTGGAGAAGATTTCACTCCATAATTTCTCCTTGGGAAGAACCCTGAAATCCAGGGAGGGTTTCAGTTTCTCTTTAGGCTAGTACTGAAAACCCAGATATAAGGAGAGCATTTGCAGCACTTTGCAAGGCCAGCAGTCCACGGTTCCTTGTCCTTCACATTCCCATGGAATGAGCAGCCTGCTGCGTGTCTCAAGTGAAAGTGGGTTCTGCACTACTTCCCCGGTGGGGGGGGGTTGGACTGCGGGGTTCAAAAAACCCTCAGGCCTGCCCCATTTCCCACACAGAAAATCTGAACCACCAGCTGCTCATGCTGCTGCCCCCCTGGAAAGAGAAAGAGGGTCCTGGCCTCTGGATGGAGCTCACCTCTTCAGCCCACAATATGTTTCGTTTGTTAGCACCACTTTGGGCTTTTTCTTGTTAAATCCGTTGAGTTTGTTTTATGTTGGAGACTTGTCTCCTTAGTGTTTGTGACATAAATCCTTGAATTAACTCTCTACAGTTCCTGATTTCTCTAAGAAATATGGCTTTAGGTTTTCATTGTATGCTCCTATTGCTCTAAAAAAAATTTATATAGAGAGATTAACAAGTTCCTTCTGACTTCATGCCTAGTTGATTCTAAAGCAGACAATATAACGGTGGTCATTGTATGAAACAAGTCATGTTTCTGGGGATCAGGGCCCAAACCCAGCGCCTCCAGTGTCTGCCCCATGGACTCAGCTGGCCCCTCCCTCTGCAATTTTAGTTAGGAAAACATGTCATCCACTTTCCTTTCAGAGAAGGCCCAAAGAGGATGGCAAAGCAATGAAAAACCACCAGGATTTTGATATGAACTGAGTACCCAGTGGCTTGTGAATTGGGGGGTAATTGGAACATGGGATTCCACTAATTCCCCACCTGCAAAGCAGTGGGGTCAAAATGAACAGAAGAAATGAAGGTATGTAATGAAGATACCAAAGAATCTAAACACTTCAAAAATACATTAAAAAATATACTGAGTACCCCAGTGTGTTTGTTTGTGTGTGGGGGGGGGGTGTAGTTGACACATGGCAGTTGACAGTTGGCATTGTCCAATGATAGTCAAAATGAACAGAAGAAATGAAGGTGTATAATGAATCCTCATAGGGATTCATTATGAGGAAAAGTTATTAGACACCAAAGAATCTAAACATTTTAATATTCCTAGAAATTCAAATGAGTAACCCACTACCTTGTGTGAGTGTGTGTGTGTGTGTGTGGGGGGTGTAGTTAGCACATGGCAGTTGACAGTTGGCACTGTCCAGTGACAGTCAAAATGAACAGAATAAATGAAAGTGTGCTATGAATCCTCATAGGGATTCATTATGAAGAAAAATTATTATACACCAAAGAATCCAAACACTTGAAAAATAATGACTGCACATTTTGCTCCATAACTCCACTTCTACAAGGGCTAGAGCTTAGCTTTTTTAAAAAAATCAAAGCTGGGGATCTGTGTTAGAGTTAGGATATGGCAAGTTTGAATCCCCATTGTTTCATATGGCGGAAATCTTCAAAATCAGTAAACACTAAAAAAATCATGAAAAATCAACCCAGTGTCCTACTGCCTTGAAATTTGGATGGTAGGTGCCACCCATAAGGACCTACTCACCACCCAAATATGGTGCACCTAGGACCTTGATAAGTGGTCCTAATTGGTCTGAATACAAATCAAATCAAATACAAATCAAATCTGGGGTGATTTGGAAGGGGTAGATTTTGATACAACACAAATTAGGGGTGATTTGTTTTAGGCACAAATCAAATTTAAAAAATCAATTTGTGCACATTCTTAGTATATATTCTTTGGCCTTCAGAGCTCAGGCAGTGAAGAATTATAGTCTTCTGCTTTGCTGGAGTAAAATCAGAGATCTGTAAAGGTAATTGCAGAAATAGGGCCTCCATTGTTTCCACAGAAGAACAGATTCTCCTGGAGTGGACAAGAAAAAGGTGGTGGTGAGATCTGCACCATACTGCTGTGGCCATCCAGTGAACAACAGAGTCCATGACTGATAAGGAAAAGTGCTTTCAGGGTTAATGCATGTCAGGAAGATAGAGAAACAATCAGCAGCAGCAATATTAGAATGCAGCAGTTCAGGAATGTAGGCCCAGTAATGCAATGAAATGAACATACAGGAACCTTCACATGCTTTGCAGGCTCAAATTCATAGCTCATTCAAAATCTCATCACTAAATGTTTTATAGCTGCTTCCCTCATAAACACAAAGAAGCTATTCCCACAGTCAGTAGCGGGCTAAGGGAACCTAGCCCACTATCTACTGATTGTTGGAATCACTGGGCTCACAGGCGAGCCCGGTGTTTCCAAGGCAGCTAGCCTGCTTAATTCCCCCTCCCCTTAAATGAAGTTAATGGAGTGAGCACACTGTTAACTTCATTTTTTTTTGCTCATGTGCCACCGCGCTATGCGATGACACACAAGTGCAGCCAGCCTCCTGGCCTCAGGGGTCTCTCCAGAAGGCCTTCATACTCCCGTGGGGCCCCCAATGCCCACAGCCCCCACTGACTCCATGACAGAGCCGGTGGTCATGTGGGCAGCTGATCCAGCCACTCAGGGCTTGGAGGCTGCTCGTCTGTGGGGAGAGCAGGCTAAGCCCGCTCTCCCTGCAGACCCGCCAGAAGCTCTTCTCACCGATCATGAGAAGAGCTTCAAAGTAGTCTTAACTTGGTTTAACTAAGACTTTAATCAGAAACAACTCAATCTCCCCCATTCTTCTTTCCCCTTCCTTTCCTTTCTGACTCCACCCCCCCCCCACACACACACACTCTCTACAGGATCTCCAGAGGGACAAACTTCTAATTAACAAAACATAAAAGATTGCTAGATAGAATGCAAAATAATGCATTCAAAAGATAGTCAAGTATTATCACCATTATTACTACCACCACCACATTCAGCAGAAGGTTTAGAAAAAAACAAGAGAGAGTACCTTCATGCTGTTTTAAAGATCAAGGCTTGTGGCTTAAACTAATTACAGATTCTGTCTGGCAACAAAAGTTTTAACTCACGTCCAGACTTTTGAAGAAATGCTTTACAAGTTAGCAAAGTAAATTTCAAAAGATGTTGGTGGGCAAAAAAGTTAGCAAAACAAGTCAGTTAAAAACAACAACAACACCTTTATTCCCAAATGTAAGTCTTACAATGAAGAACAGTTACCCAGAGACTGGCTTGTTTGGAGTCCTACCAATCAAGCACTGTATTGTTTACCATGTCCGTTATTTTCTGAAGGCAGACCATGACAATGGCAAAAAGTGAAGAGTATGCACCAAATGTGAAGAAGAAAAAGGACATGAGCTATATAACAAACTTCCAAAACATGAAAATGAACATGAGACTTACTACTGCCAGTGGAAGGAACTGCACCAGCCACTGTCAGGTGGACATGGAGTGGACAGTGAGTTTCAAAAGCAACTATTTAGAGAAGCAACAAGACAGAAAGAAATATTGAAAGAATTGTTGGTTGTTACCTTCAAGAAGTTTAGCATTTCAAGGAGATAATAATCGGTTTGCTGACCTACACAAGAGCCACTTCCTTGGTGCTCTTGAGGTAATAGCCCATTATGACAGCATCATTCATGACCATTTGGCCAAAGCCAAACAGAAATAAACAGAGGGCAAAATGATGCAAGGAGAGACATACTTTCACCAGGTAAGAATGTGCAGAAGGCCATCCTTTCAGAGAGAGAAAAGGCTGTTTTCTATTCTATCATGTGTGATGATAGTGTTGATATCTCTCATCAAGAACAATGCAGGGTTTGCAGGGAGGAAGCCCTGAAGAGCTCACCTCCCCACAGATGATCTGTTTGTTTCCCTTGGGTGGGCGGATCAACCACCCAGACGATCACCAGCTGCTCCCTTAGCACGGTTTTGCACATACGTGTGAATAGCCTCTACGTGTTGATATTTCATTCGGTTCACGACAAAGGTACTGGTACATTTAAAATTAAATAAAGGTTTCTTGAGTGTATCAACTTTGATTTAAAAAATGGAGAACAGATAGCTGAAATGTTAATTGCCCGCTGGAAGCATCAAATATCCCTTTTCATGTCTGTAGAAGTCAACACTTTGATAATGGCTCTAATAGCTCAGGAAAGATAAGAAGTGTTCAGGCCTGCATTGTGTCCCAACTGAACTTGCTGTGTATTCTTCTAGTGTTCCCATTCACTAAATCTTGTACGTGCTGCAGTGGCATGTCCTGAAACATTACATTTTTTGGTTATGTGCAATAACTTTTTGTGTTTTTCACTGCTAACCCTGTGGGGAACAGGATTATAACAGATAAGCTACACTACTCAGTCAGATACATGCTAGAATGCATGTGTTGATGCTTTCTGTCCATTCACAAAGCATCTTCCAGGTATTCTGCAAGCACTAGAATGTGCTCTTGAATTAAAGTTGACACATGAAGCTCAATAACAGTTAGAAGCCCAGAAAAGTAGTTCAGCTCATTTTCCTGCCTTTTGTTGGCTAGCTTTTGGTATGAAGTTCTTTAAAGTATTAATGACACAAACCAGATTTCACAAACCAGAGCAATTGGAATCAGAGACAGCTCTCACTGCATATATTATTGAAGAATTCAAATAAGCTAGAGATCAGTGGTCCCAAATTCTACAGAAAGCATGGTTTGTAGCAGAAGGCATGGAAATTTTGCCACAATTGCAAAAAAAAGAGAGGCAAGAAGTGGAAAGAAGAACTTCATGATCACACTGCTCATGATAGAACATGAGGAATCATGTTCTATCATATCTGATGATGATTCAGAATCTTTATTCAGAAGGAATGTTTTCAGTGCAACTTTGGGCAACATTATCTGTGAATTATAGTGCAGATTCAAAGCAATCAATAACATTTGTTTATGCTGGTCATAGACTGAAAAAAAGACTTGGGGGGTGGGGAATAACATTTGTTTTACATTCCTTTCAGTTCTAAAATATGTGACACTCTAGATTGATAAATAAATGTTTCTAAATGTCTACCTTGCAAGTATCCTACAGATCTTTCTAAAGTTTCAGATAGCACTCATCAAAAACTGCAGATGTACTACTATGGAACAAAAATAATTAAGCTACCTTTCTATTTTGTCTATAGGTTGGGCAAGGTGATTGAGTGGGTGGTGGCCTCTCAGCTCCAGGCAGTTTTGGATGATGCAGATTATCTAGACCCATTTCAAACTGGCTTTCGTGTGGGCTATGGGGTTGAGACTGCCTTGGTCAGCCTGATGGATGAACTCCAACTGATTCTCAACAGAGGGAGTGTGACTCTGCTGATCCTTTTGGCTTTGCTGCTTTTGATACCATTGACAATGGTATCCTTCTGCACCACTTGAGGGAGGTGGGATTGGGTGGCACTGATTTACAGTTGTTCTGCTTCTACCCCTCTGGTAGATTCCAGATAGAGTCGCTTGGAGACTGTAGTTCTGCAAAGTGAGAACTAAAGTGTGGAGTTCTACGAGGCTCTATCCTCTTTAACATCTACATGGAACTGCTGGGAGAGATCATCAGGAGGTTTCGTGCAGGGTGTTATCAGTGATGACACCCAGATCTACTTCTACATATCGATATCATCAGGAAATGGTATATCTATCCTAAATGCATTCCTGGAGGCAGTAATGGGCAGGATGAGAGAAAACAATCTGGTTGAATCCAAATAAGATAGAAGTACTGGCTGTGGGAGGTTGGGACCCGAGATATGGTTTAGATCTGCCTGTTCTGGATGCGGTTACACTCCACCTGAAAGATCAGGAACGTTGCTTGGGAATGCTCCTGGACCCCAAGCTCTCCCTGGTTTTTCAGCTTGAGGCAGTGGCCAGGAGCATCTTTTAACAGCTCCGGCTGATACATCAGCTATGTCCATTTCTAGAGGTAAATGACCTTAAAAGAGTGGTACATATGCATGTAACCTTCACGATGGACCGGAGATTGCACTCTATGAGGGACTGCCTTTGTACATAGTCTGGAAACTACAATTGGTACAGAATGTGACCACCAGATTGGTCTCTGGGACAACACGAAGGGACCATATAACAACAGTTTTGAAAAAACTGCACTGGCTGCCGATATGTTTCTGGGTGAAATACAAAGTGCTGGTTATCACCTATTAAGCCCTTAATGGCTTGGGTCCAGGATATTTGAGAGAGCACCTCCTTTGACATAATCCCTGCCGCCTGTTATGATCTTCTGGAGAGGTCTGGTTTCAGTTGCCACTGGCTCGTTTGGTGGCGACCCAGGACCGGGCTTTCTCTGTGCCTGTCCCAGGGCTTTGGAATACGCTCCCTGCTGAAATAAGAGCATCTTCTTCTCTGTTTGATTTCAGGGAGACCCTCATGACTCTCTTGTTCTCGCAAGCTTTTAATTAAAATTAATTTTAATAATTTGTTTTAATAACTGTTTTATATTATTGTTTTTATCGTGCCTTATGTATTTTAATCTGTGTTAAAGTCAAAAAAGTTACAAAGTAGTCAGCAATGTCTGATGTGATTTCAGAATTAAAATAGACTTTTTCTTTATGATTCCTGAGATTGTATGTCTGTGGGATGGTGTGAGCATGGGTAAGCAATGTATCAGTACATCATCACAAGGGTTCATGGCAAAATTTCAAAGTCCATCACAACGGCGTTTGTGATGCACCTAATTCAGTCCATTTCAAATAATGTATTGCAAAAGAAAGGGAATATATTGCAAGAAATTATTTCCTCTCTTATATGAAACAGATCCAATTAGCCCTGTCCTTCTCCACCACCTTTTTGATGGTAGCACTGCTGAGCAGAATTAGAGGACAGCACTGGAATCGGAAGCATGGAGGTGAATTAGATATATTGTGGTGACTGATGGGCAATGGGGAGCACCTGGGTTTGGGTGGGAGGAACAATAATCACTTGGGTGCCCAGAAACGAAGGCAAGTGTGTATCAGTTCCCAAGTGGTGGGAAACTGTCTCTTGGAGTCTAAGGCATGCTTCCCTGGCCCTGCCTCCTTCACGAGGGTGGTGAGGACACAATCGGATCTGTAATGTAACATCATATCACATGACATCATGTAATGTGAGTCACATGGAGCTGTCACTCAAGCTGATGATGATCAGAGCCTGTGAAGTGTCTGTAGCATAACATGGTTGTGCAGACTCATATAGGGGCCCACCTTACAAAGAAAAGATACTTCGGTCCTGTCCATAGACCCTACTCTTACTTATTTGCCCTGGGTAATTTAAGCCATGGGGGCAGCTTCACACCTTAGGGAGTCCTTGAGGGATGATTAATTTGCAAGTAGTTACACTCCTCCTGAAAGATCAGGTACGTAGCTTTGGAGTGCTCCTCAATCCAAAACTCACTCTGGTTTCGCAGTTTGAGACAGTGGCCAGGTGAGCTTTTAATCAGCTTTGGTTGATACATCAACAATTCCCATTTCTGGAGGCAAATAACCTTAAAACAGTAGTAATATGCTGGTGACCTCCAGGCTTGACTACGGTAATGCACTGGAAATGGGGCTGCCTTTGCACGTAGTTTGGAAACGACAATGGGTACAAAATGCAGCCGCCAGGTTGGTCTCTGGGACATAACAGAGGGTCCATATAACACCGATTCTAAAAGAATTGCACTGGCTGCCAATATGTTTCCAAGTGAAAGACAAAGTGCTGGTCATTACCTATAAAGCCCTGAACAGCTTAGGTCCATCCTCATAAAATACCTCTCTTTGCATTGGTTACACACCTGCCCTTTCTTCAAATCCCCTTGAGAAATTCCCTCTGTAAATTTTAATAGCAAATATTCACTGACAGTGAGAACATTCTGTGAGTGTTTTCTATTTGGCATCAGCATGGACAGCCAATTAATTTTACAGTAGCAGTCAATATTTGACAAAATCTGGCAACCAGCATGCAGCAGCATACAACATTTGACAGTATCTTATACATAACAATCAGTATTTTATATCACCAGACAGAAGATTTGCAACGATACTGAATAAATTTTGGTACTAACTCCATTCATTTAAACAATCAGGAAATTGATCCCCTTGAATAGACCAAAACAGCTTTGAAATTCAAATGCCAAATATTGATGTCAAATGTCAAAATTAAAATCAGATTTGCAAAATTTTAAAATACAGTTAATAGGGTGAAATATTGTTTTAGATCTAGGTCAAAGCATAGCATGCTTAAAAAAAAGATTCATAGCAGAATGCCAATACAAAATACAAAAAGCACCTTACAAATATGTAATGCCTGCTTAAGATAAATAAATGGTTATATATAACAAAGAGGTTAGATTTCAAGTACCTTCCAGCTACAAGTATAATTTAAATAAAAGAAACAGAGAAATTGTGTAATTGATAACCTTGGAAGTGAATATTCTAATATTTAATAAATAAGACCCAGTTTTCTACAAAATTATTTATGAGTATACCTTCCATCTTTCTTGTATAACAAGTCAGCATTCCATACTCTATGAAGTCATTCAGAAATAGAGGGAGACTTGTGAGCTTTCCATTTTGCTGTTATGCAAAGCCTAACAGTCATTACAAGACCGGTAACTAATTTTAAATCCTATACAAAAACTAGGTCAAGTAACACCACTTTAAATTATATGGTATGGAAGCCAGTTACTTCTTCAATCTTTATCAAGATTTCTTTCCCAAATTTAACTGGACTGTTCTAAAAATATGAAATATTCTTTCACACAGTGATTTGTAGATTTAATCTCCAGATAGAGCTCCATAGCTTTGGTGTGGTTTAGTAACATTTTACCAATGGACAAAATCTTCTGTTTATATTTTGCACCACCAACAACTTTGATAAATGTGTCATTCAGAATTGTTCCTGGTCAAAGTCAGTTTTTAATACTAAAGGTGGGTTTGCATGATCACCCTGAAGTTGGTAAGCCGGGAACCAGAGGCTCCCAGTGAGGGCATTCTTCTGTCAGACATGTTGTCTAAACCTGCCCAAGTCCAGTTCCTGAGCTCTCCACCCTACATTATTTTTATTTTTTCATGACTTCCATAACCAGCATTTAAATTTGGGTGGAGAATGTCGAGTAGAGGAACTGGACTTGGGAGGATTTGGATGACAAATCCGTCAGGAGCACACACTCACTGGGAACCTCTGCTTCCCGGATTACTGACTTCCCGTCAATCTAAATAAAATTAGCATCACTGACTGAATTATTTAAATCTCCCAGCTTTATAGCATTTTAACAGCGGAATACCTTTCCCTTTAACTCTGGTTAGATTAGCTGACTCTCTGGATATCCTACATCTATACCATGTATACAACAAAGAAAGAAAAAAGTGGGGGGGAGTTAACCATTGTTATCCCCCAATGTCAGGATGAAATATGGAAGAAATTGCTTAGGATGATCTCACATATTGTGGAAGTTTCAATAATGAATCTTGGCTGGGCTTCAAAAGAGAGACAGTTCTGAGGGAATATCCCTCTCCCTGATGAGTCTAAATTCATTCCAGCTTCTAGCAATTTGTGCCAAACAATCTATCCCACATAAATAGAAGCACCGTTCTCTTCAGATATTTTCTACTTGGCTCCTGGAGATTTTTTTTAGAGCCAACACAGTCGGTATTAAGTATTACAATGAAAGGAAAGGAGCGTCATTTTCTGACTCAAGCCCACCTCCTTAGCAACATTTTTGGAAAACAGACTGATGTTTCAGAACAGGAATTATGGTGATATAGCATGGGGGTGTCAGAGAAAGGGGCCCAATGTCTTGTGTGTGGGTGTGGTCAATTCAGTTCATGCACTCATAACTTCAGTTGAATAATCTTTCTGCTAACTCTTCTAAGCCAGGCCTTCACAGCTTGTGAGCCACCAAGCCAAACAAAACCTATCAGTTGCTTGACAACCCACCTGTTTCCCCCCAGAAAAGAAGGCAGCATCCGTGTGTGAACAAGCTCTGGTAGGCACCATGCATATTTGATGGGCTGTGTTTGGCTTGGTGGTTCACAGATTGTGGATGCCAGCTGTAAGCCTTAATTACCTCTGCTGAATCATCACCCCGGAATGCCATACAAACAATCAACTGACAACTGCAGGCACATTTTGGCCACCCATGCACCCTGATATCCAAGGAAAGCACCATTAGTTCTCCTCCCTCTATTTTTTGTGAAGACTGCAGTTATTCATTAGGGAAGATTAATTAACCAACCCACTAGCATTTGGAACATATGTACTGATAGTGCCATATAATTAATTATAAATGATTGTAATAATCATTTTTAATCTCATGAGTAATAATAATCTCATGCATTTTCCCAGTAACCTAAATCAGGAGATATTTAAAACAGATTGCATTCCTAATACTTCTCAAGCAGTCAGCAGCTATTTAAGCTTGGAAATAGTCCCTCTTTATATAGGATGAGACGGGTACCTTTCTTGAACACTATTTAGCACAACGTTCTCTCTGCAGAATGGACAGTTAATCATGCTGTGTGTGAGAGTAGAGATGGGAAAGATGGCAATTGATTTGCTTAGACAACTCCTCATCTTTGACTTCTCTCCAGTAACTGCTCTTATTTGGTGTGCTCCAACAAGTCTGTGCCTTTTACTGATTGCTGCCGCATTTGGGATGTAGGCTGTGGGTTTTTTTGTTTTGTTTTCTATTAGCTGTTATTTGAGACTAATAGAAATCCTCATTATTTTCTGCACCATCCAATTGAAAGAGTCAATTAGCCTCCCTCGGTGTTAACATTCCTTGTAGAAAGTCACTGGCAAAATTGCTCCTGACGGTTTTTGTTTGGATAATGTGGCCCAGTCATTTTCAAACTTTCAATTTTATTTATCATTTATTCTATTTTAAACATTTTAACCCACTTTTCCATTTTAAAAATAATGTTTAAGGTGGTGTACCAAGTAGGGAAAGTCACAGTAATAACATAATAGCAATACAGATACAACATCAGGGCATCTTTTTGACATCAGTCTTCTGAGGAACTGATATGCATCTATGATCAGATCCCTGGATTTGGCAAAGAATTTCAGGGCCAAAAGTTAATTCACCTGAAACTAGACAGGACAAAAGCATCTCACCATTGTCTTGCATGTCTAATCTATCTATCTATCTATCTATCTATCTATCTATCTATCTATCTGTCTATCTATCTATCTATCTAGATATATATCTCTCTCTCATGGGTGTGACCAGGAAAAATGTGTCCCGGCAGCCCAGCTGATTGGCTGGGCTGCAGGGGCACCTGATTGGTCCTGGTGCACCCAGGAGAATTGCCTGGCTGGGCGGCTGCGGAGGGCCAGGCAGCGGCGGGCCAGGCAGCGGCGGCGGGCCCGGCCACGGAGGCAAAGCGGTGGGCCCGGCCACGGAGGAAAGGCAGCGGCCAGGCCGTGGCGGCGGGCCAGCTAGAGGCACAGATGTTCTGTGCCCGGGCCCACTAGTACTCCCTATATCAACATTCCCATATTGCATGGGAGGTGAGCACAGATGTGCGAGTATCTTTCAAGGAAGCTTGTACGCTATTACTGACCTCCTCATTAGGGATGTGCACGAACCGGTCCGGAGGCCATGTTAGATGCCTCCAAACCAGTTCGGAATTGGGCTGGTCCAGCGGGGGTGTGTGTCTAGCTTTAAGGGCGGGGGGGTAGTACTTACCCCTCCCGCCACTTTCCCCCCTCCGGCGCTCCACTCTGGAGCAAATTTTTAGGGGTGGCAGCGTTCCTCCCTGCCGCCCCTGGTCCTGTCGTTGCCCGGAAAAAGGGGAAGTTGCCACCACGCATGTGCCTGTTGCGGCGCGCACGCGTCCGTCACTGCCATGCGCATGCGCGCCACACACATCACATGTTGCGTGCACATGCAACGTGTGACGTATGTGCTGTGCGCGGTGGTGGTGGCAACGGACGCATGAGTGCCGCAACGGGCACATGCGTGGTGGCAACTTCCCCTTTTTCCAGGCAACGACAAGGCCAGGAGTGGCAGGGAGGAATGTTGCCGGCCCTAAAACTTTGATCCGGAGTGGAGAGCCGGAGGGGGAAAAGCGGCAGGAGGGGTAAGTGCTACCCCCCGCCCTTAAAGCTAGACACCCCCCAGTGCCGGACCGCACCTCCGTAGTTCCGTGCACATCCCTACTCTTCATGGAAGAACCCTGGATAATCTTTCAAGGAACTCATGGTTCCCCCAAAACAGCTTGTAAACTACTGGCCTGCAACTGAGCCAACATATTGAAACTGTACAGCACAAAAACCCTGTGCATAGACATATTATTTATTCATAAAAACTCATGACACATCTCAAGCCCCAAATGCTCCTTCATCAATGCACCACCTTCACTCCCATATGTATACTCCAGGTGATATTCATAGGTTAGGAAGGACTCAGGGCTTACTCCCAGAAAGGCCACACCCTTTCCTGCCTGAATGTGCTGCTGGAAATCCTCCTCATGAGTAGGGCTTTCTGGCTCTTACTCCTCCTTCAGAGGAAACCCATCTTGTGGCAACTGCCAGGCTGCCAAAGGAGCACCCCTCCGCATTGCCTGCAGGCCTTCCTGATTGTGCTGTTACCTGTGGGTTGGAGGACTGGGTGAGTCCTCCCTAGAGGAGTGTGGGGCAGTTGTAGAGGCTAGGGAGCCCCAGAATTGGGGGGGGGGGGACTTTGAGTGTCTGTCCTCTTCTGGAGCAGAGCCAGGGTCCTCAAGGGTTCTGAAAAGAGCTGAGTTATTCCTAGGTGTCTGCACCTCTGGAGCTAGTTCTGATTCTGTGAACAACCTGGAGTCAACAGTGGGTCTCTGAGACTTGTTGGGGCTGTCTGGCCATTAGGGAGCAGGATGATCCTCCATGGCACTACTGGGGAATGTCTCCTTATTGGACAAGGAGTCCCCTTCCTCTGGTGGGATGTTCAGGGAGTCAGGACCAATTCCAAAGGTGGTCCTTGACATGCTCAGACTGTGATCTACCCTTATGTAAATTATTTATTGCTCATGTTATATGCCGCCTTTCATAAGGCATCCCAAGGCAGTTTACAAAAGTTAAAATACAATAAAACTCCATAAAAATTACTTTTAAAATCTTAAAATCAGTTAAAAACCATAACCCCCCCCCCAAAACCCCCAAAACTCAGCAACCATTAAAAAAGACAAACAGAAGCAGAAGAGCTGAGAGTCCTGGCAGTCCCTAAGGGATAAAAGCCTGGACAAACAAAAAGGTCTTTCATTGTTTTTTAATAACAGCCACTGATGTCAAAGAGTGGACATTCACTGGGAGAGCATTCCAGAGCACGAAGGCAACAACAGAGAAGGCCCTGTCCTGTGTGCATGGCAACTTAGCCTCTCTCAACTTCGGCACACAGAGCAAACCAGGTCCCAAACTGTTAAGGGCTTTAAAGTGAGCAGAGCCACCATTGTACAAACAGGTACAAATAATCTGGGCTGCAAATGTAAAGGGACGCCGAAGCCTACAGGGAGGCATGGCTAGGGCTCTACCATATATGCAGCACTTGGTCAAAGCAGTCAAACTAAACCCCACCAGATTATGATCTGTCCATGACAAAGGAGTTATATCAAACTCCCCCACCTGCAGATCATTCAGTTCCTGGTTGGCAAAAAAACCAGATTCACTGTATGTCCTGCCACATTAGTAGGACCTGATATTAGTTGAGATAGGCCCATGGTTGTCATGGCGGCCATGAAGTCCTGAGCATGGACATTGAAGTGCCCCAAGACAATAAGCCTAGCGGAACCCAACACCATCTCCAATACCACTCCCACCAGCTCAGGCAGAGAGATGAGGTGCAGCGAGGTGCTCAGTACACCAAAAGAATCCCTATCCTATTTCATGGACTCGCCCTCAGGGACAAACACTCGAAATTGTAATATTCCCTAAAAGGGCATCTGGAGAGGGGAAGGAATTCCTGATAGATGACTGCAACAACTCTTCCCCGACCCTCAAGGTGAGGCTTTTGTAGGATCATGAAACTTGGAGGGCAGAGCAGGGAAAGACCCACTCCACCAAACTTGCCCAACCAGGTCTCAGTCACACATATGAGGTCAGCATGCTCATCCACAATTAATTCATGGATGAAAGATGTTTTCTTTTCCCCATTTACTGACCTGGCATTCAACAGCAAAAACTTACTCCTTGAGAGAGTGTCCCCAGAACCCCCTGGAGCTGCAGGATTGGGAGAAGAGGCGGGAAAAGGAATAGGCCTCAGTTACCTAGACCATTTCCCCCTGTAGTGACATGTCCAACTCCTACCACCATATTTCCCTCTGCCTGCCACCCAAGAAATAGCCGCCCCCAGACTACCTCAAGTCCCCTGCTTGCCCAGGCAAATGCTTAACACCAACTCGTACAGGTAGACAGTTTAACAAGTCAGAGTTTAAAATGTTTTCCCAAGGCCACACAAAGCTCAGGTCATTTTGCTCCCAGACCATCCAGAAGAGAGAAGCTGCAAGTGGAACACTCCCCACAATTCCTTGCAGGCCACAGGCTGTTCTCGCATGCTGAGAGCACAGGACGGGACCCTTTGTGCTTGTGCCACAAGGCTCATGCCTCTGCCTCCAGGTGTTCCCTTATGCTTGCAGAAGGCTCCACCCACAGCTACCCTTCCTGCCCATCACACAGAGCCCAAAGAATAATTTGAGGCCACGTCTGTACCCTAAACCTTTTGAAACAAAGTGGGTGAAAAACTGGATAGAAGTTAGGTAGGGATGTGCACAAATTGCCATTCATGCACAGATTCAAAGGGCAGCTGGGGCCCCTTTAAAAGTGTGCACAGTAGGTCTGTACCTGCTCCTCTGCCGCTCATTGCAGCGTCCTGCTGCAGCAGTGGAGCCATGCCCCCCACAGCACCCCTCGTGCAGTGGCAGCATGCACATGGCCTCCATGCATGCTGATCACACAAATGGCCACTGTGCATGTGCTGCCGTCACTGTCCAAAAGGTGCTGGGGTGCGTGCCTGCGCTCCTCACTTTTAAAGGTGCCACGGCTGCCTTTCAAATCATGATTCGTGCACACCTTTACTTCTAGGATCCCCATCTAAATTCCTCGGAGCTTTCCAGTGAAGGGTGGCATATGAGTCTAATGAGTCTAATGAGTCATATGAGTCTAATGATTTATTTATAAATCATGAATTAATGAATCATGAACATCCAAGAATCGCCATTAGAATAAGCAGCCCTCATGAAATGTCAGCAGCCCAGAGTATGGGAAAGCAGTCTGAGGACAAGCCAAGTGATTTAAGAATTACAGTTACAAAGGAAATTAACCAGTATTGGGTGATCCCCCCAAACTCTTTACTCTGCAGTAGCCCCAATGAAGCCGGTGAAGCAACTCCGATTTGCTCTTTCACTAAAAGCTTTAAGCATCAGGCTGTTAAACTTTTTTTTCCCCTTTAATGGTATTTCAGCATGGCAACAGCTTTGTAAATGATGGCCTTGCATCAAAGTATTGTCACTGAAAGAGGATTGAAGTAGGGCAAGGCTGGCATGGCTTCAAAGCATTATAGAACTTCCAAACAGAGTCTTAAGGAGAGGGGACATAGCAGGGGCAGGATGGAGGTTTTTTTATACCGAAAGAAAGTAAGTCTATTTTTTGAAAGTAAGAAAAGAAAGTGCTGTAAACTACCAAGATTTTAATAACAGATAGCAGCAAGGGACAGTGTGTGTCTGATGCAACTTTTTGAAAGACATGAATGGAGCATTGTGTCTGCTTTATTCATGCTCAGAACAGGGAATTATGTTCATAATACCATCTTGAAATGCGGCAGCTCCATATTCGGGGAACTATAGAGAGACAAGACACAGAATGTCAATACTTATCTTTATTCTGGGTACTCTGAATAATGTGAGAGTACTCTGAATAATGTGAGAGCATTCTTCACAAATGGAATACCTTGTATCACCAGCTACATGTTCACTCCAGGAAATTTTATATATATACTAGTATTTTTAAGCCCGTTAAAATAACGGGCGCTAGAACCTTTTTTCTTTTGGTGTTGTTGTTTCCTTTATTCCTTCTCCCTCTCTCTTTTGCCCTCCTCTTCTTTTTTCTTTCTTTCTCTCTCTCTTTCACTCCTTCCTTTTCTCTCCCTCTTCCTCTGTTTCCTTTCCTTCCTTTCTTCTCTCTCCCTCTCTCCTTTCCTTCCTTTCTTCCACCTCTTCTCACTCCCATCGTTCTTTTTTATTTTTATTTTCCTCTTTTCTTTATTTTACGGGCTCGCTCTTTGCGGTTGGCTGCTCCTCCCTTTTTTCTGTCTTTTTTTTGTCCTTTTCCCTTCATTCTTTTCTTCTATTTCTTTCTTTTTCCTTCCTTTCTTACTTCTTTGTTTCCTACTTTCCCTCCCTCCTTGTTTCTTTTGTCCTTTTCCTTCCTTTCTCTCTCTTTTGTCTCCTTCCTTCTTTCTATCTTTCTATTGTCCTGTCTCCCTCCCTCTTCTCTACCCGATCCATGCATTGGCTTTCGCAAGCGCCTCTGCTTGGTGGAGACAGAGCCCTCTATACAGGGCGCCCCTATCCTCCGTCTCTCTCCAGCATAGGGTGCGCCCTTAAAATCACTTCTGCGGGGCCTTTCCCAGCGCTAGAGAGCTGTGGCACCCTAGCAGCTCGATCAGGCACTGCCAGGAGCAGGGAATGGCAGTGGTACACCGTCTCTAGGGCGCAGGGCACCGGAGAGAGAAACCCCAGCAAAGGGGCCCCTAAAAGCACAACTTGGAGCTTGCCTTGTAGCTCCCTGTTGTTGTTCTCAACGTGGTCCGCTCCCTGAGCATATAAAGAGCTGCTTCGCAGCCCGCCCAGGCAGATTGATTTTCTCAGCCGGAGTAGAGGGTAGCAGTGCTCCGTTGCTATAGCTTTATTTGGTTTGGGGGCGAGGTGTGCTTGGGCGCCGGGTTGGATGCCCCATTGCTGCCTCTGGGCTCTCCGTGGCGGGGCTGGACCTGCTGCCGCCGGCCCTGGTGTTCTCATCCCTCCCGCCTCCCAAAGTGCCGCCCAGAGTGCCGTTCCCGCCGGCTAGTTTGGTGCCCGCCCGGCCCCGGTGTCCTCTTCCCTCCCGCCTCCCAGAGTGCCGGCCAGATTGCTGCAGCCGACCCCGCCGTCTTTCCCAGCCAGATTGCTGCCCGCCTGGCCCCGGTGTCCTCTTCCCTCCCGCCACTCAAAGGGGTGGCTTATCCTCACCCTTCTTCTGCTGGTAAAGTGAGGTAACAGAAGCCATCTCTGTCAGGAACATAGACTTAAAGGAAAAACATGAAGCAAGCATGATCAATCTGTCATTGCGTTGACATTGGTACAGATCACAAGTGACCAAGTGTCCATTGCCTTTCCCCTGAGGAAGATGGGCTCCAATGCAAATTGGCATGCTGCTCTGTAAAGCTTCTGGGGAAGTCTAGAATCTTCTAGAAGAAACAATAATTGGAGATAATTGTGCTGACCAATAAGAAAAAATCTAAAAAGTAGTAATTGGGTAATAAATGCCTTTATTAGAACTGACTAAAATGTCACAGAGTGGTAATCTTCTTCAGGATAGATGTTCAGCAGCAAAATGAAAAATGGGCTGAGTGAAGAAAATAGGGTGAACTTGATGGAAAAGCCCCAAAGTCTGCAGTCTGTAGCAGTCTTAAGATACAATGCAGGAGGTTCCCTGCATTTTTAATTGGGTTAGATTGTGATGAGTGAAGAGTAGATTTCAGGTTGCACTGAAGGCTACTCAGATAACGAAGTATTGTGGCTGTTTCTCCTTTGAAAATCTTAACACAGCAGGAGATAAATTTTAGGTAATGCATTAGGTAACGAGGTGTGAGTAACCCTCAGAAAGAAAACCCTACGTTTAGGTGGCCTATGTTCACCTTCCTCCAGATACAGGAATCTTCTTCTGGGCAACTCAATTTGATATTCTCCCAAACACACAAACTGCCAGTAGCCTTGTCAGTAGTTTGTTAGAAAAATATCGTGCTTTACACTCAACTAGGGATGTGCAAAATGTTTCAACAAAGAAACATCATGAATTAGAACAGGCCCATTGGTTGGGGGAAGGAGGAGGGAGGGGGAATAAAAAAGGAGGGAGTTTCAAGATGTACTGTATTCAAAGGGACTGGAGACAAAGAGAGACCTTGTAGCGTGCCTTTCTTGAAGATGATGCATCAGGACAGGATGAAGGAATCAAGGAAGATTTGATTTTGTGGTTTTCTCGGCACTCAGTATAATATGCTGTGCTGTTGCTGCTAGAACTATCTGAGTTTGCTGGATCTCAGATTGACAAAGGCAGCACTTGGGCAGTTGCCTTCCTTAAGTTGTGGGTTGCTTTGCTTGTGAGATAGTGTTTTGGCGAGAAATGGACAGTGGTTGCTGTGATGAGCAACGTGTTTGGCCTTGAGACTAACTTCTGCTTAACTCACTGCTCTGCAATCTGCATTGCAGGGTGTACTCAGTCAAAATATGGCTGCTCTAGTTGAGCTAGTGGCTATGTTTGCTGTTAAGGTTATGTGTTGCTGTGGCAGCTGTTGCAATGCTAGGAAATAAGGAGTCAACAAAATTGTGTGTGAGAGCAACTTGTGCCAGTGATGTTACAGCAGTGCAGGCACTGTGGGTGGCAGTGGATTCTGGGGCAGTGATTCTTTTTTGGCCATTTTTAGACTGTGCTTGAAATATGTGTTCTTTGTTGGGAGGCACAGACTCCTTCTACAGTGTGTGTCGGCAGTGTTTTTCAAGGCAGGGTTGCAAAATGCATTGCAAATTGTAATGTAAAACTTCTTTGTGTGCCCTTTGTGAGAACAGCTTCTTCTGGCCATAGGGGAAAATGGGGAAGCTTGAACACTCCATTGTTCCTCATGGGTAGCTCCTAGGGACACCAAAGTGGGTTGTGTGGTAGAGTATGATGGGTACTACCTTCCACCCAAAGCACAAAAAGAATGGGCAAGTGGGCGATTTAAAACAATTTTTTAACCTTTTCCCCAAACCCTCAATGTATCCTATGAGGGTTTGGGGGAAAGCTTATAATTTTGTTTAAAAATTCTCCACTTGCCCATTTCTTTTGTGAGTTGGATGGTAGGTAGCACTCATCATACTCTACCACACAACCCACTTTGTTGTCCCTAGGAGCTACCTATGGGGAACAATGGGGTATTTCAAGCTTCCCCATTGTTCCCTATGGCCAAAACACTCAAAATATTTTGTTTTGTCAAAACAACTGGTTCGACTGCTGTTTTGACAAAATGTTTCAGCTGTCTGAATTTTGTTTCAAGCTCAAAACAAAATGCAGATCAATTTCGTGCACATCCCTACACTCGAAGTGATGTAATCTAATTAAGACTACAATCCTATGCCTGCTTTCCCATAACTTAGCCCCATTAGACACAGTATGATCTACTCCTTAAATAATGTGTAGACTTCTGCTAATTAGGTCTGCAGAACAGTTCATATCCTCCATCTTAGAGGGTATTATAAGCTGCAGAACATGAGGCTTTTCCATTATGCCCCACTTAGTGTCTCCTCCTTCCCCCCCGCCCACCGCCCCCGCTTAACATCTAGCCTGAAGAAAAGTTCTGGGAAATCTGAAAGCTTGCTTACTACTTTATGGCATTTTAGTTGGTCCTAAGTGGTGCAGTGGGAAAATGCTTGACAAACAAGCAGAAGGTTGCTGGTTCGAATCCCTGCTGGTACCATATTGGGCAGCAGCAATATAGGAAGATGCTGAAAGGCATCATCTCACACTGCGTCAGAGGAGACAATGGTAAACCCATCCTGTATTCTACCAAAGAAAACCACAGGGCTCTGTGGATGCCACGAGTCGAAATTGACTCAACAGCACACATTACTTCACTTTAATAAATGCATTATTCCACTTCTAGAAAATAATTAGCACAATTTTAGCCCTATCTTTTTATTTTAGCCCTATTGTCCCTATCCACCCCAGCACAGTACCTCCAGTGACTGTTGCTGGTGTCTATCTTATGATTCTTTTAGATTGTGAGCCCTTTGGGGACAGGGATCCATCTTATTTATTTCTCATTTCTCTGTGTAAACCGCCCTGAGCCATTTTGGAAGGGTGGTATAGAAATCGAATGAATAATTTTTTTTTCTTTGATACTTTTCTTATCAATTAATGTTTTACATATTTGACCAGGTGTTTTTACTGATCAAATGCCAGCCCTAATTATAGCATTGTCATACAATACTTCTCTCAGGTTTCTGCAGTTTAAGAACAAGAGGGATTATCTATCCTTGTTTCCTGCCTCACACAGGCCAGATCTCTTCTTATTAGAGCCGACATCAACAAAACCAAGAAGCCTGAAGCACCTACTTAATGGTTTTTCTAGAGCATGTGGTAATGGCTCCATTACTAGTTAATGAGACACAATAAGAACACCTTCACCATCTATTCATGATGGTAAGTATAAATAAAATTTCAACAAATTAATAGTCACAGTACAAAATTCATTTATTGTTATAAGTTGAATAGCCTAGCTTCAATATAAACTATAAAAAGAGAGAGAGAAAGGAAGAGAAAACAAGGTCAAATATTGTCCAACGGATGTTGGCAAATACTAGTGCAAATTCAGTGAAAACAATGTCAGAGGGAAATGTTTGTATTTTTAAAGGGGCAGAGTAAATGACACCTTCTAAAAATGATGGCTGCAATCTAATGTAGAGTTTAATGGAGCCAAACTGTACAACATTGGTTTATACACATTAGATAGTCTCACACAAGGGGGTTGTGCCCTGACTTAAGGTGGGTCTCTGTAGGCATATTAGCCTCAATGTGAAACAATCACATGCTTCTCCAATGACACTGCAACTTGCATTAAGAATGTCCTTAGAAATTTTCCTCTTAGATGTTTTTCTCTTATTCCTCTTTTCCTTCTATCTACTCCATCTTTACTCAAGTACAGAACCACTTCCTTAATATACCAAAACATCCCCTTTGTATCTTAAAGGTAAAGGTAAAGGGGCTATTCTCATGATCAGCAAAAATCGGGGTAGCCTCCGCTAGCCTGATTTTTGCTGATCGTGAGAACCACCGGGCTTGGCTGCAAGCCCGGTGGTTCTAGAACGAGTAACCCACTCAAGTATCCCTCCCTTTAGCCCAGGTTTGCAGAGCGAGAACTCTGCAAACCCGGGCTATCTGATCGTGAGTAGCCGTGGCATGGCTCCGTGCTGTGGCTATTTGCGCGTAGACCCCTGGAGGGGAGGCAAAAAGCCACCTCCCAGCTCCAGAGGTCTCCTCAGTATGCCCTGAGTGCTCGCGCAGGGCATACTGGGGCTTCCAGGGGCCACATGGCCCCCGAGCTCCCCAGCCCCCACCGGCTCCATCACGGAGCTGGCAATCGTGTGGGAGGCTGATCTGGCCGCCCAGGGCTCCCTCCCCACTCATGTGTGGGGAGAACGGGCTTAGCCCGCTCTCCCCGTGCACTCGGAAAAACCGGGTCTCACTGATCGTGAGACCCGGTCCATCATGTGCCGTTGAGTCAATTTTGACTGCTGGCGCCCACAAAGCCCTGTGGTTTTCTTTGGTAGAATACAGGAGGGGTTTACCATTGCCTCCTCCCACACAGTTTGAGATGATGCCTTTCAGCATCTTCCTATACCACTGCTGCCCAATATAGTAACAGTGGGAATTCGAACCGGCAACCTTCTGCTTGTTAGTCAAGCATTTCCCCGCTGCACCACTTAAGGTGGCTCTTTGTATCTTACTGTTCCTGAATAACAACCCAAACATTTCTGTTTATAGTCAAGCTTCTGTTGTGTATCTTGGATATCAATTGTCCCCCTTTGACAGGCAAATTTAGTTTATCTGCCAACCCAACTTGCTGGAACCAGTTTTCTCTGTCTTGTGGCTAAAATCCCTGGATTTATTTTATATTGTTTCCATTTTTTAAAAAGATGTAAGTATTAGCAGATTTTCTCTGTTCCGCCCCATGATTATCCCACAATTTCATACACCATGGCTTCAATTTCAGTTATGAGTGATCTTCTGAAAAGAAAGGAGACTTTCAGAATATTGATATCAGATATTGCAAATAAAAAAATGCTTATTATCAAAGGAGATTTGAAATTTGTAAATGTTTTTAAAATGTTAAGTGGAGGTTGAGGTAGCACAGCCTTCTCCATCAGGTTGGCTGGAACCAACTGTCTTGTTTAGCTTGGCAGATGATATACAAGAAAACAGAGGATGAATTTATAATGGACAAAGTCAACCTCCAGAAAAGGATGAGGATGAATTTATAATGGACAAAGGCAACTAGGGATGTGCAAACCGGCTTGAGTTTGAACTGGTTTGAATTCAAACTGCTTCAGTTTGATTGTTTGAACTCAGACCAGACTGGGCATCTGGTTTGCAATGCTGGTCCGAGTTAGAACCGATCGAGCCTGGTTCAATTCGAGCTGGTTTGAAGCCTCTAAGGTCCATTTTAGGTTTTGTCCTCCATTTTGTGATACTTATTTTGCTTGTTTGCATTGGCTGAGCTACTGATTCTGTGATTGGCGAGATGAGTCTGGCTCTCTGGTAGGCTGTGCAGTGTGACAGTGCTTGAGACAGAGCTGGCACCCTATTGGCCACAGGCAGAGGGCAAAGGTGGGGACTCCCAAAGGAGGGAGTTTCAAATCCTATTTAAAGCCAAGCCTCTGGCCTGGCAAATCACTCTGGTTGCAGTTGCTGCTTGGCTTTCTTCTGGCCTCTGCAGTGCTCTGTAGCTGTGCTGCCTGGTGAGTCTGCCTTTTAGATAGCTGTGCTGCTTTTTTGCTCCCATCCCCTGTTCCCTTCTCTTCTCTCTCACTGCCCTGCCCCCTGCTTTAAACCTTATTTTCCCACTGTGTGTCTGTTCTGTGTGTTTTATCTCCTGAGTGTGTCTCCCTCTCTCTCCCCCCTCTCCTCTGGGTGGGGGTGGGGGTGGAGTGGGGGGCCCACCCAGGCCTTTTGGCCTGAGGCCTCAGGCCCATCCTCCATTTCTTTCTCCAAATCCAGCCCCACCCACAAGTGTTTAGTTTAAGTTGGTTGTTTGGGCAGGTGAGTGACTGGAAAGCTTCTCATTTTGACCTCCCCCTTGCCCCCAGCTGTGCCAGCCTGTCCCACCCTGTGCTGTGGGCCAGCCTCTGCTGCCACTGGTCTGGGACCTTCCCTGCTTTTTTGTCCTTGACCAGTGTATGGGGCAGAGGATTGCAGAAGAAGAGGGGTGAGTGTTAACTTTCTGTTGTCCCCTTTTCCCCCTAGTGGTTTTTTAATCGGGCCTCTTTTTGAATTTGGGTGTGGGGGAGGATATTTTCTATGCTCCCCCCCCCCAGGTTGTCTCTTTTTTGCAGATTGTTTCCTTTTTTATATAGGATTCCCTCCCCCCCCCTTGTGTAGTAGTTTATTGATTATTTTCTTTTTTTAATTGCATTGCATTGTTGTGGGTGGGCTTGTGTTAAAAGGGGTTTTATTTAAATAGGGCTTTGGTTTAAAAAAATCTTTTAAACCTAGTAGGTTTTCTTTAAAGTTCCCCCCAATAAGTTTTCTTTCTTTTAAAAAGGTTGGTTGGTCCCCCCACTCAAGAGGTGTTTTTTTCTTTAAGTCCCCCCCCCCGACTCCATCTGGTGTTCTTTTTTTAAGGTTTCCTCCACCCCATCAGGATTTTTTTAAAGGTTCCCCTCCCCACAATTGGCTGTTTTATTAAAAAAAAATTGTCCCTCATACAGGTTTTTTTTTTTAAAAAAAATCTCCCTGCTCCAATCTTTTTAAACATTTCTATAAGTTTTTGATTAATCAATCTGGAGTAATGTCTGAGCACCACCATGTTGTGAGCAGGGCTTACAGCAAGGTGGCAGGCAGAGGTGGGAGAGGTCCCCAAGCTGCTGCTAGGGGTGGGTGCCAGAGAAGACACCCTCCTCCTCCTGGGGTCCCACAGGTCCCCGCGGGTGAATTCTTTAGCCCAGGTCGGCCGGTGGCACAAAGGCTCTCCTACCTGGAGGGGGAGCCCCCTGCCGTGGAACAAGTGCTCAAACCTGTGGTGATGGTGGGTCCATCGCTGGGTAGTGCACCACCAGTGTTGCCAAAGGCTGGTGGTGCAGGTGGCTCTCCTGCCCAGGCTCCTTCTGTGGCAGGAGTGGAGGAGGCAGAGGGCAGGGAGGACGTGATGGATAGCAGTACAGCCAGATTTTCCCTCTCTCTTGTGGCTCCTCCAACCCTTATTCAGCCACTCAGTGCCCCCCCCCCCGATGACATCCATGTCATGGCGGAGTCCAGTGCTGGGTCCTCCCAGTCTGGCTCCGAGGAGGAAGGGTTTGCTGCTGAGGTGGAGGGGCCTGACCCTCCTCCGCCAGTGAAGCAAGGCACTTCTTCTTCTGTGCAAGGCAGAAGGGGGTGGGTGATGGCAGTGGGTGAGCAGTGGTGGCAGCCCCCATAGGCATAGGTCCACCATCACCCAAGAGGCCTAAGATGACACCTGGGGTGCCTGAGGCCACCCAGAGCAGCGAAATTTGGAAGCACTTTGAGGTCCCTCAAGGTGCCCCAACCACTGCTCGCTGTGTCCAGTGCAGGGCACAGGTCAGTCGAGGAAAGGATCCCAAGCACCTGGGTACAACCTCCATGGAGCGGCACATGCAATGGTGTCACCTGGGTGTCCTTGATTCCACTGGCAGCACTAGTGCGCCTTGTGTGCCTGAAAAGAGTGCTGACAAGGGTGGTGTGCCAGCTCCAAAAAAGCAGGGGACGCTGCCAGTCAAGTGGTGGACACAGTCGTCAGGCACCAAGCGGCCTGGTCACGTGGACCGACGTCTCCTCACCCGCCTCATAGGGCAGATGATGGCCACTGACGACCAACCTTTCCAGGTGGTCGAGAACTCTGGCTTCTCCCAGATTCTCTAGCTGCTAGCGCCCAATTACACGATCCCCTCAAGGATTATGTTCAGCTAGAATGAGGCCCCCTCCCTGTACCGACGGTGCAGGGAGCTCATGTCAGCCATGCTGCAGGTGGCACTGGCTGGCACCAGTGTGCATTTCATCACTGATCATTGGAACTGTTTGAGTGAGATACGCACTGCTTTCCTGGCTCTCAGTGCCCACTGGCAGGGTCCGGAGAGAGAGGGTGCCTCTGGCTCCAGAGCATCCCACACCACATTTCGGCACAGCTAGGCCATCTTGCACATGGAGAACTTCAGTGTCAAGCACACCAAGGAGGAGGGGGCAGCCTTACTCGGCCACCAGATAGAGGAGTGGATAGGCAGGTTTCCACACCTCTCCCAGGGCTTCATTGTCACGGACAATGGCTCCAACGTGACCACCACCATAGAGTCAGTGATGGAGTGTGTCAACATATGGTGTATGGCACACACACACCACCTGGCTGTCAGGGACACCCTCAGCTTTAGAGAGCTGAAGGTGTTGAGGGAACAGGGCTGTCCAAGGTGCTGTTGCTGCCACAGCCACACTTGTGGAAAAGTGAGTGAGTGAGAAGTCCAGGTGCCTGCTTCACACCACCTCATCCCAATGGATGTAGATACCCGGTGGAACTCCACCTTCCTCTTGTTTCAGTGCCTGCTGGAGCAGGAGGCAGCCCTTGACAACCTGGTGAGGAACAAGTCCCTCAGCATGTGCGACCTCTCCAATGCAGAGTGGAAGCTCATATCTGAGATGGTGTTGGCACACGAGCCCTTCCTGTTTGCCATGAAGAGATTGTGTGGTGACACCACTCCTCTGAGCCAGGCTCTGCCCACAGCTCTTTTCCTAGAGAAGCTGATGGGTGAACTCCGGACTTCGCTGACCACACCAGAGGGGTGTACTCTGGCTGGAAGGCTGAGGACTGGGGTTGTCGACAGGCTGGTTGGTGTGTTGGGAAACAAGGAGGAGCATGTCCTTGCTGGTCTCTGTGACCCGACCATTAAGGGCAATGTTATGCATACTGATGAGTTGCCCAGGTGGAGGGACCTCCTGGTCGAGAGAGTTAGGGAGGAGGAGGTCATTAGGACCCGCAGGAGAGACCAGGAGGGTGGTGCAGTTGCTCCTCCCCTCGAGCGACCCACACCCAGCAGCAATGTGGGCAGCCCAGCATCAGCTCCTTCCCCTTCTTCTTCCCAGTCCAGCAGCACGGCATCCCAGGCAGCGGCACTAACGCAACAAGCACTTCCTCCCACTAAATCAGTCCAGTGGTTTAAGCGAGTGTGCCTTGGCGCTTTGCCCAGTTTGCGGGAGTCTCAGCCTACCAGACCCACCAGTGCTGCAAAATGCATTGCTCAGTACTTGGAGGAGCCTGTGGAGGAAGACTCAGAAATGGGCAACCCACTGCCAAGTCTGGCCAGGCCAGGCAATGGTTGCTGCACACCTCCTCTCCTGCCCGCCAACCAGCATCCAGAGCAAGCGGGTGTTTTCATGTGCTGGCAATGTGGTAACACCCACTCGGTCCTGGTTGGACTCTCGTGTGGCTGAGCAGCTGGTTTTCCTCAAGGTGAACTTCCCCCTACTGGGCTAACCCGACCTGGAGGTTGAGCTCAGCGAGTGATTGGACCATGGTTGACCCATGGTGTTGGTCACCTGCCTGGCAGCAGCCTCCACTCATCCCTGCTCTCCCCGCTTCCAACTTCAGCTGTACCAACCAAGTCGCAGTGTGCCCACTACTAGTGCTGTGATTTCGCAACTGATACACGCCCCCCCCACTGGCATAACCCGATGCTGACCAAGTCCCTGGTTCCACCTGACCACAGCATTCGGGGGTAGGCACCAGAGGTAGGTATATTAGGCACCAGAGGCAGTCTACATGTGAAATTATGTGAATTTTTTTAAAGGTAGATTTTTTAAAAAGATGAATTTCAATAAAGGTTGATTTGTAAAAAGATGAATTTCAATAAAGGTTGATTGTTGAAAAGATGAATTTCAAAAAAGCTTGATTTTTTAAAAGATAAATTTCTAAAAAACTTGATTTATAAAAAGATGAATTTTAATAAAGGTTGATTGTTGAAAAGGTGAATATCTAAAAAGCTTGATTGCTCAAAAGATGAATTTTTAAAAAGCTTGATTTTCTGTTTGTAAATATGTTGGTTTTTAAATGGGTTCTGCTGCTTGGGGAGAGGGTAGTGGGACTGCCCGAATGTATGTCTGTACATATTCCAGTGTGTGTAAATATGTACTTGTTTAGTTAGAATTTGTGTGTGCTTGTGTATTTGAGTGTGTGTGTGGCATGGAGGCTTCTTCTGGTCTGGGTGTGGGGATGTTGTCAGTAGGTTTTTTCTTTCCTTTCTGTAGATAGTGTTTTTGGTTTGGTCTGTGTAGGTAGTTTTAAATATTACTGTATAGCTGTTTCTGTATATATTATATACCTGTGTAATGTGTATCTGTTCATTTATTTAACGTATTTGTATACTGTCCTCCCTCTTCCCTGTCATTTGGGTCTGCTGATGACACACACGCACACACACACACCAGACATGCATGCACCGGACATAATGAGTATGTGGTCTCTCACCACACCATGTCATATTTGGCCTCCATTGACCCGCCTCTGAGCCAGACTTTCCTATCCCTTTAATTTTTCCAGAGCCTCCCTCTCTTCCCTCTCGTTTGTTTCTGCTGACATGTGCGCACACACACACACCAGACACGCATGCACTGGTCTGACACCATGATGAGAAAGTGGTGTCATGCCAAAGCACATAGTGTGTGTGTGGCCTCCAACCCGCCTCTGAGCTGGACCTTCCTATCCCTTTAATTTTTTCAGAGCCTCCCTACCATTTCCCCTCTTCTAACTAGCAGCTCACACACGCACACACCAAATGCAAACACGCATGCATGCCACTGGTGCTGGTGCCATCATGTGCCTGAGGCCCTGTGTGGCCTAGGGCAAAGATGTGGTGGACCAGACACAGTCTGAGGCATTTCTTTCCCCACAGGCAAAAGGCATGCATTGCACACACAAAGAAAAAAAATGGAAGACGACCCAGGTGCGTGTTAATTTCCCATGTTAAAAGTAGGGTGGGTGGGAGGCACCCAGGGGAGGCACCCAGGCACCCTCCGAAATGGCCACCACAATGGTGGAAAGGGCTGAAGATTGCCCAAACTGGGTGCTTTTTAGCAAAATGGGGGAGGGGAACATCCACGGACCCACCCACCCCCTGTGGCCTCGGAGAAGCCCCCTGGAGGGGGAAAGTACATTTTAAAAAATAATTTTTAAAAAATATTTGTGAACTTCCCCCAACAGCCAGGGTGGGGGGTGGGGGTTGGTCTGATGTCGAACTGAATGGGGGGGGGGGTTGTTGGCTCGAAATCAAGCCGTTGAACTGAACCAGTTTGACTTTGAACAGATTTGGATTCGAACCTATTCGCACATCCCTAATGTGCAAAGTTGAAGGAGATAGACAAGGAAGTGAACAGCAAAGAAGTCAAAAATAGTTCCTGGTGAAGACAAGGTCAAGGAAGCATCCAAGTCAGTGTGTGGAGGAATCAGCCCAAATATGGAGATAGAAGGATGTTGGGAAGAAGAATTTAAAAGAACTACCCTAGCAACCAATATGTTTGCAAGCAAAATCCTGGCTATTACTTATAAAGCCCTTAAACGCTTGGGTCCAGGGTATTTGAGAGCACACCTCCTTTGTCAAGAACCCCACCACTTACTGAGATCACATTGGGGTGGTGGTAGTTACAGCTCTTTTGGTGGAGATGTGAGGCTGGGTGATCTCTGTGGCTGCCCCAGGGCTTTGCAATGTATTCCCTGTCAATATAAGAGCTTCTCCATCTCTGGCTGCCTTCAAAAATCACTGAAGACACACCTGTTTTCTTAGGTTTTTTGCTAAAACTATTTTTAAAAAAGTTTTCTATTAAAGCTATTTTAAAAAATTTATGATTTTAAAATTGTTTTAATTGTTTTTATTGAATTTTACTTATTGTTTTAAGTTCTGTACACCACCCTGAGATTTAGGTGTTTGGCAGGTTATAACTATAATAAATAAATAGTTCTTGGTGAAGCCAAGATCAAGCAAGTACCCAAGGCAGTGCACGGAAGAATTCATCCACAGGTAGACAGAAGGAGGAAGTTAGAAAGAGGAGACAGCAAGCAACTGAGAAAGGCGGGTCATCAGCATGCATGTTTAAGTCACCAATGTTGGAGTGTTAGGGATGAGAAAGAAGGTGAGTCATGAATTGAAACTGAGTTTGAGAAAGAGGCAACATAAGACAATGATATAGAGATGAAAAGGGAAGTTTAATCTCACAGAATGAACTTCAGCATCTCACAACAGCCTTCAGGGAGAAGTGCATGGGAGAAGAAGAGATTTCAAAGGAGAAGGTGCAGATAGTGAATTAATGAAAAGGAGAGTATTATTTGATGCAGTGGTTGAAGGTGCTCCGCCCTATTTTCCTGTTGGCAGCAGCTCTTTCTCCTCCAAGCCTCAGAGGGTGTAAAGAAGAGGAGCTGCTTCTTCAACCCTCATGCATTAGCTAGTAGGGACAGTAAAAAGAGGAGGAGCTACCACCACTACTTAGTTCCTCCTCTCCTCCTCCTCAGCTAATGGGCTTCCTCCTATGACCTTGTGTCATCTCATGCCAAACTTGGAGGAGAACTTTGAAGGCTGAATCAAGGGGGGCGGTCCTATAGATGCTGTGTAAATAATTAACAGTTCTTTATTGAAACATGAAACTTGTTGCTTTGTCTTATGCATCAAACTCCAAGCTGGAGAAAAATGCTTGAGTTCCTTTCCCCCATTCCCACCAGCTATCCTAGTAGCCTTGAAATTAGAGTTCTCAGGATTCTTTGGAAGAAACCACTACAGTTAAACTGGGAGAAAAGAAACAGAAGATTGCAGTGTAGAACTGCATCCATAAGATATACAATAAAGAGTAGATCATGCAAAAAGACAAGACATAAAACTGATGTTTCTTTTCCCTTCTTTGTAACTAAAAGAAGTTCTAGATATCTTTAAGGCAAAGATACATTTAAAATCCAATCCTTTTTGATGCAAGAGTCTATATTATGCCTATTCAGCTGACAATTGATTTTCCACATGCACTTCTACAAACCTGACTGAATTGATTCTGATTATTCTTGCTTGAGAAGCAAACTTTTAAGTTTATGCAAGCATACAAAATTAACAATTCATATTAATTCATATTGGCCGCCCAGAGACATAAGTTTGGGCGGGGTATAAATTTGATAGATAGATAGATAAAATATGATCAAGCGTGATAACACATAACCTCTTGATTATATCCAGAAGTGTGTATATTGTGTGCTTTTAAAAGAAAACTGCTACTTCTACAAATATTTATATACTCCTGTACATATAGGAGCTGGAGATTATGTGTGTGTGTGAGTGTGTGTGTTGCCATAGTTACCAGGCATGAAATGTTCGTGGGGAGGGATTTAAATAAGGATAGTTGGTTAAGAGAAGACAGTTGGAGCTAGTTGGAACTGGAGCGGGAGGTAGTTGAAACTGAGCATTAAGAGTGAGAAGTTGGACAGATCATAGCAGAGAGATTATTCAGGGGTTTGTGTGAGACTTGATTGGTGAATGTGTGGAGACTGTGAAACCAGTAATATACCCAGGGGGTACTCCAAAAGTGGGGAGTATTAAGCCTGGGAAAGAAACCTTGAATGTTAAAGGTGCCCAGAAGTGAAAACTCCTGGGAGTTATTCAGACATGGCTTCATGCCCCGGGTTATTGGGAGGGTGAATCTGCTTCACAACAGAATCGGAGCTGTTTAATTCCTGGCATTAAATTCACCGTCCACATTTCCTCAGCATTTCCTCGGCCCCTCTCAGCATTCCCTGTGGATCTTTCTCTCTGTGTGTTCCTACAGCTTGCTCCAGGTTTTCTGTCCCACCAATCACATGCCTCTCTTCATTATTACTTGTTGTGTTGTTGTTTGACAGCCATTCAAACTTTAGTTTGAGCAGTCATTCCAAGCCTTTGCAAGAGACTAGCCCTCGAATCCACTCCACCTGCCCCATAGGTTACAGGAGCCCCAGCAACCCCAGCAGCCAATCCTCTGTCTCTCCCCACAACCACCACCCCTCCACCATGAGGTGGAGAGATCCCAGCCCCATCTGAAATGGAAGCGCAGGCTGGAAGCATTACAAAAAGCAGGGTGAAAATGATCACCAGTGGAGAGGGAAAGTGTGCAGGAGTGGGACGGAGGGAGGAAAGACAGCTGCTGTAAACTCTAGCCTGGCACTTTAGATTTATAATGGCTTTGAAAGGTGGTGGTCTTTTTTAAAAAGGGTACGTAAGAGACTAAAAGGTGTGTTTCCTTCCATGTAGCCGTCAACTTCCTCTGCTCTGAAAACAACTTCAGGCATCATTCCATCTTTGCATAATTCATGGCTTCATGCATTTGCTTCTGTTGGTGTCTACGCCGGAGAAAGAGGCCACCAGCATCTGACTCCTGTATGACCAAATGCAGGAAGCCCAACAGCCGGGAAATGGAGTCCAGGGTTTTTAAATCTCAAGCCCTCAGTCAATAAGCTCAAAAAGTTAAAGCTTATCTCTGTTTAAACAGCATCTCTGTTTATGATAATGGGATCTGAGTTAGTGGTGTGCAGAACTGGTTCAAGCTAAACTGTTAGAACAGTTAGATTCAATCTCTAACTGGACCGGCCAAAAAAACCCAAAAAGGCGGCCGGTCTGAGTTTGAACTGGATTGGGCCTGGTCTGATTCAGACGGGTCTGAGGGCTATGCTTGTAAAGGGGAATCTGATGAAGGTGTTCTCATGAACAGGCTAGGGCAGCCCAGCCTGGGTTAGGTTGTTCATGTGCAGAACCAGGATCGAGGCCAATCCTGGTTACCCAGCCACCTAACCCGACTTTTAACCCCGGTGTTTAGCTGAGGTTAAGTGAACCTGTGGTCAAGCGAACCTGTGGTTTGCTTAACCTCAGCAGGCGAGAGTCTGGGCAATCGCCACCAGGTTAAAAGCCCCCACCCCACCCACTGCCATTTCTGGGAGCTAGCCGGGGGTGGGGGAGCTGCCACACTTATGGCATGACACTTGGATTTGGGAGAGGGAAGTCCTCCCACTCTCGGCTACTGCCTTCACCGTGCCACCGCTTGTATGAGCACATGATGGAGTGAGAGCACGCTCGTTTGTGTGGGATAGCCAGAGAGCTCCTGCCTTCCCCCCTGCCCACCCTCCCTCCCAGCCAAGGTTGTGTGAGGAGACCTCTGAGGGTTTCCCACTATGTGTGTGGGTTCAGGATTGATTGTAAACTATATACAGGCTGGAATCATGTTTATCATTTCTTCCCACTACCCCCCCCCCCCCCCTTTTTGTTGATTAAACCTCAGTTCTGGTTATATATATTTGAAAAGTAGCTAACTGGTTTTCTATCCTTACCCCTGACAGAATTAGTGTAGGGTGGGACTGCAGCAGTAAGTCCTGGGGTTTCACGGTATGATTTCTTACCCACCCCCATACCAAATTGAGCTTGGGTCCTAAAACTGGGAGTTTTCCAGATTACCCGCTCAACAGCAGTAAAATGCTTTGGAGTTGGGCAAAGCACATTGAAACCATAAATAAAGGCTGTTGTGCAAAGCCACCAGCAGGGGGAGCCACTTGTGAAAACACCCCAATGGGGAAATACAGCTATTTATTTGTGCAGTACATGCTACGTTATAGGAGTGTAACATGGCAATAAAATCCAAAGTGAGGCACTGGAAATGTGAACGGCACCTTGCTGTCAGCGCAGGGACTGCAGTGTCACAACACAGGAAGTACGGAAGCACACTTTGCAGATCCATAATGATACTGTGGTAAGGGTTAATCTGGAAAGTGCCCTGGAGAGGTGTTGAGTGGGAAGCTGAGGGTTACAGGGAGGAGAGCTGGTCTTGTGGTAGCAAGCATGACTTGTCCCCTTAAGCTAAGCAGGGTCTGCCCTGGTTGCATGTGAAAGGGAGATTCATGTGAAAGGGAGACTAGAACTGTGAGCACTGTAAGATATTCCCCTCAGGGGATGTACCTGCTCTGGGAAGAGCAGAAGATTCCAAGTTCCCACCCTGGCTTCTCTAAGATAGGGCTGAGAGAGATTCCTGCCTGTAACCTTGGAGAAGCCGCTGCCAGTCTGTGAAGACAATACAGAGCTAGATAGACAAATGGTCTGACTCAGTATATGGCAGCTTCCTATGTTCCTATGTACATTACTGTTTGCTTGGATCATCCCTATGTCTTTATAGCGACAACTCACAATCTGATTTTGGAGATGGAGTATTAATTTAATTCAAAACTCTTAATCAACTGAAGAAATTTCAAAAGACATTCTGCAATGCTATAAATCACTTAGGAATCTCCCAATTACAAGACTTGATAATGAGCCTTGAGAACCTCTGGAAAAAGGAATCCTAGAGGAAGAGGTGCAGACTGTTTTGTTCTTTGTTTTTAAACACACATGTGACTTAGAACTGATGGGAGTTGGCCATAGGAATGGGAAAATACCAGATCACTATCTGGTAAGGTTTAGACTTACTGGTCTCCTAATCTTTGCAGGAATGGAGAGCCTATTAGGATGGTTTTTCTGATAAGCTGAATGGATCTAGAAAGCATTTTGAGATTTTCCTCTCACCTCTGCTAGCAATTCTATAGAAGGTGTGTTTGACCAAACCTCTGGAAAGTCAAAATGACCCAGGCAGTTGACACAATTGTGTCTGAGCATTCTTTTCTGCTGAACTGTCCATACTGAGGTCAAGCAAGGCAGGCTGGAGGCATCAGCTCAGAAGAGAGCTGTTGAATTGGTTTTGAAAAAGCTACCCCACATCATTTCTAAACCAATATTCCCAAGTGTTTACAACTTTTAATGCAAAGATAGAACTACATTATCCCTTACCTGTGTGGACTATAATTTTGAATTTGCCACTCAGAGTGATCATAAGGCTTTTGCTGTGATGAGGAAACTACGGATTTGGAGGTTAATGTTGCCTTAAAAAAAAAAAGGACAATGTGATAGTGACATATGCAAATATTTGTAGAAAGGTGCAACTAAATGTGCTGCTTCTGTATCAGTATCTTTACTTCAGGCATGTAGTCATATTATTACTTGTGTGAACTGTCCTGATTGAAAAATGTGTTTGTTATCAGCATTGTACAAGTTTACACTTTCCAGAAAGACTTCCATGAAAGCTCTCTAAATGGCCTGGCTCAGGAGCAGATTTCAGGCCTTTGAAGAAGACAATTGAGAGGCTATCCGGAATTCTTACTATAAGCTTTGTCAGTAGGAAAAGCTCAGTTTAAGATTGTTAGCGATTGGCATATTATCCAGGAGAAGTGGTATCTGATTAATACAGCTTTCAGTCTTTGTTGGAAGCAGTGTTGTCAAGTATGAACTTGTCCCCATTACTGGTGGCAATGTTCCCCATAATCCAAACATTCAGGTCCTACATTGAGGATATTTGGCATTGGATTGGATTTGAACTGGAGTGGATTGGAGTAGACCTTTGTAAACAGAGGCTGGGCAGACATCTGCCAGGGATGCTGTACCAGTTTCCTTTAGTCCCTCAGGGGGTGGAATAAAAGATCTCCAAGTCCCTTCTAAGGGTAAAAGTCTATCACTCTATACCATTGTTTTTCCATTTAATGGGATATCCTTGTGTACATAAATTGGCAGTTAGTTTATACTTCGTAGCTAAAAAATCAGGATAGCTGGAGTTGAAAGCCTCCCAGACTGCCTTGTAAGAAGCAGTGATTTATTAAGGATCATCTATGCACAGTCTAATTCACCAAGTGTGAGCAGTGCATGGCTAGCAATGTCTGCCCATTGTTCTGGGAACTGATTGACAAAGCATGTATGCATTTTATTTTTAGTAGAAAAAACCCTGATGTGTGTTTCTGCTTTTAATCCAGAAAAAAACACTGTGTCAAAAGTTTAGGAAATTTATTTATTTATTTATTTATTTATTTATTTATTTATTTATTTATTTTTGCATTTATATACCGCCTTTCGTTAAAAAGATAACCCCAAGGTGGTTTACAAAAGTTAAAAACATACAATAAAAAGACAATAAAAACATCATGTTAAAAGTATAAAAACATATAAAAACAGGCATAAAAACAATACAACAAATAAAAACACAGAGAAGTCACAGTAGAAAATGATCATGTAAAAGCCTGGGTAAAAAGCCAAGTCTTTACAAGCTTTCTAAAAGCCATGATGGAGTCCGAGGAACAAATGGCCACTGGGAGAGCATTCCAAAGCAGCAAAAGAGAAGGCCCTGTCCCGAGTGCACGACAGCCGGGCCTCCCTCATTGTCAGCACCCGGAGCAGGGCCCCCTCAGATGTCCTTGTCAAGCGGGCAGCAACCCTTGGGAGCAGGCGGTCCCTCAAATACCCCAGGCCCAAACCATTTAGGGCTTTAAAGGTCAAAACCAGCACCTTGAATTGGACCCGGAAACGAACCGGCAGCCAGTGCAGCTCTTTCAAAATGGGGGTGATATGATCCCAACGGGCAGCTCCGGATAAAACCCTCGCTGCCGCGTTTTGCACTAGCTGCAGTTTCCGGATATTCTTCAAGGGCAGCCCCACGTAGAGTGCGTTACAGTAATCCAGCCGCAACGTGACTAAGGAGTGGGTAACCGTGGCCAGATCTGCCTTCTCGAGAAAGGGACACAACTGGCGCACCAGCCGAAGCTGTGCAAAGGCACCCCTGGCCACCGCCTCCACCTGAGCCTCCAAAAGCAGAGCCGGGTCCAGTAGTACCCCCAAGCTGCGTACTTGCTCCTTCAAGGGGAGTGCAACCCCATCCAGAACCGGTAAAATCTCCTCATCCCGATTGGCTCTCCTACTGACCAACAGTACCTCCGTCTTATCCGGATTCAATTTCCATTTGTTAGCCCACATCCAACCCATCACGGCCTCCAGCCCCCGATTCAGGACATCTACTGCCTCCCTAGGATCAGATGACAAGGAGAGATAGAGCTGAGTGTCATCCGCATATTGCTGACAACTCAGTCCAAATCTCCGGATGACCTCTCCCAGCGGCTTCATGTAGATGTTAAACAGCATGGGGGACAAGACCGATCCCTGTGGGACCCCACAGGCCAACGGCCATGGGGCCGAGCAGTAGTCCCCCAGCACCACCTTCTGAACCCTCCCCTCAAGAAAGGACCGAAACCACTGCAACGCAGTGCCTCCGATTCCCATACTCGAGAGGTGGCCCAGAAGGATACCATGGTCGATGGTATCGAACGCTGCCGAGAGGTCCAGCAGAACCAACAGGGATGCACTCCCCCTGTCTAGTTCCCGGCGTAGGTCATCCCCTAGAGCGACCAAGGCAGTCTCAGTCCCATATCCGGGGCGGAAATGCTGCCTCAGGAAAAGAAGTATTTGTGTAATGTGCATAATAGTAGTAGTTAGGGCTGTGCATGATTATAGAGTTTGGATTGGATCTGACATGATCCAATCCAGAACCACAGATGTCAGAAATGGGTCCTTTGTACCCTTCAGAATGTCAGGATTGGATTTGGAATCCATTTTTTTTTAATTTGCAAACATCTCCACAGAAGTCTAATAATCAAAATCAAAAATCATCCCCCCCAAAACAAACCCCTGGCTAGAAATGGAGCTTTGAATGTTGCCTGCAAGTAGGTAAGGATGGCCATACTCTGTATTTAATTACAAGAGAATCTGTCTATCCTTTTTGTTGTTGTTGTTTTAAGTAACCCAGAAATTGACTCAAGGTGTAGAAGAAAAGTTATGTAACATCTGAGAATCTCAGTGGAAGTGATATAACGTTTAAGAATCTATCCCTTTCTTTTAAATACTGTAAATAAGGACCAACTAAATATTTTAAAAATCTAAAAAATAAGAATTTTTTTTAAAAAATCTAAGAAATAAATGCGTAGGCAGGCAAATAGATACCAGAAGATGCCTCCCCCGCCAGCTGCGACCAGGGGCTGGGGGGAATGCAGATTCCCACCACCATTTGGAATTCAAAAATGCTCTGGGATTTTCCAAACAGTGTTGGAGAACTCCGGTCTGAAATAGGCTTCCCTATGTTCAGATAGCTGATACCCTCTGAAATGCCAACATTGGGCTATTTCTAAAATTTCTGACCCCACATTGTACAGCCCTAGTAGTAGTAGTTGTCATTGCCATCATCTGTGACCACTCTTCACAGATTATTTATTATATCTCCCACTCTTCCTTCAATAAGCTCAAAGATGTTTATATGTGGTTCTGTGTAACCTAGTGTTATTCAGCTGTAACAATGTAACAGCATAATATCCCCTGAGGCCATGCTTATATTGGAGGTAAAGATACTCCACAACAGGAACATACTGAGGCGATTCCCACAATCCCTGGAAAGCGGGCTAAGGGACCTTAGCCCACTTTCCAGGGATCGTGGGAACCAGTGAGTTTGCAGGCAAGCCTGGTGCTCCCAAGGCAGCTAGTCTGGCAGCGCCTAATTCCCCCTCCCCTTAAATGAGGACAACAGAGCAAGCGCTCCGTTAACCTCAATTTTTGCTTGCGTGTCACCGTGATGTGCAATGACACACAAGTAGACCCCCCTCCCAGGCTCGGGGGTCTCTCCAGGATGCCCCGCACACTCGCACGGGGCATTCTGGGGGTTACGCGGCCCCTGATCCCTGCAGCCCCCACTGTCTCCGTGACAGAGCCAGCAGCCGTGTGGGCGGCTGATCGTGAGAAGAGCTTCACTGAATAATAATTTGCATCTTTTAAGCATCAATGGTTCTACTAAGTTTTATTTAACCATTTGATTAGACTAGTCCAGCTATGATTCCTAATGCTTCCCAGAAACAAAAGATAAGATAAAACATGTAGCATATTAGGCATTTCTATTATCTTCTGAATAATTACTTTCAACATACATCTCCATTCTACCCATTTTGGCCACACTGTCATCTCAAAGGAAAACAAAGGCCTTGTTTTAACATCTGTGTGTCTTCAGTGAAGAGAAAGCATATCAAACGGGATGAAACCCCTGTTATAGATTGAATGACCTGATTAAACCATAGACCATAGAAAATATCCCTTGATCTACATAAGTATATTTCGGTATTTGGCACGGTTTATTGAGCTGTAGCTTTTGAAATTAAATAGCTTTTGGTAGCTCTGTTTCACTGCATTTATAAGGAATATATTAGAGCCAAAGAAAAAAAGATAACATCTTGCTCTGCAAAAGGGCATGAATAATCCAAATTCACTCACTTGCAGGGCTGCTGCATCAAATCTTTCCTCATTTCAATTTTTGAATAAAAAATAGCAATTTGTGGGAGAGAAACATTTCTCAAAAATGGTTTAATATCAAGGATATTCATCTTTCTCTCTTTTATAGCATGGCTTTCATTCCCCCCCACCACCACCACCACCCACTTGTGTGCACACACAAGCATACCCTCCTGCTTCTTTCTTTCTTTCTTTCTTTCTTTCTTTCTTTCTTTCTTTCTTTCTTTCTTTCTTTCTTTCTTTATCATGTTGGTAATCCCAGCCCACTAGGTATCACATAAAGAATAGGATGACATCACAAATTTACTGAATCAATCAGATCTGTCTATGTGCTGGCATCATGGAAGACAAATGAAGGCAAATATTTTCATGGCCATTTCTTTAAAAAACAAAAAAATACTAAGAGAGAAGGGCATTTTTGATGCTGCTGAAAATGTTCCTGGAAGGCAGTAAAAAGTTTTAGCTCAGCATTATATATTGCATATTGCAGAGATATAAATTAGTGTAGACAAAGCAAATGTGATAGAGTTATCTGTTCATAAACCCCAATAATGTAATCAGCAGGTATGCTTCACCTTATAAATATGGGGATTGTTCACACAGCCATTTCTGAGGTGGAGAAGACACCAGAAGATGAAACATCAAGCCAAAAGTTCCACAAAGTGGTCTCAAGAAACAAATCAGTGTAATAAAACCTGCATGTTGCCTAAAATTTACTTGTTTTCTAATAGCATCAGCACTGCACTAACTTCTGTCTAAAGAGAAAATCAAGATGAATTTGGATCCTCATCATCTATTTATTTGTATGCAATAAGTGGTGTTGGCTACAAACAAAAATGGCTTTTTAATTGGAGAAATTCATGAAGGATGGGTCCATCAGTGACTATTACCCACAATAATAAAATCTCCACATACCTCTGGTATTCAGAGGAAGTATACCTCTGAATACCAGATGCTGGGGGGAAGCAACAGGGATAAGACATCCACCTTTGTGACCTGCTTGCAAGTTTGCTAAGGCACCTGAGTGGTGGCTGCTGGAAGAACTAAGATGGATGAGATGATCTGATCCAGAAGCCTCTGGGAAGCCCACAGACAAGAGCTGAGGGCATGCCCTCTCTCCTGCTGTTACTCCTCTGCAACTGGTATTTAGCGGCATCTTGCTTCTGAGGCTGGAGGTGGCCTATAGCCCTCAGACTAGTAGCCACTGATAAACCTGTCCTCCATGAAGAAGGCAGCTTTTATTTTAATGGTGCCATCCCTGTGTCATGAACTTTACTAAATAATACAGCACAAAAGGCAAGAAATTTCTTAGGATGCAAGTGGGAAGTGCACATCTTTGTGAAGCCTCTATGTTGTTTTGAGACTCTACATTTTCAAACTGAACCGCAACATTTTGAAGAGAAGAAACCAGTTGTCAGAAAACATGGTTTCTCTAAAAATATAACTCGGCAGCAAAAACCATGCTGAAAACATCTGTTAACTTTCCCTGTCAGCTTGTGTTTCAGTATCTACAAGTGCCAGAAGGCTGCAGGGATACACATTAGATTACTGATTAAATGTTGCATGAAAAAGCAAGTATTTGCAGTATCATCCTTTCCATGCTGTATTATTAAAAATGGTTAAGACGTTTGGCTTGGGAAGGATTTGCTTTATCAAGTTTGCAATGATTGGTTTCCATGTGGAAATAAGAGTTAAGAAGCAAGACACAAATTTTTGGACTAATCAAGGGCCCCAACTTTATTAGGCATTAATGGATCTACAATAATAGCTGTACAGTCATCCTTTGCCTATCGCAGGTTTCCCAATTGCAGATTTGAGTATCCATGATTGGGACCCTTGTCAATCACAACCCAAGTATTCGCAGTTTGGTGCCAGACTGTATTTTGTATTTTAGCTGTATTTGTTTTATTGAATTGTTTTTATTTTCTTGTTAACTGCTCTGGGGCCTTTGGATAAAGGGCAGTATATAAATATTCAATAAATAAAAAAAATTGTAATGTTTATTTAGATCTCGCTGCCCCAGTACATGGATTTAAGAGCAGGTACCGTGCCCTTGGAATGAGATTGTGGTGCTTCAGAGTCTGTTCATCTACTTCCCATGGTTGGCCAAGCTTACTCTTGGTTTCAAGTGTCTGACTAGCTGCAAGTTCTGCTCCCGGTGCCTGGCTCAGCAAAACTTCCCAAAGATGTGCTGGGGGAAGGCTGGCCAAGTCATCATTTCAGGAGTCAAAAAACTTTGGGCAGGTAAGATGAGGACATGTGAAATGAATTCCAGTCCCAGGTCCCTCAAGCTGAGTAGCCTGAGAGACTGGTATAGGGAAACCCCCTTCACCCTGACCCCCCAAAAGATGCCTTGGGTGCTCACCAACATACCTGACTTAATCATACAATTCCTTAACCTGCCCTGATCCCAAAAGCTTATAACCTATTCTAAAAATGCATTTTAAGTAGATTAAAATACAGCCAAATCCAGAGCACAATGCTCCCCCTCCAACATTACAGTGTAAAGTAGAGAGAAAGAAAGAAGGAAAAGGAAAAGGAAGCCCCTGTTTCCATTACCTTAAAATAAAGGGAAAGGGAAAGGAAGGTGCTACTCAACCCCTGCAGATAATAGACTAATCCCGTTATACAATAACTGGGAAGCCTCGGTGGGATCCAAGCATAGAATTGTCCAAGGAAATGGGCCTTAAAGCCTTAAATAGTTAGGCAATACCCACCTTGCATTGACTGGTCTACATGAAGTAGGCAATATGAAAAAAATCTTTTCTAAGGCTTTATTTATTTATTTTCTGTTTAGTTTTTGACGTCAATTGAACTTTTTGACTGTGGAGTAGAGGAAGGCTATTCCATGTTATTAGGTCATGAATTGATATTTTCCCTAGTATCACTTGATCCTGGATGAATGAGAGGTCACCTCTCATGTTGGTCACCTATCATGGTGCTATTGATGACAGATTGTTCAGATTCTTTACTCATCACTGTTCTTTATCCACTGACTGTAGTAAGTTATTTATCTTTGAAAGGGTTTCCGTGTTCTTTAAGCACTCATACTAGGCTGACCACATGTGTCTGAAAATGTTTAGCACAAGTAACTCTGGGCAGAACTCATAACTCTGGGCAGAATCGTAACTCTGGGCAGAAGTGCCACATCGGTGAAAATGCCGCACCTAGGGGAAAAGGCTGCATTTATTTGAAAACCCATCAGAAATGCTGCATCACCATAAAGGCTACAGCTTAATCAATTAAATATGGCCGAGAAAAGGTGGGGAGGAACTCTGTTGCTTCAAAGCCCTCTCCGCAGCATGGAGCCTCTCATCAGTCGGATGGCCCTGCTGTGCTGCCACCATGCTTCCTTCTCAGTGGGGAAGGCTGGGCCGACTCATTTGTTGCTACTGCTGCCGCCCCCCTTTACAGTATCTTCCCCCAGCTTGCTCTTCTTCCACCCCTCCTCCTCCATGGCCTGCGGCGCCACCTTAAAACAGACTGCGGAGTCCACCTTAAAATGGACTGCTGAGCCTGGCATCCCTGAAGGGGATGAAGCCGCTCTGGGAAGAGCAGAAGGTTTCAAGTTCCCTCCCTGGCTCCTCCAAGATAGGGCTGAGAGAGATTCCTGCCTGCAACCTTGAAGAAGCCACTGCCAGTCTGTGAAGACAATACTGAGCTAGATAGACCAACGGTCTGACTCAGTATATGGCAGTCTCCTATGTTTCCTATGTTAAGAATCATTGTCATTGTGCCCCATTGTCCACCTCTGTGGCCACCGTCTCCTCTTCCTCAGCAGCCTCCTTTGCCTCAATTTGTGAGTAAACACCACATCCAAGGTAAACACCACAGGCACCTTTAAACAACTTTTAAAAACGTACCCACCACGGCATTTCTACCCCAAATTACGGTATTCTCCTTATGGTAGTGATTTCTGTAAGAGTTGCTTTCATGATCCAGATTTACCATATCTTCAAACTCTGAGATTATGTGTGCAGTTTCTGGCCCACCAATCATCCATCTCTGCAATGTACTCTCATTACCCAGAAGTATGATTCTTAGGCTTATCTGCTTTGTTTTGTTTTGTTCTTTTGTTCATGAATTTGATCATAAGATGTGAATGAGAAGTTTCTTGCTGTTTTCTGACCTGTAATGTTACCTCTTATGCGTTCTGATCTGTAAAGTTTCCTCAGTGTAGCCATCATGATGGAGATTAGGAAGTTGCTGAAAACTATGTACAGAAATGGATAAAGACCTAAAGTTTACATGTGAAGGGAACTGATGTACAAATGCTGAATGAACTGTGGAGGAACATCAGGTTCATTCTGTATATGCCTGTTACAGAGAGTGATCCACAACACACTAAAGACATATATGTCAGTAAGAATATGTATATATGCAATAAAACTGTGTTTGAAACTGCAAATTACTGTTTGCACAATCTTGCTCATTTATTCGTTATGTCAAATTAGGTCAACCATGGAATGGAAATATCTCTTTCATATATTTGTTAGGCTCATATGATAATTTGTCATTTTTGGGTGGTGGTTGCTTGGTGGTGTGGTTTGGTGGTGCATAATGCTTTATAGTGTATCTTTTAGGCAATGAGATTTTGAGTATTTTGGCACATAAATAGCATTTAAAATCCTATGTGGTAGCCAAATTTGGAAGAAAACCCCTTTGGGGAATTATTGGTGGTCACTTGGGGAATTTGAAGAGAGGGATGCTTATAGCATTTAGCCTCTATGACCTACTGAGGGAATTTAACACTTTTGGAAAGTGCCACCTACAAGCCACTGCATGTGTGAGAGGGAATCTTTTCTAGTAGATCTGCAAACTTCCATATGCATAGAACATCTACCTGCAATATGCTGGTAGCTGGAAGTGAAATATTTTGGCACTATCTGATGTTAAGTCTCCACACTAAATGGAGGTTTGGTGCTGATACAGAAAGTAACCACAATATCCAGGCAAAATGGATTCCATATGAAATGGAATCCAAAATGGATTCCACATAGAGGCTCTGTGTGAAGCATCATCATCATATTTAGGTGTGGAGTGGAGGAGAAGGCAGCCCATATTGCTCCTCCTTCATGGTATAAATCTGAACTGGGTCTTAATGGAGAACTGGGGGCTTGTTCCAATCTTAGGAAATGTTAACTCTGTCCTATTGGATGTTATGATTCCAAAAGTGCACACAAAGTATTTTGTAGGATTAAACCCTGCATCGTGCAAGAAATGCATTCTTGCTCAGGACATTTAATGGAGAAAGGCATTGTTCATCAGCAATAAATCTCATCTATTTGGGGAACGAAGTATCTGTCTTCTTGCTGAAAGGGTCATTGTGTAGGACAACATTCTTCTCCTCTACTCACTGGCATAAGAATGAGTATTTACATAGCCAATAAGAGCAGCTCATCAAGACAGAGCATCAGGTACATAGTGTTCCAAGGCTCAGTTCAGCTGGCAGAAGCGAAAATCTATACTGGGACCCTTGGGACATGAGGAGAGAACAAAATTGCTCTGAGCCACTGGTGTGTGCTGATGAATGGCACAGGAAGAAGGAAAACATCGCTCTCACATTCATATGTACCTGGATGTAAAGGAAATCGTTCAGGTGACGCTTTCTCAAATATGTTCCTTATTATTTAAATCTCAGAAACATTTCAAACGCAACAATAATTATGACATGGGAAATTAGCTCTCAACATTCTAATTCTCTAATAGACATAAGAAATATTAGTGGTCTTCAAAAGAAAGATATGGCTGTTGATGGTGTAGATAGAACACAAGACTCCTCAAAGCTTTGGAGCCACAGTATCGCAGGCTCCCAAATAAAGCACCATAGAAAGCAGTGCATTTGACAGCCAGTGCACATAACCACACAGCCAGCTATAATGCAGGCACCTATCCACACATTAAAAGTGTGCCATCAAGTCGATTTCGACTCCTTGTGCCCACAGAGTCGTGTGGTTTTCTTTTGGTAGTATACAGGAGGGGTTTACGATTGCCTCCTCCCGCGCAGTATGAGATGATGCCTTTCAGCATCTTCCTACATCGCTGCTGCCTGATATAGTACCAGTGGAGATTCGAACTGGCAACCTCCTGCTTGCAAGCATTTCCCTGCTGTGCCAATGGTAGACTAATACAGCAACCATTTCCCTGTGGTTTCTTCCCGTCCTGCTCTGTTCACAACTGGAAATGAATGGAAATGTTGCCTAAATTCCAAGTCAATTTTGCAAAACACCAGAGGCATTTTGAGGAAAGCCAAAAATGTTATATAAGATTTGTGAAACTTCTTCAAGGGTTCACCTATCCTTCCAAGCATCATTTAGATGAAGAAACCCTGTGGCTGAAGTGAATAACATGCTGCTTCCCTATGTTAGGATTTTCCTGCCTGGGAACTAGAGGAAAGCTGGTCTTGTGGTAGCAAGCGTGACTTGTCCCCATAGCTAAGCAGGGTCTACCCTGGTTGCATATGAAAGGGAGACTAGAAGTGTGAGCATGGTAAGATATTCCCCTCAGGGGATGGATCCACTCTGGGAAGAGCAGAAGGTTCCAAGTCACACCCCTGGCATCTCCAAGATGGGCTAAAAGAGATTCCTGCCTGCAACTCTGGAGAAGCTGCTGCCAGTCTGTGAAGACAATACTGAGCTAGATAGACGAATGGTCTGACTCAGTATATGGCAGCTTCCCATATCTCTATGTTCCTATAAACTTGAAAATACTCATGTGGGAGGGAACTATGTCATCCACTTATCCACCCAATACCTAGACATTACTGCACAATTTAGAAACAAGATATAACTACTGGATCAGCCATGCTCCAGTCCATTTGGGGTCATGGGAATCACCCCTAGCTCCTTTGGAAAGATATATAGGCATGGACCAGACATCTCAACTGCCTGGGGATACCTTATGAAAGGCAGTATAAAAATTGAACAATAAATGTATTTTGACTGACCTTCATAGCTAGGGTTTTCATAGCCATAGGGAGAGTCCCTGAGAGCTTGCCTTGTAGTCATACTGGGTCTTGAAGGTGCCATAAATGTGACATCACATACTCCTCTCTCCCCCTTGAGAGAGAGGCAGGATCAATGGTAAGCACAAAATTTGACTGACCTTCATATCCAGCCAAAATTCATGCTTACCATCAGAGGCATATCTAAGGGAAATAGCGCCTAGGGCAAACACTGAAATTGCACCCCCTGTCCAGACATCTGACACCCATCTTTCAGATAACTTCACCATAATATCCGTTGAAAAATACAAGTCAAGCTAGTTAATCTTTTAATATTTCAAAAACTATTTAGCAGTGGACGTAGCCAGACCAAAAAATGCTGGGAAACTACACATTTCAGTTTGCTGGGGCTCATGAAATACCCAAATACTATGTGGAGGTGTACTTAGAAAACTAAACAGAAGTGCCTGTCTAATTCTCTACTATGCATTGTAGCATCACCATTACATAAGTTTTAAAAATCAATGGAGAATTTGACTTTTCCCAGATACTCTGAAAATAATTAAAGGATATGCAGAGTAAACTGTGTCACTGCTTGGAATATATGCTAGTCTTTCAGAAAGACAGTTAAAATGAGAGAAAGAGAGCAAGAAACCCCCAGTGGGCCTTAATACTAAGGATTTCACACTGATTCAAAGACAAACTCACCATTAATAGCCATATTATTAAGACATCACATTTAACTCACTTATCACAAGACGCAAAGTAAGAGCAAATGACTACAATCCTAGCTCATAAGCTTCAGCTCAGTATTCACAAGCCCTGATTTTCTGTACATAGTGCCAAACTGAATATGTGTACAGTGACTTAAATTATAATATGTTGAATTTAATTTGTTTTACCTGTAGCCCCTTTGGGGGGCATCCTAAAGGCCGTGAGGGGGGTCTGCAAAGGTTCCCCCTCCCCCCGCTGACCTCTAGGGCCTCACAGAGGCCATTTGAGCATGTATGATGGCCATTTTGTTTTTGACAGCATTTTTAAAAAAATCAATTTTATAAAATGGCGCCCCCTTCAAGTGGCGCCCAGGGCATGTGCCCTGCCTGCCCCACCCTACATACGCCCATGCTTACCATTGATCCTGCCTCATAATGTCATGTTCTTGGCAACTTTGAGGCCCAGTGTGACTTCCTTACAACATACTGAGCCCTGAGAAAATATCTTCCTGCTTTCTGATTATTTGAAACCATTGCCAGGCTTGATAGACTTTCCTGCCCTTCTCCAGACTCCGGAGAAGCACTGGGGTGGGTCTTGACAGTACGAAAAATGAACTAGCCAGTAGTGAGCTTGCAAGCACACTTTTGGAATCCTGTATACAGGAAGGTTAATTTTTCAGTCATAATTTAATACTGTAAGGCAGGCATCCCCAAACTGCGGCCCTCCAGATGTTGCTGAACTACAACTTCCAGCATAACCAGCCACAAAAAAATTGTGTCCAGGGATGCTGGGAGTTGTAGTTCAGCAACATCTGGAGGACCGCAGTTTGGGGATGCCTGCTGTAGGGTGTTACTGCAGTGCCTCTGTAATCAAATCAATGAAGGCTGTCATTAAATAGTACAGTAACAATAGGCAAAAGGTGGTGTGTGGGCCAAGTCTCTGGTGCTTTAAACATCTGAAGTTGCTGTGTTGTATGGTCTCCATCATTCATTCAGCCATGCCAACGTGTAACCCTGTCATGAGGAGGATGTTCTGAAACTAGCTGGAGGTGAGATCGTATGAATGACATTGGGACAGAAAAATGGCAGTTAGGGTTAACATCTGGTTAGCACTACAAATTCCAACTATGAATGAGTACCCATTTCACACACACACACACACACACACACACACACACACACACACACACACCATACTCACACACACATTTATGGAATTGTGTATTCTTGGGGTTTTTTCCAGTTTTGATGTAGGTTTTGGGTTGCAATTGAATTTTAAAAGTTGTGTGTTGTTTAATTTAGAAGAAGTTTAAATAGGGGTTCTGTTTGTAGGAGGGATTCCTGTTAGGTAGTACTAGTAGGTGGTTAAAAGGGAAGTATAGCCTTGTGGTTTTAAAAAACAATTCTGTCTTCTTTCCCATTCCAAAGAGGGGTGGTTTTGGGGTGTTTTTTTTGCATTTTTTAAAAAACAGAAGCCTGTCCTCCAGCCCTCTATGCCCATAATATAGATCAGTATTAATATTCTCTGCCCAGCAGCCTGCAGGCTCCGAGTGGCACACACTCCAGCCTCCTCACTGCACATTTGGTTTACCCCCCACCCCCAACTGCAGCCTTAAACAAGGAAAGACTTCAGCCACCACCCCAGTCCAGCAGCAGCCTATTATTCCATGCCCAGCAGCCTACAGATTCAGGGCAGAAAGAGACATGAAGGCAGTGTGCAGCCTGCTGAATTGATGCCGGAATGAAAATGATGGATGTCAATGTGATAATATGATGCTGATGCTGATATTGTGATGATGAGTTGTTCATGCATTTCTGTTTTGGAATGTTCACTTGTCTCTTTAATGATTGTTGTCTGAGACTTTGCTTTGCTTTTTTCCACCCATGGAAGGACTATGATTGAAGCAGCAGCACATACACAAATGCACCCAACTACCCCCACCCCCAGCCATGGCCAAATATGAGCTTGTTGCTGGTGCCCTCACACATGTCTGTTATGAGAGCACATGGCATTCTGAGGCCATGGCCAAAATTTTAACCCTAAACCCACTAACCCTTTTGCAGAGCCTTTCTCTCTCTGTGTGGAATTCTTCGCAATGAAGATTGGGTCATATTGTGACTCCTAGCATCATCACTGTTTTTATTCAAACGAGATTGCTTGCATCTACAATAGGTTGTGCTGATGCCAAAGGCTCCAATCCGTTGCAGAAATGTCAAAAAAAGTCCCCCCAAATTGTGTGCCATTGCTGTCGTCATCACTCTTCCAATTGTGTAGGTGGAGGCGGGGGGGGCAAACCTCGCTGTTCCACTGGCAGAATGTTGTTTTGCATCCTTACTTAACCCACTTTTATGGCCGTGTGCCACAGATGGAGCTGTGTCTGTTGCTTGTTGATGAAATGCTTGGGGGAGGGAGGGCAGGGCACATTTGATGCTGTTTTTGGCCCTAATCTGCTGCCCTTGTCTGCTGCATCTGTGATATCACACTAACTTACTTGCTTGCTTGTTGCTGGCTGCTGCTGTTACCCTGCATTGGGAGGGGGTGCATGGGGCAGTGCATTTCATTGTTGTTGTTTCACACTGTTGTGTGTAGATCAATTGCATTTCTGTTGGGGGGGATGGTGGGACACAGTAGATATGGTGAGTGACACAGTGGATGTGTGTGACCTTTGGAAACCTTGTTCTTTGCAAAGCTCTGCTGTTGTTGTTGATGTGTGCTTCATCCACCCTATGGGACAATAGGGGCAGACAGTGCCCATTTCAGCCTGTGAGTGCCTCCTAGGAGTGCCACAGTGGGTTAGGTGGTAGTGCCCCAATGGGTGCCTGCTACTGCACAGGTTTCAGAGTGATTGGGCAAAGCAGTAATTTTTAAAGAATTTCTGTAGTATGTCTTTGAGGAAGATTTGGGGCAGAAAAGGGGCTTTGGGGGGAGAAGAGTGAGTCAGGTGGTAGTGCCCCAATGGGTGCCTGCTATCATCCAGATTCCAAAGGAATTGGTGAAAGGGGTGATTTTTAAAGAATTCCTGAAGTTTGCGCATCATTCAGTTTTTCCCCCATAGGGAATAATGGGGATTTCAGCAGCCCCGTAACTCCACTTGGGGGGCACTGGGGTGGCCCAGAGCAAGTGGTGGTGTAGTGCACATAGGGTGCCAACCACCCCTATATCCACAAGCACATGGGGTACTGGGTTTCATTGTTCCTGAGATGTTCTGAAAGTAGATTCTCTGGTAGGAAATGAGAGTGGATTCATTGTTTGTCATTGAAAATAAATAAACTTCACAAATTCTTTAAAAATCACCCTTTTGCCCAATTTCTTTGAAATTTGGGTGGTAGCTTCCACCCATTGGGCACTACCACCCACCTCACACTTTTGGCCCCAGGACCCTTTTAAAAAATCCAAATCAATTCGGGTTTGGATTCGGAAAATTTGGGCACAAATTGAATCTGGGATGATTGACTCAGATCCAAAACAAATAGGGGGTGTTTTGATTTGGGTACAAATCAAAACAAATTAAATCGATTCATGCACACCCCTAATATGTTCACCAGTCAAATATTTTACTGTGAATCAAAACTGATTAAAAAGCCAAACAACATGTTCTGCAGCAAATAAAAAGCTAGGAAGGCTAGTCTCCGCAATGAGGAACTGCAGGAGTGAGAAGCAATGGGTGTTGTGTCTCTTTTAAAAATTATCTATACTCCCACAGAAAATCTATACTCCCACAGAAAATCGTGGCCAGTGGTGGCTTCCATTATTTTCCAGACATTTAGTTCTATGGTCAGGAGTATCACATGACTTACCCAGCTGATCAGATGCCCTACAGAAGCTTCATGGGAGCCAGCCATTTGAGCGACAGAAATATCATTTAGGTAGGAATTTTGTGTGGTCAGAGTACTGAGCTACATAAAGGTTATAATGATTTCCCCCCCTTGAAAATTGTATTTGGCCAGGAAGACGTTCTTGTGCTGCTCAGCTTAAGCCTTCAGCCAGGCTAGGAAGGAAATTCTGTCAGGAAGAAGGTAAGGCTTTTAGCTAGGAGATCTCCTGGGCAACTATCACAAGCACACATCATTTCTGTTGTATTCATTCTGGGCTTGTTCATATCAGTGTGAAAATTTACTTGACAGTATGAGCCTGTAGAGAAGGAAGTGGTAGGTCAGAGTAAGAAGCAAAAAAAAATGTTACCCACAGAATATCCTACATAATCTAATGGAACGTAATGCAGGATAACATGCTGAAAGTTCGATGCTATCCTGAATATTATACTTCTCTGTGACTAGTAGCTATACTAGGGATGTGCACGGAACCACAGCGGGGAGGCTCAAAGGTGATGGTGGTGGTGCTGCTGCTTTAAGAGCGGGGGAGGGTGCACTAAGTCCCCGATGAGCCTGCGCATGCCAGCATGTGAAACACAGTTGAAGGGAGGAGTAATCTCTGTTCTACCCAGTTCAAGCTGGTTGCTTAGTTTGTTGTTGAACCTGCACTAGCGTGAACTAACTAGAGGTGCGTAGCAGTCACTAAATCAAGTTTAAGTTGATGACGCTTTGTTCCCTTTTATTTAATTATATATAATCCAGCAGGGGTTACTTCATTCTCTTTGAGCTCAGGAAATGTGCCCATGAGCGTTGTGCAAAGCATGTCACATAACCCTTACTACAACCCTGTAAGCCATGTATTATTATCCCCACACTGCAGCTGGGGAGCTGGAAGGGAGTAGTGTGACTAAGACCACCTAGTGAGTTCAAGGCAGAGCTGAGATTCAAACCAGGGAAGTCCTGATTCTCATCTTAGTCTCCTGATTAAACTACACCAGCTTAAAAGTTCCTAGCCCACATATATTTTAGTATCCCACATAGCCCACACACCGTAAGTCAGTTATCTGCAACCTAAAAGGAAGTGGGGGGAAAGAAGAAGCAACTTCTATAAAGCTCCCAACTAGGTCACCTGGAGATTATTGTTACTCATCACAGGTAATCAGATGAGCCTCTTTTTACAAGCCTGATGTATATGGAGCATCCTCAATATGGAGAACAAAGAGGCAAGCCGTGCTTGTTCAGAACTTGATGCATATAACAGAACTTGTTGCCTTCAAGCCCTGCTTATGGGCTTCCCTGAGGCATCTGGTTGTTCACTGTGAGAAGCTGGATGCTAGACTAGATGGGCCTTTGGTCTGAATCAGCAGATCTTTCTTATGTTCTTATTGCTCATGGAGATTTGATGCAATCTAGTGAAAGCTAGGCACTCGGGAGACCTATTCAGATTAAACTGAAAAAGGCTGCAAAGATTCTTGCATCTGTAGAAATATACCCTTCATCAACATTTCTCCTACTGATCAGCGGAACCAACTAGCTAAAACCTGTGAGAAGGCAGCACCTCAACACCCTATGATCATTACAGTTACCTTTCACCACCTCATGTACATGACAATGCAAAGGGAGTCTGTCTGTGACCAAAGAATACCTGACTTGCTACTGTGATTTTTGATTCACTTCTTTGGGTTGGGTAAAGAGAACTTCCATTTGATTGTGGTTTATACAATTTTATCCCTTTGGCCAGATTCAGACAGACACAATAACCACAGTTAACAGTAACCGGAGTTACAATTCCAATCTCCGCTAATAGCTGAACTGGAACGAACCACTGTTAGCCTATCTGGAGTTGAGGGAGAGGGGAGCCCTTCACTGCCACTCGGCCTCCCAGCCCAATCCTAGCCAGCTCTGTGGCCAGGCTGTGGGCAAAGCATCACCACGTCAGCTGCTCAGCTGCGATTGCCTACAATCTCCAGTGGGGCATGCCAAACATGATCATGCAGTTTTGGAGTACTCTGTACGCCATTGGCAGGATACAGCGACTTGAAAGCCTTTTAAATGTCCTGCAGTGCCAATGTTGCTTCTGCCAGCTAAGGCACCACTGCCCACCCAAGTGACCTTGAAGCCCCAAAGCACCATGTAAATTCCAGCTCCTGGGGGGTTTGGAGCCCGGTGTGTGTGGGGGGGGTGGAATCCTGCTTTCATTGCAGGAGGGAAGGGGAGAACCCACTTTCGCTAGAATGGGACACGCAGATGGTGGGGCAAAAGCTGCTCGGCATGTGTGTGTGTGTATGTCTCACCATGTCCAGCAAAGATGTAGTGAAGGGAGACCCCGGCAGAACACTCCAGCCAGACCCATCTCTAAGCCGCTGCAAGCAGCTCGCTGCCCAGCAGGCTCACACTCTTGTGAGAGGGCCAGTCTATTGGGGATAAGCCTGTGCCCAGTAAGGTGTTATTCCCACCTGCGGATTGCAGACACATGAGCTGAGCCGGCCACTTAACCACCAGGCAATCCAAGGGAGCCCTGCTCTAGTGGCACCCCCGACTGTTGAAAGGGGGACTGCTAATTCTCTCTCCTGTAATGCTTCTGCAGCCTTGCATGTACCCCAGAGGATGTGTGCCATAGTTTTTCACCCAGAGGGCATCTAGTCACCCCCTTTTCCTTTGCCCTGGTGCATGTGAGGTGTTGGTGAAGGGGTGGACTCAGAGTCCAGCACGAAACTTTCCACCCATTCAGAACTCCTGGTTCTCAGTCTGCCCTCCAACCATATGCAGATCTGCAGGCATGGGGATGGATGGGAGTGGGGAGCCCCCACTTTCTGGACAACGCAGGAGAGCAGGGCAGCCATTCTGGGACACTAGAAAGAGTACACTTGTGCACATGGATGTGCGGGCAGAAAGGGGCCATGGTATCTCGGCGGGTTGTCTGTTGTCACCAAGACTTGGAATGTGTCCCCCAGGATAGCAAGACAAAAACCATCCTCAGTCTATTCAGAGCACCCATTGCCTGATGCTCTCATGAGGGAGGTGTTAGGTGGAGAAAGAGATGTATTGCCCTCTTGGATCAGCTATGCTTCTCCTGGGCAAATTACTTATTTCCTCTCCACCCTGGTGGTCCCTTCCATGAGCTGTCCGGGGTATCCCTGGAGCCTGTCATGCTCATGCCTGGGCACTGAGCCCTGGGTGAGGAGGTGGGATTCTTGAAAGAGGATCTCAGGTGACCCAAACTGTCCTCAGTGACCTGTCCTGCTCATGAGCTAGTCTTTGTGGGCATGAACCCCCAAAAAGAGAAGGGCTTGGGCCCCCCCTTCCCCACCCTTTCTGTGTGAAAAATAGAACTTAGCTGCTCTAGTTTCCCTGCTTGGGTCTGCCTTTCAGATCCTGCTAATACCATCCCCACACAAACCATTTGCATGGATGGTGTGGGTAGCGGCTTGCGGAGCGGACCCTTCCAGCCATTTGAAAGTCCTGGGCCAGGGCTGGTGATGCAGCATATGTATGTAGATTTTGAGGTGTGATGATTCCCGGGAGTAGAGGGCCCTGGTTTCCAGCCACCCTGGGATGGCCGCGTTGCCCATTGGGAGTTGCGGGTAGAGGTGCACATTTACAGATTGGTGGGTGGATTGGCAGTGGGCAGGATTTGATAGTGATTTGGTGGCAGTTGCTGAGACCAGGAAAGAACTTGCCCAAGTGCCCGCTGCTGCAGATTTCCTGCATTGAGCATCCTCCCTTGCTCCCGTTAGTCTGCTACTCTTGTGAGAGAGTGGTCTGTGGGGTAATGGGGTTCTCTTCATCATACATTTAGAGCACCACCTCATACAACATGAGTACCATCACATTCATTTGGCATAAATGGCCCACAGATGTTTCTTCTCATGAGTAAGACTTTGGGAACGTGGTTTGGAATCAGATTCATGGTGGTCACCGAGACCAGGGTAGCACTTGTCTGAGTGCCCATTCTCACAGCCTGCCTGTATGGATTATCCTGTCTCACTCCCCTCAGTCTGCCACTGCCATGAGACTGCAATCTATGGAGTCACAGGCTGGCCCAGCAGACAACTCTTCTCATGAGTAAGACTTAGGGAGCAATGCCCCACCAGAGAAGGGACTTGACCCCCCTTTTCCCACCCAAAAATAGAATGTGGCTGCTCCATCTTCCCTGTCGGGGTCTGCCTTTTGACTTCCCCCTCCTGTTGCTGTGAAGGGGTGCCCTACTTGTGCTGCCACTTGGGGTGTTTGTGCTTGTGGACACCCATGTCTGTTGCCCCTGAGCAGCTGTGCAGCTTGACAGGCTGGCCGGTCCAGAATGGGGTACATTGGCATCCCTGTAGCCTGGCAACTCCATAGCTGCACTGGCGTTTGGAAATGGGCGCTTAACCACAGTTATGGGTGAGTCTGCCTTCAAGCATAACAGTTTGGTGGTCATCAGCGACGAAGGTTAGAGAAAACCTCAGGATCCAATTGGAGTTTGTCGAGGAAAACTGGAGTTAACTTCAGAGCCTTAATCGTTGCTTTGCATGTTTAGGCATACTACAATTACAAACACTGGCAGCTTTAACTGCAGTGAAAGTGTACTTTTGAACCAGGTCTTAGTGTTGTACATCTGCCATTTTTTAAAATGACAAAGGGCATCTGAGATGTCATAGAACTCTGAGCTTTCCAGTGAATGTTTCATTATGGTTGTGTGGGCTTTTATCACCCCATTAAAATGATTAAGCATTGCTTGCATATCTTGCCAGAAAAACTGTATTGGGCTACATGGAGTCAGGAGATAATAGTGTTCGCAATCTCAGCACTAAATTATCACTTATAAGCAGGGGTGGGTTTTCCCCCCACCCAATGTTTAATAAACATTTCATTACAACTGATTATTCAGATATATAAGTATTAGCAAGTGAAATCATATGACTGTAATGTTTCAGCTCTGAGAGTTACTTGAAACACTCTCAAAGAGCATATACTACAATCCTTCTGGGACTGTACCATTTCAGAATGCAAGTAAGGGGAATACATGTCAGAATGTTTCCTCATGTCAAAACCATACTTGGCAATTAAACCTAACACAGCAGGGAGAAGGCTAAGCTGGAAACCCTCTCCCTGATGTTTTTCAAGTAATCTTTTGGTACAGGGAAGCATTGTAACAAGTTATCATCTCACTGCAATCTGAAGTGGCATAGTCCCAGAGGGACTATACTGTGTACTGATTCTAAAATCAGTTGGCTCACAGAGCCCAAAATTACTTACTAGAAGGTTCCACAAATTAATGCTTTTTGCTTTTTTGCTTGCACTAAAAAAATTGACTTCAGGCTATGTAAATAATGTGTGACTATAAACAATAAGAACAATCAATTGTATGATGCTGTTGCTTGGGTTGACATCTCCCTCACAGTTTACCCAAGTGACCAAGGTCTGGTTATCTAGGTTCTATGGAAAGAACAGTTGATCAAACAGTATAAACATCCTTTTACTTTCTAATCACCAAGTCCACAAATGCCTCCAGTTATCATAACACTCCCTTCCTTTACTAGGACTCCTTTTAAACAATCAGGATTTTTTTAAAATCAAGTAGCATTCTCTATGGTTGGTTTTCATAAGCAATGCACTTCTCACTTAAACCTGTTATTTTCTATGCATAATGCTGTTGGTGTACATGGCACTTTACAAAGCAATACAAGCAAACAGCCTTGAACAGTTTACAATCTAAACTTTAACAGAGGGGCAGATAACAAATGAAGAGGAAAGTAGGAATGTACACAAAACCGGCTTTTTGGTTTGGTTCTACTGATTCAGGTTCTAAACTGTTAGAACTGGCCCATGCTTCAGTTTGAATTAGAATCCCCTAGAACCAGTTCTAAAAAGTTTTCCATAGGGAATAATGCAGCTTGAAGCAGCCCTTTGTTCCCTATGGATAGCACCCAGGGGTGTCAATATGGGAAGTGTGGTAGGCCCCCATTGATGTCAACTACCACCCAAGCCCCAAAGCAATCAGTCAAAGGGGCGATTTTTAATGATTTTTTAAAAAAGATTTTTTATGTTGTATTATTTCTCCCATAGGAGATAATGGGAATTTGATTCTTTGATGTCACATAGATTCTACATAACAAATCCCTCATGTAGAATTATGTGCCATCAAAGAAACCAACACTACTGACATCAGAGAATACACGTAGGATTCCCTGATTACAAACGTGGTTTCTCTGATGGCACATAGATTCTACATAATGGACCGGGTCTCACAATCAGTGAAACCCGGTTTAGGGCACTGTGTGGGCAGGGAGCCCTGGGTGGCCGGATCGGCCGCCCACACGATGGACGGCCCGAGATGGAGCCGGCAGGGGCTGGGGAGCTCAGGGGCCGTGTGCCCCCGGAAGCCCCAGTATGCCCTGCGCGAGTGCTCAGGGCATACTGGGGAGACCCCTGAGCCGTGTGGCTGCTTTTAAGCCTCCTGGCCGGGGGTCTACTCACAAGTAGCCACAGCATGGAGGAGCAGATAGCCTGGGTTTGCGGAGCGCTTGCTCCGCAAACCCGGGCTAAGGGGCGGGCTACAGGAGCGGGTTAGTCACTCCAGAACCACCGGGCTCGGCTGCGAGCCCAGTGGTTCTTACAATCACAAAAATCGGGCTAGGATTTTCCTAGCCCGATTTTTGTGATTGTAAGAATAGCCCCAATGAATCCCTATGTAGAATCTATATGCCATCAGAGAATCCAACTATTGATATTGAATCCACATGTGTTGGATTCTCTGATGGCACATAGATTGTACATAGGGATTCATTATGTGGAATCTATGTGCTATTAAAGAATCCAAGACATATGGATTCTCTGATGTCAATAGTGTTGGATTCGCTGATGGCACATAGATTCTACATGGGGATTCATTATGTAGAAAATATGGGCCAGAGGCCTCAAGCCAGGCTAGCTGCCTGGGCAATAAGCAGGAGGGAGGATTATTTATTTCTTTATTTGATTGATTGATTGATTGATTGATTGATTGATTTCTATACCACCCTTCCAAAAATGGCTCAGGGCGGTTTACACAGAAATAATAAATAAATAATATGGATCCCTGTCCCCAAAGGGCTCAAAAACTAAAAAGAAACATAAAATAGAAACCAGCAACAGTCACTGGAGGTACTGTGCTGGGGGTAGATAGGGCCAGTTACTCTCCCCCTGCTGAATAAAGATAATCACCACGTTAAAAGGTGCCTCTTTGCCAAGTTAGCAGAGGATAAGGGGCCCACCATGCATTTACTCACTATGCAATTTTTTAAAGCATATTACAGGTAGCCAGGAAATAACATACTTTAATAATAATAATAATAATAATAGAGGCCCAGACAGGCAGCATGTTTCCAAAAGAAAAATTGGAAAGAAGCAGCTGCTACAATAATCAAAAATACATTTTAAATGAATTTTAAAGATATATATTAAAAAAAATCCTTTAAAAACCAAAGCAGCCAGAAAAGGGGGTAAAACTTGTGGGGGAGGGGGAATGGGCCAGAGGCCTGAAGCCAGGCTAGCTGGCTGGGCAACAAGCAAGAGGGAGGATTAGGGCCTCACCATGCACTCATTTACTACATACACACACAAAATTTAAGCACACTACAGCTGGCCAGAAAAATACTTAAATATTGTATTTTTCAAAAATAAATAGAGGGGGGTAGGTGGGACAGCAGGATTGAATCAAACCTCTATCTGGAGACCATCAGTCCAGACCAGAAGGCAGGGCAACGAAAGCAGCAGCAGTAGCAGCAGTAGCTACTCCATCTCTCTCAGGCAGCAGGCAGAGCAGCAGCAGACACGAGCAACAGAGACAGAGAGAGATTCCAAGCCAAAAGGTGGTCTTTCAATATACTTTGAATAACCCACCTTTGAGCACCACCCTTGTCCTTTCCCCCACCAATGTGGTGACAGGTGTCCCTGAGTGACACACTTTCAAAGACACTCAAATGGCCAGACACATCTGGCTAATCAGTGGATCTGCAGCACAGCCAATCACTCCAAGCGACACAAGTGTCACAAAATGGATGACAGCCTCTTTCTTACACAAAATGGAGGCTTGAGCTACTCAAGTCAGTTTAAACTGATTCTGTTAGAACTAGTCTGGTTCAAATTAGAACCGGTTCTAATTTTTATTTTAAAATTCAGGTTCTACCTTGACCCATCAAGCCGGGGTGGTTCTACCTAGAAACAGTTTGCACATCCCTAGGGGGAAGATGGGGAGAAAATAAAGAGGCAAGGGAAATATGCATGCACAAAGGTGGTAAACAAACATATTATGTATGTATGCATGTATGTATGTATGTATGTATGTATGTATGTATGTATGTATGTATTTCATTTATAAACCACCCCATCTAAAGGCTCTGGGTGGTATACAACTTTAAAAAGACATTAAAACACACAATCAAAACACAGTACTAAAAACAATATAAAAACAATCAAAAACAATTAAAATACTTTAAAAAACAATTTAAAAACTTTGGAAGGCCAGGCCAAACAAGTAAGTTTTTAGGGCTCTCTGAAAGGCCAACAGTGAGCCTAAACTGCAGATATCTGCCAGGAATGCATTCCATAGGCCAAGAGCAGCTACAGAAAAGGCCCAGTTCCAAGTGGCCACCAGATGTACCGGTGGTAACTGGACCTTTCCAGATGGCGTCAACGAGCGATGGGGATCATACCGAAGAAGGTGCTCTCTAAGGTAGCCCGGACCCAAGCAGTTCAGAGCTTTAAAGGTCATAACCAGCGCTTTGTATTTCACCTGGAAACATATCGGCAGCCAGTGCAACTGTTTTAGGACAGGCATAATATGGTCTCTCTGAGTTACCCCAGAGACCAATCTGGCTGCTGCATTTGGAAGTAACTGAAGTTTCTAAACTACGTACAAAGGCAGCCCCATGTAGAGCACATTGCAATAGTCGAGCCTGGAGGTTACCAGCTGATGCACCACTGTTTTGAGACCATTCTCTTCAAGGAATGGACGCAGCTGTCGAATCAGCCGAAGCTGATAGAAAGCGCTCCCGGCCATAGCCTCCACCTGAGATAGCAGGGTGAGGCCTGGATCCAAGAGCACTCCCAAGCTGTGTTCCTGTTCCTTCTGGGGGAGTGTAACTTCATCCAGCACGGGAAGATCTAACCCATCCCTTAAATTCCAATCCCCCACAATGAGCACCTCCGTCTTGCTTGGATTCGGCTTCTATTTGTTATCCCTCATCCAGCTCATTACTGCCTGTAGCCAGGCATTTAGGGAGTGAATGCCATTTCCTGATGAGGATGAGGAGGCGGAGGAGGAGGAATAGATTTGGGTGTCATCAGCATACTGATAAGACCCTGCAACAAATCTCCTGATGACCTCACCCAGTAGTTTCATGTAAATATTAAAAAGCATTGGTGACAGAATGGAGCCCTGAGGGACTCCATATAATAGCTCCCATTTTAAAGAGGAACTGTCACCAAGCTCCACCATCTGGAATCTGCCTGAGAGACAGAAGCGGAACCAGTGTGAAACAGTACCTCCTATCCCCAATTCCCCCAGGCGATCCAGAAGGATACCATGGTCGATGGTATCAAACGCTGCTGAGAGATCCAAAAGAACCAACAAAGTCACACTCCCTCTGTCGATTCCCTGGTAAAAGTCATCCATCAGGACAACCAAGGCAGGCAACCCCATAGCCAGCTCTAAAACCAGTTTGAAATGGGTCTAGATAATCGGTTTCTTCCAAAACTGCCTGAAGCTGGTTAGCCACCACTCTCTCAATCACTCTACTCAACCATGGCAGATTGGAGACCAGCCTATAACTATTCATCACTGAGGGATCTAGGGAAGGCTTCTTAAGAAGTGGTCTAATCATTGCCTCCTTCAAACAAGGAGGCATCCTACCCTCCCCCAGCGATGAGCTAATGATATTAACTAGGCCATTTCCAACAATCTCCCTGCTAGATTGAAGCAGCCAAGCCGGGCAAGGGTCCAGAGAACAAGTGGTAGGCCGCACTGCCCCAAGCAGCTTGTCCATGTCATCAAGAGTCAAAGATTGAAACTGATCTAATCTAATACTGCAGGAGGGATTGCTGGACACCACCTTAATAGACTCTGCAGAAACAGTGGAGTCCAAGTTGGCCCAAATACAAGATATTTTGTCTGCAAAGAATCCATTAAATGCATTGCAACAGAACAAAGTCCCCAGGGATTGGTTTGAATTGGAAAGAGCCTGAATCAAACTCCTCATAACCTGGGATAGCTCTGCTGGATGTGAACCCGCGGAAGCAATGTGCACAGAGCAGATTTTTTTTTGCCACACGCACCGCCTCCACATGAACCTTCAAATAGGCTCTATGTTCTGTCCTGTCACATTCAAGCTGAGTTCTTCTCCACTTGCGCTCCAGTCACCTACCTTGCTGCTTCAAACCCCGCAACTCCTCTGTATACCAAGGGGCCATTTTTAAAGCAGATTGGAAGTAACGCTTATGAGTGATCGTGTCTACTGCCCTGGTGAGTTCCTTATTCCAGGTTCCCACCAGGGCATCGACAGAATCATTAGCAGGACCAACTTCAAAACCCTACAAGGCTTTTTGGAAACTTGCTGGGTCCAGCAGCCTTTTTGGGAGGACCATCCTAATAGGTCCATCACCCCTGCAAGGGTGGATTGTGGCTGTGAAACCAACCTTGACCAGGTAGTGGTCTATTCATGACAATGGGGAAACCACCGGATCCCCCACCCATGGAACACCCCCCTGATCTGAACAAAAGACCAAATTGAGTGTGTGGCCAGCAACATGAGTTGGTTCGGAAACTAATTGGGATAGGCCCATAGTTGTCATGGCTGCTATGAACTACTGAGCTGCACCAGACAAGCCACCCCCAAAGTGGATATGGAAGTCCTCCATCACCAAAAGCTTGGGAGACTCCAACACCAACTCCATGAACAGCTCTGTCAGCTCAGTTAGAGAGTCAGTTGGGCAGCGGGGTGAATGGTACAGAATCCCCAATCTATCTCTAGTTCCCAGCCTCAAAAATACACACTCAGTATAAGTCAACTGTCTCACAGGGGCCCTCTTAAGGGAGATGGTATTCTTATGGACCACAGCCACGCCACACACACACTGCCCACTTCCCCTAGCCCGCTCCATAACAGAGTAACCTGGAGGGAGAAGCTGAGCCCACACTGGACCACTTGCCTCCCTCAACCAGAGCAATTCCTAGAGCAATTCCCAGCAGTTACGTTGATCCTCTGTCTTATTCACTTTTCTGCCAGCCGTTGTAATAGATACATTGACATGATAAATTGAAGGATAGATTTCACAAAACACTGAGCTGCCATTTATAATCTTACTTTAGGAAGCCTGTTCCATTAATGCTAATGGGACTTACTTCCCTGTAAGCATGCTTACAATTGTAGCCTTATGGCCCAAACAAATAAGCTATGGCATTGATGAACAGAAAGCACAGATGAACAGAAACAAGCCACATCTATGAAACTCTGAGGATTTATTAAACCTATCCTTTTGTTTCCATGGATATTTCCTGCATGCTGTCATCACATCTTTGGGATACTTATCCACAAAACTGAGTTTGCATGGCTGATCTGAATCATTATTGTATATCACCCTGTAGTGATATAGCCCCTGGTGGCACAGTGGTAAAAACTGCTGCCCTGTAACCAGAAGGTTACAAGTTCGATCCTGACCAGGAGCTCAAGGTTGACTCAGCCTTCCATCCTTCCGAGGTCAGTAAAATGAGTACCCAGAATGTTGGGGTCAATATGCTAAATCATTGTAAACTGCTTAGAGAGCTCCGGCTATAGAGCGGTATATAAATGTAAGTGCTATTGCTATTGCTAGTTGGTTTGGGTTACATTGTATGTTTCCTATTCTGACGTGTAGACATCATTCTAAGCAGAATAATAATACAAACTTGAATCATTGATGAATACAGTTTTCACATCCAGTCCAGGGGCGTAACTAGGTTGGAGTGGGCCCTGAGACAAGATTCTTAAATGGGCCCCCCCGCCGAGAAATTTTTTTAATAATAATAATAATAATAATAATAATAATAATAATAATAAATTTGATTTCTATACCGCCCTTCCAAAAATGGCTCAGCACGGTTTACAAATAGAAAAAGGTGCCTCTTTGCCCAGTTAGCAGGGGACTTTTATTCTCACATTTCTGTCCTCATTCAAAACATACAAAAAACAGATGTACAAAATTGAGCAAATGAGAAGAGAAGAATTATATGGGAGTAAAACCTTTTTTAAAAGGAGTCAGGAAGCGCATCTTTGGAGGCTCAAATGGATACCTTTCAGGCACAACTATTTCCAAGTCAAAAATTCCTTTTTCATATGATGTATTTGCAAAACCAAGGATTTGAGCTTGAAGTTCATCTAAGCGACTTCCAGTCTGCCAGCAAGTAATACCCGGTGGTGGCTCTGTGGACAGCAGATGCAGCTCCCTTTTCAATGGTGAAGCTCTCTGCATTGTGCTCCGTTTTCGAAGAAGAGCTCTAAGAGCGGAGCCGAATGCGCTCAGGGGTGTAGCAAGGTTGGAGTGGGCCCTGAGAAGAGATTTTAAAATGCCCCCCCCCCAAGTCCAGGGCCTCCACACACCCCAGGCTTCCAAGGATTTAAGTCTGATATTTCAAAATAAGTATGCTGCCAAGAAATACATTTCACTGAATACACACACACACACACTTCACAATATATAGTGATATACATTGAATACTATATATTTGTGCTACTTTTAATGCCTAGAACACACTAGAAACACTAATTATTAAAATGAGCCCCTTGCTGCAGATTAGCAAAGGAGACTTTCAACCATGCAGGGTGAGCCTATGTTTGTTTTCTCAGAATTCTGAACAAATTCAGTAAAGTTTGATTCCAGGAGCTTTTTCACACGAGGCTTTTAAAGCCCTTTAACACACATCTCCTCTGGAATGGAGGTGCTGCATTCACATGTTGGCCAGATTGACCCTAAGGGGAAAAAATATAAAAGCACAACACATGTGTCACTGTTCTCACTCACGTCTCAGTTCTCACTCAGACCTGGGTTGCAAAACAACTTGAACATAAGTGTATTTATGAATTAATTAATTAATTAATTAATACATTAATACATTAATACATAAATAAATTTGTTCCAGAAGTTTTTGTAATTTCCTGCCATGAAACAAGCCACTTATAGGACTTTTTAGAGGGGTTTTTTTAAGCCAGCAAATTTTCCAATCAGTTTTAAATTAAATATTCAGAGACTTCTCAGTCTCCCTCCCCCCCAATCAAAGCCCTATGGCAAGCAGATCCCTACCTGTAGGGGGTGGGGGGGTGGGGGTAACCACATAAAGGAATTCATATTCTACCTGGCAAAGGCTGAGCTGTCTGGCCTGGGAAGAGGGTCTGCTGCAGAGAACTGTAGTGGCCACTCTGACTGCAAGCCTTCTTCCTGGGGCTTGCCAGCCTACTCGAGTTCAGGCTTTACTGAGGCCTACACGGAGGCCTCCCTGGAAGCCCCGCCCACCCGCCGATCAGCTGAGAGGCGGGGAGAAAAGCAGCTTGCCTGCTGCTTTGATTGCCGACCAGGACAACGAGCAGGAGGGAGGGCAAACAGGGCAAGTGGCTGAAGGGTCTTGGAGCTGGGCAGGGGGCAATGGGGAGTCATGTGAGGTGTCTCTGGGGGGCCCCTCAAGGCAGTGGGGCCCCTAGACGACTGCCTCCCCCTGCCTAATGGTAGTTACGCCCCTGATCCAGTCACCATGTCTTTGACAGGTGGTGTGGGGATCTGACAATATATTCTTAAATCTGCTATCCATTTGGGACACTTAACCATAACAGTAAACATAACCTAGTGTTGCATAGTTATCAAAATACCACACATTTTTAATATAGATCCCTGTATGTTTCCAAATGCAGTGAGATTTGTTTGAAGTTCTTATGGTTTCTTGTCACATTCTTGTCACATGTATACTTTCAACACTACATTCTTAATCTGTATATACTAAAACCAATTAGGGGAATGAGCTTGCATTTTGTTCCATATGTTATTCTATGACATAAATCTGTCTCCTGTATGTAAATAATAGAATCTGTGCAGGAGGCTAACTCTTTTCTGTGCGCTAAAATCACTCGTGTCTAGTAACAAAGATAAAGAACCTAGGCAATAGGTGTTTGTGATGCTGCTCATGGGAGGAGAGTTGGTCTTGTGATAGCAAGTATGAATTTCCCCCTTTGCTAAGCAGGGTCTGCCCTGGTTTGCATTTGAATGGGAGACTATGTTTGTGAGCAGTGTAAGATATTCCTCTCAGGGGATGGGGCCTCTCTGGGAAGAGAAGGTCCCAAGTTTCTTCCCTGGCATCTCCAAGATAGGACTGAGAGACTCCTGCCTGCAACCTTGGAGAAGTCGCTGGCAGTCTGTGTAGACAATACTGAGCTAGAGGGACGAATGTTTTTACTCAGTATAAGGCAGCTTCCTCTTGTCCCTATTTATCCAATTTTTACCATGATGTTCTTCAAGAGGCTAGACTATAGGCTGGTTCTCATGACTGAAAGCTGGGTAGGAGAAGCATTCAGCCAGGCTTCAAGCCCCAAGCAAATTCCCAAGAAATGCTTGTGTGCTGGCAAAAACTGAGGAAGGAGGAGGAGGAGGAGGGAGTGATTGTCTGCTAGCCCATGGTCTGGGGAGGATGGCATTGACCAACCCATGTCATGTACCCAACACTGCATTGAGGATGGAGAAAAAACATATCCTACACAATCCTAGTACGCCATTACTTTTGTCCTTCTCCTAGCTCGATTTTTGCTGATACAAGACCGTTTCTTGGGAGTGCACACAGGACTTGGAGCCTGGCTGGATGAGAATAGAAGAGAAGAAAAGAGAATACTCTGCATATCCAGTTTTTGGTTGTCAGAATGAGCCCTTTGAGGGCCAGTATGTAAGTGGGTAAAATGTCAGATTATAACCACAGAGAACCAACTTCAAATCCTCACTCAGCCTTGAATCTCATTGGGTAACTTGAGCCAACTCATTATCTCAGGGCTGGCCCACTAATGAGACTTGATGAGGCAGCCACCTCAGGTAGTGCATTGGACAAGGCAGTGAATTACCCTCTGCAACCTGCTTTGGTGACCACACCATTAGGTAGGGTGTAGTAGTGGCAGTGGTAATGCCCTTGCCTCCTCTCTTTCTCCTCCTGCTCTCCCTGCAAGGCAGGGGCAACCAGTCATGAAGTGGAAGGAAATGTGCAGAGGACTTGTCTTTTCAAAAAGGCAGCGAAAATGGGAGGGAAAGATAGCTGCAGCTGTTGCTGCCAACTATGAATGAGGCAGGATGGGAAGAGAAAGATCACAATGGAGTGCAATTTGGGAAGCACAAGCAGGGAAAGAGCACATGGGGTGCAGTATAAGTATGAGGCAGATCATGATGGAATAGGAATGGTGTGGCTTACTATGTTGCTTAGGTGCTGAAGGAGACTTGGACTGGGCCTGCACTATGTCAGCTTAGCCTCACTCACAGAGTTAGTAGGAACATGGAGGGACAAACCTTGTATGTTGCTCTGAACTCCTTGGAGGAAGAACAGGCTAAAAAAGTCCTTCCTTATAGAGGTGTACCTCATTAGCTGTGGGGGTTCCGTTCCTGTTTTCTGTGGATAACAAAATCATGGATAATGAAGGATTGAGATTCTTCTCACGTGTGGTAGAAACTGGGCTAAGGGAGTGCAGCCTGGTTTCTACTGCATGTGTGAACTGCCGGGAGCTATGCAGCAAGCCTGCTTAGCCCCCGCCCAATTAAACGAGGTTAGTGGAGCGTGCGCTCTGCTAACCTTGTTTCGTTGGTTGTGTGTTGTTGCAGCACAGCTCTGTGCCATGGCAACTCATTAGGAGACCCACAAATGTGAGGCTACAAGAAGTCTCCCGGCATCAGGAGGCTCCCCAGAATGGCTCGCACACTTGTGCGGGGCATTCGTGCAGGGCATTCTTGGACTACTGGTGTGCCAGGAAGCCCCCCATCCCTGCCACCCCAACTGGCTCCATGATGGAGCCAGTAATCATGTGGACAGCCAATCCGGCTGCCCAGGGCAAGCTGACTGCTCGTCAGACCCACTCTCCCCGCAAACCCCCTGCAGGCTCTCCACACTGCTCATGTGGAGAGCTTCATTGAGTCAATGGGCCTCAGGGTGTTAGGTTCCTGGAGGCTCCGGAAACTGCTGGAAATGGTGGGAAAGGGCTGATAAAGATGGGGAAGTGTCCTACCATGTTTCATGGGTCTCCAAGTGTACAGCAATGCCCTCCAAACATCCTAAATCTGGCTCTCCCCCCCCCATGAAAAAATCACACTTTTATTTTATTTATATTTTAACACAAATGAGCCACAGGATGATTCCTCTCTTCAAAATGGCAGCTGGAAATAATCTCAAAGGTCATTTCCAGCCACTTTGAACCCACAGATACATGGAATTAACAATTTACAAAGCTTTTTTAAAAATACATACACTAAGGCCGGGTGTTAGTTGCCTGACTGCGGATACTTGAAACTACGGATGTTTGATCTGCGAATGGTAAGGTCCACCTGTACGGTAAATATTTTTGCCTAACACTTTCAATCATTTAGAGATAGATATTTCAAGTTTTGTATTTCCACAACGATTATCATATTTTGCTCTTGTACTGTAAAATTCTGTAATATTTGGAAGGGAGTAGTAGTAGTAAGTTTATTACAATCCTTAGACCAGCTTAACATTTAAAATAATACATTTATAATTTACAAAATATTCAAGTTGCTAATACAAGCTCTACAAAGTGTGGATGCAACAAAACAAAACTTGGCTACATTGATAGAGGTAACAGATTTAAAATTTGACAGCAAAAAATCCAAGTAAAATTGATCCGTATGGCCAGGATAATTCTTTAAGAAAGGAGTAATGAACTTAATACGAGCATCCCTATAAAATTGACAATACAGAATAACATGAATAACTGACTCTATATACCCTGAGCCACAAGGGCAATGACGCAATGAATACAGAACTCGTTTATATTTCCCATCTAGGAGTGCAGAAGGAAGGGCATTCAAATGTGCAAGGGTCACTGCTCTCCTAAACTTAGGTAAAAACATTTGATCTAAATATTCAGTTGGTTTGTGACTGAAATTTTGGGAGCCTATATACATTCCCCTTGGTAGTCGTGCACACTCCTCCTGCAGATCTATATCCAATAGTCGTTGCCTGACAACACATATCGCCTGAAATAAACCCCTCCCTATAAGGTTTTCTTGGGATGTGCCCAGATGATGCAATTTTGTTTTCAGAGCTATTTTCCATTTAGATGTAAAGCTGTCAGTTAACACTAAGGGTGCTAGACTGACTGGGAAGAAAACCAAATGCAGCCAGAATTTGATTATACAAAACCAGATTTTCATTTTCAAGGTGGTAACCCCAACCTCTCTATGAAGAGCCACATTAGCTATATCTCTGGGGGCTTGAAGAATGGCACTTAAGAATTTAGTTTGAACTGCTTCTAATATTGTAAAATTATCAAAAGGCCCAATTTGCGCACCATAAATAATTTGAGGGTATATTTTAGCCTTCAATAATTTGACAGCCGCTGGGACAAAAAGAGTACCTCTCGAAAAGTAAAAAGACTTAATCACATTTGCCGTCTGTTGAGCACTGTGAGAAACAAAGCTAAGATGAGCTTTCCAGGACAAACCAGTGTCTGTATTGTTGTTGCTGTGTTATACTTGCTTTTATCCTTTGTTATTCCCTATAAAGCATTTTTTGATAGATTGAATTTGATTAAACTCCCCTTGCCTGCTCTTTCTTTATTACCATCTTTAAAAAGAAAAAATGTAAATTTGATCAAGATGTTCATTTTTACTACTGTAATTCCCCTTATCCAACATAACTTTAATTTGGCCCATTATTCAATTTTTAGCTTCTCTAACATTTTGTTCTGGGTCTTCCTACTAGGAATAATCACACACATTATTTATTCAATGTAATGGGGGAATCATATGCTGAATGTGATGACACCAGGATGCTATATAGCCAGATTTCATTGGAGGCTAACTAGCCATTTAGAGTGAGATTATTGCATCCTAGGTCAGCATTGGCCTCACTCTAAATGGGCTAATGCTCTCACTCCTTATTGGAGCAATACCCTCTCCAACAATCACTGAAAGAGGAGAGTAATTTTTGTTGATTTTTTTTGTGTGTGAAAAGTGCCTCCATTTTGCTCAAAGACAAAGCGCCTCATATACATTATGTCAGCAATGTGCACAATAGTCCTGCTCAGCAGTCAAACATTATTATCCCCATAATACAGAAGGGCATAGGAGCTAATTCTGACAAAGAGTCTGGATTTCTGAAGGCCATTTAAAAGGTGAGCTCACCCTCTTAACTGCTATGGTATGCCAACTCTCAATATGTAGGTTAGTTGGTAATTAAAAACAATTGCTGTTGAGAATTGGTGTCATCTACCTTAGTGAAGGTAGATGACACCAAGGAAAGTATTTTTATTATTATTCAAATTATATGTTTTTTGTGTTGTGCAATGCTGAATCCACCTCACACCCCGCCCCCCATTTATTCCAACAAGTTAAGACATTTCTTGCATGGTCCAACATAGTATTACCAATTTAAAATGAAATAGGTGACACTTGGGCTCCCACAAATTGCAAGAAGCAGAAAATCAATAAAGGCCAATGGAAGAAAATGGAAAAGAGCCTTTAAATAAAGGCTGAATTATGTATGTGTAGCAGTGATAATCTTTTTAGGTCAAGGCTGAGAATACTGATAGGGCACAGAATGGGAAATCTCACATTGCCTCTAGTTCATTCACTCCTACTGCTGTCAATTCTTCACTTTATATGACACATATTTCCCCTCCCTTGTCCTTCTGTTCTGCAGAGGAAAACCAGCAGGCAAGGTGAACTTGCAGCACCACAGATAGCTCTGAGGGACAGGTTGCTCCAACACCAGTGAGAGGCAGAGTGAGCCCTTAAATATTCTGAGTTCAGGCTTTCCCGGGAGAATGGAAGCCTTAAAAGGGCAGCTGTCTGGCACAGAGCTTCGCATTTCTCCTACCTGATCCTGCCTAGCCTGTTGTTGGTACTGGCGTGCAGATACAGGGAAGCACAAAGCTGTGGGCGTGGAAGGCTTTTCAGGGAGCTCAGATACTGGGGTTGTCATTTCTGGGAGCCCCAGTTCTGGGATTTCTTCAGGCTCTGGTCTTGTGTCAATAACTGGGACTAGATCTAGTTCTGGTTCCACCTCCTCAGGATCTAATTCTCAGGGCATGGATCATCCGTTGGGTTACTGTTACCACTCCCTTTCTCCCCTCCCTAAGTTTAGACTGTAAGTGTCTTTTGGTTATGTTACTCTGTGCAGTGAACCTCTTTCCTCAGGGAGTGGTGAGCTTTCCCTTGCTAGAGGTATTTAGAGGCTGGGCACTATTCTGTTGTGGATAGTCTAGTTCTGGATTTCTTGCATCAAGCAGGGGGTTGGACTAGAAGGACTCTTCCAACTCTATGATTCTATGCCTATCACTGTGTAGGGTAGGATCTGTGTGCCCGGTGTGCATTTATGGTGCAAAGACTTGGGGTTTTACTGAATACTTTTGTTACCAAAATTCACAAAGGAATAAGCCCCTTGCACTTTTCTCTACGTTCTGAACAAATAAGCTGTCAGAAATTTGTTGGAGATTCCACGCCTGATGGAGTACCTCTCCCATCAGATATCAGGATGGATGAAGTGCCCCAATTTTACTAATTCTTGTCTCACTGAAAATTTTCAATTTGTTTCAGGAAATAATTGCCACCATCCTCCCCTTGGTATGGGCAGTCTGTCATTGACTGCAATTTTGTTTTAATTTCCTTTTCCATTTATTTTTATCCAGATGCTTTCCACTGAGCTACCATATTCACTCTTTGAGATGTCTGTGTAAGTATGCACATTTATGACATGTAATGCTTCTCCCTCTCTCTTTCTGTTGCATATATTGTTTGTGAACAAGTTATATCCTTCAGTTGCTACATTCTGGGAATCAGCCCAACAAATCTCAGTCATACCTATCAAGTTGTATTCACTTTGCTGTACTATGAGTTCAAGTTTTGTATATCCTGTTTATCTCCCATGCTCTATGCACTCATTGACTGATTAAGTGCCATCAAGTTGGTGTTGACTCTTAGTGACCACATAGATAGATTCTCTCCAGAATGATCTGCCTTCAACTTGGCCTTTAAGGATTCACAGTGGTACATTCATTGTTGTCATAATCGAGTCCATCCACCTTGCTGCTGGTCATCCTCTTCTCTTTCCTCCAACCTTTCCCAGCATTATGGACTTCTCAAGGTAGCTGAGATTTCACATAAGGTGTCTGAAGTATGATAATTTGAGCCTGGTCATTTGTGCCTCGAATGAAAATTCTGGATTGATTTGTTCTATGATCCATTTGTTTGGTTTCTTGGCTCAAAAGACTTCTCCAGCACCAAAGTTCAAAAGCATCAATACTTTCTCTACCTTACTTCTTCAAAGTCCTTACTTCTTCAAAGTCCAGCTTTTGCATCCATAGAGTGTCATGGGAAAAACCATTGCCCGAACTATTCTAATCTTTGTAGGTACAGACACGTCACCCTATTTCTATGCATTAGCATATAGATATTGCAAGCCATGGCTGTTTTGCTCCAATGTCTCTGTTATTGTTTTATTATGTTTGCTAGACAACCCCACAACTTCCCCAATTTCTCCTGTTACACCCAGCTCTCTGGTCTTTAGTACTTACCTTTTGACTTTTTTGTTAGTAAATTAGTATATAACAACAAACTGCTAGGAGTTCAGGTTAAAGCACTGCCAAGTACCTCGAGCAATCAAGGAAGGAAGGAAGGAAGGATAATTTGGCACCTATTCTGAACACACTGCCCAGACCATGGAAGTGAAGCAGCTCTGGGAAATTCATAGCAGGAAGTGACACACAGAAGACTCTCTCAGGTCACCTGATTGCCAGGACCTGAAGGATTACAGGCTATGGCACAAGTTGAGTGTATCCTGATTTATTCTGTCTCCTTCTCTAACCAACAAGCCTCAGTGCCACAAAGACTTGGGATTCAGTGCCTGACTTGCAGGGCTCCGAGGTTCAAATCCGTGGTGCCTAACCAATGCATCACAAGCAATCAATTAACTATCCATGACGTGCAATCCATGACCTCTATTTTAGTCAATACAGATAAATATTCTGCTTTATCACCTAAAGAAATTATTCTGCCGCATGCAGGCAGCAATTGTGCAAACCTATGCTGGGTTAATGCACACTATCTCACATCTCACACTGGGACAATCTATAATTAGGTTTTTTTTAAAAAAATCCCATTCAAGGAACGATACTATCAAAATTGGGCAACCATCTTCTGGCCAAAATTTATCAGAGTGGAAAGCAGCACAGACAATAGGCAATGGTTCTGTTGAGGAATGAGTCGAAGCTATGTTTGCCAGATGCCCAAATTATTCACAGGTACTTTGGTACATCTCTTGATAAAAATTACTGTGATTCAGATGCAGACAGGAGCATTTGTCAAACTATAACCCAACTTCCCCCCCAACTTTACATTAGTAAAGTTATGAAGCTGAACTCTGGCAGCAGTTTGCACTAATCTATTTGATAAGGAAAAGCATTGCAGAGCACAGCATGCTGTTTTATATCTATCTATATCTGTAAGCAGATGTGTATATTCAGGAATACATTTTAAGCATCATTAATACCCATACAGAAAGGTTCTGCAGTCATCCTTCATAATGGCAATTTTTATTGATGGGCCATGCCCAGGCTACCTTTTGCAAGCTCTGAATGTTCATCTGTCTTAGAGAAATGGTTCAGTATTTTCATTCATCATTTGAATTAGATGTAGTAAGAGTTCCAGTAAGCGCTCTCCCCCTACACACACACACACACACACACACACACACACACACACACACACCCCATAGTAGAACCAACGTATTTTCACGGACCATACCCTGAGTCCATTTATAGCAATGATGTTTTATAGTTCACTCTAATTCTGTCCATGGGCCATTGCTCACCCTAGAGGAACTAATGAAGAGCAAAGACCCTCAGGATGGATGGGTGTGGGGGGAAACTGCAGGCTTCAGAAAGTAGTCCCAGGTGTATCGTTGCCCATCTGCAGATCTGAGGATGGGAAAGAGACAAGGAGGGATATTTCAGAAACGTTGATAGCAGCCCTTTCCCTCAAGTCTGTGTAAGACAAATAGGACCTTCAAGGCTTATGCACATCATAAGTTTATAGCCTCAAGAGCAAAGTGATGGACAGTTCACAGATGGAAGCATTTGCTTCTCATTTTTTTCTAGAGCATCTGAACCAGCCTGCCCACAGAATGAAAGGGGATATTTGTCCTTGGCATCCGCGCTGTGAAGGAGGCTGCTGTTTCTGGCGGTTTGCTGTCAGTTCACCATTCCAGATCCAGTCCAGATCTCCAGTTTATTCTAAAAAGACATAGCAAATGGCTAACCTGTTTCAGGGGCCAGCCAGCTATATGCATCACTTTTTCTTTAGGTTGGCAACATGATCAGAGAGACTGAAGTGGTAGCCGGCATATATGGCAGCACAAAAATGAACATGGCAACAATCCAAGGGCTGGAGAGCTGGTATATCGCAATATATGAACGCATGAAGCAGCCCTGTGCTGATTCCGATTATTGGTCCATCTAGTTAAAATTCTCTACACTGGCTGGCAGTAGTTCTGCAGTATTTGTTTTGGAGAAGTGTCTGTCCCAGCCCTATTTGAAGCTGCCAGTGATTGAACCTAGGACCTGCTGGGTGCAAAGCATGTGTTCATCTGTTAAACTGTGGCCCCTCCCCCTATCTGAGGGATTAGTTCCTGTATGCCATGGCTTGTACCATGAGCTATAGCTCCTCTCTCAGTCTGAAGGGTGGACAAGAAAGGGAGAAGGCCACAGAGAGAGAGGCATGTGTAAATGGTTGATTAAGGGCAGGTCCTTCAGTTGCTAACTTTTGGTTTCAAAGATGCTGCTAACTGGGTGGGGCCAGGGGGCCGATGGAGTCCAGTCATGGCACAATTAAAAGCAAAAGCTTCCTTTGTCTAGCTGTGGCCGATACTGACAAACCTAAGGATGTGCAGAAACCTCCTGAGAAATTGCACTTGTCTTATAGAAACATGTTTGGTGTATGATGGAAAACCATAGAAAAACCTGCTTGTGAAACTTCCTCCCATGGGAGACTGGTCTAACACCATTGTAATTATCCTTTAGCACCAAACAAAGACTGCCCTATTTACTCCAGCTTTTGGAAGGTAAATCAAATTGTTGCATTTGCTGGGTTCCCCCCACCACCCTTTTCAGATTGGTTTCTTGACTGAAGAATCACCTAACTGCTTCTTTTTATTATCATTATTTATGTATAATGGCATGCTCTCAGATGTATCTGCTCTTTTATGTTTTCGTTATATTGATGTTTTTATGATAGTTTGTCAAGCCACCTTGAATGCTAATTGCAGCAGAAAGACAGCATGCATTAAACAAAAATAAAACCACTAAAAATAAATATCCCACAGTGAGCTTGTTTGTGACTGAGCACTAACTGCACAAGCAAGTCAGTGCAGAGCAGGCCTCATAAGGGGCCATTGCCCCTTATGGAGCAAGTAAGAGCAAGTCCCAGAGGGGCCACTGCCACACCCATTGCTTTGGGGGAAATGCACACGTCTACAGTCACCTGCAATCTCAGAATCCAACACAGTGTTCTGCACATCCTAAGAGCTGTGTCTGAGAGTAGCAACCATAGGTGGAAATAGAAAGCTTTTCTTATTTTTTTATGCCATCACTGAAGTCCATGAGCAATGCCCTCGAGTCCAACTCAGATCTGAAATGTTTGAAATCAAAAGTTGGTAACTAAACTGTTAAGAAACAGGACCTGGACATAGCCAACTATTTGTTCATAGATCTTTCTCTTCAACTGCCTTCTCCCTTTCTTGCCCAGCCTTCAGAAAGAGGGAGGGGCCATCGCTCATGGTACAGCATGTGGTACCCAGGGGCTGATCCTAACAACCAAGCTCTTTAGTGAGCCATGCAGGGAACATACTGAGTGAACATGATGATGATGCTGAGTTTTACATTTTACTCAAAGTACAAAACAATAAGAATGCTTGAAAAACAGCCCCAAATTCCGGCTTTTATGCAGGAAGACAAAATCTGGCAACAGGTCAAAAGGTCAAATAATGGCTTGGTCATTTTTCCAGATAAAATGGCAGTACTATGCAAGCTGCTAAACAGATTACCGGACTGTTGGATTCTCGGAAACAGCTCAGAGTGACTTTTCCAGGAAAAGGCTCATTTTATTAAATGACCTCAGGCCTAGTCAGCCCACATCATGTCAAGCTTTTGGTATCATTCCTGAAAAATGACCTGGTTAATTACAGTGAAGTGATATTAATCTGGATCAACATGCTACCATTTATGCATATTAAAAAGCCACTCAATCTTGGTCTTTTACTTTGCAATAGGGCTATGTATATGGATAATTTGCCAGAGAGATAAAAATGGACAGCTGCCATTCCCTATAGATACATTGGAGTTTCCCCCCCTGTCCCACCAAGATCTCTGGTCAAACTGGTTTTCGGAGGTTTCATAGCACATCATGTAATAACTAGGGAAAGCAGAAGAAAGACCCTGGAAGCATGCTAGTACCGCTGACATAGATTATTCCAATCCAGCTAGTCGCTTGTAGTCCTAGAAGTACAGTAAATGCCCTTTCCCATCTGGATCCAAAGGTGCATTTAGCAAGTTCAGTGGGACCAAGACAAGCATCATGATGTTGACATCAATATGCATCCAGATGTGCATCTACATTGATTGGTCTGTAAGGAATATTTTATGTGGGAAGCATCCAAATATTCAATCCTCCATCTCCAACCAATGATGATATAGCCAGCCTCAGCTACATAACATGAAGCCAATGGCAACCAAGTGAAATGCGACTTTCCATTGTGAACTCACACTCTGAGGACTCCTTGCCAATGAGCAGGATCAGATAATTCTTTTCAAGAATTGAAGGTGGTGCCATATAGTCATCATTGTCATGATACAGTTTTGTCCACTCTGGTTGTTGTTCTTTTGGTCCAACAGGTTTGGTGGGCTTTTTAAAAATTACAAACCTGTGCAAATATTGTTATCTCAAAGGCAATAAATTAGGCCTGCCTGACCTGTGACCCACTAGCCAAATACAGCCCACCAGCAGAGTACAGCTGCCCATACAGAGCTCCATAAAACTCCTATTTTTGCTGCCTGCTGATAATGCAAAAAACAAACAGCTTGTGAAACACCTGACTGGCCTCAAATACACAGCTGGTGGGCTGAGTGCAACCTCATAGATCACAAGCTGAGGTGAGAAGACCTGCAATATGGGGATAAGAAAAAATGAATGTCTACTCATGGCTCTATCAGGCTGCCTTCAAATCTCCAAGAATCTTACAAAAATAAAAGGTAAAGTGTGTCCTAACATGCTAAAAAAGTTACTCTTTGATATTTGATTGTTTTCTTTGTTATGATATATGTGGGCATTTAAGGGAAATATTCCACCAAGTGTGCAGGCAATTAAAAAGATCTGGATTGAATCTAGGCTTCGTTCACATGTAACACAGAACCATGGGTCCATTCGACCCATGGTTCTGCACTCCCATAGCCCCGTTCTCCTATCTGAGTTCAGACATTCAGGAGAGCTGCCTCTCTGCAGTCAGCGAGACTGGTATTTAACCTGAGGATTCAGATTGGCGTCCCAATCTGGAACCCTCAGTTTCAACGCCATACCCAGCTGTGGTTCCCTGCATTTGGAGGTAATGCCCACAGAACCGCAGGCCTTTTCAACTCTGGTTCTGTGTTACGTGCAAATGCGGCCCAAGCCTTTGATGACTAGGAGCATTTCATTTTAGAGTTTCTGAGGGTAATTTGCAAATAATGCTTCTTAACACACACAAACGTACGCCATATTGTAGATGAACAGTGCGTGCCATCAAACATGTACAAGCAAAATAGCAGTTTTTAGAGTCTGGCCTCTCATTTAGAGAGCTCAAGTAAACAAACAGATGGTTGCTTAGTGTGCGCCTTATGGAGACTGCACAATCTTATGTGCATGAAACATAAAATGGTAGCTCATGGCTACTTGATTAGTATAGCAAGGTGTGCTACTTAAAATGCATCCAAAGGCATATAAAGGTGACTTTAGGATTTACAGAATAGCTGAGTGTGTGCTTCTGAACAACCTAGCAGTAGAAGTGAAAAACAACAACAAAATGCAATAAATTAGAAAGATTCAGAATCCCTAACCCTTACAGCAGTACTTCATTAAGTCTTGTGTCTTAATTTATGGACCTTAATAATCACAGTCTTAAAAATAAACAGTTATTCCTGATAATCAGCATCATCAGCCATTGTATTAACTAGTTTCAACTTAATTAAGGAGGGCTTTACCAACTAATTAAATCTGAATGTCATTATTCTGATGATATATCATTGCTTTTCACTAAGACAATCTCACATATTCAAGGAGATCCATGGGGCTTATGACAATGTGTCATGCCGGGCATGAACAAAATAACCTTATAATGGTAAACCACTAAAGGCAAGAAATAAATCACCTTTTCCTGGGGAGCTGAGAACTTATACTACTGACTGTCTTTAGATGTGTAGATTATTCCTCATGAAATGTCATGGCAAATTAAGTTTTTAAAGAGCAGGAACAAGGTCTGAAATTTCATTTCATCCAGTCAAAATGTGCATGATAAAAAAACTAGACAAAGAAAACTCACATAGCATTAGCTGTGGTGTGTGTGTCTCTGTATGTAGTAATATTGCACAGTGGGGATCAGCAACTGTCAGTCTTTGGGCCTAAACTGGCCCATTGAGGAGAAATTGTGAGTCTGCCAATTTCTAACTCAGTGGTTAAAGAAGAATGTGGATGGAATGGCTGTTGCAATAATGAGAAATAGCTTAACCTGCACATACGTAGCATCTGCACACTAGGACTTGATTGCTTCCCTCACCCCCTGCAACAGCCCACATCACCTCAGAGATCTCTCCACCCTCACATGAGCCAAACTCCTGCTCCTCCCCCATCCCATTGCTTCCATCCCCCTCACCCCTCTTGGTCGCAGCTGCAGCATTGCTGGCACTTATTGGCCAAGCTGCAGCATCCTATCCCCAGAGACCTCCCCACCCTCACCTGAGCCTCACTCCTGCTCCTCCCCAGAGGAGCAGCAGCAGAAACAGCAGCGGTTGACTGGGCCTTTCCTTGCAGCTGCCACCTCCATGGCTGCTCACTCCCCTCAGGCTGCTGACAAGCCCATCCCGTTCTGTCCCTTGCCCGTCTGCCTCCCTCTGCCAATGGCCTCGGTAGCCCCAAACAGCAGCAGTGGTTGACTGGGCCCTTCCTTGCTGCTAGTAGGTGACACCATGGCTGCTCATTCCCCTCAGGCCACCTGTTCCTCACCCTTCCTTCCTTCTTTCTCTCTCTCCCTCTCTTCTTTTTCTCTTTCTCTCTCCTCCACTCACTCTTCCCCTCTTCCCTCCCTCCCTCCCTCCCTCCCTCCGTTTCTCTCTCTTTCTCTCCCTTCCTGAGTTAACAGACCTTGTTAATCTTGTTGCTCAACTAATTCACACAATGGTAGCCTCCTTCTCCTGAAGGGGCTGTTTCCCCCTCATGACCCCTCTCTTCGCAGACCCCTGCCCTCTCTCTCTCTCTCTCTCTCTCTCTCTCTCTCTCTCTCTCTCTCTCTCTCTCTCTCTCTGTCTATTAGAGAGAGAGCGTGAGAGAGATTCCTCTCCTCTACAATCAAGAACATCTTCTGTCCAGTAACAGTTGCATTCCAACTGTCCTTAACCATCACAGGCCCCTCCTCCCTACCTGCATATGGAATCTCCACTGGCCAATCAACATGCTGCACTGCTCTCACAGGCTCATCCTCCCCACCTACATATGGAATTTCCATTGCCCAATCACCACTGTGCTTCTGCTTGTGAACTCTTGCAAGAGCTGCCATGCATGGGATTAGCCACAGGTACACCTTAGGGCAGGGATCCTCAACGTTGGGCCCCCAGATGTTAGTGGACTTCAACTCCCATAATCCCAAGCCCCAGTGGCCTTTGGTTGGGGATTATGGGAGTTGAAGTCCAATAACATCTGGGGGCCCAATGTTGAGGATCCCTGCCTTAGAGAATTATATATACTAGCTGGCCCACACAGAGCATTTGTGCGCTATTTGGGGCTGGCTGTTCCCCCCTCCCTCCTGCCCCACTCTCTCTTCCCCTCCCTCCCTCCCACCCCACTGTCTTGCTCCCTTCCCCCTGCCCCACTCTCTCTTGCCCCCCCTCCCTCCTGCCCCACTCTCTCTTGCCCTCCCTCCCTCCCCCTCCCACCTGGCCTCTGTGGCCAGGCCGGGCTGGGCCTACCACCGCTTGGCCTCCGCGGCCGGCCCTGCTGGTGACCAATCCTCCTGGGTGCACCTCAGCCAATCAGGCACCTCTGCTGCCCAGCCAATCAGCTGGTCGTCGGGATGCATATTCAAAGGCACACTCAGGAGAATTATAGATATAGATGTATAGATAGATAGATGCCAGCTGGCAACTTTGAATGATTAGGAGTAGTCTCCACCAACACCACCTACACTAGTTTTGTTTTGTTGTTTGCATTTTTCAAAGTTATTATTGACCAGAGTTTTTAGACTACAACAAAGCTCTGCAGCCTTTTAACATTTTAAGAACAAAACAAATCCTGACCCCAAATGAGCACAGTTCCCAAACCCAAAACATTGCCCCAATCCTGTTGTACACCAAATGTTTTTCTCCCAGCTAGTGCTTTATTTGAAGGAAAATTACATTTTTCTCAGCCATAATATTTCTGGTCAAATGCAATGTTTCCCCCAGCTGGTGATTCCATTGCAATTGTGAGTGCTTATTGACGGAGGTCATGTAAGTGTCAATGAGCACCTATTTACTCGTGCTTATGAAGTGTCTCTTTCCTTCATGTGTGTATCATTATGAAACCATTTTAAAATGTTTTTCTTTTCCAAGATGCATTTTTGCTATAAGATGCTGAGCACTCCCTACTGTACTACTCCAGTTGGAGCTCTCATCTATCATTTTGAAATATGAATACACACACACGCACACGCACACATACACACCACATTAGCAGGGCTGATTTTTCTACCACTTCTATATTGCCAAGCCATTTGCTGAAACTCCTCCACTCAGTTTCATTTTCATTTTTAAAATGTGGTCCAAGACTGTACATGCCTCTACAGCACTCGGTTCTGAAGGGAGGACACAAAATGTCAGGTAGGTGATCCCCTCAGAACATGTCTACTCCTTCCTTTGGCTGAGAATACTCATCTGCTGTGGAGGCACAAAATTGTGCTTCTAGGTGCTACCTACTGAGGCTATTCGCACGATTTTAGAAAACCAGGCTAGCCTCCACTAGCCTGATGTTCTACAATCGTGAGAACCACCGAGCTTGTCTGCGAGCCTGGTGGTTATTGAGCAGGTAACCCACTCATGTAGCCCGCCTCTTAAACTGGGTTTGCGGAGTGAGCGCTCCGCAAACCTGTTTTTTAAAATCACGAGTAGCCATGGCGTGGATCCGCACCGTGGTTACTCACAAGTAGACCCCCAGCAGGAGGCTGAAAAGCAGCCTCCCGGCGCAGGGGTCTCCCCAGTATGGCCTGTGCACTCATGCAGGGCATACTGTAGCTTCTGGGGGCCACACGTTCCCCAAACTCCCCAGCCCCCGTTGGCTCCATCACGGAGCCGGCAGTCTTGTGGGTGGCTGATCCGGCTGCCCAGGGCTCCCGCCCTGCTTAGCCCGCTCTCCCCGCTCGATCTTACAAACTGGGTCTCACTGATCATGAGACCTGCCTCACTTTCTTTTTTCTTTTTTGCAGTGTTAGTGGTTATCATCTGGAAGCACCCCAAGGACGGGCACTTTCTGGATTTCAGTGGGAGTGGGGGAAATCTCAGTAAGGTTTAAATGCCCACTTTGCATATATCCAAATTAAGGAGAAAGAAAGAGTTTTAGAACAGCTGTTGTTGTTGTTCTTTTATACTTCATAATAAATTCTAGGATGTTTTAATGGATGGGTGGATGGATTAGTCTTTATTTTGGTCAATGACCAGAATAAACATTACAAATTACCACCAATATAATTTTACATATTACATATAAAATATAAACAACCATCATGGAGCTATATAAGTGTAGGGTAGCAGTGAGGTGGAAGTAAATTAAAAAATTATCTATGGGAGAGAGTTCTAGAGCCTAGTAAGCAGTAGGCCAGAAGGGCTCAAAATATAAAAGTACTTTAAAAATAGTTAGTTAAAAATTATTACAGGTGTTTAAAAGTATATAGAAGAGATTAAAACTAAGCAATTTAAAGGAGGCTATAATAATTTAGTATTGTATTTATCTGAGAGCAGAGGCTAAGACTGGATTTATGTTGGCTCAGCCCACAGACCCTCTAGGCGGAAGCTGTCAGGGCCCTGCAGATTCTGCATGCCACAGGACAGAACTTTGCAGTGTTGTGTGTGATGGTGACATCTCCATCCAAGATATAAAAATTTCTAGAGTGCCCAGGATGCCTATGGAGTACTGGTGAGATGAGGTTCGGTATTTCTAGAGAAGGGGAACCAATTAATTAATTAATAAACCCTCAGAAAATTAAATCTAAACACAAGAAAAACTACCAAGGTGTTGTTGTTTTAAAAAAACCACTCCCAAACACCACACCCTAGCATTCATGAACTACATGAAATTATCACACATAATATTTGCTAATCAAGTGATGTGATCATCTTGTGGTACTCCTTGCTTGCCATTGCACAAAACCTAGCAGCATTTAAGACTATTAAATCATATTTATTTTATTTTATTTTATTTTTACATTTATATCCTGCTCTTCCTCCAAGGAGCCCAGAGTACTACATACTTAGGTTCCTCCTCACAACAACTCTGTGAAGTAGGTTAGGTTGAGAGAGAATGACTGGCCCAGAGTCACCTAGCTAGTATCATGGATGAATGGGGATTTGAACTCGAGTCTCCCTGGTCCTAGTCCAGCACTCTAACCACTACACCATGCTGTCCAACCATCCTTTCAAAAAAAAAGAAAGAGAAAATAACTTGGAATATCTCTATAGTAATTACAGTAGAGCAATACATAAGCAGTTGTCTCAATGCTTTCTCTGTTCCACAGAGAATGCGCCCAGCATATAGCACTCTCTTATATCTTCCCTTGAGTACTGCTGTATGTAATGCATCAGGACTTTTAAAAAATAAACCTTTGACTTCAGAGAAGAGATAAGGTGCTTAGAAATGAAATTCTACGATTAAGCCATATGCCACATTTGCCAGCACTTCCTCTCCCTTCAAAAACCCTATTAGCAGATATTGCAATACTTGTCAGTTGACCCCTTTTTAATTTGTAAATGTGGACACGGAACTTCATAATTTTCAGGGTGGACAATAGAGTTTCATCCAGCCAGAATATTTAACATAAGCAAACTGTCAAAAGGAGAAAGTGAAGGTATAGTTCAGAAACAGAGCTGGGGAAAGAGAAAACTAGTTTTGAATGCAAAAATTTAAAATTGTGACAATTCAGTTATTATTCAGCAGACATTTCTGAAATCTGATCAGATCATACACCTCATTATGTAGATTATCTATGCCAAATTACAAACCAGCAGGAAAAGTCATCTTGATTTTATAACATATAAAGAGCTGGGTCTCACGATCAGTGAGACCCGGTTTGGCAAGCTCAGTGGAGAGAGCGGGCTGAGCCCACTCTCCCCACAGATAATCAGGGCGGGAACCCTGAGTGGCCGGATCGGCCACCAACATGATTGCTGGCTCCATGACGGAGCTAGCAGGGGCTGGGGAGTTCAGGCGCCACGCGGCCCCCCGTAAGCACCAGTATGCCCTGTGCGAGCATGCAGGGCATACTGGGGAGACCCCCAAGCCGGGAGGCTGCTTTTCAGTCTCCTGCTGGGGGTCTACTCCTGAGTAACCGTGGCGTTACTCACAATTTAAAAAGCTGGGTTTGCAGAGCGAGCGCTCTGCAAAACCAGTTTAAGGGGCGGGCTACTTGAGCGGGTTACCCGTTCAAGAACCACTGGGCTCGCAGCCAAGCCTGGTGGTTCTCACGGTTGTAGAAAATTGGGCTAGTAGAGGCTAGCCCAATTTTCTACAATCATGTGAATAGCCCCACAGGATATTCTGTTGAGCAGCCTAACCCAGGTTAGGGCAGGCCAGCCCGGGTTAGGCTGCTTGTGTGCAGCACTGGGATTGGGGCCAATCCCGGCATTTTCCCACCTTGAACGTAGGAACATAGGAAGCTGCCATATACTGAGTCAGACCATTGGTCCATCTGTGTCAGTATTATCTTCACAGACTGGCAGCGGCTTCTCCAGTGTTGCAGGCAAGAATCTCTCTCAGCTCTATCTTGGAGATGCCAGGGAGGGAACTTGGAACCTCCTGCTCTTCCCAGAGTAGCTCCATCCCCTAAGGGGAATATCTTACTGTGCTCACCTATAGACTCCCATTCAAATGTTACCATGGTGGACCCTGCTTAGCTAAGGGGACATGTCATGCTTGCTACCACAAGACCAGCTCTCCTCTCCTGGCTAACCCTACTTTCAATGCTGGTCTTTAGCCAGGGTTAAGGGCACGAGTGCACCCTTAACCATGGTGCTGGGGCTGTGTGGGTGCCCGGGCTGTGTGGGTGCCCAGACTGCATGCAGCCCAAGCATGCACAGAGTCGGGAGCCTACAGGGTTGTTGTGAAAGAGAAACTCAAGTATGTAGTACACCGCTCTGGGCTCCTTGGAGGAAGAGTGGGATATAAATGTAAGAAGAAGAAGAAGAAGAAGAAGAAGAAGAAGAAGAAGAAGAAGAAGAAGAAGAAGAAGAAGAAGAAGAAGAAGAAGAAGTCAATAACACCTGTCTGACTGTGTAAACAAGAAATAATAATAATAAAGCACCCAACTCTAGGGGGATGCCCCCAATTCACCACACATATTTTGTGGTACATTGTGGGATATCCAGAGGCCAGGAAGCAGTGCTGATCATGTGGGAGCATGATCTGCCCTTCCCACCATCAAGGCAGGATTGTCTGGTGGTGAGGGGAGGTAATTTCAGCTCAGCCTTCCTCCCCCACCCTCCACACACGCCCAGCAGTCATGTGCATAGCCTTATAGAATCTTGAGACAACAAACAAGTAGAACACTAAAATATCTGGACACTTTAATTATACAACTAATCTTGATGCTGTACAATAGTGTACAGTAATAATGTTATCAGCTTGGGTCCAACAGTCAGCTTTCTTTTAAAACAAAGAGATTTCTCTCACACACATGCTGGTACATATTCTACTCAATTATTTATAACAAGAGCTCTTCAGTGTGTAGAACCAGAAATACAGGTACGCCAGAGAATAATTACATGAGGTCGGATATGCCCAAAAGACACATTTCACATGGGGAGGAAAGCAGATACCCTCTCTCTTTTAGCTGTGGAGTAACAGGGAAGCCTGGGCAACTATGCCAGGAGATGTTGATTTGTGCAAGATTCAAGAAAGGTTTTTAAGTCAGACTCCAGTTCTTACATCAGAGTTGTCCTAGACACAAAAGCAGGGTTTGCTCTAGGATGTTGAAGACCATTGGGGAGGAAGACACTAACACTAGACCCCTCTTGTGGAAGAGGCAAGGCATGCAAATTAAATATCTCCCTTGCTTTCTGTCTTTCATGGATGCTCAGGGGCAGAGCCACAATTGTGCGAATGGGTTCAAAGAACCTGGGCCGCCAATGAAAAAGGCTGATAAAGCCTGCAGGGGGGCATGGCTCGGGTGCTGGAAGAGCCCTGAGAGAACTCTCCCCCATCCATGCCTGGGCTCTGGAGAACCCCAGGCAAGTTCTCCCATGACATTTTCAGGGGCAGCGTTTGCTGCCTGACAGCATTTATTTCTCTTTATCTTCCTTGCTGGTGGGGAGGGACATCACTAGAGGGGCTGTCGGCCAGGGCTGAACAGAGGCCGCCGTTTGGCTGGCTCTGCACCTATGGGTGCTCAAAAGAAAGTGAGCATGGTGATGGTGTTGGGGCTGGCAAAGATTTGGCCTCTCTACCCTCCGGAATTAGCCCCGCACAAAAGCTTATGAAGCAGCAATATAGAGCAGACTCTTCCTTTTCTGCAAGGTCAGCTCAGACAGATGGCCTGTGAATACATCAGAGAATCCTAGAGGAGGGAGAAAAACTGCATTTCCCCCCTCTCCCTCTCACTCTCTTTAGGGCAATGCAACAAAATTTCTCCTACTATTTTAGTCAACTTTCTCAAATTTCTCTGCCATAAAGGCCTTGCATTTTTCTTGCATACAACAGTAAATAGTATAGCATTATCAGCATTCTCACTTTGGGTATTCTGTATTAAGCTGACATTGCAAACATCCATTCCCTGGGAGATTCTATCCCAGAAATGCTGCTGCCTGCACCAGTGACTAATTACAGGATTTTCAACCAGTTTCATAGCCTAGGCCTCCAACTGCTCAGCTCTTGCTGAATCACCTTAAATATGCTCCCAGCTACCACTAATGTCAGGGGGAGAAGACACAGCAACATATCATCATACCTCAAATCATGCAAACTGCAGTATGCACAAGTCAGTAGGGATGGGAGCAAAGTTTAAATCAGAGAAGTTCAAATACACGCTCTCCCAGCCCAAAGAGGTTTCAAACTATTGTAGGGCTCAGACTCCTTTGAATTCAGGTCTGGCAAGTAATGAAGTTCGCTCTCATCCCAGGTGCTTAGTTTTTCAAAGTGGGATGAGTTTTGAGGATGTGGGGGGTCATTGGTGGGAGGGCTTGCTGTAGATAGGAGAGACTGAAGCATTCACCCAGCATGTTCAGAAGTATCTTTATCTGTCGGGGAACATGGAACAGGAAATGATACTTTTAAGCATGTTCAAGAGTGTCATTTCTTGCCTTGAAGCATGGGATTTGTAGTTTGCCTCAGAAGTAGATAATTTGGACCTGTTCCTAAGGAGGGATGTGCACATATTGATTTTTGTGATTTGATTCAACTTTGAATTGAATTGCAAAAACTTGAATTGATTCATCAAGCACTACCTGCTTGGCTGATAAATCATCCCCAAATCACTCAAATCAATTTGGGTGATTCAAGCATCATTTTGAGGCCCACTTTTCCGGGGAGAGCTGGAAAAATGGGCCTCATAATGGCATGTTTTTCTGGGGAGAGCTGGTCTACCAATTGGGGTTGGTGGCTAGACCAGCCTTCCTCTCCAGATTTTTGCCTTAGCCCACCTTGGAGGGCTCCACCTCCAAGATGGGCTGATGCACTAAATCTGGAGCAGAGGGGGTTATTCTTCTCAACCTCCAATCAGGCCTTTATCAACCTCAAATCACCCTTTATTTCAAGGGTGTTTGGATCTGAGGTCAAATCACTTGAATCACTCCAATTTGACCCAAATCAATTTGAGGTAGAATCATTCTGCACATCTCTATTCCTAAGTGAGCTTCTCCTTCTTATCATTGCCCTCCTCTTCCTTCTCAACAGTAAGGAGGTTTTGTTCTTGAGAAGGAGGTGACAACTGATAATTGATGTGGTGCTTCTAATTTCCTAGGTTTTTCTTGCAACTGTATTTGAAGCACTTGAAACACTTGAGGGGCTTCTTCTTTTTTTTAGTACTCAAAAGAACCACTAAGGGGAGGTCATTCTTCAGTACAAGTCCCCCCTTGTGCAGATATTAAAGCTACTGAAAGATTTAAAAGAAATTACCAAAAACAAAACAAAACAAAAACACCTAACCATCATTAATTGCTCTGTATAGGGATTCAAAATTATTCTAAGGATTAGAATGAAAACATTGCTAGGAGTCATGCTGACCGACTATTCAAAATCTCCCTTTAGCTTTTGCTTGCTCGGCCATAACCCCTTTCCCTCTTTTCTCTCCCCAGTATGCCACACCACATATGATGATTCCTCAGGAGCAGTTAATTCTCTTATCAGTTCACTGGTTCTGCTCACTGAGCAACTATAGCTGTGAACAATTGTGTGGCCCTGTGGACTATGTAGGCACATCAAAGCATAAATCCCCTGGCTTTAAAAATGGGTAACTAACAAACAGTTTGCTAGTTGCCTTTACAGTATGTACAAGAACCAGGTTCTGAGGCACACAGCTGTAGCTCACAACCTGGAGCACCCTCTTGACCTCTTTAAGAATTCTGCAGCTGTGAAGGAAGATGCAGTCACCTTGGCTTATTTTGCCCTGGTGCTCCTTTTCTGCTTCTGTCTGCTGAAGTATGCAGGGGCTCCATGGCAGATGGAGAGGGAGAGTAGGCAATGGAACCAATGACAGATATGGGCAAACAATGGGCAGCTGCATATTCCTTCAGGGTGGTGGGACTATATTGACAGGTGGGCTCCCTTGGAGACTTTCAGGCCTCCTGAAGAGAAGTAAAGGTAGTGAAGCCTGACACAAACCACTGGAAATCTTACTTAGCCATTTGTCTGACTTCAGAGGTTCTAGCAGACATTGCTCAGAAGTTTCAAGTCTGATGTTACAATCATAAGGACTAGAGAAGTACTTTAAAGAATATGAAAAATGCTGTGAATTTCTGCATTATGTATTTTTTTCTTTGCAGAATCATAGACAAAGCCCTGTTTATGAACTGCATGAAGTATCAAGAGTTACAGGCCAGAAGATACATAGCAAACAAAAGAAGGGAGGCACAAGTGGTGGGTGAAGCAATGCTTTGGCCTTCTAGCCATGTCCTGGTGTGCTGTTTCATATCAAGGCTGACTCCTTCTCCATCAGTGTATTCTCCTTTCCAGTGTATCCCCCTTTCCAGGGGCTTAGAGATACAGCAGCATGCTTAGGTTTTTCACTTTGTTAAATTGGGCCACAGGCCTGCTTTCTTCACAGTGATTATGGGCATTTGCACAATTGTATTCTTCTTTGCAAGGAATAAAATCCCAGAAACCCTCAATAGTTTACTAGGTGGTTCCTTTTGTGACCCGCCTAGAGCTGTCAGAGTCGGGCGGTATAGACATTAATTAATTTAATACTAATAAATGGATACACCTTGCAAGTCAAAATATTTCTGAATGGTGAACAATGCTAGCAACAATTTACTCTTCAACACTTTCTTGGTATATGGGATTTATTTTGTTACACAGGTTTTTGAGGGCTTCCCCCCCGCCCCCATGGCTGAGTCTTAACAATTCTGAAAGATGACTCTCACCCATAAATCTTTAAAACTGCTATTGTTGTTCCTAGGTTTTCAATCTCCTTCATCTTTTGAAATGGGGTTAAAATTGCACTGGAAAGCTGCAGCAAAAGTTCAATATTGTGTGCCTCAGGTGAACTCTCCAGGCAATTAGAAAAACAGTTCAAAGCCATTGGTAAGTTGGCAGTAACCCCTAAGAGGTGTTACTAACCCTTTTGTTCCCTGAGAATTTCCCAGAACTGTTTTGAATCTAAACTTTAAAATAATCTTGCTTGGGAGAGAATGGCAAACAATCTACTCATTAAAACCCCCCGCTAACTTGGCAAAGAGGCACCTTTTAATGCGGTGATTCTCTTTATTTATTAGAGGGAGAGTAACTGGCCCTATCCACCTTCAACACAGTACCTCCCGTGACTGTTGCTGATGTTTCTTTTTAGACTGTGAGCCCTTTGGGGACAGGGTTCCATCCTATCCTATTTATTTATTATTTCTCTGTGTAAACCGCCCTGAGCCATTTTTGGAAGGGTGGTATAGAAATCGAATGAATGAATGAATGCATAATAAAAAGAGAGAAAGAGAGAGACCATTTATTTTTTAGTAACAGCCAGAATGACCACACTTTCAGACGGAGCCAATCTGAGTCCCACCCCTTTTTCACAATGGCAATTAAAAAATTAGGATTTTGTATTCATGAAGTTCACCCATGATATCAGTTCAGTTTCCTGTGGCTACCCCTTTTAACACATAAAGAAAATGGGGTGCTTCTCACGATCAGCAAAAATCGGGCTAGCAGAGGCTAGCCCGATTTTTGGTGACCGTAAGAACCACCGGGCTCATAGCCAAGCCCGGTGGTTCTTGGGAAGGTAACCTGCTCGAGAACCCCTGCTAAAAAGCAGGTTTGCAGAGTGAGCGCTCCTGCAAACCTGCTTTTTGCAATCGTGAGTAGCAGCGGCGTGCCTTTGCGCTGCGCCTACTCATGAGTAGACCCCCGGCCCGGAGGCAAAAAGCCCCCTCCCAGCTCGGGGGCCTCCCCAGTATGCCCTGCGCAGTTGTGCAGGACATATTGGGGCTTGTGGGGGCCACGCGGCCCCCACTCCCCCCACTGGTTCCATCACGGAGCTGGCCATCATGTGGGCGGCTGATTCGGCTGCCCAGGGCTCCCTGCTCACCAGGAAAAAGCGGATCTCACTGATCGTGAGACCCGGTCCAATGTCTTCTGAAAACAGAACACTTTAATGTGACACACTGAGAGGCTCTTCTCACAATCTTCTCATGATGAAGCTGGTGGGGGCTGGGAGGATCAGGGGCCGCGTGGCCCCCAGGAGCTTCAGTATGCCCTGCACGAGCACACAGGGCATACTGGAAAGACCCCCGAGCTGGGAGGCTGCTTTTAAGCCTCCCGGCTTGGGGTCTGCTCATGAGTACCCACAGCGTGGAGCTGTGACATGGCTACTCACGATTTTGAAAACTGGGTTGGCAGAGTGCTTGCGCCGCAAACTCGGTTTAAGGGAAGGGGTAGTTAGGCGGGTTAACCGCCTGGAAGCCACCAGGTTCGCCTGCGAGCCCGGTGGCTCACACGGTCAGGCGAAATCAGGCAAGGCTCTCCTAGCCCGATTTTGCTTGATCATCAGACTAGCCTCTGAGGCTGTTCTCATGGTCAGCCAAGACTGGGCTAGGGCAGCTAAGCCCAGGCTTGGCTGCACTTGGGAACCACCAGGAGCCACTCGGCTTCCAGCAGCACCTTGGTGGCAAAATCTGGCTAAGAAGCCGAGCTGTTAAATGAGGTTAAGGGAGCAAGCGCTCCCTTGACAGTGTTTAATTGACCATGTGTCAGTGCTGGCTGCTTTCAGCTGGCATTGAAACACTGATGGGCACGCACTCATCACTGGGGAGATCCCCACAATGCACCACACATTCTCATGGTGCACTGTGGGTTTTCCGGGGACATGGATGAGACGTCCTGAACCCCACACCTCTGCACTGCCCATGGCAGCTGCAGACTCACTGGGTGTGCAAATCTCACAGCCAGCAACTCCATATGGATTAGGGATGTGCAAAAAATTTCGGGCACAGAACGATCTGTGCCCGAAACAAACAATTTCGGGTGATTCGGGGCCGAACCGAATCACCCCCGATGTCCCCCGAATTTTTTCGGACACGAGCCGAATCACCCGAATTTCGGGCAAAAAAAATTTGGGTGATTCGGTTCATGGTTGATTTTTGGCGATTTTTTAAAGTTTTAGTGACTTTGGGGCAGTTCGGGGGCATATCATGGGATTTGGGCAAAAAGAGTGGGGTGGGGTGGTAGTGCCTAATGGGTGCAGGCTACCACCCCAATTTCAGGGGGATTGGGCAAAGGGCTGATTTTTGGTAAATTTCTGAAAATTTCATGTCTTTGGGGCAGATTGGGGCATATTGGGGCAGAAAGTGGGGGCTGGGGCAGAATAGTGGGGTGGGGTGGTAGTGCCTAATGGGTGCAGGCTACCACCCCAATTTCAGGGGGTTTGGACAAAGGCGTGATTTTTTGAGAATTTTTGAAGTTTTGGTGACTTTGGGGCAGTTTGGGGGCAGAAAGTGGATCTGCCCCAAAAGAGTGGGGTGGGGTGGTAGTGCCTAATGGGTGGAGGCTACCACACCAATTTCAGGGGGATTGGGCAGAGGGCTGATTTTTTGAGAATTTTTGAAGTTTGGGTGTCTTTGGGGCAGATTGGGGGCAGAAAGTGGATCTGCCCCAAAGGAGTGGGGTGGGCTGCTAGATAGTGTCTAATGGCTGGAGGCTACCACCCATCCCCAATTTAAGAGTGATTGGGCAGGGGGTGAATTATGGTGAATTTATTTTTATGAGGTTTGTCTTCATAAGGTGAAGTGTGCTAAATTGATTACTTCCTCATATTATTCATAGTAAAGGAAAGTGTGAAAAAGTGAAAGTGGGGTCATGAGAGTTGTTTAATTGAAAAAAATCTCATTTGCTATGATAGAATGAGAATTCACACCTCAGAAGTTTTTTCTGAGGTGTGAATTCTCATTCTATCATAGCAAATGAGATTTTTTTCAATTAAACAACTCTCATGACCCCACTTTCACTTTTTCACACTTTCCTTTACTATGAATAATATGAGGAAGTAATCACTTTAGCACACTTCACCTTATGAAGACAAACCTCATACAAATAAATTCACCATAATTCACCCCTCTGCCCAATCACTCTTAAATTGGGGATGGGTGGTAGCCTCCAGCCATCAGGCACTATCTACCAGCCCACCCCACTCCTTTGGGGCAGATCCACTTTCTGCCCCCAATCTGCCCCAAAGACACCCAAACTTCAAAAATTCTGAAAAAATCAGCCCTCTGCCCAATCCCCCTGAAATTGGTGTGGTAGCCTCCACCCATTAGGCACTACCATCCCACCCCACTCTTTTGGGGCAGATCCACTTTCTGCCCCCAAACTGCCCCAAAGTCACCAAAACTTCAAAAATTCTCAAAAAATCACCCCTTTGTCCAAACCCCCTGAAATTGGGGTGGTAGCCTGCACCCATTAGGCACTACCACCCCACCCCACTATTCTGCCCCAGCCCCCACTTTCTGCCCCAATATGCCCCAATCTGCCCCAAAGACATGAAATTTTCAGAAATTTACCAAAAATCAGCCCTTTGCCCAATCCCCCTGAAATTGGGGTGGTAGCCTGCACTCATTAGGCGCTACCACCCCACCCCACTCCTTTTGCCCAAATCCCATGCTATGCCCCCGAACTGCCCCAAAGTCACTAAAACTTTAAAAATTCACAAAAAATCAGGACTTTGCCGAATCCCCCTGAAATTGGGGTGGTAGACTCTACCCATTGGGCACTACCACCCCACCCCAAAATTTTGCCCCTGGGCCCCTTTTTACCCCCCCGAATCGATTCGGATTCAGATTCGGATTAAATCCGAATACGAACCGAATCAAGGGTGATTCGGGTGACCCAGATTCGGGCACAAAACAGAACGGGGTGATTCGGCTCGGGTCCGAGCCGAATCACCCGAAAATCCGAATTGCACACCCCTAATATGGATCATCTGCAGGAAAGGCAAGCATCTGCAGCCTTCCTCACCAGCTGCCCTCAAACCCTCTCACTCAATTGTGAGAAAGGGCTCATTGTTTACTTACTATAGTGCTCTAGAATAATACAGATTACTTGACACCTACTGCTTTATTATTCTTGGATCACACATTAACTGGGGAAAGCAAGTTAAACAGAAAAGAGAGATCATTAAATGTATGGTTATTGTTATATATAATATACAATCACCCCCCACCAACCGCTAGGGTTCTATTCTGGCTAAACCTTGCCGTTGGCAAATTCACAGTTGGCAAGGCATTAAAGTCTATGGGAAACGGGGGTTGGGGAACCACAACCGCAAAAAGACCTAAAAATAAAGGGGGGGGGAATACCACCACCCCCAAAATGCTAAAAATAACCCAAAAAATCCTGTATTATTGCCAAGAGTCACCAAGAAGAATGAGTAGATTGATCCTCTGCACATTTTTGGAACCTCCCCAAATCATTCAAAGACATTTTAAATTGGCAGGGGACAGCAAGTTCAGTAAGGGTTAGCAAGGGTCACGAAGTGGAATGAGCCGATCGAAACTCTGAACCCCGCCAAATTGAGGAAACCCCTCCATAATCACTAAAAAACCTTGCCAGCCATGGATACTCGGGTCGCAATTGGCAAGACCTGTCACAATTTCCCATTCACATATACTCAAAACTGCGGTTGGCAAGGCATGACTTTACAGCGGATATTGCTACCAGATTGATTATTGTGAATGGGCCTGCCCAGGGTTTTTGGTCCAAGGCAATGAGGCTGTTCTCATGAGCAGCCAAGCCTGGGCTGGTTGCCCATGAGAACTACTGGGATCTGTGTGGATCCCGGTGCTGCTTCAGTGCTAAACCCAGTGCCAAAGCCTGGTTGTTAGCTGAGGTTAAGGACACAAACACACCCTTAACCTGGCTCCCAGGATCAGTGTGATCTGCTTGCTGCTCACACTGACACAGAGATGGATGCCTAGAGTGCCCATCCCCTGGGGGAATCCCCCGGTGCAGTGCATTCAGCGCACATTGTACTGTGGGATTCTCAGAGGGTGAGAAGAGTCCCAGCCTCTGTTTACCCACATTGTTGGGAACAGTGAGAATAGACATCCATGCTGCTCCCAGCAGCACTGGTCATGTGGGCACGAGGCTTGTAAGCCACAGGGGCTTAAAGTGGTTGTCTGGGAAAAAGTAGGGTGAATCCTGTCTTCCTCCTTGCCCAACCACCCACCCGTCCACATGTGCACGCAGCCATGTGAATAGCCCCAATTCCTGCTCAGGGTCTGGGATTTGACAAAAGAGATAACTTTATTTAATGGTCCAGATTGCTTCCTTACTGGGAAACATTCCTGGAAGCCATCAAAAGGTGACCCATTTCCCCCTACGCCATTATTATTATTATTATTATTATTATTATTATTATTATTATTATTAATTTTATTATTTTACATTTATATCCCGCTCTTCCTCCAAGGAGCCCAGAGCGGTGTTCTACATACTTGAGTTTCTCTTTCACAACATCCCTGTGAAGTAGGTTGGGCTGAGAGAGAAGTGACTGGCCATCCCACCAACAGTGTGTGTGTGTAGTATGTGAAAAGAAACTGCAGTTATCTGGTCGCTTTTAAAAGAGACAGAAGACCTATTCACATTTTATGTTCAGTGTATGTACCATCTGTGTTCAATATCTCCTGGAACTTCTCACTACACACTTCTCTTCCTTGATGCATAAAGTAGATGAGAAGTGTCTATTATCCATCTGCTAAGGAAATAGCATACTAAATGCCACTAAGTCAGTCAGTGAGCCTTTTCTCACAAGCAGTGAGAAGGGCTCCAGAGCAGGCTGCAGGGAAGGAGGGTTAGACTTACCTTCCCTGCATGATCACTCCTCCTGTGCTGGGCATGCTCCCCGCCTGCCTAGATGATTCTCCATGTGCCCAGGCAGCAATGAGGATAGGGGGCCAGGATGTGTCATCTTGGCCCCCAGAATTACCATGATGCACTACGTGAGTGTGCAGTGCATCATGGGGGATCCCCCCCTCCCTGGGCTCCCTGCAGTCTGGTGGTTGTGGCTGTAAGCAGCCGTAGCTCCCAGACAAAACAAAATGGGTTTGAGGGAGCACCTTGTTTTCAAGAGTGGCTGCTTAGGTGGGTTTGCCGCTGTGGTGCCACTGGAATTGGCCTCATCCTGGCAGTTCACACACATGTGCAAAACCAGGCTGGGCTCCCTTAGCCCAGTTTTGCATGCACATGTGAATAGCCTCAGTGTCATCAAGCAGCAGACCTCATTTCAAGATCAGGATCTCATGCAGGATTTATTTTGTTTGTAGTTTTTGTTTTGTTTTTTGAAGAGTATTCCCAACCCTATTTTTGTTGCTATTAGAATGGTTAGGTCAAAAATGACCAATCAAAGTAAAAGTTTAAAGTGGAATTCATAGAATGAATATATTTGTGGTAAAATGAGAGAAATACATCCTGCCATTTGGGTTCAGGACTAATTATCACCCTCATATTGCACATGAAGGGCTGAAACTGAGAGGATAAAGGCCACTGAGTGAGTATGCAATTGAGGTGAAATTTGGACTGGGGACTTTTGGGTTCATAGCTCACACTCTTAGGAGCCCCAAGTGGCAGTCTTAGCTGTGTGTTATGTTTCTTCAAATTGCCTTGATCCTGCAGCTGCCATTTTTGCATTATCTTTTGGGAATGCATTTTGGAGCAGTTTCTTCAAATTGCCTGGGCTTTGCAAAAGGAATTATCTTCTCACATAACCATTGCCACCACCATGTAGACAAACGAGAATGGAGATATGCGAGTAAAATTGAGTTCCATAAACAGAGGAAAATGGAACCATTTACCTAGCTGTTTTTTTAAAGTCAAATTCCACAATAGGAGGGGGGAAAATTGAAATGGGGATATACGGTTTAAGTGGTTGCACTCCTGTGCACACATTTCAACTATTTGCATGCAAAAGTAATAGCACATTAGCATAACTGCTCGGCAAGTTGTTGAAACTGCTGCAGCAATGTCAAACTCTTACGTTGCATATTTCCATATCCAGACATTACAAAATTAATATTTTTGGAAATACTCTGGAGGGAGAGATTTAGAAATGGAAGAGGAACAGTATGAAGGCATGGCACTTGCCTGGTATTAGGGCAACCAGATGCAAAGAAAGACAGAGCTCCTAACAGTCATACAAAAGAGGGGATTTCAGCAGTCACAGCTTTTCTCAACCCTTCATTTGGCAGTAATGTGCCCCTGTGGTCTTCTTCAGAACTATTACAAGTAAAGCAAGCCTCTCCTTTGAATTCTATTTTGGGTTAAAAGGAAGCAGCAGAGGTCTCCAACTGCTGTCAATTGCTGTAATCCCATCTTAATATCATTTACATCTGGACCCTCTACATATTTATTTAGGAGAAAGTCCCTTAGATTTCAATTGAACTGGCTTCCATGTAAAGGAGGGTGCTTTTGCTAACTGTGCAAAGAGGCACCTTTCAAAAGTGGTGATTCTCTTTATTTAGCAGGGGGAGAGCAATTGATCCTATCCAACCCCAGCACAGCATCCCTCCAGTGGCTGTTGCTGGTGTCTTATGTCTCTTTTTTGGAATGTGAGCCATTTGGGGACAGGGAGCCATTTAATTAATGATTAATTATGTTATTCATTTCCGTATGTAAACCGCTTTGGGAACTTTGATTGAAAAGTAGTATATAAATATTCATCATATTTGTATTATGCACAGTTGCATTTCAAGTGACAACCAAGCTGGTCTTGGGCTGTGGAAACTGTGTACGGTGGTGATGTTAGAAAATCCTCTACACATCGAGGAGCCCCATGGATGGCATTGGTGGGGAGATAAATTCTGACCTGACAGGACCGTGATTATTTATTTCAAGTGTTTATATCCTGTCCTTCAACATAAAGCATTGCCAGGGTAGCTTACAAGATAAAAAATCAAGTTCAACATTAATAAACACAAAATAGAAACTCAACAAATATAAAAGTAGGGACAAAATGGCACTAAACTAATGTCATATAGGGTAAAAAGCAGAAAACTATTATTTAAAAAGCACTCCACTTTTTTAGAATTTCAGAGAAGTCTGGGCACAGTGATCACCAGCAACCCCACTTCTGGAACCATACTAAGCTCAGGGGATTCTGCTCAATACAATAGACACAATGCTCTATGAAAGGTGGTATAAAAAGTGAACAATAAATACATAAATGGGAGGCTTCTGAATAAGGGCTTCCAGGTAACAAAAGACTGAAGGGATGTACGCTACTACTATGGTAGTTGAATGGGTGAGGGAATACTATCTCTGGTAGGAACACAAAGCCAATGGGGCTCTTGGTGTGCCAATACCATGTTGGTAGGGAGTTGTTACAACAAGATGTGTTGTAACATTAGGCTCCCCTTTGTCCTAGGACCTTTGCTTGCCTGGCTGGCAATTTCTCCTCATAAAACGGCAAGCACACTGTTCCCATCTTTTCCAGGGACTATTACACACAGCAGGCTTTACCGTGAATTTGTTGGGAAGCTTTACTACAAACTCTAAGTTGTCCCAAGAAATTGACACAAGTAGTGGATTGTTTTTTACCCTGGATATAAATTGGGCTACACTCTGACGTGCAGTGAAAAACCCAAATTGTGTGTGAACCGCTGCCTGATCACTCACAGGGACTTCAGGGTAAAACTGGCAGATATGTGAACACACCCCCTCTATTCCAGAGGCAAGTTAAAGGGCTTTAAATGCCCCGTGTGAAAAACTTCCAGGCTAGTAAGTTCAAGGCACAAACCCCTGTCCTATGTGACACTCTTGCTTGCCCCATATGGAACCTTGAGCCCCAGATCCGGTGGTGGGGCAGCTCTGGTAAATACTAGTCTGCCTTGAGCAGCAACTCTTCTTTTGGAGGGCAGCCGAAATATTTCCTTGCTCATTTTGTCTTTTAAACAGAAGCCTGTGTTTCTGGCCTTAAAATAGCAACTGCTGTTCTGGCTGCCTCTTTTGTGATTGCATTTGGAAGAACTACTCGTGACGATGCTTCTGATTTTTCCAACCAGAAGCAATAGCCATTTCTATTTAGATCTTCCTTTTAAAGGAAGGGATTTGTTGTAAAGAGAAAGAAATGCTGTAGTCTTGTGCTCTCCTGTTCATCTACTCTTTTATGGTTATTTCCATTTATGTTCTCCTTTCTCATGCTTGCACAGCTTAGCTGCAAAGTACATATAAATTAGGAGGGAACTTGCACATGGCAATTACTCTCCCTCTCTCCCCGCCAGGTGATGATGGGCTGATTCACACATGTAGGTGTATCTCTTGACTGTTCAGCTTTAAGGGACATTTTTTAAATGATGCAGAGGAAAATCTGTTATAGGCACGGATAAACAGCAGTGGCTTGTGAAGCAGGTTGCTAGTAAGAAAGATGGTATGGTAAAGTTGTTACAGTGTCAGATTAGGACCAGGGCGATCTGGGCTCAAATCCCCACTCAACCATGAAGCTCACTAGGTGACCTTGAGCTAATTACCAGTTCTCAGTCTAAGCTGCCATATAGGTTGAGTTTTATGAAAAAAACCATACTACAAATACTTTCACAATTATAGTCACTTGTAATGAATATATAGAAGCCAAACAGAAGCAAATAAAGGCTTCATGTTACAGGCCTTTGCAAGTTTAATATACAAATTGAAGTGCAGGGGGGATTCCCCCCCCCCCGCCAAAAAAAACACCTCAACTGAAGTGGTAGATAGCTTCTGCCTTTTAGGATCGACCATCAACAGTAAAGGATCCAGCAGCCAAGAAATACACTACAGACTAGAACTTGGTAGGGTTGCAGTGAAGGCCTTGGAAAAGATATTTAGATGACATGATGTGACAATACCTACAAAAATTAGAATTTGTTTGGACAATGGTTGGACACTCTATGGATGTGAAAGCTGGACTTTGAAGAAGCACGATAGAAAAAAGTAGTGACATTTTTTATCTTTGGTGCTGAAGAAGACTTTTGAGGATACCATGGACAGCCAGGAATACAAACAAATGGATCATCATAGAACAAATCAATCCAGACATTATGCCAAATACCGAGTTCCCTTGAGAAGTCCATAATGCTGGGAAAAGTTGAAGAAAAGAGAAGAGGAGGACCAGCAGCAAGGTGGATGGACTTGATTAGGACAGCAATGAATTCACCACTGAGAGATGTTAAAGGCCAAGTTGAAGATCATCCTGGAGAGAATCTATCTATGTAGTCACTAAGAGTTGACACCAACTTGATGACACTTAATCAATCAATCAATATATCAATACAGCATAGGTTTCATAACGTTATCATCATCATCATTTTATTAATAAGTGTGTTTATGCATGTATGTATATGTGTGTATATGTATGTGTATGTGTGTGTGTATCCCAGCCAAGAAGGGATTAACCAAATACCCAAACCCCTCATGGTTCCAGTATATCAGTCTTAAATACCTTGTATCTAAGCTGTTTAGGCTTTTTAGGTTATAACCAGCACTTTGTATTTTGCCCAGAACATACAGTATTGGTAGCTGGTGCAGTTCTTTTAATATAGCTGTAATGTGGTATCTTCGAGATGACCCAAATTCATCTCCATACTTCTCTGTATCATCTAGTTAGAACTTCTCTAGCTCTTCCCACAATGGAGACGCACAGGCTCCTTATGGGTAAAGAGCATGAACATTTTTCTTCTTATTATTTCTTGTTTACACAGTCAGACAGGTGTTATTGACTGGTTTGTTTTATCCAGACATCGAGTCCTTCCCAAGGACCTGGGATGGCTGAATTTTATTGTCAGTTGTTATAGATATCGTCGCAGAATATAGGCTGTTCCCAGTAAAGCTGCTTTTTGTAAACGGCTGATGGTGATTTCTGTGGCCCCTATGGTGTTGAGGTGCTCTTCAAGGTCTTTTGGAACTGCACCCAGGGCGCCAATTACCACTGGGATTATTTGGGTCTTTTTCTGCCACAGCCTTTCAATTTCAATTGGTAGATCATTGTATTTGGTGATTTTTTTCTATTTCTTTTTCTTCTATTCTGCTATCCCCTGGTATTGCTATGTCGATTATTTTCACTTGTTTTTCTTTCTTCTCAACTACAGTTATATCTGGTGTATTGTGTGGCAGATGTTTGTCTTTTTGTAGTCGGAAGTCCCATAATATTTTTACATCTTCATTTTCTACCACTTTTTCAGTTTTATGGTCCCACCAATTTTTGGCTACAGGTAGCTTGTGTTTTTTGCAGATGTTCAAGTGTATCATCCCTGCTACCTTGTCATGCCTTTGTTTGTAGTCAGTCTGTGCGATCTTTTTACAACAGCTGATTAGGTGGTCCACAGTTTCATCTGCTTCTTTACAAAGGCGGCACTTGCTGTTTGTTGTTGACTTTTCGACATTTGCTCTTATTGCATTTGTTCTTAGTGCCTGTTCTTGCGCAGCCAATTTTAGACCCTCTGTTTCTTTCTTCAAGGTACCATTCTTAAGCCATTGCCAGGTCTTGGTGATGTCTGATTTTCCAGTTATATTGTGCAAATATTGACAATGCAGGGGCTTATTTTTCCATTTTTCTGCTCGGTTCTTGACTTGTTCTTTCTTGTAGGCCTGCTTTCTTTCATTGGTGTTGAATAGTTTCATGTTATTGACCATTTGAAGTGCATCTTCTTCACTGTCCTTGATATATTCTTCAAGGCCTCTTTTCTCCTCCTCTACTGTTTGATGGACTTGCAGCATTCCTCTTCCACCTGAGCTGTGAGGGAGGTATAGCCTATCTACATCACTGTGGGTGTGCAGAGCATGATTGATGGTCATGATTTTCCTGGTCTTACGATCCAGCGTCTCTAGCTCAGCCTGGGTCCAGTCTATTATTCCTGCAGTGTATCTGATAACAGGTATAGCCCAGTTGTTTATGGCTTGTATGGTGTTCCCGACATTGAGTTTGGACTAATTCTCCTGATGTATTCACTTCCAATTTTTCTTTTAACTTCAGTGTGTGCGATGTTATCAGCCTGGAGAATGCCCAAGTGTTTGTAATGTTCTTTCTCTTCCAGGTTCTTGATGTTGCTTCCATTGGGTAGTTCTATTCCTTCTGTTTTTCTTATTTTTTCTCTGTTCATTATTAATGCAGCACACTTGTCTAGTCCAAACTCCATTGCAATATCGCTACTGAATATACGGACAGTGCTTAGCAGTGATTCAATTTCTGACTGGGACTTTCCATACAACTTCAGATCGTCCATGTACAGCAGATGGTTTATTTTTCTGGATGTTTTAGATGTTTGGTATCCGAGGCCTGTTTTGTTTAGTATTTGTGAAAGTGGGGTCATGGCGATTACAAACAACAGTGGGGATAGTGAGTCCCCTTGGAAAATGCCTCTTCTAATGCTAACCTGTCCAAGTGTCTCGCCATTGATTGTTAACTGTGTACTCCACATGCTCATTGCTTTTTTTATAAATATCTGAATGTTTTTGCTGACACCAGTTGTTTCTAAACATTTTAGTATCCATGTGTGAGGCAATGAATCGAAGGCTTTCTTGTAGTCAATCCGTGCAACACTTAGATTTGTTTTTCTTCTCTTGCAATTTTCTAAAATCATTTTGTCAATCAGCAGCTGGTCTTTTGTGCCTCTGGTGTTCGGGCAATTTCCTTTCTGTTCAACTGGAAGCTGTTTGTTAGTTAATAAGTGTTGCATCACTTCATCTGCTATTATTCCAGTTAATAATTTGAACATGGTTGGCAGGCAGGTTATCGGTCTATAATTACTTGGAACTGCACCTTTTGCTGGGTCTTTCATGATGAGGAGTTTTCCCAGTTGTTGGCCATTGTTCAATATCACCTCCTTGCAAAATGTGATTGAACTTTTTTGATAGTTGTTTATGAAGGCTTGTTAGGTGTTTAAGCCAAAAGCCATGCAGTTGATCATTGCCTGGCGCAGTCCAATTTTTAATTTTCTTTGCTCTTTCACTTATTAATTCTGGTGTTATTATTAGATCTTGCATTTGTTGGTTACATTTTTGACCTCTTTCATCCAGCCTGCTTTTTTTATTATAATCTGTTGGATTGTCCCATAATTTCCCCCAGAATTGCACTGTTTCTTCTTTATTTGGTGTTTCTAGGTTTCTTGCAGTTTCTCCTTCTATGCTTTGGTAGAAACATCTCTGATTCGATGGGAATTGGAGATTCTGCCTGTGTTGTGTAATTCTGGCTTCATCAGAGGCGTATCTAGGGAAAATAGCGCCTAGGGCAAACACTGAAATTGCGCCCCCTGTCCAAGCATCTGACACCCATCTTTCAGATAACTTTACCATAATATCAGCTCAAAAATACAAGTCAAGCTTGTTAATCTTTTAATATTTCAAAAACTATTTAGCAGTGGACTTAGCGAGACCAAAAAATGCTGGAAAATGACAAATTTCAGTATGCTGGGGCTCATGAAATACCCAAATACTATGTGGAGATGTACTTGGAAAACTAAACAGAAGTGCCTGTCTGATTCTCTACTATGCATTGTATCATCACCATTACATAAGTTTTAAAAATCAATGGAGAATTTGACTTTTCCCAGATACTCTGTAAATAATTTTTTCCCCCAAATTCAATTTTTATTAATTTTAACAACTGTAATATTATCATTCATTACAAATACACACAAAAAGGTGGACTTCCCGCTCATATTTCTTCGTGAATCATCAACTATAAAATTTACCCTTGCTATAATAATAATTCAAAACGTAAATTCAAACCCTTACAAACATAATTAATCTAACCAACCTGCGATTTTTACTAAATTTCAAACCCTGCTGTCAAGTCCATAGTAGGAAAATAATTCTTTAGATACAACAAAAATTGTTTCCAATCTTCTTTAAAACATTCCAAGTTTTGATCTCTTAATAGTGCTGTAAGTTTTGCCATCTCTGCATATTCCAAAATTTTTATCAGCCAGTCTTCTTTTGAAGGCAGTTCACTGGTCTTCCATTTCTGTGCATATATAATTCTAGCTGCCGTAGAAGCATACATAAAAAATGTTAAATTAGTTCTAGAGATTGCACCTTGTGTTACTCCCAGCAGGAAGGATTCTGGCTTCTTAGGAAATTTCATTTTAAATATTTTCTTTAATTCATTATATATCATATCCCAATAGGCTTTAGCCTTCCCACAGGTCCACCACATATGAAAGAATGTGCCTTCAAAATGTCCACACTTCCAGCATTTGTTTGAAACATTTTTATACATTAATGCCAATTTTTTTGGTGTCAGATACCATCTATACATCATTTTTTAATAGTTTTCTTTTATAGCATAACATGCAGTAAATTTTAAATCATTTTTCCATAACTTTTCCCAGCCTGCCATTTCTATATTACGCCCCACATCTTGAGCCCACTTTATCATAGTCGTTTTAACCACTTCCTCTCTTGTCTCCTCCAAAAGCAACAGTTTATACATTTTAGAAACTAATTTTTCATCATTTTGACATAATTCCTTCTCAAAATTTGAAGTCTGGTCCTCAAATCCGACTAAGGTCTTTCTTATTCATCTCATTTAACTGATGATACTGAAACCAATCTCTAACCAAATCTTGGATTTCAGTTAAGTTTTTTAACTTACAGTCCTTTTCCTGAAAATGTAACAAATCCCTATAGGTACCCCAACACATTCACATATTTACTTCTTTACATGATAAGGCTTCAATCGGAGATACCCATAACAGAGTTTTAGGTTCAAACCCATTTTTGTATTTTAACCACACCCTCATTAAACTCCTTCTCACATAGTGGTTCAAAAAATCTTTATGTATTTTACTTTTTTCATACCACAAATACGCATGCCATCCAAACCTTCTGTCAAATCCTTCCAAATCAAGAATTCTAGGGTTTCTTAGCGTTATCCATTCTTTTAACCATGTCAAACAAACAGCATCAAAATATAACCTTAAGTCTGGCAAGGTAAGACCACAGATACTCTGTAAATAATTAAAGATATGCAGAGTAAACTGTGTCACTGCTTGGAATATATTCTAGTCTTTCAGAAAGACAGTTAAAATGAGAGAAAGAGAGCAAGAAACTCCCAGTGGGCCTTAATATTAAGGGTTTCACACTGATTCAAAGACAAACTCACTATTAATAGCCATATTAGCAAGACATCACATTTAAATCACTTATCACAAGAAGCAAAGTAAGAGCAAATGAATACAATCCTAGCTCTTAAGTGTAAGCTCAGTATTCACAAGCCCTGATTCTCTGTACATAGTGCCAATCTGAATATGTGTACAGTGTCTTATATTATATTTTTATTATTATTATTACCCATAGCCCCTTTGGGGGGCTTCATAATGGCTGGGGGGGGTGCAAAGATTCCCCCTCACCCCTCTGGCCTCTAGGGCCTCGCAGGGACCATTTGAGCATGTGCAGTGGCCGTTTTTAAAAATAATCTTTTTTTTAAAGGCCACTGAAAACAAAATGGCCACCGTGCATGCTCAAATGGCTTCTGCAAAGCCTGGCATGACCTAGAGCCTCACAGAGGCCATTTGAGCATGCACGGTGGCCATTTTGTTTTTGGCAGCCATTTTTTTTAAAAAAAATAATTTTACAAAATGGCGCCCCCTTCAAGTGGCGCCCGGGGCACGTGCCCTGCCTGTCCTACCCCTAGATACGCCCCTGGGCTTCATACCTGCTAATCTTATTTGACACTGCTGTTATTTGCTGCTTTATTATTTCCAGGACTTCTCTAATTTTCCTTGAATCTAGGTGGTATTTTTGGATCAGATACTGTTTGGTGTTTTCATTCTTCAGCTTCTTGTCTTTCATATCTTTCAATTTACTAGCATATGATCTAATTTTATTTTCTAATCTAATCTTCCATTTAGGTGATGTACTGCTTTCTTTTTTTACAGGTCCACTGATCTTATATCCGAGCTCTTGTGTTGTTATTGTTGCTGCACTGGTTTTGATTTTGAAACAGTTCAGTAACAGTGGCATCCTCGATTTCCAACACCTCCTCCACCTGCGCCTGAGCAACTTCTTCAATTGGTGGTAATTCTTCTTCCATATCTTGAGCCTGTGTTGCTCTTTGCAGTTCTTCCAGCTCAACTCCTGTGAATACTTTATTTCTTATTATGTATCTTCTCTGGTCTGCTAGCCTTTGTTCTGTTATTTCTGTATCTGGATGCTTCTCTTTCCAAATTTGGTACATTCTTTTTAAATAACCTCTTCTAGTTGGACTAGACTTGTAATAGCGGATCATTATTTCCTTGTTGGCATTTTTCGTATATTTTTTTCGGTTAAGCGACGTTTCTTCCAGTAACGTTGCTGTCTTCAGCCCTGGTTGCTCAACTGAAGATCCTGAGTCCTGTTGCCCACTTGCCACCAGATGTCCAGGGACTATAGCACCTGGCACGGTCCTTGTTGACCTGGGCGACGACCGATCCGGTATAGATTTACTAAAGTTACGTCTCACCATATTGTTGATGGGAGAGACACTCTTTGTCTGGCTCCTCTGGTGAGACCTGTCCAGTATGGTTGGACCTCTGGCATAGCTCTCACCTTCCTCAGAGCACACAAGCCTCACAACCATGCCAAGGTAGTGCCTCACTGGGGGTTGTTGTTGTTGTTGTTGTTGTTATTGGATGATGAAGGGAAGTATGGGGAAGAAGCATGATGCAGTTGAATATCCTGTTTCCTCCAAACTCCATAGCATCCAAAGCTACTCTAAAGCTACTTTCCTAACGTAAGCAGGAGCAGAAAAGAAATGTATACAGTTTTATGGCAATTTACTTTACTCCATCATCCCAATAGACTTCTAGTGACAAACTGAAACAATAAAACAGTAACAATTTTAAAAGGGTGTGTATGTGTGGTAAAAGGACATATATAAACTGCAGAAACCATCATAAGTGCTTGTTTGTATTAGGATTAAATATCACTGGTGTTGGCAGAAGATGGGAGAGAGGGAATTGCACACAAAAAGAACACCTGTGATAGCTGAATGGCTCAAGTTTCAGCAGCAGATAGGATGGCCAAAAAATAAAAAATAAAAATGCAGGGGTGGCCAAGGCCAAAGACCAAACTAAAAAGAGCATTTTAAAAGTGCATTTTTCTAGGCGTATTCCTCTTTCATTCCTTTTTATTATGTGGCCACTTTGGGAGAGTGCAGCCTGATTGCACAGAAAACAAAAAGTAAAAGTGGTTTTGCTCTTTGTATCTCCATGGGAATCATTTTGCTTTTATTATGTTTGAGAAGGAAGAAAAAGAATTAGAGCTTTATTGGAAAGCCAAGAAAACAAACAATGTCCAGATTCCCATAAGAAGACTCCCGGTGGATCATACTAAACGTCCATCTAGTCCAGCATCCTATGTCCCACCATGCCTCCTCTTTCCCTGTGGAGAATGATCTCAAGCCACTCCAGTTCCTTGGTTTGTAGGAGGAGATCCCATCCAGAAAACCTTCAGAGCCCTGAGTGGCACCCTTGGCCTGTTTTCATGTGCTAAGTGTAACATGTAGCCTTGCTTTTAGACAATTCCATGACCCAAGTCCCATACCTGGGAAACCTCTACAATGGAAGTGTCTAAGGACATCAAAGACCCTAAGAATGGCACAGATATCCTACCTGGTTTTCAGGAAACACCCACAGGGAAACTGTCCCCTGAAGACACCTCTAGGGATGTATGAAAGAGAGGAGCTGCAAGCCACCTGTTTCCTAAGCTGTATCTAAAAATGTCTCCCTGCTGGCAGCTTTGAGTAATGATTTCTCTCCAGAAACTGCCTCAGCAACTGGCATCCTGTCTTCACCATCCCACCACCCCAGAGGCACTTAACTAATACCAGGTGTTGATCCATGCTGCCAGAATGAACAGAGGTGCACCTAGGTAATTTTGAAGCCTGGACCTAAAGGCCTTTGGACATGCCCCCCCCCGCAAGCTAAGCAGCATTTTTTAACATGTAGCTTCTTGAGGGCACAAACCATACCACCCAGGACAGACTAAAGAGGATTTAGGGACCCCAGGGGGTGTGGAGGCCCTGGACTTTGACCCTGAAGTCCAGGGGTAAGAGCACCTCTGACTATGGAACCTGCCTGATAACAAGTGTTCAGGTGTCTGCAGCCCTAGACCCACCACTTGGCAGCAGCAACACTTCAGGTTTTGAATCTAAACAGGAGTGTCACTGCCTTGATTTACTTTTTCCACTAGTGGGGATCCATTCCAGTGATAAGAAATCAGACTAGAGACCAGTGAATATCCTATTGAAAACATTTTACTGCCAGGGCTCTAACGGGCTATTGGGCCACCCTCCCATCTCTTTTAAGAAGATGCTTTGCATGTAGGGGTAGTCTTCTTTCCCCCAGGACACTGTTTTTGTTCTTTAAGTCTTTAACTAAAGCTGGGTGCACATGATTAGGTCCTTATCACTTGAGGTTGCTGCTCATGGAAATGCCATCTATTTTGGTTATGGTGCTTTCCTCTTCAGACAAATAGCTCCCTAGTCATGAGTGTCCAACAGGAGGGGGTGAGTGACAGCTCCAGGGTGGGATTTCCCATTTTCTAAGCTGTAAGTGTGAGCAGGGCTTTGCTCCATAGTGTCTATTATTCATCATCAATTTTATTACAGCCATTGGCCAGCAGAAATAGAAATAACAAACATATCCAATACAACAATACTAAAACACAATAAAACAAAATACAAATATTCATAAAAAATTAGTTTAAAAAGCATAAACAGCTCCCACAGTTAAACACATAATCGAGACCTTAACCTAATGGCAATATAAAAAAAAATTTGCTACAATTTTTGTAATATCAGAGCTTACATATGCAAGACAGTAATATGTATAAAAACGCTCGCACCTCCAAGGAAATTTGATTAACAAAGGGGAAATAAGGGGAAATAACAAAGATCAGTATAGCAGAACATGGGTGACAGTTTCCAGGAGGCCAGCACCACAAGGGCAAAAAACCATAGCAGATTGGTCTTTAGCAAACCTCCGTTCCAAAAGAGAAGAGGACAACACGTTTAACCGAGCCCGAGCAAATGAGACCCAAAATTTAGAAAAGTGCAACATTGTTAAGTAATTTTCACCTCTATCACCCCTAGGTGGCAAAATCCCAAAATGCAGAGGGGAACAAGTCCTGTTGGCCAAAGACATTAGTTCCTGACGTTCAGTGTCATGCAACCGGAGAAATAGTATTTCCTTCACTTTATTGCATTCCTGAGTGAGAAGTTCCAAAGCAGAAAGGCCCAGTTGCATTATTTTGTTATTTACATATGTTAGTCAAGGGCTGGGATAAGAATCCCCCCATGAGTATTGAAAAAAAGAGAATTCCAGAATCTCTGAGCAGAGTTTACACCATCTGGCAAAGGTAAGCTCCAGGCTTTATAAGCTATGGAGAAAGACCCAGATTCCAGGCATAGAACAGAGTATGACACGCACCTAGGCACTGCGAGGATTGCTCTTAAAAAAATAGACTGTACTCTCTCCAGTTCAGCTGACACTCCTTGGATCCATAGCGGGACTCCAAAAAGTAATTGGGCCACAACCTTAGCACGGAATGCCTGAAGAGCCATGGGAACAAACTGACCCCCTTTAGAATAATAAAAATGCAAAAAGGCACTGAGTGTATTACGGGCTATATGAATTGAAGACAGCCTATGGGCATTCCAATTAAGATTATATTGAAATATTATAGATATTTATAGCTGTATACCTGCTCAATGCGATTCTGATTTTTTACCCATTTGTATAATTTCCTGGATTTTGAGAAAACCAGGACCTTTGTTTTTTTATAATTAACAGTTTGTTATCATTACAGTAGCTGGCATAGTGTCTATTATTGACAATAGAGGGTTATTATTAAATTATTATTAATTAAAACATTGAAATGCCAATTCAATTCAGTTTATTGTGGTCAATGGACCAGAAGGATGGACCCAATTCGTGTATCTTGTCTAAGAGCCCCCCAAAACCTGGAACTAACATCATTGTGTATCACTGGGTCAGAGTCTCAAGTAACTAGCAACCATATACGTGCTAGAAGGCATAACTAGCCATATACTAAAGGAAGTGGTATGGTTAAAACAGAAAGTAGCAGCAAGAATGTTCTCTAAGATGGAATCTTCCTCTGTGACTTCAAATATAGTGTTTGTGCTTAGCAGACACGACTCTCCTGCATTCTTAACATTAAGAACAACTTAGAATGGATGGCTGTGCAGAAGCCCCAGAAAAGTCCTGGGCAGCAGGTCTGATTAACATTCTGTGGGCTTTCTTTGTCAGCAGGAGCAAGTACGCGAAGTGGCGTGATTACCTGGACATTTGGTGAACTTGTTTACGAGAATTCACAAGCCTGACAGACAGCTCCTGCTCAAGCCCAAACCCATCACAACTTCTGAGAGATGCTATTAAAGCCTATACAGTTCAGTGCTGTCACATTAAAGTCCCTACACTATTATTAAAGTCACTGAACTGATAGCAAACCAAGACATACTTACTGTCTTCCAAGGAGATGCAGGAAATTTCTGATTCAAAACATGCCACTCAGATGGGAAAATAAACCTTACCATCCCTCTTAATTTTAGTGGTTTTCATTGCTGCTGTAAAGCTTTTTTTTTTTTTAATTAAGACTGCAAGCAATTTCCTATTCTTGCTATAATGCTTGGGCCTTCTAAAAATAGCTAGTCCTTTATTAATAACTGGGAGTCAAAAATATCCTTCTATTAACCTTGGACAATATATTAATATGTAGAGTATTCCTTGAAAAATATAGCACCTTTTACAGAAGCCATTCTGTTTTGCGAAAGAATGCTGGTGCCCAGAGCATTCTTTTAACAATGTACTCAAATAGGGCTGGCTTCAAGATCTGGGAGAATGGGACCATTAGTGGGCCACTTACCAGCAAGGGGTAGAAAAGCTTTTGTGTGCAGATGACTCATAAAAGAAAACCATAATGCATGCCAAATTTGTTCCTTAAAAAATCACTTTCCAACTCTAGGAGGACTAACTAAAGCATACCATTTTCCATACCATGCTTTGGAGCATGGGAAGTTTGGAATTTGCTGCCCAGCTTCCTTACCCCATCCCCCATCGTGCCCCCTAATCTTCAGGACCCTCTGATTGTCTTACTTTGCCACCCTCTAGAGCCAGCCATGTCCAAAAACAAAGCCGTAGCTCTATCCACATCACCTGCAGTTTAGGACCTAGCCAACAAAATGTTTCACTAACAAATTGCACTTGTGTAATTCAGGGATAGCTGGAAGAATCATTTTCAGATTCCTCCAGCCAGGGATTCTCAAAGTTGGGTCCCCAGATGTTTTTGGACTTCAACTCCCATAATCCTCAGCCAAAGGCCACTGTACCTGGGAGTTATGGGAGTTGAAGTCCAATAACATCTGGGGACCCAACATTGAGAATCCCTGATGTAGATTAATCAATGGGAGTAAGTAAGTAATTTAATATTACCATCAATGACCAGTCAACATACACATCAAAATAGAAATCAGCTTAAAACAAAATGAAATCAAAACAATACATCTAAATAACAGAGCATCAAGGGATAACAAAATCTCAGTCACAACGAATCAATTGCTCTCGTCTCAGTTTACAGGCTGCTGCACAGAATCTTGCTGTCCCCACTGTAACAACTGCATGTTGGTCCACCAAGAGATGGGAGATGTAGTATTCTTCTGATCAACCTGGCCTATTTTTAAAGAATGGTTCCATCCAGGTATTATAAAGGACAGACTCTAAGCCATCCAAACCACATGGACATAACTGGTTCCTAAACGGTATCTCCTTAAATCTGCCATTCAAAACTGCTGAAGGCTTGGGACAATTGATTCAAACCATGGGTCCCCAAGAAGTGAGAGGATGCCAGAAGGTTTTTAGATTTTGAGAATAGATACCAGAGAATGGGTATCACTATCATGTCTGGTTTATGAAAATATCTGATTGACCAGTTACTGAGACTAGTGAGCGAGAAAGAATTTTTACGCTCCTTGTGTTTTTAGCATTTTTCCCCCCAGCTGTTGTCTGCCAGAGCTATCCATGACTCATCAAAAGAAATACTAATACATAGATCAGTATTGGTTTGGATCCAGGATGATCCTAACATGTACCTTGCAGGGCTGACACAATCTATATAACCATGGTGGAAGAGTCTTGGACTTAGAGCAAATCTCCATTCTGTCACATCATCTTTGCCGAGAAGGGGCTACTGGAGCATGGCTCCCTCCCATACCATAAATGGTCTGGAGTTTCTTATATTACCTTCCCACAACAAGAGGAAGTAACCATGCCAGTGTTCTTTTTACCCGGACAACCACAGGTACAAATTGCTTTGTTAGTTAACAATGTGATCACATAAAATTTGGGTCACAATTTGTACCAGCTCAGGCTTTCAGAGAGCTAAAAAGCTAAAGAATGTGGATGAAAAGCTAAATAACTTGGGGAAAAGGAAGGAACAGAAAACCTCTAGCATTCTAGCCCATTATTATGATGGAAATAAGTATTCCAATTTCCACAATCATTACTGATGTAATAACTCAGTCACATGAAAGGCAATTCAGAAAATAAGAGTATATCATTCCTTGAAACAGAATAGTGGGTCTTTTTTAAAAATAACAATACACATTCATATATGTATAAATATTGATCTTTAAAACCAAAAGGATATTTATGAGCCAATCAGAAGGACCTCATTATTTTGCAATTTGGTCTGGAAATGAAATCCTATAGATAGATAGCAATGAAAGGAAAATTTAGGAATAAATCAGCTAACATATTAACATAATTTTATAAAAGAATAAGACTGTATAAGTCAATTTTTTCCTTCAAACACTCTTTGGTGACATATGCTGTTAGACAACAAATTAGGAAAATATCATTTGTAGTTAAAATTAAGGGGCACTTTTACCAGTATTTTCAAAAATGTATTAAATATGCATTGATTTTTTTAAAGAATTGTAAAGCTGTACTGTTGTTAACACAAGGTTATTTTTTTTAGAAATTTAGGTTTCTTATTTTTTTTTAACTTGATGGAATTAATAAACCAACTCTAGCCCTTTACAAACTTTGATGAATGTGTACACAGTTGGGGAGGGCAGCAGCAGGTGCATCTGCAATGCATCTGATCATTTGTTGTAAACTGCCCTGTGCCATTTTTGGAAGGGCGGTATATAAATCAAATAAATAAATGTGCCTACCTGTATGTAGCTATGTGCACATTATGTGTGTAGCCACCTCTCCATGCAGTTTTGTTCCTTGCAGGGTTCCTGCATATGGCACTGCAGTGCAGTCATGCCAGTAACTGATCATATAGCAGAGTATAACTGATCATATAGCAGAGTATGCTATCATATAGCATATAGCCAGTAACTGATCATATAGCAGAGCCTACTATTGTGATGCTGCCCCCTATTGTACATGTGTTCATTGCACCCACAGAGGAAAGGCCAAAAGTCTTCAAAGAGCTTCTGTCCCTGAGATATGTATTTTATAAGTTCAGAATAACCTTGTTGGAAACAGGACGGGACCAGCCATACCTGAATCTGAAATGGAAACTGTGTTTTCCTGCCCAGGGTCACAGATGTCATTTGCTGGTAGGGTCCCTAACTTTTGCAATGAACAATTGGTACCCTGGAAACAGAGCCTCAAGAAGTTTCGGGATACAGCTGGGGCCTAAGCACAGCAGCTGGGGGCCCAGCATGGAAGCTGAGGGCAAAAACTGCCTATTCTTCTAAAGTTAAGAGTAGAAGGAAGGAAGGAAGGAAGAGAATTTCCTTTGGCAGTGACTTTGGGGAGGCAAGAAGCAACAGAAAAAAGGAGGTCCCCACCCCCTGTGGATCTGGCAACCCTAATTGTTTGATGGTGCTGTCAAAAGGCACTGATCCATTGACAGGCAAAAGCAGAAGACCAGATGCCTCCAAAGGTTTCATTCTACCTGCAGTTGCAAATCAAAGAGGTCAGCTTTGCACACCTCCATTTCCTTTTGCGCCCAACATAGATTTTTGTGCCAGACATAGATGTGCAAAAATGAAGGGTCTCAGTACTGATTATAAGCCCCAATGGAAATGTATTTATTTGCAAATAAATGGAAATTAAGGCATGCTCAGTGCAGCTCTAATGTGGGCAGAATTATACACATTCTTTGTGAGGCTACAGTTGCCAGCCCTCAGAACTGGCCAGAAGTTTCAAAGAATCAGCATCAGCTTCCAGGTGACTTTTAGAAGCAACAATTTAAATGACTTGATATTGTAAAAAATTATTTAGGGAAAACAATCTCCAGGGATTGCTTGAGTCGGAGTTGGCAGCCCTAAGTGGGGCCAGCAATTCCAAATGTTAAAAATGTGACTGGGAACATGCACTGAAGGGTAGGGTTTTATTTTTGTTTTCTGCTGCTGTTGCCCCATACGGGCAAAGCAGAAATCTGCTTATGTCCCACCTATCCAACTTCTTTCTCTTCCTCCCTTCTCATTTCATATAGGTGCCACTGATGGAGTAGAGTTGAGTGGCAAGGGGTTTTTCATTTTCTTTTTCAAGACAACAGATGAGAAGGAGAAGGAAGGAAAAGCTGTGAGCCCTGCAGCCCTTTAAACCCGGCGAGGTGTGAGCAGCAGCTGATATGTCTGGGATTGCTACTGCCTAAGGAAAAGAGCAGAAAGAGGCTAGGTTACAGTTTTTCACTCCATCCTCTGTATGAAGGCTCTGAACAAAAACCAAGCATTGTGAGGTTCTGAGGTGAGAATTCTAATCCAAATTAATAATCTAGCAGTAGCATGAGGAAGGCTCTGTGACTCGAGGCCTTTTTATCTAGGCTTTAGCCACAAACTCTGGGCTTCACAATTCAAGCCTCAGGGTTCCTGACCAGAAACATCTAAAACCTTGTAAAAATATATAACTTTGGCTCTCTGGACTAATAAGATTATAATGTCAATGCACGCCTTTCTTCTTCTTCTTCTTCTTGCATTATAAAGGATATAGGCATAATTAGAAGTATAAAAAACTAGCCATAACAAATATTTTTTAAATGCACTAATTATGAATATATATGTGAGCCTTTGAACTTTGCTAGAAATCCTCCCTTATATTAAAATCTCGAGAGGAGAGCTGGTCTTGTGGTAGCAAGCATGACTTGTCCCCATAGCTAAGCAGGGTCTGCCCTGGTTGCATCTGAATGGGAGACTTGATGTGTGAGCACTGCAAGATATTCCCCTCAGAGGATAGAGCCGCTTTGGGAAGAGCAGAAGGTTTCAAGTTCCCTCCCTGGCTTCTCCAAGATAGGACTGAGAGAGATTCCTTCCTGCAACCTTGGAGAATCCGCTGCCAGTCTGTGAAGACAATACTGAGCTAGATAGACCAATGGTCTGACTCAGTATATGGCAGTTTCCTATGTTCCTATGTTATTCAAAATTAAAGGAATTTTCAAAGGCTTAAACAAACAAACAAACAAAACCCCTTCTAGGTCCAAACTTCCAAAATAAGCTCCTGGCAAAGAAAGTTTCATATGCTTATTATAAAGACTTGAATATGAATATTATAAAATAATGCTAAAGTGAACACCATGTATATATACTGAGAAGAGTCAAATACAAAGTTCAGATGTAAATGTGAACTTTGAAGGTTGGGGATGTTTCAAATGATTCATATGCTCGTGAAATCACACATTAATTCTCTTTCTTTCTAGTAAGTCCAAACTTATCTTGACTCCAGAATGATTTGGTGGTATTAGCTGTGCCCTAGGTATTGCTCATACAACACTCTATTCCCTTTCATTTTTCTTCCTTTTGCCCTGCTTGAAGAAGATATGTGAAGCAGTGATGAGCTCTGAATAGCTCCCTTCAGATCTTATTCTAATGGCACTTGGTCAGGGATATTACCCAGAATGTCTGGCTTTACCTTGAATTTTCCCAGAGTCAGCAGAAGCAGACCACCCTTTGTCCATTCATATTCTAAACAGCTACTTGGGTTTTTCATGTTTCAACAGAAGGCAGGGCTATTTCAGGAAAATTCAGCAAGTTCAAAGAAAGGTGGTGAAGCAAGCCACACACAAGACTGTATTCTTTGAAGGCAGGAAGCCACACAAATGTAGGTGTATTTTAAGAGTGGATGGTTGGGGTAAATTCAGCAAGGTCTGAAGATCAACCTTCAATGTATTCAAAATTAAATTGTGAAAAAGCAGTGTATTTTAGAAGGGTTTGTCGAGGTCATCTTCAATTATTTGTCATATCAGCTATAACAAAGGTACCAGCATAAGACAGGCAGGCACCCTTTCTTATTTAAGGGGATTTATGCCCTCTGGATTTTTGCATGTACATCATTCCAAAATGAACGCATCATTCTCATACCAAACTGTGTGGGAGAAGCCTCCCTCTGGTGCTTACAGTTGTCATGGGGAATGTGAATGTTACACCACATCACAGAGCTAAACATATGGCTCTTTCTTTTCCAGTCAGCATCCTGCTGTTAAGGAGAGTGCTGTTTGAGTGTTGAAGACCAATACAATTGGACCCCACAATCTGGATTTGAGATCTAGCCTATTGAGCTACAAAAGACTGTGTTCAGGTTCCAGAACACCTTCAGACACAGAAGAAAATCAGGAAATGCAAACATCGGATCTGATTATTGGCAAGCAGTATCGATTGGCCAGGCCTGATCTAGATACAGAAGCTTGGCCTTCTGCCCTTGCCAGGTCAACAGAGTATAATGTTTTGCCTACTCTGTTCATCTTGAGTACACCAGTCCCCAACTCTAACCTTGAGTTACTAATTGCAAAGACCAGGGGTGTAGCTATAATTAAGCAGATGGGTTCAATTCACGTCCCCTAGTTCCTGAAGGCCCCCTAGCTCCACCTCTCCCTATTTTCTTCATTATCTCCCTCACACCAAGGGGCCACAGGGCGGGGTGAACACTCCCCTAGCTATGCCCCTGGCAAAGACCCTAGATTTGGAAACATTCACTTCTGTCTGGTTCTTAATATGGGCACCTATTTGACTGGCCTTGATATTTATTTATTTATATTTATATTATTATTATTATTATTATTATTATTATTATTATTATTATTATTATTATTGTAGTACCATCAATGTGCATGGCACTTTTCAGAGTAATAAACAAAATGACAAGTCCCTGCCTTGAGCAGTGTATTCTTTTGCCACATAATAGCCCTTTTGGTGCATTCAGTTTGTGCATTTGGCAAACATACCCAGATGGAGGGCAGCAGATTCCATCCTCCCCCTGCACATATTCATTAAATATCTGAATGGAGATCCCACACATGGAGCTGTTCGATTTGAGAACCTGAAGAGCTCAAATGAAGCAGCAGGTTGGCTATTCCTGAGTTTTAAAAAATAACATGGTTTCTTTCAACCACATGGGGAGGGGGTACACTGGTGCTCCTAGTGGTGGCTCAAAATTTCTGTGCACCTGAGACAAGATGCCACACGTACCCCCCCTTGCATGTACCCCTTCCCCCCTTCTCTCCCCCTTTTTAGCAGGTGGTAAGAGAGCACCTTGCTGCCTGGCATTAATCTGCTACTTGAGGCAACTGTTTCAACTTGCCTCATGGAAAGGCTACTCTTACATGCACCATTGCATACACACCATGGAACAGTTTCACATGACCTGTGCAAAGAGAGCAACATTAAAAAAAAAATGCTCGAGTTTAGGGGAAAAAATCCTCGAGTTTGAAGACTAAGCTTTTCATGTGTCACATGGGATTCCGTAGTAGTCTGATGAGCAGATTTTAAGCTTCAGATATTATTATGCATAATTCCAGGTTCCCCTGGTTCTCACCCAGGTTTATTGCTCCCCGCTTCACTTTTACACATGGCTCATAACTATGAATTTCATTTTGCATAAGTTAGGGAGAATAGATTTAGTTCCCTTGTAAAACTGTAGAACAGAAATATACACTTGTGATTGTTGTCATGTTTAAGTTGTTAGTCATAAGCCTCAGAAGACAAATTACTTCCAGGCACTTTCTGTAACAACAAATATGGACACTGCTTCTTGTAATTCTTCTTTATTGTAGAGAAGGAGGAAAAGTCCACAACTAAGCCAAGGAGACATACCACCCTTTTATCCTAGATGACAGAGTAAAGTTATATTTGCATTAGGCCTGCATGTTCATTCCATATTTGTGATTGTCAATTACAAATTGACAAGGGGAGGTGACAAGGAGCTGTAAGGCCATTCCATCTGCCTGCAGGGACAAGGAGCTGCGAGGCTTCTCCATCTGCCGGCAGGGACTTACCAACTGGTCCCTTTGCCTCCTGTGGAGCTTCCAGCCCAGACGGGGAGCAGCCTGCTTGTCTGCTGCCAAGTTCTAGCTGGCTGGTTGCCAGCCCCCAGACTGTTGAGGAGAACCACCTGCTGCTCATTCTGGGAGCTACACGTGAGAGGTGTGGCTTTCAGGGCTTGTTGGCTTAAAAGCAGGGAGGCTCGCCAAAGGCATAGCCATCGGGCCGCCTGTAGCCGGCTGCCAAAGGGAGCTGGCCTTTGGGGCTGGGCCTTCTAGGGTGGGACTGAGGGCTGCGGGGTTGGGTTGTGCCAGGCCTTTTTCAAATATGTGTTTGGGCTCTCTTGAGGGGGATGGTGCTGGGAGTGTGCCCAGCGTTTCTGGGGCAGCTATTACTGTTGTGGTGGGGAATAGAAGAATTGGTGCTGGTAGAGCAGCTGGCCATTACAGGGGAAGGGAAATTAGTAATTTAGTAACTGTTTCCACTTCCAACTGCTCTGTCAACTCTCAGGCCTCGGGGAGCATCCCCAGTGACACACAGAGTCTGGCCTTGCTCCTCTGTAATGCCAGGTCAGTTCAGAATAAGACCGAAATTGTCCACGATTTGATTGTGGATGAGGGAGCTGACCTGGCATGTATAACTGAGACTTGGTTGGGGGAAGTGAGTGGTCCTGTGTGGGTTTAGCTTCTCCTACCAGGTTATTCTGTCGTGGAGCAGGCTAGAGGATGTGGGGGGTGGAGTGGCTGTGGTCCATAAGAATATGATTTCCCTTACCTGGACCCCTGTGAGACAGCTGATTTATATTGAGTGCATATTTTTGTGGCTGACAACTAGGGATAGATTGTGGATTCTGTTAGTGTACTGTCCACCTCGCTGCCCAACTGACTCCCTAACTGAGCTGATGGAGCTGGTCGTGGAGTTGGTGTTGGAGTCTCCTAGACTTTTAGTGCTGGGGGACTTCAATATCCACTTTGGGGCTTGCTTGTATGTTGCGACTCAGGAGTTCATAGCGGCCATGACAACTATGGGCCTATCCCAATTAGTTTCTGAACCAACTCACGTTGCTGGCCACACACTTGATTTGGTCTTTTGTTCGGATCAGGGGGGTGTTCCATGGGTGAGGGATCCTGTCATTTCCTCATTGTCATGGATGGACCACTACCTGGTTAAGGTTTGTCTCACAGCCGCAATCCACCCCTGCAGGGATAGACATGATTGCTCCTAAGTAGACATGATTGCTCCTAAGTAGACATGATTGCTCCTAAGTGTCCCTTCTGACCTGCTTCAAAAATGGCCCCTTGGTATATTGAAGAGTTGCAGGGGCTGAAGCAGTTGGGTAGGCGACTAGAGTGCAAGTGGAGGAGAACTTGGTTCAAATCTGACAGGATACAGCCTGTGACCCATTTGAAGAGTTATGTAGTCGAGGTGCGTGCGGCAAAAAAGAACTTTTGGTCTGCGCACATTGCGGCTGCAGGTTCACACTCAGCGGAGCTATCCCAGGTTGTGAGGAGTATGATTTCTGCTCCTTCTACTTCAAATCAGTCCCTGGGGTCCTTCTGCTGTGATGCCTTTAATGAGTTTTTTGCAAACAAGATCTCCAGTATTCGGGCCGACTTGGACTCTACTGTTTTTGCAGGATCTATGGAGGAGGTGTCCAGCAATCCCTCCTGCAGTATTAGATTGGATCAGTTTCAATCTGTGACTCCTGAGGATGTGGACAAGCTGCTTGGGGTGGTGCGGCCTACGACCTGTTCTCTGGATCCTTGCCCGACTTGGCTGCTTCTATCTAGCAGGGAGATTGTTGGAGATGGCCTATAACATCATAAATGCATCACTGAGGGAGGGTAGGGTGCCCCCTTGTTTGAAGGAGGCATTCTAAAGAAGCCTTCTCTGGATCCCTTAGTGATGGATAGTTACAGGCCAATCTCCCTTGGTTGGGCAAGGTGATTGAGAGGGTGGTGGCTGACCAGCTCCAGGCAGTCTTGGAGGAAACTGATTATCTTGATCCATTTCAAACTGAGTTTAGGGCTGCCTATGGGGTTGAGACAGCCTTGGTCGGCCTAATGGATGACCTTTACTGGGGAATCGACAGAGGGAGTGTGACTATGCTGGTTCTTCTGGATCTCTCAGTGGCGTTCTATACCATTGACCGTGGTATCCTTCTGGATCTCCTGGGGGAGTTGGGGACAGGGGACACTGCTTTGCAGTGGTTCTGCTCCTATCTCTCAGGTAGATTCCAGATGGTGGAGCTTGGTGACAGTTGCTCCTCAAAATGGGAGCTGTTATATGGAGTCCCCCAAGGCTCCATTCTGTCACCAATGCTTTTTAATATCTACATGAAACTGCTGGGTGAGGTCATCAGGAGATTTGGTGCTGGGTGTTACCAGTATGCTGATGACACCCAAATCTACTTCTCCTTTTCATCTTCAGGAAATGGCACTCATTCTCTAAATGCCTGCCTATAGGCAGTAATGGGCTGGATGAGGGAGAACAAATTGAAGCTGAATCCAAGCAAGACGGAGGTGCTCATTGTAGGGGTTCAGAATCTGAGGGATGAGTTAGATCTCCCTGTGCTGGATGGGGTTACACTCCCCCAAAAGGAGCAGGTGCGCAGCTTGGGAGCACTCCTGGACCCAGGCCTCACCCTGGTATCTCAGGTGGAGGCCATGGCCAGGAGTGCTTTCTATCAGCTTTGGCTGATTCGACAGCTGCGCCCATTCCTTGGAGAGGATGACCTCAAAACAGTGGTGCATCAGCTGATAACCTCCCGGCTCGACTACTGCAATGCGCTCTACATGGGGCTGCCTTTGTACATAGTATGGAAACTTCAGTTAGTTCAGAATGCAGCAGCCAGATTGGTCTCTAGGGCAACCCAGATAGACCATATTATGCCTGTTTTGGAACAGTTACACTGGCTACTGATATGTTTCTGGGCAAAATGCAAAGTGTTGATTATTATCTTTAAAGCCCTGAATGGCTTAGGTCTGAGTTATCTAAGAGAGTGCCTTCTTTTACATGATCCGCACCAAACGTTAAGATCATCTGAGGAGGTCTGTCTCCAGTTGCCACCAGTTTGTCTGGTGGTGACGCAGAGGCGAGCCTTCTCTGTAGCTGCTCCTGGGACGTGGAATGCACTCCCGGCAGATCATTGCTGTCCTTCAGGAGAGCCTTTAAAACCTACCTATTTGGCCTGGCCTTCCAGGGTTTTTAAATGATTAACTGTTTTAAATTGTTGCCCTGATTTTCAGGGCTTTTAGCTGTTTTATTGGTGTTTTGTGTTTTAATAGTTTGATTTTAATTGTTAATTTGTTTTAATTATTTTTATTATGCTGTGAACCGCCCTGAGCCATTTTAGAAGGGCGGTATGTAAATCTAATAAATAAATAAATAGATAGATAAATAAATAAATAAGTTGTGAGGTGGTGGGGGACATGAAATCACATGACAGAAAAGGCATATGAAACATTAGTACTATTGTTTCTGACAGCCTACACTTGAGAGCTGATATGGCTATTACTTGAGTAGTATAGGTACCCACCAGCTGTCAAACTCCATGTGCTTTTGTTTACAAACAGAAGCACATGGCTGGGGAACGATGTCATAGCACCCACATGGAGTGCTGACATCATGGGAGTTGTCAAAATGTGCTTATGTCACTGGAAATGGTCAAGGGAGGGGCTTACATCACAGGAAATGGGCAGAGGAGACCCCTACATGACCAGAAAGGGCCAGAAGTAGGGGTACACCCTTACCCCTAGAAGTTTGGTCCACCATCCACTCCGACCCCAGAATATCTCCAAGCATGTCCTGAAGGTGTGTATGTGACCCCTCTATGAACACGCCTAGCCATCCTGGACCAATAGGAACAGGTTTCAGACCCCGGAAAGGGCCAAGTGCGCAGGTGTGATAATGGTCGGGTGGCCATTTTGTGTATCTTTACTGGCTGAAACAGTGTCAAGCGACCCCTCTATGAATATGACTAGGGTTTGCGTGTTTAGAGGTGGCCATTTTACTGTTGTACAGAGACAATGGCTGATGTTAGGACTCCACAGCATCCCACAGCCCTATCATTGCCACAGACGCCCTTGAACATTAGACCTATGACACCAATGAGTCTGTCCTACCCTCCTACTGACCTGAAAACCCACCAGATGGCTGACCTTATTGCTGGTGAGGTTCCAGTTCCAGAAACTAACTTTGCAACAGACCCAGCGAATGAGGATGATAAACTAGAATGTGATTGTGGCCGCTGTAACACCAACCCTGCAGCCCCCATGGAAACTACAGATGGAGAGCCTCCAGCTACTGCCTCCAAAGACGGAAATATGCATTCATCAGATTCTGAAACAGAAGCTCCTCTGAAACAAAAGCTGCACAGGAAGAACAAATTGGTGAAGAAGAGACCTCAGTATTTTTGGTGCAATGAGAACTGTTGCCATAATTCAGAGGGGAACTTTTCTGAAGATGAGGAGTGTGGCTGCGATTCAGGGTTGTCAAGCAGGTCCTGGAGGCCACATTGTAGGAAACCATGCTTTGTGTCTAGTGAAAACTGGTCATCTTGTGATTGCCTGACATCAATTTCAGGCAGCCCAAGATCCGCTTACTGAAGGGCGGTGTGCTTTACTTCATCATCTGAAAGTGGGGAGAAGGAAGCCATGGATGGTCTTGTGCTTACAAAACCTGAACAGCCAGCCCGAGCTGGGGAAATCGACAAGCTGGTAAGTTGGATGTGATTTAATTTGCCTGCTTTGTTTGGCTGTGTTTACCCTGCAGTATTAAAATATTGCCCTCTTTTGTGCAGGTGCAGGCCTTTGAGAACATGCACCTCTGGGATCTCAATGTGTCCTGCATTTCCTTTGCATGTACTGATAGTAACCAATAAAAGACATTTGTTTTAAATATGTGTGTTCATACCTGTATTAAGCAGAACCATGGCAAGGCACAAGGAAATCCTAAAGAAAATATATTTTACACCCCTGGGAGAGTGGGGAGTTTCAGGGGTGTAAATCAGCTATTTCAAGAGGCCAGGTAGCACAGTAAAGTGCTGAATAAAAGGCAAGTTGAGGCCTGGCTTTCAGAGCAGGCTTACACTCTACACAAACCTGCAAGGATTCCTTTTAAAAGAAACAAGACTGTTGTTTCAGGGGTGGATGCACAATGGCAGGCAGATTTAGTGGACATGCAACAGTATTGCAAATACAACAAAGACTACAAGTACATTTTGACAGTAGTGGATATTCTATCTAAATATGCATAGACAAAACAGGGAGGGAAGTGGCCGCTGCTTTTAAAGCTATTTTCAGAGAAGGCCAAGAGCCTGGCAAGCTCCAGACCGATAGAGATAGGGAGTTTTTAAATAAGCCTGTAGGTGCACTGTTAAAGGAGCATGGGGTTCACCACTTTGTCACCAACAATGATGTCAAAGCAGCCCTTGTGGAGAGACTGAACCGGACATTAAAAACTCGTATGTGGAGGTATTTTACTGCTCACAATACCTTCAGGTATCTTGATGTCCTGCCTCAGCTTCTAAAGAGCTATAAGCACAGCTTTCTCAGAACCATACAGTGCAGGCTGGTAGATGTCACCACCAGCAACAACCTTTCTGTTTGGAAAAGCGTCTATGGCAGCACTAGTCATAAAAAAAGTCAAGTGTCCTGTGTTAAGAAAAGGAGATCACGTTAGGATTTCTAAAATTAAAGGAGTTTTTGAGAAAAGTTATGAACAGAACTACACCACAGAATTGTTTATATTGGACCCAGCAAAGGATTCCCTTTCTCAGCAGACATAACCAGGGAGTTCAACACTCTATTTGTTTACACAGGCATTGTAGAGTATCAGATAGTGGGAGATCATCATGTCCCCCTTTTGCAAAGTATTACTGTGAAGGCGCAGAATGGTGAGTGTGTTAACATTGTTTATGACAAGCCACACTACATCTCTGTGAGCAAGTACCACATTGACATAATCACTGTTCAGATAAAGTTGGACCAGAACAAAAACATGCCATTTCATTTTGGCAAGGTGACTGTGAAGCTACACTTTCGCCTCAGGAGAGGCCTACAACTTTAAGGCAGCGGGGAGGGGGGGGAGATAAAAATGCCAATTCTTAAAAATTATTGGTGACCCCAATAGTTTAGAAGAACTATTACAGGGCCCAGGCTGGAAGTGCCCTTCCTGGCTACATGGATGCCCCTGTCATGTACAGGGCTGGAATTGGTGGTATATTCCAGAAATAGGGACAGCCTTTGCTGGAAAGCTGTCCCTCTTTTGAGATGGGGTTTGGAAATCATTAAGCCACACATTAAAACATCAGCACGAGGCATTGCTAAAGACATGGACATGCCTCCTAAGCTGTTCTGAACAAGATGGATCCTGCCTCTTCCTCACAAGGGGGAGGGTCAGTACTGATGTATCTTAAAAGAAAACAAGAAGCATCATGTGTGCAGATATCAGGACCTCCCCAACCTCTTAAAAGAAAAGAGGTGAGCCAGAAAAATCCTCAGAAGCGTAGAAGGTGTCCTAAGTAGAAGAGGAAACACACTCCCAGTGACATCTTTTAAGCCAGAATGGCTTTTATACACTGCAGCGGACATGAACACTTGTAGGGGCCAAAAGCCATCCTCTGCTGCTAATTCTTTAGAAACCCCATCCACACCATCTGCTGATGATCCTACAGAGGTGTCTCATCAAGCCCATCTGCTGATCTGCAAGGTGCTGATGAATACTTTGTTACCCATCATGGTCCATCTACAGAGGAATGTTTCCGTTGTTGAATCCTGCTATGGGTTCTCAGTCAGATACCTCTGTAGAATTTCACACTAATATGGCTTCACGTGTAGTCCCAGACCACCACCACCCATATTAAAGAAGGGGTATCTGCTTTAACAGTGTCCTCGCTGTGTGGGCACTGTATCTCAACTGGTCCCACTTCCCATTCCCCCCATTCAGGGCATAACAATATCTTGTTAGGAGCTATAAACTGAATAGTCTGGATTATATTTTCAACACACCTTTATATTTCTTCATATTGCCACTTATGTTAGTCCATCCTTTCACCAAGTTTCACCATAGTTTCAACAAAGTTTCATCAGTTTCACCAAGTTTCACAGTTTCATCAAAGTGTCACCAAAGTGTCACCAAAGTGTCACCAAAGTGTCGCCAAGTTTTGCCAAAGTTTCGCCAAGGTGTAATCACATTTTCACCAAAGCTTCACCAAGATTTCACCAAGTTTCGCCAAGTTTCATCTAATTTCAACGTTGCACCAATTTCATCAAAGTTTCACCAGAACATAAGAACAACCCTGCTGGATCAGGCCCAAGGCTCATCTAGTCCAGCATCTTGTTTCACACAGTGGCCCACCAGTTGCCGCTGGAAGCCACAGGCAGGAGTTGAGGGCATGCCCTCTCTCCTGCTGTTACTCCCCTACAACTGGTACTCAGAGGCATCCAGTCTTTGAGGCTGGAGGTGACTTATAACCCTCCGACTAGTAGCTGTTGATAGACCTCTCCTCCATGAAGTTGTCCAAACCCTTCTTAAAGCCATCCAGAAGGGTTGGATTTCAGGTTTCACTATAGGTTTCACTATAGTTTCGCCAAAGTTTCACCAGAGCTTCACCATTGTTTTGCCAAGTTCCACCAAGGTTTAACCACATTTTCATCCAAGGTTTAACCACATTTTCACCAAAGTGCCACCAAAGTTCCACCAAGTTTCACCAAGATTCACCAAAGTTTCACCAAGGTTTAACCACATTTTCACCAAAGTTTCACCAAGGCTTTATGAACATTTGTGCTGTATTCACCACATTTTGAGATATAAAGAGGCACATTTCATGGCCTTCAGAGCAAACCATCATTAATTTAATAGGATATGATATTCGGATATAATCAGTATTGACCTTATCAATATCTTTAAGCTTCTGATAGAGCAAGATTACAGGCTTAGGTGCATCCAATAGATGTTTCAGGACTAATAACAGAAATGGAGTTTCAGAAGCTGCAATCACATCAGGGCCAAAGAGCCATGATAATAAATGCTTTAGCTGAATAAACTGTCAGCTAGCATTTGAGGGTATATCAAACTCAGCTCTCAATGTGTCAAAATATCTAAAAACAGCTTCAGAAGAGATCAATTGATCTAGTATTATGATGAAAGATTTATGAGAAATCTTCAAACAGGGATTCTCCCACAATGTAAGCTTTTAATGCAGGAAAGGATTGAAAACATGTCTAGAACCCAAAGTTCTCCATATATCTCTTGCATCTGGGAAAGACTGGCTCTACAAAAACTCCTTTCCTTCTTGCGCATGCCTCAAAATATCTTCTTTATCTGTAGATTTAAGAAACTGGATGATGTTTGTCCGTGAAACATTAGGGAGGAGTGGATATATGATAAGATCTTTCAATTTCCAGCTCATACTCCTCTGGCAGGGAATATATTTTGCAAAGGAACTCTTTAATGAAGATAAACTTCATTAAAGAGTTCCTTTGCAAAATATATTCCCTGCCAGAGGAGTATTGATGTGGGATAAATCTCGCATCATGTTTTTCCTAGATTTTCCAAAAGAGGAGGCTGATAAACACTGTTCTTTTCAAAAGGCTAGAGAGAAAAATTTCAGAGGGCTAGAGAGAAAAATCTCCAATATCATATTCACTTTCCTGCAGTGTTTTTGCATTTATTATTAGGCATGTGCACAAAACTGGCTGGCCTGGTTCAGTTCAGGTCAAAATAGGACCAGAACTAGACCAGCCAGTTTGGTCCAACACCCCCTCAACTCCCTCCTGGTTCAGTCCAATCCAGAGGGGTTTGCGATCCTAAATTTATTTATTTATTTATTTTGTACTTATCCCCTCTGGAGGGCTTCTTTGAGGCCACGGGGGGGGGGTGTCTCCAGATGTCCCCCCTTCCCCTGCTGGCCTCCATTATGTTGTAAATCATCCTGTTTAGGCAGTATTCATGACCCAGGCCATGCAGAGGCCCACTGGGGTGGTGTGGTGGCCTCCAGAATGGTCACAGGAATGGGGGCGAGTCTGAATGAACAGGTCAATTTACAATGTAATGGATGCCGTCAGGGGCAGGGGGAGGGTCTCCAGAGACCTTGGAGAATTTATTTTAAGGTCATGAAGGTTAGGGGGTTAAGTTCAAAACCGGACCATCCAACTGAACAGGTTCTATGTTGAACCTGTTCAACATTGAACCTGTTTGCATGTCCCTATTTATTATGAGAATAAATTGAGACCCTTCCATGATTCTCTAACAGCTGAAAAGATTATTTCTACATTGAACCCAGAATAATTGTATTGTAAATCTCCTATTCACATTTGAACATCTGGCAGTGGATTCTTATCTTCACTTTAAGGTCCCTGGATTAAATCCTGTTTTGCAGTCTTTATCTTGTCTTTAATTGATTTTCACAAGGAATCAAATGGAGTGCACTGTAAGACAGGTTTACCATGCTAGACTTGGGAGTGCAAACAGATTTGTTTTTGTCCCCCTAACACCACCACCACCATCTTCTTCTGGTTTGTTGTTATATATTTCGTTTCACATATTGGGTTAATTGGTGCTGGTATTATGTTAAGGTTTGCCAATTAATAATTATGTGCTGCAACACCCTATTAAGTTCAAAATATTCAAGTAGCTGCACCTCTCTCTATAGTCTGTAATTATAGCAGTTTTGGGGTGGGTTTTTTTTCTTTTTTCTTCCTGTTGGCTGGTTATTTTGTTATTTTAAACTTTGGTGACTGATAGTAGTATTGAAAGGAGAGATCTTCAGCATGAATTCTCTGTCAGGTCTGTGATCTATATGGCTTGATTTTTTGAAACTGATAACGTAAATGTTGCATAGAATTGCAGCCGGGGTTGATAGAAACCAATGATATTTTTTTTTTTAATCCAGATTTTAAAATTTAAATTAGATTTTACTATTTTCTTAAACCAATTTTTTAAAATGAACGTAGGTGAAAGATATCATGATCATGAGTGTTAATCATAACTCTTAATTATATTCTGTGAACTTGCTGGTACATTCACACATTATGTTCAACAACTGTACAATGAATGTACACACAGGTACAAATCTGTGCACAGTTACAGTCATTCAAATATTACACAGGCACAGCATTAAACTTCCTATATGTACTGTGCATTTGAAGGGCCTGTATCCAGGTTTGAATTTTAAAATGAACCCAGGTAAAGTAATTCATGGCAACATGTGTACACTTCCACAGAATAGTGTCTGAACTGGGATAAAGAAGGCCAAGGAATGACTAGAGGATTTGGGGAGGTTGGAATAGATTTGGGCAAGGAACAGGAACATGGAGGAAACCTTTTCCAAGTGTATCCTCCATTTTAGAAGGGAAACACCTATCATGGCTGCATGCTTAAAAGAGACCTCACGTGGGAATATTTTAATGAAGTTTCTGTACATGTGGGTAAGCCAGACATGTGTGCAGAAAAATGCAAACAGTGCAACAAACAAATGCAAGGTCTGGTTGCCTGGATGAAACAGCATTATGATCTCTGAATATGTATTACTGAATATGTATTAATACGTATTAAAGTTATATTAGACAACAAGAATTTACTTTTACTAGAAAATGGTGATTAAATAGATTCTTCTTGACTAATGATTTACATTGTGATTTAAATCATTAAAACTGAGATCTGTGAAGTGATTTAAATCGTGATTTAAATGATAGCAGCCCTGATTGCAACCATTCTATACAGTTCCCAAGACAAAGCCTTAAAGAACTCTTGGGAGGCTTACTCCCAGGTAACTGTTGTGTGCATAGGCTTGCAACCTAGGATATATCCCAGAAATGTTTATATTGTGAGACAGAGAGGGGGAAAAGACTTGCTTTTTAAAAAAGTGTGCATGTGCATCTTTGTGTGAAGAAAGGAAATTAGTGGGCTTTGGTGGAAACTTCTCATTATCAGAACTTGTGCTAATAGAATGCTTTCTTGGGATAGGTTTTACAACTGTCAGTGGTACAATAGTCTCCAAGGATCTCTTGGGGGACCCCATGATCACATAAACAGTGAGTCTGCAAAAACAAGATGGCTCAGAGAGACATGGGGTGTTCCTACAGACCCAGGGTGGTGGGGCTTGTTTGTACGTTTTGGCCAATAAAGTAACACAAAATGGCCACATGGCCATTATCATGTCTGCACACTCAGCCTTTTCTGGGATCTGAATCCTGTTCCTATTGGTCCAGGATGGCTAGGCGTGCTCATAGAGGGGTCACATGCCCACCTTCAGGGCATGCCCGGGCATATTCTGGGGTAGGAGTGGAGGGTTGGGGGCCAAACTTCTAGGGGTGAGGGTGTACCCCAAAGTCTGACCCTTTCCAGTCATATAGGGGTCTCCTCTGACTATTTCCTGTGACATAAGCACATTTTGACAGCTCCCGTGATGTCAGCACCCATGTGGGCGCCATCACATCATTCCCCTGCCATGTGTTTCTGTTTGTAAACAAAAGCACATGGAGTTTGACAGCTGATGGGTACCTATACTACTTAATTGGTTCCTTAGCCTACCAAAAATTACTACAACTTTGTTCCTAGCAAAGCCTGCCTAGTCCACCTTAGCTAACAATATTAATATGGTCTAATGTAATCAAGCAGCCTTGGTATGCTGTGTCTACCTTGACCTAGCAGGGCACAGAATGGAGTAGACCTTCCAGACTCCCCCCCCCCCGAAACCCTCCCCTCCAGCCCACCCAGTCCAGAAATTGTCTAGTGGAGCCAGAATCAGACATGCCTCCAGGTGAGAGCCCCTCAGTAAAGTGCTCTCTGTGGATCCCTTCCTACTTGACAGGTATTGGGTCCCAGAGGTGCACCTAGGTAATTTTGGAGCCTGGGCCTAAAGGCCTTTGGAACCCCCCCCCCAAAAAAATTAAGCATCATCATGCTCGGCCAAACCTTCCAGGGCAGACTAAAGAGGATTTGCGGGGGGCAGGGGCTGTGGAGGCCCTGGACTTTGGCCCCAAAGTCCAGGGGTAAGAGCACCTCCATTGGGTCACCACGTCTCCAAGGTGCAGCATACTAGAGCTTACTTTGGTGACCTCTTTCTGATGATGTTAACCCTGGCCCCTTATCCTGACCAAAATCCAGGATCTGTCATCAGAACTCAGTTAATTAATTTTAGGTTCAGGCAACATTCCTATTTACAACTGTAATCATGTGATGCCATTTTGAAGTCGGGTATAAACACGGTCAGTGGGACTTGGGCTTGTTCACATGACAACTTAGAAATTGTGAAATCTATAGGTTCAAGTATGCCCAACCAAGGGTGGTGACCTTTTTACTTTGACTATTCATTAGAAATTAGATTATGCATGGATCAACTATTACCTGTAGCAATTATGCAATCATTTTGTGACCTCTGCCCTCATTTGTGTAGGAATAAAATAAGTACCCGCAGCAGACAGAAATAGAGAGACACAAATCCTCTGTATTCCTCTGGCAAAAAAGGAGCCCTTTAGAGGCAAAAATCTTAGAAATGGGGGGCGGGGAGCCTGTAACATTATAGTCTATCTGCCCACAAATACCCCCAGCCAAGTAGGGATGTGCACGAACCAGTTTGCAGGCCATATTGGAGGCCTGCGAACTGGTTCGCTGGTCCGGCGGTCGAATGGACCTTCGCCGGGGGTGTGTGTTGTTTTAAGGGAGGGGGGTTATACTTACCCCTCCCTCTGCTTTCCCCCCTCTGGCACTCCATTTTCAAGTAAAATCTTTGGGGCGGCAGTGGTTCTCCCCTTGTTGTCTGCAAAATGTGGAAGTAACTTCTACTCATGCGCACCGCCGCCACGCGCGTCAGTGGAGCGTCCACACATCGGCTGTGCATGCAGTGGTGGCAGCGACGCTTATGCGCAGAAGTTACTTCCGCATTTTGCAGACAACAAGGGGGCAGGGGCGGCAGGGAAGACCACTGCCGCCCTGAAAATTTTACTTGAAAATGGAGCGCCAGAGGGGGGAAAGCGGCGGGAGGGGTAAGTACAAACCCCTGCCCTTAAAGCAACACACACACCCGGCGTCGGATCACGCCTCCACGGTCCATGCACATCCCTACAACCAAGTCAAATGAAGCTTTACCCTGAAGTGTAAGTTTACAACTGTAAGTCTTTTCTGCTAAGCAATCTCAACAAAGATGCTCCGGAAGAGGTACCTAGTGAGTTCAGCTCATAAATTCAGCTCCAAAAGTGATGCAGCAAAATAGCAACAATAGATTCTTCCTCCTGCAATAATCCCCTCAGGCATATGACCAGTGAATACACGTGCAGCATAGCTACTTCATCTCATACTTCATCTCATTGTTTTTAGTTGTTTCGTTTTCAGTTTTCAGCTTTCTATTAATAACCTTTTATTCAAGACTTTAAAAATTTGTAATGTTAAATGTGGTTTTAGTTTGGCCTTTCAATTTGTTTAATCTATTATATTAATTCTCCTGGGTGTGCCTTGGAATGTGCGTCCCAGCGCCCAGCTGATTGGCTGAGCGGCGGACGCACCTGATTGGCTGAGGCTCACCCAGGAGGATTGGTTGCCATAGCGATGGCAGGCCTGGCCGCAGAGGCCTGAGGTGGTGGCAGGCCCAGCCCGGAAGCAGAGGCAAGGCCCAGGAGGGGAGAAAGAAAGTGGGGGGGGGGCAGAAGTGGTGGTGGGGAGGAGAGGCGGATGGGCCTGGAAGTAGAGGCTGGGGCAGAAGGTGAGGGGGAAGAGGTAACTGTCGGCCCCAAAGAGTGCACAGATGCTCTGTGTGGGGTCAGCTAGTTTTATTTATCTTTTACTTTACATTGTATCACTTTTGTTGATGTTGTGGGACACCCCGAACACTGGATTGGCAGGATATAAAATATTTTAAATAAACAAATAAATCTCACAAAGAGGTATCTCACTGGCAACTTTTATATCCCTAGAGTTTACAGCATAGACCTAAAGGTCTTTCACACAACCCTGTATGATGACACAGGGAAGTCGGTGTTGGGGGGAGGCAGGATCACTTTTAACCACCACCACCCCGACAATCATTTACATTCCTTGGACCATGTCACTTGTGCATCCACATGAGCCATGCTGCAGTCTGGCTGCCAGAAATCCACAATGCACTGTGCGAGGACCATGGTGCATTGGGGTATTTCCCCACTACTGGGCGCTCTAGCCACCCAGCTCTGTGACTGCTCAGACTCCAGACAGCCTGAGCAGCTACATGACTGGGGCTGGGGCTTGCATCCTTCTGCCTCAGTAAAAGCCTGAGTAAAAAACTCAGGCTACCCAGTGGGGCAGCTCTGGGATTCGGCCCGAACCTGGTCCTGTGCACAGTCAGCCCTACCCAGGTAAGGCTGTGCAAGCCTGGGTAGGGCTGGTTGTGTACATGCCCTCCTAGTTTCAGACTCAAAACAGACATAGCCATAGAAACCTCAGGGCAGAGCTTTCTGCTCTTCAAACTTCACCTCTTCAGTACCTTGGAACCCCATCTTCCTCATACTATTTAGGGTAAGTGGCTCCTTGTCAAACACAAAGCAGGTCACCAAAAGTTCCCAACCCCATGTTTACCTCTAACAAGCAAAGAGGAAGTAGAGGCATTTGTAGGGGAAAGGTAGGTGGCAGTATTTTACCCTTCCTTAGATATTGTTTTTCCTCTGTAACATCTTTCCCAGCTGCTTTTCCTGTTTGCTGGAACAGTTGGCTAATCCTCTGTTTCTGCCTAATGTCTAGATCTGGACTTAGTATCTGTATTTTCCATATTCACTTTGTCCTAGTTCATCATCAGATGCTTTGTGCTCATAAAATATGTGGTTCCCACCAACACAGACAGAATGAACTACCTGCCTTTATTCTGCTGTCAAGAGATTGTTACCTCTTCTGAGGCAGCATTGTTCATTCCTTCTTTTGGCATTACTCCCCCTGGAAGTACAATTGTATTAAACACAGAGCTGGTGTGTGTGGTGTGTGTGGGTTTGTTGTGTTTTTTTTTAAAATGCAAGGCTTGGTAAAGCTAGTTTACTGGAATTTATTGCAAGTTAATTCTCCTTATCTTCTAGGGAAACATATTGCTGAGTTCACCTTTTCTTGTGGCCTCTTATTTACAACTGCACACAATTTGGCGCTTCTCTCCCTCTCAGCAACTGAATTTCTGCTTCTTAATGCACAGCACGATCCATTTTATTATTCTGGGAGAAAGTAGTTAACTTTTTTCTTCTTCCCAGGCTTACCTTGCAGGAACATGGAGCCAAATAGGAATTTGCTAAGGGCCACTGATTTCTGTCCCTTACATTTATTTATCTATATTTAGCTAGCTAATTACATGATATAAAGTCTATACATCTTCTGCCCTAATTTTTTTTAATTGCTCCCAGACATCCCAAATTCTGAATTGAGAAAATCCAAATTCCAAAACCAGCTTATATAAATTAGGCAAATGGAGAAAAATTGAATAATTTCTTTTATTTTGCATCATGCATTCTTTAGTGTTTATCATTTTGCATCATTTATTCTGCTTCTCCTAATCAAGGTGAGAGTTTGCAGGATACTGCAGTTATGGATTCTGCAGTTCATGGATTTCAATCATTTCCACAGGTCCAATAACAATTCTGCCCTGGTTGCATATGAAAGGGATGCTAGAAATGTAAGCACTGAAAGATATTCCCCTTAGGGGACTGAGCTGCTCTAGGAAGAGCATCTAGGTTCCAAGTTCCCTCCCTGGCATCTCCAAGATAGGGCTGAGGGAGATTCCTGCCCGCAGCCTTGGAGAAGCCATTGCCAATCTGTGTAGTCAATATTGAGCTAGATGGACCTATGGTCTAACTCAGAATATGGCAGCTTCCTATGTTCCTATTTAATATCTCCACTGTCACAAATGGCAGGAATAACCTCTGAAAGAAAGACAAAGATAAAGAAAGCTGAGAAATTCCCAGGAAGACTATACCACATTCTGAGACTATTCTCATCTGCACCCCAACTCAGGCTAATGAAGCCCAGCCTGGGTTAGGCTGCACATGAGAACTGCCAGGATTGAGCCCAATCCCGGTAGGGCAGTGCCACCTAGACAAACTTTTAAACCTGTTAAGGGCTTGAGTGAGCCTTTAACCCAGGCTACAGGATTTTGTGTTTGCTGGGGCTATGTTTAGCCCCAGTGGACACAGAGATGGGCGCCTAGAACACCCGTCACCTGGGAGAATCCCCCAATGCATCATGCATGTCATGTAGTGCATTGTGGGATATCTGGAGACTAGGATACATCATCCTGGCCTTCTGAGTTCTACGCTGCAGCACATGGGATATCTGTAGGCTAGGTCCTCACTCCCAGCCAGAATCAGGTGCTCTCCTGGAAGGAAGTTGAGTTAAACCAGCCTTCTCCCGCAGCCCCACCTGCCTGGTCATGTGAATGGCCTCTCTGTTTCGGCCTTCCTCTCCCCCTACACACTTTCACATAATTGCACAAAGGTTTGTACAGCATGTCATGATTTCAAATTCTTTCTCTCATATGTCATCTGCTTGACAGGACTCTGTTTCCTTTAAAGCCTCCTCACCCCTCCGTCCTGTGGAAAGTGCAAAACTTGTGGAGGTCAGCATAAGTGGAAATGACTCTCACACTGATAGGTTTTTTTGCCCCCACTTGAAAAATAGTGAAGATCACTGAGCTAGGAGGATGCCCTTGATTTACTAAGCCATCATCAAAAATAGGGGAGGCTGCTGCTCAGTGGTAGAGTACCTCTGTGGCATTAGCAAGTAAAGTCATACACTAAAAATTAGTAATGGTTGAACTCCCCTCAGTTCAGTTTCAAATTGGGTCATTATTCATTAATTTATTGCATTTACATACCACCCCATTCAAAGGCTTTATTACAGGTGTTTTCAGCCAGCATTCAGGAGACACTCACCCATCTTCTGAGAGTTATCTCCCAGCTAATAAAGTCAGGGCTTGGGATTCCCCCAGTGATGGCCAGGAGTGTTTCAGCACCAGCAGGGAGCAGCCAGCATTGGCACATATGCAGTTAGCCAGAGTTAATGGCACACTAGTGCCCTTAACCTTGGCTAACCAGTGGGCTACTGAGCTGGGTTTGCTGCTGAGGTGCTGCCTGGCATCACACGGATCCCTGGCATCACACGGATGGAGTCAAGCCTGGTCTTAGCAGCCTTAGCCTGGTCTTAGCTGCTCGTGAGAACAACCTGAGAGACAAATTCATAGGAGAACTATCACTTGAGTTGTAATGCGTTGAGCATTATGAGCTGGACAATTTTGTATAATGAACCAGGTAATCACAAACTTGAGCAACATCACTAGTAACATTACGTTGTCATTCTATTAGACAAATTCAGCAGTTGGAATGAAGTATATTCAGTTGAACTCCTACCGGAATTCAGCATTTTGAGCCCTTATCTCTAGTTCAACATTGGGATCGTTCTGTGTGTTACATTGAAGAAGGAGCAGTCCTTGCTGGTGCAGAGCTTCAACTGCAGACTAAGACCTTGCAGAGTTTTGGATTGTGCTCTGGTGGCCTACATTGATCCATGTTATAGAGACCATGGTTCCTGACAGTGGCATGCAGGGAACTGCAAAATACAAAGGGGATTCTGGCTTAGGCAAACAACAACAACAACAACAAACCCCAACCACATAAGGTTTGTTCTCACACCCAGAAGCTAGGTAGGAGGAGTGTCCAGTCAGGCTCCAAGCCCTGTGCACATGCCTGAGAAATAGTGGTGTGTTGGCAAATATCAAGGTAAGAGGATGGGGAAATGATTGTGTGTGAGTTGCAATCTGGGTAGGGTGGCAGCAGCCAACCCACATTGTGTATCCAGTATTGTACTGAGGGCAGAAGAAAAACATGTTCCACCCCATCCAACCCAGATCACAGCTAGCACATGATCACTTCCTCCTCCTACCTTGATTTTTATTGGCACACATCCATTTTGTAGAAATACTCACAGGGCTTTAGTGATGTGCACGGACCGGTCCGGAGGCCATTCTATAGGCCTCCGGACCGGCCGGACTGGGGTGGGGGTTCCTTTAAGGGTGGGGGGAAGGTGTACTTACCCCTTCTGCCACTTTCCCCCCTCCGTGTGCCTTTTTTAGTTAGCAATTAGGGCAGCAGAATTCCTCCCTGCCGCCCCTTCCCCCACTCGGCTGCAATAGGCTTCAGGAAGCCTTTTGCGTGTGTGCATGTCGCGCACACACGTCACGTCTCTGCAACGTGCGCGGGCACAGCCACACACGCACGCACACGTCACGGAGACGTGACGTGCGTGTGACGTGCACACACACAAAAGGCTTCCTGAAGCCTTTTGCAGCTGAGCGGGGGAAGGGGCGGCAGGGAGGACTCCTGCCACCCCAATTGCTAACTAAAAAAGGCATGTGGGGGGGGGGAAGTGGCAGGAAGGGTAAGTACACCTTCCACCCACCCTTAAAGGAACCCCCAACCCAGTGCCAGACCACAGCTCCGCGGATCCATGGACATCACTACAGGGCTTGGAGCCTGGCTGGATGATCCTCCTACTCAGCTTCTGATCATGAGAACAAGCTTATGTTCAAGTAACAGATTTGCACCACCAAAGAAAATAAAAGAATTAATATAATATAATATAATAATAGGTAAAAGGTAAAGTAAAGTTGCACTGGTGTCATGTTGACTCTTGGCAACCACAGAGCCATGTGGTTGTCTTTGGTAGAATACAGGAGGGGTTTTCCATTGCCTCCTCCTATGCAGTATGAGATGATGGCTTTCAGCATCTTCCTATATCACTGCTGCCCAAAAAAGGTGTTTCACATAGTCTGGAAAACATACAAGCATGGATTCAAACCAGCAACCTCTTGCTTGCTAAGCGAGTTAGTTCCCCACTTTGCCATTAGGTGGCTAATATAATATGACTCTACCTTTAAGCCATAGAAAAGACAATCCCATTACATCTGTGCCCCCAAGTACTTGATAAATCTAATTTGCAAACAAGGCTAGTTCACATATGCGTGTACATAACTTTATTTCTCATAATTCCAGTACATCAACAGAAACATCATAAGGTCATTCACATGACCATTGTTGGGCTTGGGAAGGAGGGCCAGGGGAAGGCAGGGTTTAACCTACCTTCCCCACAGATAATCCAGGATGACCTGAGCAACACTGTGCATCTGTGCACATTATCGCTACTGCAGCAACCAGCACAGCATTCCAGAAGCTGGGGAAATGCTACTTGGCACCCAGGAATCTCACAGTGCACTGAGTACGGTGCATTGGGGGATTCCCCCATCAGACAAGTGCTCTAGTTGCCCATCTCTCTGTGTTCCCTCAGGCTGCATACAGCGCAAGAAGACACATGATCCCGGCTGCCAGATTAAGGGTGTGCTTGCTCCCTTAACCTCATCTAAGAGCTGGGCTGAACAGTAGGGTTAGGATGGCCAGGAGCGCCGGGATCCACATGGATCCCAGAACTCCACACGAGCAGTCTAACCCAGGCTGGCTGCCCTAACCTGGGTTAGGCTGCTTGTGAGAACGGCCATCATGACTTGCAGCTGAAAGTATAAAAGGCCTGCATAAGCCATCATTGATGTTATGTGAGGTTTGATCTGAGATAGATCATTCACAAGCACATGAGTCATCCCGTTGATGCTGCAGTCATCAAATGCTGAACATGCATATGGAACCAGCCTCCAGGAAGGTTAAATAAACTTTTTTTTTCAGTTCAAATTTTATTGAGTTTTAACAATAATAATAACCATAACAATCATCTCAATCATAATGAACACAAATTGACTTCCCGCGCACCTCTTTTCGTGATACCAACTATAAATTTTACCCTTATAATAATATTAATTAAACACAAATACAGATTTAAACCTTCCACCACCATTAATCAGCCCAACCTGCATTTCAGATTTCAAATCCTGCTGTAAGATCCATAGTAGGGAAATAATTCTTTAAATAAACCAAAAAGGGTTTCCAGTCTTCCTTAAAACGTTCTAAACTTTGGTCTCTAATCAGTGTTGTAAGTTTTGCCATTTCCACATATTCTAAAGTTTTTATCAGCCAATCTTCTTTTGAAGACAGTTCATTAGTCGAAGGTTAAATAAACTAATATGGGGCTATGGGATTGAGACGGCCTTGGTCGGTCTGTTGGATGATCTCCAATGAGGAATCAACAGGTGGAGTGTGACTCTGTTGATCCTTTTGGATCTCTCGGTAGCTTTCAATACCACCAACCGCAGTATCTTCCTGGAGCACTTGAAGGGATTGGTAGTGGGAGGCACTGCTTTGTAGGGCTCCATTTTGCAGGGCTCAATTCTATCTCCAATGCTTTTTAACATCTACATGAAACCGCTAGGAGAGATCATCAGAGTATTTGGCACAGGGTGTTATCAGTATGCTGATGATGCCCTAATCTATTTCTCCATGTCAACTTCATCAGTCAAAGGCAAAACTTCCCAAAATGCCTGCCTGGAGGCAATAATGGGCTGCATGAGGGAGAACAAACTGAGGCTGAATCCAAGCAAGTTGGAGGTACTCATTGTGGGAGGTCAGAACTTAGGAAGTGGCTTAGATCTGCCTGTTCTGGATGGAGTTACACTCCCCTAGAAAGAGGAGGTACATAGTCTGAGAGTACTTCTGGTCTGAAACTAACTTCTGAGAAACCTCTCCCTGGTTTCTAAGGTTGAGGTAGTGGATGGCTTCCTATCAGCTTAGGCTGATACACCAGATACATCCATTTCTGGAGATAAATGATCTAAAAACAATGGTGCATATGCTAGTAACATTCAGACTTGACTACTGCAATGTGCTCTACACTGGGCTGCCTTTGTATGTAGTCCAGAAACTGTAGCTGGTACAAAGTGCAGCAGCCAGTTTGGTCTCCAGAGTTACCCAGAGAGATTATATCACACCCATTTTAAAAGAACTACACTGGCTGCCATTAAGTTTCCAGGTGAAATACAAAGAGCTGTTACATTACCTGTAAAGCCTTGAATGGCTTGGATCCACAATATTTATATATTTATTTATTTATAAATTTAAGAGAATGCCTTCTTCTTCATCATCAACCCCACCACTTATTAAGATCATCTTTGGAGGTCCGATTGTGGTTGACAACTTGCCATTGGCTCAGTTGGTGGCAACTTGAAACCGGGCCTTTTCTAGGATTGCCCCAGGACTTTGAAATATACTTCCTAATGGAATTCGAGCCTCCCCTTCTCTGGATGTTTTTAAGAAGGACCTGAAGACATACTTGTTTAGTCAGGCTTTTATTTCATAGTTTTGAGTTTTAGAGTTATTTTATTTTAAGCTGTTTTAATTCTGTTGTTTTAATTGTTGTGTTTTTAGCTTGTGAACCATCCAAAGACTTGTGTATGGGGCAGTATTAAATGGTAATAAATGAATAAATGAATAAATAAATAAATAAATAAATAAGATTTTGAATAGAAAAGGCAGAGCACTGAGCAAGTAAAAATTGTCCCAGTTCTGGCAAATAATTTGCTTGTAGCTGAAAAATAATGTTTACAAATAACCATCATCAAGATTCATATGTTTAGTTAATGTCATGTTGACTTAGATGCATCAATACAAACATTAACAAAAAGAAGTTTTTAAAGGCCCAAGTATTGCAATTTCCCCTTAAAGATCTTGTCTATATTTACATAATGTACTTTATGAGCTGCATTTTATATGTGCTGCATGAGAGAGTGACAAATAAACAGATCAGCTAAGTCAGCTCTATAAAAAATTTATCACACCTGTAAAATGTAAAATGAAAAAAATTCTGGTAACAGATAAATGTATTGATAGAACCCTTGGTCTTTTTAGATGCTCAGTAAACATCTAAGATTTCACTACCGACAAGATGTGGTGATGGATATTAGGTTGCATGCTTTTCACCCCAAGAGAGGCAAATTCATGAATGGTAGATCCTGTGGTAAACTGGGGTTGATGGATTTCATGAGTATAAAATCCTCAATTAGTTGCTACCATCTAATTCTTTGGGCAGCTAGAATATGTAATTAAAAGCCTCTTATTGAAGAACCAAAAAGAACCCCAAAATTTAGGGAAAGCCAAAATTCTAGTAGTGTGCCAAAGTAGTCATGGGTGGGTGGATTGTGAATTGACCAAAGGCAAAGGATTATAATTAAAAGTAAAATTTAGTTTATTTGAGGAAATCAGAGTTGGCATGACATTTCAAAATAAAAAGGAAGAAAGGGCATTAAAATAAAATAAAATAAACAGGATATCTTAGGCATTTCCTTTCAATGTTTGGATAGATCAGAGCTGCTCAACTTTGGCCTTCCAGCTGTTTTTGGACTACAACTCCCATAATCCCCAGCCACAGTGGCCCATAGCCAGGAATTATGGGAGTTGTAGGCCAACATCTTCAGGAAGGCCAAAGTTGAGCAGCCCTGGGATAGATCAATGTTTGGATAGGGAGGTTCTACATATGGGAGAAAGGATTGTCTGAGATATCCTGGATCCATGCAGTTTATGGCATCAAAACTAGCACTTGGTTTGAACAGAGCCTGGAAACTAATCTGGAGCCAGCATCTAAAAGGCTGGCTTTTGCTGGGATTTGCTATAGACATTGGCTGCCTTTGGATGTAATGTGAAACTGCTGAACCAGTGGACCCACGGTTCTGCGTCTTCCTTCCCCTGCTTTCCCATCCAAATTCAGCTGTTCAACAGAACTCCATCTCTGCAGCCTCACTGACTACAGAGAGAAGGGGGAACTGGCTGGCTGGGCTTCCTTCTTTACGAAAGGACAGCCCTGGCAGCCAATAGTAGCCAGAGCTTTCTCCCTCAATTCCAGTTGCAGAGCAACCAGACTGCAGTGCCAGTTTTCTGATGTAATGCTTGCACCGTGAAACTGGAGGTCAAGGCAATGGACCTCATTGCAAACCAAAGGCACAGATCTCTAAAAGCAGAGGGGAAATGCAGGTCAATTTTTCTGCACAACTGTGGTTGCCCACATTCAGACATACTTAAAATGAAACCGGAGGTCCCTTCATCTCCATTTTGTGTTACAGTTTTGTGTTTTATGGGTGCGAATACAGCCAAGTCTCAATTCTTTATACAGGGCATACTTCTCTGTTTGAATGTATCTATGTACTAGCTTAGGGCTGGAATCACAATTTGTTTGTCTGCTCCTCACTAAACTGATAAGTTCTCCCTCTCTCTGCATAAGAGTCTGTTAGTCTTTTTGTTGTTTTCTTAGCCTATGTTTAGTTAGTAATACCGTATTTTATGGACTATAAGACTCACTTTTTTCCTCGAAAAATATCCGCCAAAATTCAGGTGCGTCTTATATGTTTTAACAGTCTAATATGTTAAAACTCTGAAAAACTGGATTAAAATTAAGGTGCGTCTTATAGTCCGTAGCGTCTTATAGTCCGTAAAATACGGTAAATATCAAACTCTTGTTTCCCAGTTAAAGTTGGCTTCTTTTTCAATTACTTATAGAGGATAAGTAATTACTCTGCAACAACTTTTCCTCGCACTGGGTCCTGTCAGACACAATGCAGAGCCACAGAAGATTCTAAGCAAGCTTCTGAAAACAAGTGGAGAATTCCTTCCTCAGATGACTGACAGCAGAGTGGTTTGTTTTGCTGCTGGGTGGTTTCTTTGGCCCCTCCCTCTGCCATTTGCCCAATCCACAGCTCTTTTTAGAGCTGCTCTAGTCGGTGCCCACCTCTCTTGCTAAGCCAAAAATAAACCACAGGGTGACCAATTCAAATGCAATTCAGTGGCAATTTGAACTACACTTGAAACAAGCAAGCGAACTACAAACGTCGGTACAAATGGCTTGTTTGGCAAAACTGAACCTTGTGTGAATTTAAGAGTTGCATTCGGATAGGACAGTACAGCAGGGATTCTCAAATTCAACCAAAGTTCCATATTGCATCTGAAAACACCCACTGAGTTGCTGCAGCCTTTTACCAGATATCTGGAATTCTCTCTCCCGCCTCCTCCCTCCCTCCCTTTCTCCACCACAAATACATAGCTCTAGGCAGTTTACAGAACTAAAACACCAACATTAGAACAAAAGAGCACACTGCCCTAGGCACCACTGAAGGGGTGACACCAAAGGGGATTGCCCTTTTGGGAGCCCCTTCATGAACCCCTTCATTGGTTACAAGGGCAAGGGCTCTACTTTCCTGGCCGAGAGTAGCTTTTAGTTGTTTTAATTATGTGCCTGAGTGAGGATGTGAAACTGGGGGAGAGCTGGGGGTGCTTCAGTTAGAGTGATTATGGGTAGAGAAAGGTATGGTTCACTCACATCAGAAGAAGGGAAGAGTGGCTCAACATCTTATTCCTATCTTTGTACCTGATGCTGGGCTTTCAGGACAGAGTGGGGATTCTGTTGGTGTACCACCCACCCCACGGCCCAGCTGTCTCTCTGACTGAGCTCACGGAAGTGGTCTCGGATTTAGTGTTGAGGATTTCCAGAATGGTTGTTCTGGGTGACTTCAACATCCATGCCGAGGCTGCCTTATTTGGATTGGCTCAGGACTTAATGACAACCATGGAGCTGTCCCAAAATGTTGTTGGCCCATCACATGAACTGGGACACATTCTAGATCTAGCTTTTTCAATGGGACAGGAGGCTGGTGATGTGAATGTGGGGGATATTTCTTGTATGCCCTTGTCATGGTCAGATCACTTCCTTCTGAGGTTTAGAGTCTTAGCAGCTACACCTCTCTGAATGGGTGGGTGACCTATAAAAATGGTCCATCGCCGGTTCCGGTTCCGGTCTCTGAAGGGAGGGCAGCGTCCTTCTTACCTCCTCTCAGCTCAGTTTTTTTAATTCCATTACTTTCCTTGTTTTAGTCTTCTGAGGTTTGGGTTTTCTTTTGCCTCCCTGCCCTTCGTCCTTTTTACTGCCAACACCGAGCTTGTCAGCAAAAGTATTTCAAGGTTAGCACTCGGAACAGAAGATATGAGCCCGCAGCCCCCACCTGCTTTCCGTGTTTGTTGACTCAGCTTGAGTCAGATCTCAACTGGCTACAATGGGAAGAAAGCGGTCAAGAATCAGTCCATGTAATTCGACCACAGAGCCCAACAAGCGTGCAAAGCAAGCTTCAAAGCAAGTAAGCAAACAAGCTTCAATTCGTCACTTTTTGCCAACTGCAGATAGCCTAAGCTCTTTGGATCCAGGCTCTCTAAATATTAAGCAGGTGGTGCAGGGTCATACGCAGCCCCCAGGTGCACCAGAGCAAGATCTTACACAGCTTAAGTACACTACGGTGAGAAATGGAGTCTCCCAGAAGCTGTTATGCACAGGAAATGAAATATTAACCCCAATAGAGCAGCCTACTCCGAATGCCAAGGGGAGGGAACGGAGACCTTTTCAAGCATCCTCCCACAACCCCCAGTATCCTAACCGCAATGAGGGGATGGGCAAATCATCGGCCTTCAAAACCAAGACACCCAAAAAGCTCCAGCTCCAACAGCCTCCAGATCTATCATCTTGTCAGCTGGTAGCTGAAACCCTTAAAGCGGTATTCGATAGACTCTCTCAACTAGAGAGGAAAGTGGATACTGTTAAGATGCTTTTGCATGATTTATATAAAGGGCAGACTAAGAGGGGGAGGCCCGATAATGATATTAGTGGGGATAAGAAGCGCGGCTATGGCTGTGGTACTCACCAGACCTATTGCAACTCCAATGTGATTCCAGGAGGAAGCTGCTCAGTTAACAGAACATTGCAACCAAACCGCATCTCCCTTGTAGTTTACCTGAACAGGGCAAACTACAATAAGTGGTATAATTTCTATTCTATTAGATGTTCTTTAAGTCAGCTCTTGAATTGCAGTTTGAGAGATGTTGACCTTAAACGCTTTGAGAGGCTACCATCTAACCATTTCCAAAGTAGGCTCATGCTAGACTTCTATTCGCCCTGGATCCCGAATAGGATTCTACAAAGGAAATCTTGGCTTGAAGGCTTTGAGATTTTTCCTAATCGCTGTTTTGCCAACACCATCTTGGAGCCTCTAATTCCAAAGCCTCTCAGGAAAACACCAGAGCAGTTGAATGAACAAGGGCATCGCAATTATGTTGAGACGGTACCTTATGTCCCGAAACCACTTCCGCCTATGGAATTTCACTCAGTTGACTCCCTCTTCATGCAGTTCACAGAGGATACCATTGGTACAACCAACGAATCGAATCCTCTGGTAATTAGCACTTCCTCAATGACAGAAGAGCTGACTGTTGCAAGTAACCAGCCTACCTGGAGGAAGTCTGAGGAGAGGTTAGATAAAAAGATAGATTTTCTCTCCTCCTCACCAATTAAGACTAGTAACTACATGCCCTTTTCAGAGGACCAGATGGGGGTGGACCTGCAGCAAGAGCTGGAACTAATTAAGACAGATCTCCCACTTTTGGCACACCTTGCAGAAGCATTTAAACAGCCAGAAATTTCCCCTAAGAAAGATCGGTGGTTTAATTTACTGGCTGATCCCCACTTTGCAGCTGCTATGCCACTCTTGAAGTCAGGACAAGATTGCCCTAACACCCCAGATTCTTCAACTAAAAGCACCTCCTTGGAATCCCAAGTTGCTACAATGAACACAAATACCCTTATTGTTCCAATACAAACCCCAGCTCCTCATATAGATTTCAATCCAACGGTCCCGCAGGAAAAGCAAGAGATCCCCCCCCCTAGAAACAGGCCAAGAAACATTGACCCAGGTCATTTCCAGGGGCAAAGAGGCCCCATCCACTCAATGAAGGGAGGCTGACCAGCACGGGCTTGTTCTGGTATCCTGGAACGTAGGGGGCTGGGAAGCTAGATCCAAGGACCCTTCATGTTTGAGTTTTCTGGACAGTTTTGACATCATATTGATGCAAGAAACCTGGGCACTGTCTGACCCGGTACTTAACGGCTTTTACATATTTTCTTTACCGGCTGCCAAGAGCAAGAAAAAGGGCAGACCCAGCGGAGGACTCGGGACTTTTATTTCAACCAAGCTATGGGCCTCAGCAAAGTGGGTTTCTTCTCTGGATAACATAGCACTGACTGTGGAAGTTGCTCATAATCAGACTGTAGTGCTGATAGTCAATGTATATCTCCCACCGAAAGGTAGGGCCCAGGAAATTAAGGACACTTGGGGAAAGTTGGAAGGGTACATCCTTGCCCTTACAGAGGAATCTCCCAATGCAAGTATAATTTTGGGAGGTGACTTTAACGCAAGAATGGGCCCCAGTGATGAATTTCTTTATGCACGATATAAGAGAAGTCCCCCTATTTGGGAAGAGTACGTGCTCCCGTACCCGCGCCTCTCTAAGGATAACGTCTCAAATCTGAGCGGATATTGTTTGGCTCAAATGACCTATGGCTTAGACTTATTCGTTTTAAATGGCTCAGTAGATAATGACCATCCGGCAGAGTTGACATTCTGGGCAGGGAGGAGAGCGAGTGCCATAGACTATTTTATTATCTCGAGGTGCCTGGCCCAGTACTCCCCTAGTCTGGAGGTGGTCCCACAAGTGGAAAGTGATCACCATCCAGTTACTCTGCTCCTGCAAAACCTGCTGGGCCTCAAACAGCTGGAGTCAGTCCCTGCTATGAAGATAAAGGAAAACTGCTGTCGTACCAGATGGTCTCAGTCTTTGGCTCAGACAATCTCCACTCTTCTTCAGTCGCAACATTTACAGAAGTTGAGCCAAGATATGCTTGATCCCTTGGACCCGGTTCAAACTATACAAGTTTATAACTCCATTACCTTGGAACTGCAGAAACATCTCATTTATAAACAGCGCGAATCCCCCAAAGGTCAATGGAGACCTTCTAAACCATGGTTTGACCAAGAGTGCGTGGAGTGCAGACACCATCTTTTAAAAAGATACCAATCCTATAAGCTAGATCCTATTGCAACATCAGCCCAAGAACTATTGCTCCAGAAAAAGCAATATAAACAGCTGATTAAACAGAAAAAGCGAATCTATATGAAATCTTCCTGGGATCTGTTATTGCACTCAATTCAATCAAGACAGCAGTCCCTTTTCTGGCGAGCTGTGGCAGGGATTCCCCTCGGAAGACATCTAACGCCTGATACTCACATACATCCAGAGCTCTGGGAGAGGCATTTTCGAAAACTGTTCTGGGAGGAAGGGACCCTTTCAGGCCCCTTCATTTTCAATGAGGAGCCACTACCAGACTGGCCGCCCGTTTCTATAGCAGAAGTCTCTGACTTAATACATCAATTGAAGCCTGGCAAGGCCCCTGGAGCGGACTTGGTCCCGCCAGAGCTGTTCTTGTCTAATATAGACTGGTGGGCGCCGGTGCTTGCATCGTTGTTTACTGCTATTGATAGCTCAGGGTGTATACCGAAAGACTGGGGCCTGGCCATCATTGTACCAATCTACAAGAAGGGGTGCAGAAGCGACCCAGGCAACTATCGGCCAATTAGTCTTCTGAGTACAGTTAGTAAGCTTTATGCTAAACATCTCTATGGGAAGCTGAGGGACTGGATGGCTCAGGACAACATTCTCGCAGATGAGCAAGCGGGGTTCAGAGAAGGGAGGTCTACTGTAGACCATTGTTTTGTTCTGCATCATCTAGCACAGAAATACGCTCAGTCCTTGCATGTTGCCTTTGTCGATCTTAGGTTCGCTTTTGATTCAATCCCTCGGGACAGGCTCTGGGATAAACTGAGAGTTTCCTCTATTGATCGGCGACTCTTAGCCCTAATTAGAGCTTTACACGCATCACCAAGCATGAGGATTAGGTACAACCCGCAAGGAGGATTAACTAGAGCTATTCCAATTGGAAAGGGGGTCCGGCAAGGATGCGTGCTGGCGCCCCTGCTGTTTAATTTATACATCAATGATATGGTGACCCAGCTAGATAGTTGTGAATTCCATCCTCCGAAGCTAGCTGGAAGAAGTATCTCAGTGCTACTGTATGCAGATGATGTGGCCATTTTGGCTAGAACCCCAGTTGGGCTTAGGAGGGCCTTAGGGGCACTGGCAGTCTACTGTAAGACTGAACGGCTGAGTATCAACTACCAGAAAACAAAGGTGCTCTCCTTTGCTAGGAGACCCAAGAGACGGGTCTGGAAAATTGATGGACAAAGGATAGAGCAGGTCCAAAACTTTGTATATTTGGGGGTAGCTGTTCACTCATCTGGCTCAAGACGAGCCTATGCCTTGCACGTGGCCCAGGCCGCTCAAAACAGCTCCCGAGCTATTCTGCAGTTCTATAGATCCAGGGGTGGGCATCTTATCCCCGCAGCCATCAAACTTTTTCAGGCGAAACCATTGGCACAGTTATTATACGGTGCCCAACTGGGTCCCTATACAGATCTGTTCCCCTTAGAAGTGGTGCAGTCCAAGTTTCTGAGAGCATTATTTCAAACCCCTAAATGCACCTCCAATGTGAGGCTCAGACTGGAGGCGGGCCTCGTTAGAGTTGAGGCCAGATGTTGGCAAATGGCGCTGTTTTATTGGCTGAGAGTCCATTCCTCAGAGAGAGGGCTGAGCCGCCTAGTCTTAGCGGACTCATACCAGTCGACTTGGAAGCGTTCACTGAACCAAAAGATGACTTCTTTGGGCCTCGATCAGTCCGCCCTGCTCACGCAAAGTTTGGAGACAGCTAGGAAGTCCATCAAACAGAGAATTGAGGATATTGAGAGACAGACAGACATGGCAAGGGTACCTGATTTTCAGTGCCAAGAATCAGTTAGGTATTGCTTGGCCCCAGCACCCTATCTTACTGCCCTGGAGGTGCCCCCTCTTAGAAAAGCTTTCACCTTGGCAAGATGTAATGCCTTGCCTTCAGCCCTTTTAGAGGGACGATACAGAGGGATCCCCTATGGGGAGAGGCTTTGCCCATGCGGCGAGGGTCAAGTTGAAACAGTTACCCATGTACTATTGGAATGCCTGCTCTACAGAGACCTGCGCCGGGATTTCATTCACCCTCTGACAGTCAAATTCCCAGGTCTCGATCTACCTCAGATGACTGCCAGGCTCCTGGAAGGAAGTAATTCCTTTTCCACTAGACAGGTAGCCAAATTTTGCAGTGCAGCCCTTCGCTTTCAGAAGAGCCTAAAAATGGACAAATAAACGACACAATGCCAGAGCAATTTGTACTCATATCTCGGCTAGTTGTAGCTGGGCATGTGGGGAAAGGTATTGCCAGCTTTAAAGTAGCTAATTCAATGCTAACACTTTATAGAGCCCCTGAATTGTATATCTCCTCCCAGATTGGGAGCTGAGCTGTGTTTGGAGTTGTAACTGTTCAATAAGCAGGAATAAGCTGCCCTTTTATTTTAATCTATCTCACTAGTATTTTACTAGCATTTTCAGTGACTCTGTGCTGAGCAGGACCCCATAGAATGCTGATTATCCCTTCTTTTAAATTTGTTCTGATTTTATACTGCTTTTTGACTGAAACAAAGTGTTTGGCTGAGTCCTTTTTAGCTTACATGCATTTTATCTATTCTGTTTGTGTTTTATATCATGTTTTAAAATTTTGTATTTTTAGATTCCCGCCCCCTCAGTCTTAATGCTACATCAATTTTAATCTCCGTAATACTGCAACACTTTCCTTATATTGCATTTACTGTATAGTATTACTGTTTTATAACTTGTGCTGGTCAACGACCGTAATAAAGATTATTTAATGGTCCATCGCCAGAGACTGATGGACTCCAATGGATTCCTGATTTTTCAGCTGGTATGGCAGGTGCTTCTGGCAAAGTTCTAGTTGCTCTCTGGAATGGAGAGATGTCTTGGGAGGTTGCCATGATAGCTCCCAAGTGCCCCCTCCTGCAAAGCAGAGCCTGTGTAGCACCTTGATATAAACCTGCGTAGGGGTGTGCATGGAACTGGCTGGCTCAGTTTGGTTTGAGTCAGAACCAGACCTGGACTGTGTCAGTTTGGTTTGGCACCCTCTCGAAACCACCACCACCCAGTTTGGTTTGGTCCAGGGGGCTTGCAAAAAAAATAATAATAACAACAACAACAACAATAACAACTATTATTATTATTATTATTATTATTATTATTATTATTATTATTATTATTAGAACTTACCCCCTCTGGGGGACTTGTTCTAGGTGACGGAGGGGTGTCCAAAGTGATCCCCACTCCCCCCTGATGGCCTCTTTGCCTCCCAAACTGGCCCATTTGGCCTGCTTTTCAGCCCATTCAGGCCTTTCCCCTCTGGCACAGCCTCCAAAATGGCCACCAGGCTGGAGGGGGAAAGCCTGAACAGGCTGAAGAGCTGGCTGAATGGGCCGGTTTGGGAGGCAAGGAGGCTGGTGGGGAGAGCGGGAACCCTTGCAGACACACATACACCCGCCACCTAGAGCAAGTCCCCTGGAGGGGATAAGTTCTTTTAAAAAAATTGTGAAACCCACCGAACAGCCAGGAGGGGGGCAGTCCAGGGTCGGACCGAACAGGGGGTGATTCAATTCAACCCCAAACAGTCAAACCGATTTGGTTTGATGTCAAACACATTCAATGTCGAACCTGTTTGCACATCACCACACCTGAACTGAGGGAGATTAAGCAATCTGGGAGATGGCTGGAATGTGAGTGAAGGAAAACTCAGGGTATGTCTGAGTGAACACAGGTTACAGCTCATTATTGAGCTTACTCTGTGGCAGTGATGGAACAGCACTGCATCCTCTCAGTGTTGTCCAGTGGGGCTTTTCTGGGTAGTGTGGGACCTTTTGAAATCTTGCCCTGGGCAGGATGTATTAGAACCCTTGGCAATATGCTGTGATGCATTTGCATAGCGCTTTGAGGGTAAAGTAATTCACATTCACCCATGAGCTGGACACTACTGCTGATGGAGGACCTTTGGGAGAGGTGCCCAGAGTAAAACCTGGACTAGTTTTGCTGGAGGTGTTTCAATTATTGGTCCCCAAGGATATGAAAAAGGTGTTTAGTTGAGTTTGGCTAACCACATGCATGCTTGACCCTTGCCCTTAATAGCTTATTAAGTCTAGTAGGGAGGGAATCTTTAGCTGGGTCCAGCAGGCTCTGAACACCTCATTGAAAGAGGGAGTGGTCCCAGCTCCATTGAAGGATAGGCTGGCCAAGTTGGGTGTGGGAAGCATTGTTTGGAAGTGGTTCCACTCCTACCTCAAGGCCCATTCTCAAAAGGTGGTGCTAGGGGATTATTGTTCAATCCCTTGGCAGTTATACTATGGGGTTCCACAGCATTCCATTCGTACCCCTATATGGTTTAATATCTACATGAAACCGCTGGTAGAGGTCATCTGTAGATTTGGCCTCAGGTGTCACCAATATGCAGATTACACTCAGCTGATTCTCTCTTTTTCATAAGATGCAGGGAAGGTGATGACTGTCCTGAATCAGTGCTTGGATGCAGTAATGGACTGGATGAGGGTGAATAAACTGCTGGTCAGTGATTCCTCTGCTTGGATAAATGATGTTCAGCCTGTTCTAGATGGGGTTGCACTGTCCCTGAAGGACCAGGTTTGCAGCTTAAAGGTCCTCATTTATCCAGCACTGTCATTAGAGGTTCAAGTGGCTTCTGTGGCTCCAAGTGCCTTTTATCAGCTTCGGCTGATACGCCAACTGCAACCTTGCCTGGTCAGAGATAGCTTAGCCACAGTTACTCATGCTCTTGTAGCCACTCACTCGGATTACTGCAATGTGTTGTATGTGGGGCTGCCTTTGAAAATGGTCCAGAAATGGTAACTGGTACAAAATAGGGCTGCAAGATTATTAACTAAGACTGGACATATGAGCATTTTATGCCAGTGCTTCATCAGCTGCACTGGCTCCCAGTCTGTCTCCAGGCCTAATTCAAGGTGCTGGTTTTAACCTTTAAAGCCCTAAATGGCTTGGGTTAACTGAGAGAGTGCCTTGTTCTTTATGTCCCAACCCAGACCTTAAGATGTCCTTCAAAGGCCCTCCTCCAGGTGCCCATGCCCAATGAGGTGAGATCGGTGTCTGCTAGGGAGAGGGCCTTATCGGTGGTTGCACCCCATTTATGGAATAGCCTACCCAGTGAAGTTCACCTGGCTTCATCACTTTGTTCCTTTAGACACCAGGTAAAGACCTTTTTGTTCACTCAGGACTTTTAAATTTTAAATTTTGATCTGATTTTAACTGTTTTTAAAAAAATGTATTTTAAATTGTTTTGTATTGATTTTGTATCCCCTCACCATTTTTGTGTGTGTGTGTTATGATTTAATATGTTGTGTGTTTTTATCTCATGTTTTAATGTTGTGTTGTAAGCTGCCCAGAGAACAATTTGTTATGGGGTGGCTAACAAATAAAGGTTTTATGTTGTTGTTAATTAAGAAGCAATTAAAACATTAAAAAATGTTTTATTTTTTAAAAGTAACTAAAAGCCTGGTTAAATAGGTGTGTCTTGAGAGTTTTAAAAAATGCTACCAGAGGTGGCAAAGCTCTTATTCCAACAGGGAGTGTGTTCCAAAGCCTCGGGGTGACTACAGAGATGGCCCGGCTTTGGGTTGCTACTAGACACCCTGGTGGCAACTGCAGACAGACATTCCCAGGTGATCTCAATAGTTGCTGAGGGTAATGACAAAAAAGGTGCTCTCTTAAATTCAAGATCTCCAAGTTAAGACATCAAGGCTCCAGATAATTTGAGCCTTTTCCTTTTCACAAATCAATCACAGAGATGCGGGCGGGGGCGGAGTTGTGCATTTTTAATTTTTATCATTCAGGGAAAGATATGATTTTTATGTCGTGTGACTCTGCCAACGTTCTTGATCTTCTTTGAAATGGATCAGATATAAAGTGTGAGATGTAAATCAGAAAAAAACAAAAAAATTGAGATTTCGTGGAACAGGATATGTGGCAACATTGAACTCTCAAGAAAAGAGATATATGTGTGGGGAGACACAACTACTTGTAACTTGCCTCTTCAGCACTGTCTGCAAAGTTCCTTTATGTTGGGTTGCTATTGGTTCACAATTCAGAGAACATACATATATAATTAAATTATATGAAGCAGTGGAAGACATCTTTACATTTCCCTGCTTATTTTGCTCCTCATCTTTTTGTCTTCATCTCCTCACCTGCCTGAAGAGCAACATACCCAAAATTTCCCTCATTACTTTAAGTGATAGAGAAGGGCAGGTGATAACACTGGTGGGTAGAATGGATAGAAGCCACAGCTGCGTATAAAGACATGAAAGGAAAATATATATCCTACTCATGGAGAGGAGAGCTGGTTTTGTGGTTGCAAGCATGACTTGTCCGCTTAGCTAAGCAGGGTCTGCCCTGATTGCATATGAATGGGAGACTAGAAATGTCAGCAATGTAAGATATTCCGCTCAGGAGATGGAGCCGTTCTGGGAAGAGCATCTAGGTTCCAAGTTCCATCCCTGGCATCTCCAAGATAGGGCTGAGAGAGATTCCTGCCTGCAACCTTGGAGAAGCTGCTGCCAGTCTGTGAAGACAATACTCAGCTAGATAGACCAATGGCCTGACTCAGTATATGGCAGCTTCCTATGTTCCTATGATCTGGTAACTTTACCTCTATAGCACTTCTCTGCACAGCTTATGAACAGCAAGCACAGTAGCTTTAGGTCCTGTTTTAGGATCAATAAAGGATCAATATTTTAGGATCAATATTATTTTAGGATCAATATTGGAATCCATCTCTTGTGAGATCATTGACAGTTCATCTGTTTTAGTCACGATTTTTCCCCCTGCTGTTTTTTTAAAGGAATATTGAAAAGGCAATAGGTTTTGAAAATAGTTTCGAAAATAGTCCTCTAGAAAAACTGTTTCCTAAACCTAATTATTTTTTATCATAGTGCCAAGATTGTTCCAAAACACTTACCATTAGTTTTACTTTCATTTTTGTCAGTCATTTAGATAAACCAATTATGTGCCATCAAAAGTCAATTCAACTTCTAATTTACTTAATGAATAACTCTTACCAAGTGAACAATAAGTACATCAACTGCATTAACTGTTGCTTTTGAGCCTGTACAAACTAATGGGATCTAATCAATGAACAATTAGAATACTTCTATCTCAATTATACTTCCCAGTGGAACTTCACAGCAGGTATGTTCATTGTTGATTTTTTTTTTTTTGTCCAATAAACTATTATCAATCCCTGCTTCTGTGATAAAAGGGTCAGAAGAAAGTACAATTCAAAAACTCAATTTGCATAACTTAAGAAATAATAATGAGCAGGCTAAAGAATGTTAATACAATAGCTGCTTTTCTGAATTGTGACACTTGGAAGATTCAAGAGAAGGAATTTAAAACCACCCTCTCTGCTGCCCAGGTGCTCTATCTTCAGCTGTTCCCCTTAGGTGTCAGTATTGGGGAGGGGGCTTTATTGTAACTGTTGTCCTCCTCCATGGCTAACTTACCTCCCAGGATTTGAAGACATTCACTAGCTGTTTTGTCTTCTCCTCAGCCTCCTTGCCTATATTCTCAAATAAATACCAGCAGTGTTGACATCCATGTACTTGCATGAACAAAGCTTCATCTTCCACAACAAGGTCTCATGAGACCTTACTTATTTATGCTCCCAGGCATGTTGCTATGTCAGCATTGTTTAGTGCCCCAAAGGCAGCAATATAGTCTTGCTTGGCCCCACTTCCCTGTCCCATTTCCTGTTGCTCTCCTTCCAGAGACTCAGTTGCAGCCTGAGGAGGTAGCACCCCAACGCCCACTTAGGGTTTCAACCTGAGCACTGGGAGGCCATTTCTCATGTAATCTTAATGCAGATTTGCTCAACTTGTGAACCATCAAGCAGACCCAAGCATAAGAACATGAGAAGAGCCATCAAGTCCAGTATTCTTTTCTCACAGTGGTCAACCAGATGTTTCTGCGAAGCCCACAAGCTGGGCATGAAGGAGAAAGCTTCTCTTTATCCATTTTATCTACACTGTCTTTCATTTTATAAACCTTTATCAGCCCCAAGCACATTATGTGTTGCAGACCCTCAACCATTTTATTTGCCCTTTTCTGCACCTTTTCTAGATCTGCAATGACTTTTCTGAGATGGGGCAAGGAGAACTATACTCAGTAGCCTACATCCAGACTAGTGTTGTGCTTCTGTAAGGATGTGGGGCATGATGCTGTGCAAAGAAAAGAATGATTGTTCCAAACAGTTCTTGTGCTAGCAGAAGGTGCTGACACTTTGCACAACAGAGTGCACAACACATTCTGCAGTGTCTTGCATAGCTTTGTATTTGTCTCAGAGAAGTTTTCCACAACTGGTGGCTCAGCATCATGAAGCACCACAACTTTATGCTGCTCTGCAAACTTCTTAAGTATGTGCGACCTCTTTGTTGCACTAGCACAAAGAGGAGAGGAAAGCTGGTCATGTGGTAGCAAGCATGATTTGCCCCCTTAGTTAAGCAGGGTCTGCCCTGGTTGCATATAAATGGGAGACTTGATGTGTGAGCACTGTAAGATATTCGTCTTAGGGGATGGAGCCACTCTGGGAAGAGCATCTAGTTTCCAAATTCCCTCCCTGGCATCTCCAAGATAGGGCTGAGAGAGATTCCTGCCTGCAACCTTGGAGAAGCTGCTGCCAGTCTGTGTAGACAATACTGAGCTAGATGGACTTATGGTCTGACTCAGTACATGGCAGCTTTCTATGATCCTTGGTTCCTAGTAATCCGGATGTCAGCTGTGGTCCAAGTGAGGCCACTCCAGATATTTTTTGAAAGTCATTATGGTACTGGCAATTTTATTTCCAATCCCTTTCCTTATCATTTCTAGGAAGGAATTTGCCCTTTTCACTGCAGCCACACATTGAGTTGAGGTTTTTATTGCCTTTTTGTCTAGTCAATACCAGTTCATATGTGAAATTAGGATTATTTGCCTCAGTGTATATCACTTCATGTGTACTTAAATTGAAATGAAATTCATCATTTTGTTGCCCAATAATCCAGTTCAGAGAGATCCTTTTGGAACTCTTCACAGGCCGTACTGCATAATTTGGTAGCATCTCCAAACTTTGCCACATCACTGCTCAACCATAACTGCAGAACATTTATGAAGATGTTAAAAAGCACTGGTCTAAATATGGATCCTTGGGAGATCCTGTTTCTTATCTCCATCTGTGGTGACCACTGACCATTTATTCCAACTCTCCGCTTTTTAAATCAATTACTGATCCACAAGAAGACCCATACTTGTATCCCATTACTCCTAAGTTTACTTAGCAACATTCAAAAAGGAATTGTTTCAACACTTTAAAAAAAATTCAAGTATACTATGTCCACTGGATCACATAGGCGTAACGATAGGGGGGGCAGGGGGGGCACGTGCCCCAGGCGCCACCCTGGTTGATCACGTGGGGGGCGCCAAAGTGCCCCTGCCGACGTTCCCCTGGCTTTCCTTAAAAAAAAAAAAAAAGCGTCCGCGCCATTTTTTTTTTTTAAGCGTCGGCGTGGTGGCGCCCCCCCGGTCCCAGAGCCGCCCCCCCATTGCTCGGCTCTGCCGCGCTGCGCGCAGGCGCCTAGTCGACTAAAATCTTCGTCACCACTGGTGACTCACCAGCATCAAGTACTCTGTTTCTGTCTCCAAATTAATCCGCGGCCGCGCACTCCTCCCAGTCCCCGCCCCGCACAGTCTGGTGTGCGGGGCGGTGCTGGTGTCCCTTGTCCGACTCCTCCTCCTCCCAGCTCGCCATGTGCTGCACATGCGTCGGCGTCTGCGAAGAGGCAGGGAGTCGGAGTGAGTGAGTGCGACTCTTCCTGCTGCTGCTGCTGCTGCCTGAGGCAAGAAGCAGAAGGGGAAGGGGATTCACCTAGTTTGGCCGGCTGGCAGCACAAGAGCAAAACTTAGCGCACAGCAGGGACAAGGTGTGTTTTTTTGTGATTCATGGGTGGCACGTGTGAACTTGGTCGGTCGGGCGCTGGCGGGGCGGGGGCGGGCAGCGGGCTTACTTAACTTGGCATTGCACCAGGCTGGCTTGCGTCCCAGAGGACGAGGCGCGCCGCTCTCCGCCCTCGCTCGCTTGTTGCGCTCCTTTTCCAGATCCACATTTCAAAGTAACCGGCCCCGTGCCTCCGAGCATGTGCAGAGTGCATAGCGCGGGCGGGGCGTGTGCACTGCAGGCAGCAGCAACCGAGGGCAGGCCGGGGCCCTCCTCGCCCGCCCGCAGCCGGCCGAGTTGGGCCCGAGTCCGACCTAAGCGACCCGCTGGAGGAGTGCTTGCTCAGCCCAGCACGGAGCAGGCCCGGCAGTAGCCACGCCCACGGAAGTCCCACCACCGGTCTAGCTGCTGCTGCGACGGCCAGCCGGCCGCCGCGCAGCAGCCAGCGCAGCTGCTGGGCGCTGTGCTCTTCTTCTCCATGGCAGGAGCCCGCCCGGCCTCCAGAAGCGGCGGGCGGGCAGGCAGGGCTGAGCAGGCGCCCCCCTCGGGCCGCTCCACCCACTGGCGCGTGAGTGACCCACGGCTGGCAGGCGGCTGGGCCAGCCCAACGGGCTTGCTCCGCCCCGCCAGCCAGTCAGCAAGCAGGAGAGGAGAGACTTAGGAGAGCAAGCCCCGGCGGGCTGGGCAGGTCCGCTCAAGGCGTGGGCTCGCCTCGCTCGGCGGCTTCCTCTCCGCTGGCTGGTGTGGGGGCGCGCTCTGTCCCCCTCCCCACTTGCCATGTTCCTCGTCCCGTGTCCCTACAGGGGGCTGAAGTGGTTTACAAACTGCTTTTCCAGCAGCCAAACTTCCTCGGTGCTGTGGGTGGGGGGGGCGGATTATGTATATATACATCCTAGTCTCCCTTTTATGCCCAGAGAGCTGTGGAAAACGTGTCGGGCCCGAGCCTTAGGAGCACTACCCACCTTCGCTTCAATCCCACCCTCACATTTTCCAGCCTCAATATGGCTTTCCATTGAGGAGCTGCAGTATGACTGAAGCGGGCAAAGGGGGTGGGGGAGACAGAATCTCGGAGCGGGTGGCAGTAGGGTGAGGACCCAGCACGTTAGGGAGCTTTGGGGGTGTGTGTACTCCTGTAGTGTGTGTGTACAGCTATTGGTGAATGCCAGGCAGAGCAGGACGTAGAAGAGAGTTTAAAAACTGATTAGGCACTCTCTAGGTTCTTCCTTCTTGGCTCTGCACTGCAATATCTGCTCCCAGAAGTCTCGAGGCACTCTTTGGCGCCTCCCCCTTGCTGTTCTCATTGGCGGGTAAATGGAGTGACCCAGGGGCTTGGGTTGCCAGCGGCAGAAAAACGGCTCGAAATTGCTATTGGTGTCGAATATTGCAGCCAGGTTGCTATAGGTGACTAACCTTCCCCCAGTTTGGCTTTCTGAAATGGCTCCATTGAGCTCCCTCCTTCTCTCTAACTCGCTCTCTCTTTCCCGTCTCCTCCACTTCTCTCCTTCTCTCTGTCTCACTCTCTCGCTCTCTCTTTCCCAAGTCTTCTCCACTTCCCCCTCTCTCACTCTCTCTTTCCCGGCTCCTCCATTTCCCTCCTTCTCTCTATCTTGTGCCCCGCGCGCTCACTCTCTTTCCCAAGCCTCCTCCTCCATTCCCCTTTTGAAATGTTAAGTCTTCAACTACAATTAAAGAGCACGAGCATAGATTAATTGTGGTACTGTGAATCTGAATGCACCATTTTCAGGATAAACTCATGATGAACTGTTGTTCTAGCTTCCTATGCAAGAGACAGAGGTGCCATCATCATATAAGTCTGTTTTCCTACTGGAAAATGACCAAAATACAGTTCTACATTGCTTAGAATTGAAATTCCATTTCTTCATGGAATTTCAGCTGTGACCAGATAAAAACTGCCAACAAATGTGATAAGGAAAGTCTAATATGCTTATTAATCATGTTTATAGCTCCTCATTTTCTGATATATTAGTTCAAATTCCCTTTTGGGGGAAAAATCACTGGTAGGCTAGGTACATTTAATAGAGCTCCTATTGTTGTTCCCAGTTTGCATTAATTAAAAACTGACTGACTGTGATGAGTTTTCAATAAATCAAATAACAGATATTTGGGAAACTGTACAATGATGGCAAGTTTTGCAAAACAGAATGCTTGAAATAGCTCTTTACTTTCTACCCCATATAGAGATTTATTTGTCAAATTCTCAAAGGATGTATTTGCATTTGCTCACCCTATTGATACCCTTGTTCTTGTATGTGCTGGACCTCCCATTCTGACTCAATCACCTTTTTTATTGGTACTAATTCCCACATGTTTGCCATACTAGGAGAGCTTTGTAAAGGCCTGGAAAGGACTCCAAATCTAAATGAGATGCCTATTTATAGTTTGTGCTTGGCAGCCTACAGAAAGAGGGAGGCTTCCAAAGAATGGTTAGAAGTTTATTATTTATTTATTTATTTTTACATTTATATCCCGCTCTTTCTCCAAGGAGCCCAGAGCGGTGTACTACATATTTGAGTTTCTTCTCACAACAACCCTGTGAAGTTGAAGTGATTGGAGTTGTAAAGAGACTTTGAAAAAAGCAGTTCACCTTGAAGAGGCTGATTGAATGCGTTGCTGAAATTTTCTTTCATTACCAGTCCAAGTTGGTGGATCTTCTAAAGAACAGCAGCTTCCTTGATTCTCTGCTTGTGACTAGTGAATTCATTAGTTCTTCTTAGCCAAATAATCATCAGGTGAACTTCATCAGTGTGTATCATCATTGCATCATAATACTGTTGTTTGAGATACAGGCCAACTCCACAGGGTTGTTGCTTGTGAGGAAAAACCTAAGTATAATGCAGTGTGTTGGGGGCGCGGCCGGGGGGGGGGCGCCATTTCAGTGCTTGCCCCGGGCGCTGTTTTCCCTAGTTACGCCTCTGCTGGATCATCCCAATCCACATATTTTTTTGACACTCTCAAAGAACGCTAGTGAATGAGGCAGGACTTCCCTTTCCAGAAGTAAGAAGTTCCTTCTTCGGTAAGATGTGCTATTCTATATGCTTCCTTATTTTATCTTTAATAATGTTTTAATAATGTTTTCCACCAATTAACCTGGAACACATGCTAAGCTAATCAAACTGTAGTTTCCTGGATACTTCCTATATTCCTTTTTAAAAAATCAGTGTTACACAGGCTACTTTCCAACCCCTGGTAAGAAGGCAGAATTTAGGGAGAACTTACTTTTACTTTTTTTTTTTAAGATCAGTTCTTTCATATTTGAGTTATTTAAGAACTCTTGAGTAACAGCCTCCAAACTGAGAGATACATTAATGTCTAATTTGTGAATAAGGCCCAGAATTCCATTTCCTTTCTCCTTTATTTGCCTAAGTTCTTCAGATTCTCACCCTGGAAAATTGGTTCAGGACAGTTTAGACATAGGTATCTGGCCTACATATTTTGTTTTGTTTTGTTTTATTTATTTATTTGATTTTTATACCACTTTACCCAGATGTCTCTAGGCGGTTTTCTTGCCCATTTTAGGCACTTTTAGGCAGACAGCAGGAACAGGCAGTCTGTTTGACTCCTGGAAGGCTGCTATCAATGGGTAGTATGTAGGGATGTGCACAAAACCAGTTTGCCTGGTTCAGTTCAAATTTGAACTGGATTCAGATTGGGTTGGGCAGGTTCGGTTATGGTTTTGCTTGAACCCCCCTTTGATTTGGTTCAAATTCAAACCAAATTCAAACCAGTTCTAAAAGGTTCTACATAGGGTATAATGGGGATTTGAACTGGCCCACTACACCCTATGTAGAGCACCCAGGGGCACAAAAGTGGGGTGGGTGGTAGGCACCCAGGGGTGCCTACCACCCACCAAACCTCAAGGCAATTGGACACTTCTCTGATTATTGGTGAATTTTTGAATTATGTTTAAATTTCCCATAGGGAATAATGGGGATTTGAGGCAGCCCCAACCCCCTTTTGGTCTGGGGGCATGGAAGGTATGGCATCAACTCTCCCCATGGACCCCCAAGTTCCTAGGATTTATTGTTCTCTATTAAGGAATTTTAAAAAATATTTCTGTCCTTTCATTGGAATGCAATGCAGAGCTCATTTCATTCATGGAACAGAACACACAGTGTGTGACCTAATTGTCAACTCTGAGTTCATAGTTCACAGCAATAAAGTAATTAGGGTCATAGTGTTCCATGAATGAAATAGGGTCTCCAATACATTGCAACAGAAGGAAAAAATGCTGTTAAAAATTCCTTAATAGAGAACAATAAATCCTATGAACTTTGGAGTGCCTGTGGGGAGTTGAGGCCATACCTGCTGTGCCCCTAGACCCACTTTGGGGTGCCCTATCACCCCCAAAGTAGGGGTTGGGGCTGCCTTATATCCCCAATATTTCCTATGGGAAATTGAAAAATACTTCAAAAATTCACCAATAATCAGAGAAATGTCCGATTGCCTTGGGGTTTGGTAGATGGTAGGTGTGTGTGCATGTGGTGTGTGTGCGTGTCAGCAAAACCAAACGAGAGGCAAGAGAAGAGAGAGAAGAGATGGGAGGTGGTGGTATGGTATACAAATATGTTAAATAAATAAATAAATAAATACTGTACACAAGTATATAATATATACAAATCAGCTATACAGAAGCTATACAGTAATATTTACACCATCAATATGTTCACTATCTACACACACAAACCAGACCCAAAACATCTACAGAAAGGAAAGGAAAAACCTTAACTGACGACATCCACACATACACACACACCAGAAGAACCGCCCCCCCATGCATGCACACATTCACACACACATATACACACACTTCTAAATACACAAGTACATATTTACACAGACAGAAATATTTACAGACATACATTTGGGCAGTCCCACTGCCCTGCCCTCCCCACAAGCTGCAGAACACATCTAAAAATAGACATATTTACAAATCCTTTTTTAAAAGAATCAAACTTTTTAAAAATTCCTTTTAAAAAGAATCAGCCATTTGACATTCACTTTTTTGAGAATCAACCTTTAAAAAAAATTCCTTTTTAAAAAAAGAATCAACCGTTTGACATTAATTTTTTCAAAAATCAACCTTTTAAAAAATTCATTTTTAAAGAATCAACTGTTTGACAAATTCATTTTTTCGAAAATCAACTTTTTTAGAAATTCATCACCATCAACCTTTTTAGATCTCCATTTTGTTAAAAAGCAATATTTTTAAAAAATTCACATAGACCACCGCTGGTGCCTAGTATATGTGTGTGTGCCCGTGCACCCCCCCCCCCCCCCCGAATGCTGGTCAGGTGGAACTAGGGGCATGTGTTCAGCATCGGGTTATGCCAGGCAGGGAGGTGTATCAGCAGTAGTAGTGGACATACGCTGTGACTTGGTTAGCACACAGCTGTCAGCTGAAGGTGGAAAGGAGGAGGGTAGGGATGATGCTGCCAGGCAAGTGACCGGTTCTGGATGGGGTTGCACTCCCCTTGAAGGAGCAAGTACGCAGCTTGGGGGTACTACTGGACCCAGCTCTGCTTTTGGAATCTCAGGTGGAGGCGGTGGCCAGGGGTGCCTTTGCATGGCTTCGGCTAGTGCACCAGCTGCGTCCCTTTCTCGAGAAGGCAGATCTGGCCACGGTTACCCATGCCTTAGTCACGTCGCAGCTGGATTACTGTAATGTGCTCTACGTGGGGCTGCCCTTGAAGAATATCCGGAAATTGCAGCTAGTGCAAAATGCAGCAGCGAGGGTGTTATCCGGAGCTGCACATTGGGAGCATATCACCCCCATTCTGAAAGAGTTGCACTGGCTGCCGGTTCGTTTCCGGGTCCAATTCAAGGTGCTGGTTTTGACCTTTAAAGCCCTTAATGGTTTGGGCCCGGGGTATTTGAGGGACCGCCTGCTCCCAAGGGTTGCTGCCTGCTTGATGAGGACATCTGAGGGGGCCCTGCTCCGTGTGCCGACAATGAGAGAAGCCCAGCTGTCGTGCACTCGGGACAGGGCCTTCTCTGTTGCTGCTTTGGAATGCTCTCCCAGTGGCCATTCGCTCCTCAGACTCCATCACGGCTTTTAGAAAGCTTGTTAAAACTTGGCTTTTTACCCAGGCTTTTACATAATCGTTTTATTGCTGCTTCTATGTGTTTTTACTTGTATTATTTTTATGTATGTTTTTAATATGTTTTTATATTTTTAGCTTGATGTTTTTATTGTCTTTTTATTGTAAGTTTTTAACTTTTGTAAACCGCCTTGGGGTTGTCTTTTAACGAAAGGCGGTATAGAAATGCAACAATAAATAAATAAATACATACATACATACATACATACATACATACATACATACACCAAGGGTCAACCATGGGCCAATCACTCGCCCAGCTCAACCTCCAGCTCAGGGTAGCCCAGCAGGGGAAGGTTCACCTTGAGGAAAACCAGCTGCTTGACTACACCAGGGTCCAACCGGTACCAAGTGGGTGTTACCACGTCGCCAGCATGTGAAAACACTCGCTCGCTATGGATGCTGGTTGGCGGGCAGGAGAGGAGGCATGCAGCAACCACCGCCAGGTCCAGCCAGACCTGACAGTGGGTCACCCAGAAATGCACATGGTCCATCTTTGGGTCTTCCTCCACAGACTCCTCCAAGTACTGGGCAACACGTTGCTCAGCACTGGTGGGCCTGGTAGGCCAAGCCTCCAGCACACTGGGCAAGGCGCCAAGGCACACCCGCTTAAACCACTGGGCTGATTCAGCAGGAGGAACTGCCTGTTGCATTTACACCGCTGCCTGGGATGACATGCTGCTGGACTGGGAAGAAGAAGGGGAAGGGGTAGCTGATGCTGGACTACTGTCGTAAATCTGTTGGCACGGCTGACCTGACAGGATTTACAATCCTTTCAGCTCTACTTCTGTGAGTCAAATAGAAATTCTGGAGATAAGAGTAACAGCTTAGCTGCATGAATGAAAGCGAAGAATGACTGACAAAGATAAAGTAGTATAAACAAAATAAAGTCCCTTGAAACTAAACTAGGTACCCCCCTCTACAATAACTGAGTAATAACTGAAATAAAGGAGCAAGGAATGAATAGAACAAGGACAGGCTGAAACAAGAAAGGTTGAATGATTCTAAGTACAAGGAACACTGTCTGCGGAGGCCAACGTTGCTGTCCCAGGAACAGTCCCATCCCAGTCCATTCCCTGGAACAGTCCAGTCCCAGGAACAGTGCCTGCTTAATATAGGACTCAAGATAACCGGCAGCCAATCAGGCTTTCCCTGACTCTTCATTCTATTTCCTCTCCTGTGAGATCTTGTGCCTGCGTGTCTCCCACTGAGCCTTTCTCTTGAGACGTCTTCTTAACACAAGTGAAATTCCAGCTTCCTCCTGATCAGTCTCCTCAGCCATCATCTCTGCCAGCTGTTCTGTCTGGTGCTGTTCCAGCCCAGCTTCGGAGTCTGTTCTCACAGCCAAGTCCTCCTGCTGTGCTTCTGAGCCTGCTCTCCCAACCAAGTCCTCCCGCTCCTCCTCCAACTCTTCTGACTCAGAGGTCTGGGCCATGACAGCTGCCGACACTGCTGCTGCTAGGTGTGGGTTGCACATGCTCTGGGGGTGCACCATCACCACCCTCCTGGTCTCTCCTGTGGGTCCTATTGACCTTCTCCTCCCTAACTCTCTGGACCAGGAGGTCCCTCCACCAGTCATTGGCGTGCACTACATTGCCTTTGATGGTCAGGTCACAGAGACAAGACAATACTCCTCCCTGCCACCCAACATACCAACCAGCTGATTGGCCACCCCAGTCTTTAGCCTTCCAGCCAGAGCATGCCCCTCTGGCATGGTCAGCGAAGTCTGGTGTTCGCCCATCATCTTCTCTAAGCAGAGAGCTGTGGGCAGGGCCTGGCTCGGAGGAGTGTTGTCAGCACACAAGCTCTTTGTGGGAAACAGGAAGGGCTCGAGTGTTGACACCAGCTTGGACATGACCTTCCACTCAGCATTAGAGAGGTCTCATATGCCCATGGACTCATTCCTTGCCAGTTTGCCAAGGGCTCTCTCCTGCTCCAGCAGGCCCTGAAACAGGAGAAAGGTGGAGTTCCACTGTGTCACTACATCTGTTGGGTTGAGATGGCATGGAAGCCCGAGGTCACACTGCCTCTCGTGAAGCAGGAGCTTGGACGACTAGCTGTGGTGGAAGTGGGCCGCGATCTTGTGAGAATTCTTGACAAGCGCGGCCCTGGCAGCAACAGCACCTGTAGAGAGTTGGCCCTTTAACTGTTCCCTGGACGCCTTCAGCTCCCTAAGGCCAAGGACGTCCCTGACAGCCAAGTGGAGCATGTGCACCATACACCGTATGTTGACACGCTCCATCACTGACTCTACAGCGGCGGTCACATTGGAGCCATTGTCCATAAAAATGAAGCCCCAGGAGAGGTGTGTACACCCACCAATCCACTCCTCTATCTGGTGGCCAAGTACGGCCGCCACCTCCTCCTTGGTGTGCCTGACATCCATGGTCTCCACATGCACGATAGCCTACCTGTGCCACAATGCAGTGTGAGATGCACTGGAGCCAGAGGCAGCACCCAAGGTCCCCCCTCTCTCCGGGCCCCACCAGTGGGCAGTGAGAGCCAGGAAAGCAGCATGCATTCCACTGACTCTGGTCCAGAGGTCAGTCGTGAAATGCACATTGGTGCCAACCGGTGCTGCCCACAGCATGGCTGACACAAACTCTCTGCACCGTTGGTACAGGGAGGGGACCAAGTTCTGTCTGAATGTTGTCCTTGAGGGGATCGTGAAGTCAGGCGCAAGGTACTGGAGAATCCAGTGGAAGCTGGAGTTCTTGACCACCTGGAATGGTTGACTGTTGGTGGCCATCATCTCCCCTATGAGGTGACGTGGGTCCACCTGACCATGCTTGGTGTCTGATAACTGTGTCCACCGCTTGACTGGCAGTGTGCCCTGCTTCATGGAAGCTGGTGTGCCACCCTAGCCAGCACTAGTTGCAGGAACAGAAGGCGCATGAGCACTGCCAGTGAGGTCAAAAACACCTGAGTGACACCATCACATGTGCCGCCACACGGGCATTGTCCCCAGGTGCTTGGGATCCTTGTCCCGACTGACATGTGCCCTGCAGTGGACACAGCGAGTAGCAGTAGGGGCATCTTGAGGGACCTCAAAATGCCACCAGACATTGCTGCTCTGTGTGGCCTCTGGCACCCTGGGTGCCATCTTAGGTCTCTTGGGTGACTGCGGTCCTGGGGGCTCCTGCCACTGATCACCCACCTCTGTCACCCCCCCCCCTTCTACCCTGTGTGGAGGAAGAAGGGCCCGGCTTCACTGGCAGAGGAGGAGCAGGCCTCCCCATGACCTCAGACAAAGCAGACCCTTCCTCCTCAGAGCCAGACTGGAAGGACCCAGCACTGGACTCCACCACAACTGGAACGTCCTCAGGTGGGGCCCCACTGAGTGGTGAGAGAAGCGGTGGAGGGGCCACAAGAGGGAGGGAAAATGTGGCTGCGCTTGCAGCTGTCACATCCTCCCTCCTCCACTCCTGCCACTGAAGAAGCTGTGGCAGGGAAAATCCCTGCACCACCAGCCTCCAGCACCACTGGTGGTGTGGTGATGGACCTGCCACAAGTTCAGGGAATGGTTGATCGCTGGCAGCAGGCTCTAGGTAGTTGAGCTACCGTGCAAATGCCTCACTTGGGGCAAAGAATTTACTGATGGAGAAGACTGGGGTCCTGGTCTCATGGTGTCTTCCCTTCCCCCCAGTCCATCCTCTCCCACCTCCACCTGCCACCTTGCTGCAAGCCATGCTCACAACATGGCGCTCAGACATTTCTTTCCTGATTAATAATAAGAAAGAAAAATGTTTTTTAAAAAAGATTCGAGGTGGGAGATTTAAAGAAAGGCCAAAGAGGGGGGCAATACTTTTTTTAGGGGGGGAATAGCCAAATGGGGGGAGGGAAACCTTTTTTTGGAGGGGAAGCCAATTGGGTGGAGGGAAAACTTTTGTAAAAAAAATCTGAAGGGGTGGAGGCTTGAACCTTTTTTTTAATGAATCTGATGGGGTGGAGGAATGTCTTTTTAAAAACCAGAGGGAGGGGGGACCTTTATGGGGGAAAAATTGGGAGGGGGCAACCTTTTTTAAAGAAAACCAATGAGCCTTTTTAAAAAATAGGGGGAACCTAAAGCAAAACTTTTAATATTTTTTTAAATCAAATTTTTAATTTTTAATCATATTTAACTAAAAACCCCTTTAACACAAAATCCTACCCACCCACTCCACCCACAACAATGCAATAAATAATGCAAGAAAAATAAAGCAATCAACAATAACCTAAATGATTGGGGGGAGGGGGGAGGAACCTGTTAAAAAGAAAAAAAGAAACAACCTGCAAAAAAAGAGAGACAACAACCTGCAAGAAAACATACAAAATATCTCTCCCCACACCCAAATGCATAATAAGGAGGTACTATTTAAAACCCACTATGGGGAAAGGGGTACAAAAAAAAGTCAGAACAACTCACCGCTCTTCTTCCAATATCTTATACCCTACATACTGGTGAAAGGAAGCAAGGACAAAAAAGAGACCAATGGCAGCAGAGGCGAGCACACAGCACAGGGTGGCACAGGCAGGCACAGGTGGGAGAAAGGGGGAGGGCAGAATGAGAAGCTTTCCAGTGACTCACCTGCCCAAACAAAATAAGAACTTGGAAAATAAATTAAAAGGCTGGCTGGTGGTAAGGCTGTCTGAGAATGGGGGAGGGAAGGAAAGGGGGTGCTGGCAGGCAGCCACCAAAAGAGGGGGGAGGGGGGGCAGAAAAAATAGGAGAAAAAACAAACAACACACACACTGGAAGCTTTAAAGTTTAAAGGGACTGGGACAGAGAGAGAGAAAGGGAATAAAAAGAGAGAACGAGGGAGGGATGAAATGCAATGCAGGTGGGGTGGGGGGGATCGGACAGGCCCCAGGCAGGCCCTGGACAAAGAACTTAGGAGGACTGACTGCAAGGGAAAAATAAAGACAGAAGCTTAAATATCTAAGCAAAGAGAACAGAAGGCAGGAGAAAGCAAGAGAGAGAGACCGAGGGAGTGATGCGGAGCAATGCAGGTGGGGGAGGAAATGGGCCAGGCCCCTGATTGGCCCTGGCCAAACAAACTTAGGAGGACTGACTGCAAGGAAAAAATAAAGACAGAAGGTTAAAACTCTAAGCAGAAAGTACAGAAGGAGAGACAGCGCATGAGAGAGAGCGAGGAAGGGATTCAGAGCAATGCAGGTGGGGTGGAGGGGGAGGGATGGGCCAGGCCCCAGGTAGGCCCTGGACAAGCAAAGGACTGAGAGAGAGAAAGAGAAAGAGAGAGGCAGGGAAAAGCAGGAGGGGAAAAAACACAGACTGGGAAAAGGTTTTAAAAGGAGAGGACACAGGCCGGCAGAGAGAGGAGGCAAAGGAACACAGGGGATGAGAGGAATTGGGATCCAAAAGCACAGCTATGCAAGGCAGCAGACTCACCAGTAGGGGTGTCCACGGAACCGTCTGACCTGGTTCGGTCTGGCCCTCCATCGAACTCCCCCCGGTCCAGTCCGCGAAATTTTTTTTTTTAAATTAAAGTAGATGATAAGTACCTTTAGCCCCTTCATGGGGCTTGTTGAAGCCGCGGGGGGGGGGGGGGTGTTGTCCGCACAGGTTCCCTCTTTACCCACTGGCCTTCCTCATCACCACCATGGCCCGCCACAGCCGGGTAACTGGAACATTTCCGGCCCTTTGGGGCCTCTGTAAAAGCACGCAGCTGCCATTTTGGCCTCACAGAGGGCATTGGTGCATGCGCGGCAGCCGCCAAAATGGTGGCCACATGCTCTTATGGAGGCCCGAAAGAGCCAAAAATGCTAAAGTCAGCCGGCTGTGGCAAGCCACGGTGGTAATGAGGAAGGCCGGTGGGGGGGAGAGGGAACCCGCATGAACCCCCCCACCCACGGCTTCAACAAGCCCCTCGAAGGGGCTAAAGGTACTTATCATCTAATTTCATTTTTAAAATTCGCAGACCGGCTGGACTGGACCCGGCAGTCCGGTTCCGGTCCGATGGAACCGGGGGTGGTGGTTCAGTTTGACCCTGAACCCCCAGACCCCCGGACTGGACCGCCAGACCGCCAGACCACCGGACCAGTCCACACATCCCTACCAGCAGCTAGAGAGCAGCACAGGCCAGCCAGAGCCAAGCAGCAACTGCAAACCAGAGAATTTTCCAGGCCAGAGGCTTGCTTTTATATATGCTTTGAAACTCCCTCCTTTGGGAGCCCCCACATTTGCAATCCCCTCCCCCCGGCCAATACGATGCCAGCTTTCAAACACTGGCACAGTGCACAGCCTACCACAGGGCCAGACTCATCTGGCCAGTCACAGCATCCATAGCTTGGACGATGAAAACAAGCAGAACAAGACATAAAATTGAGGAAAACAGAACTAAAATGGAGCCTAAAGGCTTTGAACCAGTTCGAGCACGTTCGAACTGGCTTGAGCTGAAATGGGGCTTGATCAGTTTGAACTCGGACCAGCATTGCAAAACCAATGCCCAGTTCGGTTCAAGTTCGAATTGTCGAACTCGAACCAGTTTGAACTCGAACTGGTTTGCACATCCCTTGTAGCGTGCTGTATTTAGTTTGGAGGATTATGAGTTGCTCAGGCCTGTGAATGGGCCCAATTAATTTTGTGGTATGAAAGCCTCTGTAATAGCTCCTTGTCATGCCACAAAAATAGCATCAGAAACCCAGAACTGTGTGAGAGATGCCTGTTTTACAGCTACCCTCTACACCAGTGTTGCTCTGGTGGAAACTGGGGTTTCACTCACAATGGGGGTACCTGTGCAGCTCCTCTGCAGTGGCTCCCATATTGCAAAGATGTGTGAGGTGCGTGTTCGAGACATAGTTACTGCTTCTGCATATAAGCTTGGTAACCTCTTTTTCGCTGTTTCTTTTTGCATGTGAAGCTTCCCCTGGCATGGAGATAAAGTGATAGAGACTTCACCTGCATATTTTTTGTGTGTTGCACTACTTTGGTAATGTAAAAAATGGAACAAGCATGTTGGGTGGACTTATTCTACACCCATTCCCTACAGCAGCAGCACCTTTCCCCCTGGGACTGGCATCATCATTGTGAAAGATATGTCAAACATCCCTGCTATTTCCTGTGTTACTGAACTGGAAGCTGCCATAGAAGTAGAAACTGCCATTGTGAACTTTTTGTAGGTACTTTTTGTACTTATTTAGGTCCTTCAGATGCACCTGCCATCATGATTCCCTGTAGTTTAATGTCCAATCCCTCGGCAGGCTATTATGAACTCCTCCTCCTCCTCCTCCTCCTCCTCCTCCCTTTATGCATTGAACATGCTTCGGACAGAATAAGATATTTATTCTCTGACTCAAAGGAACTTACAATCTAAGAAGTCACACTGGGAAGACAACAGAGGAAAAAGAGGAAAGTGGAGACGGGAAAACCAGAAGTGAGGGAATCTTTGATCATTTGGTGTTTATATACTTAGTTATACAGTATCATACTGGTCCTTGCCAGACCAATGGAAGGGGCCTTGGTTCTTCTCTCTCTGTCTGCAGAAGCCAGGTAGAAATGGATGCAGGGATACCATTTTTGCAGGGTAGAATCCAAATGGCAAGGTAATGATTAGGAAGAAAAGACATGTGGTGGCCCTCAACCATGTGGTTGTGGTATTCATACAGATACTGCAATTGTGTGGGATCACATAACAGGAAAGCAGCTCCCGAAGTGGTTGTGGATATATGAGAAGGGAACTTAGAAGTAACTTGTACTGACACCAACACACTAGGTAAAAGATTAAGAAATTATTATCTTTAATTGCTTACTCTCTTTCCCAGAACATCATGCTCTTTTACAGGCTCTCAGTTTCCAGGAGTGACATGTCACGTGTCTTTTTGTTGAAAGTATGAGATAGCAGAAGTTATCTGCAATGTAAGTTACTTGACAGGAACAGCACACTGTGAAACACATAGGGGGAAATTAATGGCCTCAGGCACCAACCTAATATCTGATTAGCTCTAATAGGAGCTGCTAGGAGACAATGACGGCTTGTTGCACATTTGCATTGTCCACAGAGATTTGAATTCCATGCCCTGGAATCTGAAGATAAGAGGGGGGAATATTTATAGCAGAAGAGATGCTACATAATTTTCACTTCGCCTGGGATTATTGCCTACTAACACAGGAAGAAGGTTACATTCTCATTATTGTATTTGCTAAAGGCATTACACCAGACACACACACATACACACACTCTTTGTGTCTATGCTATTAGCTTTACCCTATGCTATTAGCTTTACCAAGTTTAAACAGTTTAAATACATGCACCTCTACTGAAGTTCTTTTCTTTTTTTCACCTGAACAACCAGATTTATATTAACAACATTCCAGCATAACCTGAAACTCGTACTCCAAACACACACTGAAACTCGTACTCCAACACACTGATGTTGTTATGAGGTCTTCAGGAGCTGTGTCAGCTACGGCCCTCCATGACTATGTTTTGGCTCAAGTGGGGAAAATTAGCATCAAATGCTGCAGCCCAGTGAACAGTAATAAAAATACCTTGAGATCTGTGCAGGACAGGCAGCTTCAATGCGGACACACTGGAAAGAAAGAGGGTAGAGATGACTTTGAAAACAAAGAGTTGCTTTATTGAGGGGTGTTAGGGGTACAGGAAATGAAAAAGTGGTTGGTTAGGCATGTTACCAAGTCGCTATACTAGGAAGGAGGATAAGGTCTAATGGTGAAAGAGAAAGAGAAGAGGAAAACCATGTGTCATATCTACCTAGATCTCCCTTGTGGGAATCCTTCTCTCTGGAGAGCTCAAGCACAGAGCAAGTTCATGGGCATACCCAGGCAGCATGCACACAGGCATATGGGCAGGAAGTAAGGTAGATATGATGGCAGCAGCAAAAGTATGATCCCAAAAGCAAAAGCGTGATCCCATGATTGACGGGGGTTATTATAAGCAGAAACATGTCCGGAGGCTAGGGGGAGATCAACCCCCTAGGTCCCCTTCAGCAGTTTCCTGATGGCTTCAGAAATTACTGCTCCTGATAAGGCATGAATATTCGTTATGATTAGGTTTTGTCTAGGTGGTTCTTTCCTGTATGTTCCATAACAAATGATGTTCCAAAAAAGGGAGATCACAGAGCAATCACCCAGACAAAAGAGGAGGGATTGCTCAATTCTGATAATGATGGGGGCAGGGGAAGAGTTTAGTAGAGCTTGGCTCAGCCTTGGAAATTCTTCTCAAACTACAGAGGAAAGAGAGCTGGCATTCCTTTCTCTTTTGTTCCTTAACATTCACATAGGTCTTATAGCGGATTAAAGCTTTTGTCTCAGAACAAGCTCATATAAGAGAAAGAAAGGATGAATCATCCCTGCTGAGCTTTCTGGCAAAGGCTACTCCTAAAAGTCTTCTGTATTTCTGGTAGGTTCAAAAATGGCTGCCACCACCACCCCTCTGTGTTACAGAGCTTGAACCTCCCTGGGCTTGGGGTGGAATTCCCAGGGAAGACTCTCTGAGGCGGTTCCCATGATCAGTGGGAGCCACCTGGGGAGGGTTTGTGAGGAGAGCGGGCTTAGCCCTCTCTCCCTGCAAATGAGCAGACAGTCTGCTCTGGGTGGCCACAGCAGCTGCCCAGATGGCTGCTGGCTCTGTCACGAAGCCGGTGGGGACTGGGGAGTTCGGCAGGTGCGCAGCCCCTGGAAGCTCCAGTATGCCCTGCGCAAGCGTGCAATGCATGCTGGAGAGACCCTTAAGCTGGGAGGCTGCTTTTCAGCCTCCCGGTCGGGGGTCTACTCGTGAGTGGCCATGGCCACTCACGATTGCAAAAACTGGGTTTGCGGAGTGCTCACTCTGCAAACCCAGTTTAAGCACTGGGCTACTTAAGCAGGTGACCCGTTTAAGAACCACTGGGCTTGCAGCAGAACCTGGTGGTTCTTCCCATTGTGTGAATAGCCTCTCTTTCTTTTGCTATTGGAAAAGTACAAAAATCTTCCACTTGCAAGCCTACACATGGTGAGAAAACGAATAGCTGCTAAGCTCCTGAGGTATGTTTGCACCAGAGACAAAGCCCACTTTCAGCCCCCACTTTCCTCCTGAGTTAAAAATCCACTCACAGAGGTTTGTACAAGAAAAGTACAAAAAGTAAACAGTTTTATTCAAATACTACAGATTGCTTCTGTCTGTGGTTTTCTCAGCTTTTAGTTGCAGGTCAAAGTACTCAGTAAGTTACATAAATACTTCAAAAAACAGCCCAGATGAAGATGGGGTGGCACACTTTTAAAATTTTGGTTACTCAGTTGCTAGGAACAGATATGTAGGAAAATACAAAAGCACAATTAAAACTTACAGAGTCTTTTGCAACGCCCTGGCTGGCTAGGCATAGGTTAGTTTTTCTTAGCTTAATCACATTGCAGATAACCAATGAGGCTTTACATATGATCAAGGTGTGGAGCCTAACTGGGCTCAGTGGGGAGAGTAGGCTTAGCCTGCTCTCTCTGTACACAAGCAGTGGGCCGCCCACATGACTACTGGCTCCATCACGGAGCTGGTAGGGATAGTGGCGATCAGGGGCCACCTGGCCCCCAGAAGTCCCAGGATGCCCCATGCAAGTGTGTGGGGCATTCTGGGAAGATCCCCGAGACTGGGAGGCTTGTTGTAGCCTCCCAGTTGGGGGTCTACTTGAGTGTCACCATGGCAAGGAGCCACGCCAGGACAGCACACAGTCAGTAAAATGGGGTTAGAGGAGAGTGTGAACTACTAACCTCGTTTTTTTTGGTGGGGGTTCTTAGGCAGGCTAGCTGCCGAGCCCCGTGGTTCTCATGATGGAGGGAAACTGGGCTGGGCTCCAGTTTCCCCCCATTGTGAGAATAGTCTCAATAACAGACCAGTATCAGGAATATATAAAGCACACACAAAAGAAACAGGAAGTCTAATGCAAAATCTGATTAAACAAACTTTGCCTAGACTAAACTTCCCAAAGCCAAAGCTCTGGCTTCCTTTGTCTTGAACACACCAAATCCTGATGAGAATTCAAACTCCTACAGTTCTGTCTTCCCAGAGCTGCAGTCATCTTCCTGCAGCCATCCTCCATGGCCACCTGTTTCCTCCTGCATCTCCAGCCTAGCTTCTTCTGACAAAGAAAAACTTCATCCTCCCAATGGCTCCCTAGGTCCCACTCACCCGGTGTGCTGATTGGCTGCACCCTGGAGTTCACCAACCTGTCAGTCAGGAGTCAGGACAGGGTTCACTTCTGGTTAACTCTTTAGAGGAGGGGTGGCTGATCACTACAGGTCTGTTCTGCATTTTACCTGCTTATGACATAATGCAATCAGTGAGGGTATTTCCTTGGGTTTGTGGCAGGTCATTTGCTAATGGACTGGAGTATTGCCTTTTTAGGAAAACCCTTTGTCAGAACAACCATTTACATAGAATACAGTCAATCTTTCTCTTCCAAGGAATATAGAAACAGAAAATAGATGAGGCTTGAGTTTATGAAATACACCGAAGTACCCCCCCAAATGGCAAAGTGAGCGGGTCTGCTAACACCTTTCTCATCTGATTGCTATGGATGTTTAGAGCCTCTGTGTGAAATTTTCCCTCGATAGTATTTAGATGTTTTTCCACGCAGAAATTTCCATATCCTGTACAAATTTTTGCAAAATCTGGTAGCAACACTTAATTCTTATCAACATAGTCAGCTATGTAGATAATTTCTTCCCAACAAGACATTCAGTGCTGATGGTGTGCAGATGATACCAACATTACAGCTGGACTAACAAGCAGTGTTAATGTTTTTGTGGATCCCAGGTATCATAGAATCCTTGTGAAAAATGCTGCCAGTCTTCTTGAAATTCTGATGCATCTGATGAAGTCAGCTGCTGTCTCCAAAAACGTTGTTAGACGGCCACAGGTCTCTTCCAGTTATTGCTACAAGAGACTACTAACACAGCTCTTCTTCTGGAATTTATCTTCTCAGTAATTGTGGATTGACAGTGGACCAGAATCAACTGAAACATCCAGATTATGTATAATGCATTAGACAAGCAGATGAACTTTGGACACTGAAATTCTGTAAAATGTTCCTGAAAGGCTGAGTAGTCTTGGTTTGGCTTAAATATATTTGGTGCACATCACCATTTAAAATATGTTGTGGGATACTTTGGCACAAAAGAGCTTTCTCACCAATTTAATAAAACACACAGCTTCAAAGGAAAAATATATCTTAATTCTCACTTCTTGAATCCACAATGTGTATCCTACGTTTACCACATATGGTTTTTCAATCACTACAGCCTACAGCTATAATACTATATGATTTGCTGCTGACTGATATTGGACACAGTGATAAGATTTCAGATCCCTCCCTTGCAAGCTGGAATCGAACAAGGAATAAGCAGAAAGTAAGCCCCATCCCCTCCTTACATCACATCTAAAAGAGCCAGTAGCCCTTGGAACTGTAGTTTTCCCAGGGCTTTTGACATGCATAGAACATCTTATGAGTTCAGTACCCCTGATGAAATTACAGTTCCTAGAGCCACTGGTATCTGGGCATTTGTTACAACAGTACTCCAAGCACCAGAATGGAGAGAGATCGATCTCTCCTTTCCTTCTTTCCTCTCACCCACCACTACAGCCACAACAGCATTGCTGACCAAGTAAATAGCCACCATGCATGTGCAGTGGCCAGATGAGTGCTATCGGCAGGGCTGCCACCAAGCAGAATGCCGGGTGGGGCACTGCTGCTGCCCAAAGTGCCCACAACTTTTGGCAATATTGCTGGTTAAGACTCTTAAAGGTAGCTCTCGCCACCTACCCTCACCGGGAGCTACTGTTTTGTACCCCAACCCCATGCTACATAATCGACAGCTCGTGCAGGGAAATCACTGCACAATGATCCTGATTTGGGCTGTGAGTGCTGTTAAGCTCTATAAGCTAGGGGTTATTCCAGTCTCCATAGCAACCACAAATACAAAACCCAGCTTTAAATCAAAACGAGAGCTCCTTTGTCCTGAATACTCTCCTCTTTCTCTTTAACTTAATGGTACCACATTGTCTCCAGACTGGGAGCTGGCACCAATCAACATGACTGATTTGTGGGAATACAGGAAACAAAACATGCCAGACTTTTAAGAAATAACTGCACCACATCAGATTCATATCTGATGAACAGAAAATGGCTGCTCCATCGACACTTTTGTTCTTGTTGTCTGTCATCATTAATTCTCCTTTTTTGTTTAATTACAGTATGTACCTTTGCCTTTGAAAAAAGGCAGGCTAAACATACAAAAGTAACAATTCCCTTTCCATGGCATAATTTTAAAGTGCACAAATTTTCCCACTGTGCTTTGACATTTTAATTTCAGTTCTATTCCTTCCATCTGCATGCAGTAAGACATTTGATTCAACACAGTGATGATGGGGTATACATTCATATGGATAAATCTGTAAAAATACCTATTGGACTAATTACTGCATCAGGCACATTACTGAAGAGGATACACATCTCTCTTTCAGGGATGACTCATACAGTCAGTTTTGTTTCTCTGAGCGATGCTTCCAGAAGACACATTTGTGCACAAAATGGGCCAGTTCACATCACAACCCAGTACAGCATCCTTCTAAAGTGAAGGGAGGGAGCATTCATACTCTATAAAACTGATACTTCACAAACAGGCCCAGCAATATATAAATTCTATACAGAATTTTGTTTCAGGACAGGAGGGAAACAACAGAAACTACTTAGTAGGGGAAGGAACTGAAGAGAAATTCAAGGAAGAGAAAGTAAGCGCAACCCTAATCACTTGAGGAGGGAGAGATTTAAAATGGTGCCTGCACGAAGCCAGCCAATCAGATTTATAATATTGACTGAAGCTAAAGAAGAAAGAAGCTAAACCAAACTTCTGGAGAGATACTTCAAGAGCTACTATTAGCTGTCGGGCTACCAAGTGCCCACCCCTGGTGTTCAGAAACAGTTCTCCATTTCCCTCTCGGCTGTCATAAGTGGAAAAGGCGGGGGGGGGGGGGGATAGTGCCAGCTACAAAATTGCCAAGCTTCAGCAGAAGAACTTCAAAGGGGACTACAGTGTACAGACAGCTGAATGAGGTTTACTTTTATTTTCTCAGGTTTGAACAGCAACAATAGTTTTCTGTCACATTACAATAATTAACTTAGCATTGCTAGGAGGATGTTATTACTGTTACTGCTGTTAAGCTCCTCAAGGACCTGTCACAAGCTAGGCCTTTTGCATTTCCTAGCCATTTGACTCCACAGCTCATGCTCTTTTCTCCACACACATTTATTATATATACCTGCCTACTGTGGATAACATTTCATCCATTTGATGAAGTGGTCTGTCGTCCATTACAGTGTATGTTACAATAAATTTGTTACTCCTTAAGGTGTCTCAAGACTCTTTGTTGTTTCTGGCAGCCGCAAAGACTTTCATGGGGTCTCTCTTTTCTCATGTCTGTTCCAAGGATAGGAGATGAAGGCCAGCTGAAGAGCAAGTAGAGATTACAGAGCGTCTGAAGCGTCTGAAGAAGGCAGGCACTCAGAGAGCATTTTGTCGGAAAGCATAGAAGAAGGGGACCAATTAGAGGATTAAATAGAAAGAGTAATTGTTGGTAGGGACAGGAGGAGCTTTGGCTTTTTTAAAGGATCCTGGGAAAGAGGGAGATACTTTTGGAACTAGTCAAATAAAGGGATCGGAGGGGAGTGGAATAAGAGTTTCTGTAAGCATGGACTGCAGGCATGCCTTTTCAGATTTCTATATGGGAAACAAGATTCTTAGCAAGTTTCAAAATGCCTCTCAAATAAATTGACGATAAAATAGCAGAAATCAGTAGAGGCACCCTTAAATACATGGTATTTGGGGAATTGTACTGATGTATGTGTGTTCAACATAATGTGTGAATAACTGTACTTGTGTACAGATCTGTATACGCATATACTATACACAATTGTACATGTATTGGACATAACATGTGAACAGAGATTTAATGAAGGCAGAAGAATTAAGCTAGCAAAAAGTTTAGAACAACAACAACAACAACAACTGAGAAATAGGGAAAGCACACCCTGGAATGAAATCAAGATCAAATCCCAAATCAGTTATGTAGATTTGGCACAATAAAGCCCTTTGGTTCTGTACGCCATCTGCATAGTTACTAGAGATGTGCAATTCAATTTGTGCGTGAACTGATTCACACCAAATTGGGGCAATTTGAGTGATTCAACCTCGAATCAAATCACGCCTACAATGAAGGGACTGATTCAAGATCGAATTGAATCACCCTTGATTCGACACAGATCAATTTGACTGATTCAAATTGTGGGCAGCACTTTGTCTCCATGTTTTCCCCTTGCTGATTGGTTTTCTGGCACTGGCTTCCAATTGGCTTATTATCCTCTTGCTTCTTGGTTGGCCTGTTGTCATTCAAATCAAGTGTTGGCATGGGCAACTGTGCCCCCATGGCTGGGGTGAGGGAGTGGGGGGAGCCAAAGGAGGGAGTTTCAAAATGTATTTAAGAGGTAGAGACAGAGAGCCATTTGTGCCTCAGAGGAGAAGGATCAGAGAGAGACTGCAGCAACACTGAGAGAAGAGCAGAGGGTGGTGGTCTGGGCCTGCCTGCCTGCCTGGCCCAGTGAGTCAAGATAGAGACAGAGGCTTATCTGACTCTCTCTATAGTGGGTTTTTTTTCCAAAAAAATTCCTTGAATTTGCAGTGCTGCCAGCAACTGCTTTTATTTTCTTCTAATCTTTTTTAAACAGCAGCCCCAGTGATTTGAAAAGGGTGCTGCTTGGAATTTATTTACTTGAATGTGTTTTGCCCCCTCATTGCTCATAGCCGGCCCCCTTTAATAATTTGGGTGCTGTGATCCTCCCCCCACCCTGATTTTTTTTTTTAAACGGTGCCAGCAGCCCCCAGGCTTTAACTGGGTGTTGTTTGGAATTTTATTTTGATTTCTTCTTATTCTTGCTTGTAGCCAGCCCCCAGCGGCATTAATAACTGGGGTTCTGTGCTGATTCCCTACCCCCTAAAGTTTTTTAATTGTACCAGCAGCCCCAGTGCCTTTAACTGGGTGCTACTTTGAATTTTATTCCTTTTTGTTTCTCCCCCCCCATTGCTTATAGCCATCCCCCAGTGGCTTTAACAACTGGGGTGCTGTGCTTCCCCCCCCCCTTCAACTCTGCCACCTTTGCTGCTACTGTAATGTCTGTGTGCTGCTTGCCTTGTGGATTGATTTTTTTGTTTACACAGGCTGTTGTGTGGTGCCCAGCCTGCCGGACTCCCTCTACTTTGTTTTGTTTTGAATGGGTGCTGGGTATCGAACAGCTGGAACAAAGGAAGGAAGTCTCTACTTTTGCTGAAGTTTTTGTTCTGGGTGCCTCGGTCTGTTAGTTGGACACTTTGCTGGGAAGGGATTCACAGAGGCAGACATTTAACAGGTGAAGTTTCCCTAATCACTTCTGAGAGATGCCCCTGATGAATTTCTTCCTGATGCATCTCTGATCAAGGCAAAATGTGGGTGCATGGAGCCTGATTCTAAAGCCATCATCATATACCTGACCGTACAAAGTCTTTACAAAGACTTATATGGAACAGAAGTTAAAATGGGCACCTTAACTTGCAATTCCCATTCTTTTTAGAGTACGAGTGAAAATGTAAAGCATCTCAACTCTCATCTTAAACTAAAGGTTTTTGGGTTACTGAATTAACTCTTGCTTCAAAAGCCTTGCCTCTGAATCCGTTGTTCCTCTGTGATAACCTAGCATTGACTTGCCTCTCTCCGACTGTTGTTCATTTGTTATTCACACTGAAATTTGTTTTTGAGCAAATTTCTCCAGTTTGGTCCAAATGTATAGATGCATACATGTGTAGTGTACATGCACATGAGCAAGCATGGTAATCTCAACTCATTTCAGCTCTAAAGCATCGGTGCTCATATATTGGAGCTATTCATATGACCATTTGGGAGGGCAAGCAGGGAAGAAGGCTGTGAAACCTTACATCCCTCCCCCCGCAGATGATCAGTTGAATGTTGCTGGAAGTGCAGACAACAATCCCAGACAAGCAGAGCTGCACCAGGCAATGTGGTGCCCCAGATGCTGGGATGATGCATCCCAGCCTCCAGGTATCCCACAATGAACTGCACGTCGAGCACAGATTCCCCCATCAGATAGGTGCTCTAGGCAGCCCGGGGTGGCACATGATCCCAGAAGCCCAGATAAAGGGAGCCCTTGCTCCCTTAACTTCAGCTACAAGCCAGGCATAATACTAAGGTTTAAAAGTGCAGATCTCGTGCAGCCCGAGGTGACACACAATCCCAGCAGCCAGGTTATAGGAGCCCTTGCTCCCTTAACCTCAGCTACAAGCCAGACTTAAAAATAAGGTTTGGTTGGGTGGGAGTGCCGGGATTCGCCCTGTAAAGCTGCTTTTTGTAATTGGCTGGTGGCGATTTCTGTGGCCCCTATGGTGTTGAGGTGCTCTTCAAGGTCTTTTGGAACTGCACCCAGGGCGTCAATTACCACTGGGATTATTTTGGTCTTTTTCTGCCACAGCCTTTCAATTTCAATTTGTAGATCTTTGTATTTGTTGATTTTTTCTATTTCTTTTTTCTTCTATTCTGCTATCCCCTGGTATTGCTATGTCGATTATTTTAACTTGTTTTTCTTTCTTCTCTACTACAGTTATATCTGGTCTATTGTGTGCCAGATGTTTGTCTGTTTGTAGTCGGAAGTCCCATAATATTTTTGCATCTTCATTCTCTTCAACTTTTTCAATTTTACGGTCCCACCAATTCTTGGCTACAGGTAGCTTGTATTTTTAGCAGATGTTCCAGTGTATCATCCCTGCTACCTTGTCATGCCTTGTAGTCAGTCTGTGCAATATTTTTACAACAGCTGATTAGGTGGTCCACGGTTTCATCAGCTTCTTTACGAAGGCGGCACTTGCTGTTTGTGGTTGATTTTTCAACTTTTGCTCTTATTGCATTTGTTCTTAGTGCCTGTTCTTGTGCAGCCAGTATTAAACCCTCAGTTTCTTTCTTCAAGTTGCCATTCTTAAGCCATTGCCAGGTCTTGGTGATGTCTGATTGCATCTTCTTCACTGTCCTTGATATATTCTTCAAGGCCTCTTTTCTCCTCCTACTGTTTGATGGACTTGCAGCATTCCTCTTCCACCTGAACTGCGAGGGAGGTATAGCCTATCTACATCACTGCGGGGGTGCAGAGCATGATTGATGGTCATGATTTTCCTGGTCTTACAATCTTGCATCTCTAGCTCTGCCTGGGTCCAGTCTATTATTCCTGCAGTGTATCTGATAACAGGTATAGCACAGGTGTTTATGGCTTGTATGGTGTTCCCGCCATTGAGTTTGGACTTGAGGATTTTTCTAACTCTCCTGATGTATTCACTTCCAATTTTTCTTTTAACTTCAGTGTGTGCAATGTTATCAGCCTGGAGAATGCCCAAGTATTTGTAATGTTTTTTCTCTTCCAGGTTCTTGATGTTGCTTCCATTGGGCAGTTCTATTCTTTCTATTTTTCTTATTTTCCCTCTGTTCATTATTAATGCAGCACACTTGTCTAGTCCAAACTCCATTGCTATATCGCTACTGAATATACAGACAGTATTATTATTATTATTATTATTATTATTATTATTATTATTATTATTATTAATTTGATTTCTATACCGCCTTTCCAAAAATGGCTCAGGGCTGTTTACACAGAGAAATAATATATAAATAAGATGGATCCCTGTCCCCAAAGGGCTCACAATCTAAAAAGAAACATAAGAGAGACACCAGCAACAGTCACTGGAGTTACTGTGCTGGGGTGGACATCAATATGTTAATGACCACAATGCATTGGCATATAAAATCAATATAATCACACCTTTTTTCCTTCAATCATTTGATTCAGCTTTGACCTAGAAAAATGATGATCTTTTTGTGTGTAACCTTTTCACTTGAAACTTTATATTTGTGTTTTCAGGAAAGTTTCAAGACATTAGAGGCAAATCTACAACAATATTATTGTACTTACCACAGTTATTTCAATTTCTGAGGGTTTCACAAGGCCTCGAACCTTTATTTAAGCAGTATCCACTTGCCCCAGTGAATCTGATTGACAACATTTGACATCTGGTGAGATTAAAAAAATATAATGAACACTGGCTTTTACTTAGTGCCTTCACTGTGCCTTTGCTGTTTGTCTGTAAAATATGGAGCACTCTTTTAATTAACTACCATAGAGAGCAGAAAAACAGATACATAGTCCACAAACAGCAATTATTTGTGACTGTTATAAGGCTAACAAGAATAATTAGCAACTAAGAATTGTTAGCAAGAAATTGCTAACAAGAATCATGTCTTCTTCAAATCATCACTGCATTTTTCAGGCAAAAAACCCCATCTGCACTAGTCATGTAATTATTACAACCCAAAAAGAAACTTAATTCACAATTAGTATTAATTTCTGACTATTAATCAACAGGTCAGCACAGTGGTATATGTTTTTCACATGTATGCTCAGTCTGCCTTTAGGATGGATCTCACAAAACATTTCCGCAAATTGGTTTCCGTTTGCAGCCTCTTGTCTCTCTTCTTAGGCATTGAAGTCCATCTTCACACAATGCATGGTTAATGTATGGGATCCACTTTTCCAAAATATGGTAAGAGCATCTAACTTAGATGAGGGTTGCACAGCTTTGGCCCTCTTACAGACATTGGACTACAACTCTCACCATCCATGACTATTACCACTGTGGCTGGGGATGATGGGAGTTGTAGTCCAACATCTGCAGGAAGGCTGAAGTTGTACAGGCCTGGCTTAGACCCTCTTTTTGGCTCTTCCCACACATTAAAGTCCATTATGAAGCTCAGAAGACCCCCAAACCAAGAGGCTTGTTGGAGCCTCCCGGTCGGGGGTCTCCTCATGAGTCATCATGGCATGGAGCCGCATTGAGGCATCTCACAATCAAGAAAACCTGGTTGACAGAGCGCTCGCTTTTTTAACCTGGTTTAAGAGGAGGGGTAGTTTGCAGGTTTGCTGCCTGGAGCCACATGGCACGCATTGCAGCACATGACCATGCAGAACTGGGCAGGCCCCCCCCTTAGCCCCATTCCACACAGTCATGTGAATAACCTCATGGATTTTGTGTAGAGTCTTTATGTTTATATGACATGCTAGTGATGTACCTCCCAAGGGTAAGGGATTGCTTGTGCACTGTGTAAATATTGTGTCAGAAATAAACCTCATGGTGGAAGTCTTTGCAATTACTTGGATCAGCTTTGGAGCAACCCAGTGACTACGACAATCATGCTCGTATATGTACACGCATAAGGGATTGTATTTGACTTTTGAAAGTAGTAAAGAAGTGCATGGAGGAAAACAAAATGGAATCTCCAAGTTCAGAGGTTTGGTACCTCTGAATAGCAAACACTGGGGATGCATAACAGGGAATAGAGTGGAAACCACAACCTCACTGCTTGTGATCTTCCAGAAGGCCCTTGTTAGTTCTGATGGAAACATCTTAATTCCCAATGCTGATAGCAAAAGCAGGGATATACTGGTGTGTTGACCAGAATCAAACAGTTAAAGAGGCTTGCTGCATGAATGTAACTAAATCAGCAGGGAAGCTGATTTGTTATCCTCCCAATTGGTCCATAGGGGATATCCTAAGGAAGTCATACACAGAGTGAGGATTAGAGCAGATACCACTAGACGGAGTGAGTTATTGCAGGATGCCCCAAATAAACAGCTGGACCATTTGATCTGGTCCATAGACTACACTCCATTATCCTACCAGATCAAGAAGATTATCTGTAGACATTGGCATCTGGTTTGAGATATACCTGACTGTAAAAAACAAAACCCTATGGTGGCCTTTAGAAAAACTAAGAGTCTAAATTTTTTTTTTGACCCGCTCGGATTTTACGGAAAGACCACCAGTGAGTATGGCTGCACAAGGTTTCCACCCCTGTGGGAGTTGTGCAGCTTGTTCGTTCAGCCTTCCCACCACTGAATATTGGGACCCGGGTTTGAAGAAACATGTTAGCCTAAGATTTTTTGTGAACTGTAAGACTAAAGGGACTGTGTATGTCATAGTGTGTCCATGTAACTTGTGGTATGTTGGGAGACTATGAGACCAATTAAGACCCGTGTTCTTGAACACAGATCTAGGCTCAAGAACAGAATATTAGATGCCCCATTAGTGCCACATTTTGTTGAGAAATCTCACTCACCCGATGACTTTAAGTTTTTTGTGCTTTTTAAATTTACACCTAGGTCCTTTGACAAACAAGATAAGCAGAGGATCCTCTTTCAAAAAGAATCTCTTTTCATTCACAAGTTCAACACATGTATACACAATGGGTTAAATGTTAATTGCGATTTCTCCTGTTTCCTTTAAATATAAGGGAAATTAAGATCAGCACAGCTGGTCTATTGTTCCCACTTATTAGGTCATTGATTGATGGTTAGGGAGAGTATTTAAACTCCAAGGTTAAGTATCATCCTTTAAGGAGTGTAGCATGTTCAAGCAGGCACTGTGTTGAGATGCTGCTTTTAGTGACAAGGCTTGTCCAGATTTAAGGTTGGTTTGCATATTTATTACATGTTTTCATTTTGCATTATTGGGGCTTAAGTATTATGATTATTGTTGCACAGACCTTTATACTTCTGATGAAGATACTTGTGAAACAAACTACAACCTAGGAAGTCTGTCAAGGTTCCAGTTTCCACTTTTTCCACTTTCAAGATTTCTGTGCCCAGCCTCTCAGTTCAAGATTTTTGTGCAGAGTGCAGTTCCTCGCATTCATAAGGATTGAGTTCTGGCACATCAGCACCATTTACATCATTATCTATGACCAGCGTTTCAGTGCCTGTCGTCAGCATCACTTTTTTGATCTTGTGGAGCTTGTTCAGCCCCTTCCATTGTATTGTCTTGCTGTTGTAATATGGGTGCCTGTAGGAGTTTTTCATTATATGTGTAGTTTGGTCTTAACCTGCATTGTGCCTCTGTATGCATTACCTTGCTCTTTGTTCATGGGTTTGGTGATATATTTTTTGAATGTAACTACTCTGCTGCTCACAAAACAATGTCCCAGCACAAACCCACATTCATGCTTCTTATTAAATCTCTTCTAGATGTAGATGTTACCTGAATGATAGTGTTCTGTAAGCAAAGAAGAGGAGATAACAGGGTACCACTCAGGTCCTAGGGAACATGATACAGCCACATTTAGTGCCATATCCATCATTGCCTGGATGGATGACAATCTAGTAACCTCATGTATGCCATCCCAGGTTCCATGATGGAATAAAGGTGAAATATAAATAAATAACCGCTAAGTGGGATAACTATGTAAATGAAGCTTTTTGATTATTCATGTTGTAAAACCAAAATCTTCACTTGACTGAAAGCCTCTCTCTAGCATGTCCAAGTGTCACTGTCTCGTTTGACCATATCACAGCACTTGACCATCAAGTGAGAATGAACCCTTTGGAATGTCCCTGAGCTGCAGTGGTTGTATGCCACTTCCATACCAGATCTCCAACACAACAGAACTTTACAGGTTCATATATCAATCAGTCCCAACTGAAACCCAGAAATCAATTCCCGGCCCTGCTTTGTAGATTATGTTGACTTATCCTCTTCAGTTCCATCTCCAGATGTTTCATGGATTGCTGCCATAAAGTGTTTAAAGAGACAAAAGTACTATATAAAAAGCTAAATCAGCACTTACGCATTTGTCAATCTTAAGCTGTCCTTGCTGTCTATCTCTCCCCCCACCCCATGTCCCTATTCACTCTTCATTGACTAGAGGAAGGATGGTTATGAAGTGCTTTGGCAAAGGTGTCCACCATTATTTCTAAATTTCTGAAAAGAATGGTAGATTGGGAAAGACTTGTGGAAAGTCTGTTATACTCTAAACTACATTTACTGTGACTGGAAGTTGTAACGCATGACCCTTGATAAAATGTTTGAGTTTCTTATCATTAATGGTAAGGCCCATTATTTAAAAAGTTCTCCCTTGATCCCTCCAACCTGGACAACTATAGATTTGTTTCCCTTTTTTGGGCAAGGTGGCATCCTGGCTGCAGAGGGTCTTGTATGGTATGGATTATCTAGACCCCTTTCAATCTGGCTTCCATCCTGGATATGGGACTGAAAGTGCCTTTGTCTCTCTAGTGGATGACCTGCACCAGGAGCTTGACTGGGGGAGTTTGTCCCTGTTGGTTCTGCTGGACATCTCAACGGTGTTCAATACCATCGACCATGGTATCCTACTGGACCGCCTCTCTTGTATAGGGATTGAAAGTACTGCTTTGGAGGTACTGCATCAGTCCTTTCTCAGGGGGAGGGTCCAGAACATGGTGCTGGGAGACTACTGCTAGGCTCCTTGGCCATTGGCCTGTGGGGTCCCACAGGGTTTGGTTTTGTCCCCCATGCTGTTTACATCTACATGGAACTGCTGGGAAGGTCTTTCAGGGATTTGGACTGAGTTGTCAGCAGCATGCGGATGACCTTCAGATCTATCTCTCTTTATCACCTGATCCTAGAGAGGCAGTAGATGCCCTGAATTGGAGGCAATGATGGGTTGGGTGTAGGCAAATATACTGAGATTAAATCCAGGAAAACAGAGGTGCTGTTGGTCAACAGGAGGCAAATTGGGATGAGGGGATTCGACTGGTTCTGGATGGGTTTGCACTCCCCTTGAAAGAGTAGGTGTGCAGCTTGTGGGTATGGCTGGACCCGACTCTGCTTTTGGAAGCTCAGGTGGAGGCGATGGCCAGAGGTGCCTTTGCACAGCTTCAGCTAGTGCACCAGCTGCACCTCTTTCTCTAGAAGGCATATCCACCCACAGTTACCCATGCCTTAGTCATGTCACATCTGGATTGCTGTAATGTGCTCTACATGGGGCTGCCCTTGAAGAATATTTTGAAACTTCAGCTTGTGCAAAATGTGGCAGCTAGGATTTTAACCAGAGCTGCCAACTGGGATCATATTACACCCATTTTGGGAGAGCTACATTGATTGCCAATTTGTTTCCAGGTCCAGTTCAAGGTGCTGGTTTTGATGTTTAAAGTCCTTAATAGTTTGGGCCCTGGATATCTGAGGGACCACCTGCTCTCAAGGATTTCTGCCTGCTTGACAAGATTTTTGAAGTGGGCTTTGCTCCACATGCTGACAATGAGGAAGGCTCGGCTGTTGTGCATGGGGACAAGGCCTTCTCAGTTATTGCCCACAGACTTTGGAATGCTTCCCCAGTGGGAATCCAATCCTCAGTCTCCATCACAGTTTTTAGAAAACAAGTGAAATCTTTGCTTTTTACCCAGGCTTTTATATGTGGTGTTTTTGTTGCTGCTGTTCTGTATTTTATGGTGTTGTGAATATTTTTTAAAAAAACTTTAATTAGATTTGTATTTTTATTTTCCAATTTATTGTTTTTATTGTGTAACTGTTTTATAGTTTTATATTGTTTAAAATGTTTTATAAACCACCATTGTTTTAGTAAAAGCTGGTATAAAATTCTAACAATCAATCAATTAATCAGTTAAATGAATCAATAGAAATCAATGCATCTCCTTGCCACAGCCGGTGGAATGACATAGCAAAGATAATTGTAATCGTAAAGGGTTTTCTGGGTCTGGGATGGCATGAACTAAACATACCATGGTCCATAGGCTTTTACCTTTGATATTCATACTTTAATTTACAGAATGACCATCAGGTTAAAAACAAGCAGAAATGTAGAGCACAAACTTTAAAGCACATCTTTAATGATTTAAAGATGTTCCCACCGGTAAATGTTTTACTATCGCATCTGCTAAGTCTCAGTACTATCTTTAAGTAAAATAGCTCCTCCTAGACACTGTAGTCATTGGCTGATTACTCAATGCTATATATTTAATATGCTTCATTGGCAGTCGAATATAAAATCAAAGAATAGCCCTATGGCAGGCATAAATTAAGAAATCAATAGATACAGAACTGTCAAACATGGTTACATTACCCAGTGGGATGACAAAGTAGTACATGGAAGAACTGGAGAGAGAAAACAATGAGCATGCACATGAAGGCAAAAGCTCTAGTAGCTCGCATGAGACAGTGGACAGAAATGAAACTGTTTTTTGAGAATGGAAGATGGAAATGCAACCAGTAAAATAACTCTCACCTCCCCATAGGTGTACACATAGAAGAAAAAGCTCAGGGTTGTACTCAGCATATGTACCCAGCACATGGCAAAGGAATGGACAAACCCCTTTCCCGTCCCATCCTCATTATAAAGTGCCTACTCCATGCTGCTGTCTGACTACATGGGTGACCAATCTGTGCACTCCTTTCCTCTCAAAATAGTGTGAGGGGGAAAGACCACATTTCTTGAGTGCAGAAGTGAAGCTATAAGTGAATGGAGATGTCCCTAGGCCCATGAGGGAGAGGGGTCCACCAGCTGAGCTTACTCTTTGCTCTCTCCCTCATGACTCTCCAAAGAAGAAGGTGTTGGGGCCTACTCCAACCTTGCTATGCTCCTGATTGAGTTCTTTCCAATCTGGCTATAGTATATTGTCCACTAAGGATGTGCATGGAACCAGCTTGGAGGCCCTTTATGGGCCTCCGAACTGGTTCGAAGAAGCGGCGGTTCCACTGGTTCAATGGCAGCAGGGGTGCTGCTTTAAGAGTGGGGAGGGTACACTTACCACTCCCCACCTGCATCCATTGACCGGATATGGCTAGAAGTTCCAGATGCGCTTGTGCGCGCTGGCACACCACTACATGCACAGGTATGTGGGCGATGCGCGCCCATGCCGGCACGCAAAGGTGTGTCTGGAACTTCTGGCCATATCCGGCCAACAGGGGCAATGGGTATGCTGCAGGGAGGTATGCTGCCACCCCAGTTAGCTGTTAGAGAAACGGACGCCGGCAGGGGAAAAGTGGCAGGAGGAGTAAGTGCACCCTCCCCCACACTTAAAGCTGCACCCACGCTGCCTTTGAGCCTCCTCGCCATGGTTCCGTGCACATCCTTAGTGTCCACTTCATGCATGACGTCATCTGTGTGGTGGAAGCAGAGGCGTAGCTGGGGAAAACGGCGCCCAGGCAAGCTTTGAGAAAACCTGCAATATGTCTCAGATTTTACTATCACACTTAGATTTTATTTATACTTAGCTAGTTGTGCTAGAATGAACATTCAAATGTGCATTGTATTCAAAGCAATGCAGTATAGATAGATGGCATCCACATTCAAATCAAATGTACCTTTTGATGTGCATCTGAAATCAGGTCCGTAGCCAGCTGGTGGCATGGTGTGTACATGCCACACCAAACAAATCCTCTTTCCTCCCCAGCCTCACTGACTGTTTTCACTGAACATTTTATAACCTGCCTCCCCTGACTTCTGCAACCACCACCCCACCCCACCAGCAGAAAAGTTTTGAGACTGGTTACAGACCTATCTGAAATGTGTGTCAGTTTTATGCCTCCAGTTCTAATGAAGTTCTCATGTGGAAGCATGCTTATAGATCAGGGTGAAAGACTCTTGATTTGTGTGTTGTAAGTCACTCTAAAACTCTGTTTTAGTGGTCAGATAAAATTTTTGACTAGATTCCTAGGCTTCTCTCTCAAACACACTATTTAAATGTATCAAAAAATTTGAAATATCTAATTTGAGAAAGCTTGAAAACAGAGGGAGGGGGAAGCATAACCAGGTATTAAAAATAAAAACCTATTAACTTGCCCAATATAATCTTCTCACTTTGTGACATTGGAGAAGTTTTGGAGAGACAAATTCCAAAGCACAAAATAGAGCCTACAATTGCTTTGGCTAAAAATAACTTCAACAAATGGCAGCAGGAAGAGGCTCTTATCTTCATTTGAGACTCCATCACTGAGGGATATCTAAAGCAAGCACTCAGTGTTAAAAGCTTGTGAGCTAAAGTATTACCTCCAGTAAGATGGCTTACCTCTGTCTTTTTGAAAGAAACAAATATTAGAAGATTTTTGAAATAACATCTTGCTATGGTAGGGAAGCAACAAGTAGAATTACATCTCCTTTTCTCCTCCTTTCCCTTGTGTTATTCCACCACAATCAGGATTTATTGCCGGCTTTTTAACTTTAATGAGCTAGAGTAGAAATAGGCAAGTTTCACTTTCATCTGACTTGCACTTGTCTCTTCCAGGAGGGACACCAGAGGGAACTATTAAAGCATGGTCTGCACAGTTTACCAGGCTTGGACCAAGGGAAACCTGGGATCAAATATCTCCTCCAAACCCATGATGTTTCAGTAGGTGACCTTTGGGGCAGTAATTATCTTTCAGCCGACACTACCTCAGAAGATTATTGCAATAATAAAACTGGGGAAATTACATATATGCTACCCTGACATAATTGGAGGACAGGCAGGCTATACATGTAAAAAATAAATGAATCAAGTATTTCACACCATTAATGAATGAGAAGTAGTTTGCCCATAAACCCAATGGGCAATCTGGGCACTTAGATCTAGGGCAGAGAGACACAGAAGGAGATACAGAAAGAGAGGCTGAGTTCAGACAAAATAGAAAAATGGAGGTCCCTTCACCTCTGGTTTCCTAACCTGAATGTCTGAATTCAGGGAAATGGAGCTTGCGGAGGAAAGCAACCTGGAGTTTGTGGCGACAAAACCACATTTCTGTGGTGCCAGGGCTACGTTTGAATGATGGCACTGCAGGTTGGGCCTGATGTGACTGGAGTTGAAGGAAGAAGCGCCTCTCTCACTTCAGCCCGATTTGCTGTGTGGGCTGTCCAGGCAAGAAGGAAGCCCTCACAGCCAGCTCCTACACCTTGTGCGTGCTAGGTTCAATCACTGAACTATAAGGCATTATGAAGAAAACTCAAATAGAAATTCAACTTAAAATGTAAAAATATATCTACCCTCCACAACTTTTTATCAATTTTTCCTGTCAAATGAAACTTTATTATTATTGTTGTTATTTTTAAACTACGACTAGATTAAATTCTGGTAGACCCACTGAAGGGGCAGATGAAATGTCCGTGTTGGCTGGATCTAGCCCGGGAGCTGCCAGTGGGCCATCTCTGTACTGCAGGAAAAACTGCAAGTATATCATTAAACCACTGGAAATAACTTGAAAAGAGAACTTAAGTACCTACTGTCACAATTACAGATCACTCTCCCCAAACAAATTACAAATCATTATAATCTATTATCTTCCATTACCAACTCCTACTCCAGTTCCACTTGTCAATTTCTGTAATAATATTTTTTTGGGGGGGAAACCAATAATGAACATAATTTTATTTGACTATTTAAGCCGCATGAATACACAACTGCATTCTCCAAGGCAATTAGTATTAGCATTGCTGACTTCCGTTCTCCAGATTAATTTGGGCTTCAAATAAAGCTCCAGTTCAACATTCTCAGGAAATCACTTCATATCTCTATTTCGGCACATGCTTAATCCAATTATTCTTTCTTTTGTTCCTCAGTCACATCCAGAGCCTTCTTGTTGATAGTCACTCGTAACGCCTTTGTGAGACTGAGCCCTATGACAATTTGCTTGCCACGGTGTTTCGTGTAAATATTTATGCAGAACCAGCCGAACGGTTTAAATAATTCATTTAACAGCACCAGATCGCTTCTTTCGGTTGGTCCCAGCATATTCACAAAAATGGAGCTGCCAGATTACGAGTTGCTTGCAGCCTGAACTTGTAAACATCCGGAGATAAGCAGCAATAAAAGGCATGCCTCAGAAGTGGCATGAAAGAGCAATATGATTCCTCTGGATATAATTAGCTGAGATAGGAGAACTGAGAAAAATTGGGGATAATGAAATGGAGTTTTTCAAAGCTCAGATTTCATTTCGCCACCTGCAGCTATTAAAGTATCCCACCTACCAGTATAATTCGCACCTTCTTACATTGTTAAAATAACCTAACATGTTCCCCTCCCTCCTTTTGATTGGAAGCATATTTTTGAAGCATAATTATTATCTTTTCTACCCTCCAATGTACACAATGTGCATATAAGTAGTCATATATGTTATGGAGGTGGGATCCCTGCAATAAAGGAAAAATATCTGATGAGCAAGATACAGCTAAAGCGGATCAGCTGAAGCTCATACGATGTATCTGTTGCTAGGCAGTGACACTGCACACAGTGGGCACAGGTGTAGGAAATGGGTGTTTGAAATCTCTCAGAAAAGAAACAGACTCCCCTACACATATAAAAGCAGCAAGTCAGAAAGATCTTCTTCTGGGCCAGCCCATTCCCTGATAGGCTTGTTTCTCATGTGACATGAGAATTTCATGCAGAGGACCAGTCAAACTTTCAGTCCTCCTGAAATATGAGATATCTTTGCTTGTAGCCACAACAACATTCTCTTACATTTCAAGCCCACCTTAATAGTGCTATGTGAACTGAAAAGTCAAGTATTGATTCAAGTTTTCAACCATATCTGCCATATTCCTATTTCCTGCTCCCCACCTCTGATGAACCCAAATAGCAGCAGTAAGGGTATCATTCATTCATTCATTCATTCAATTTCTATACCACCATTCCAAAAATGGCTCAGGGTGGTTTACACAGAGAAATAATAAATAAATAAGATGGATCCCTGTCCCCAAAGGGCTCACAATCTAAAAGGAACATAAGATAGACACCAGCAAGAGTCACTGGAGGTACTGTGCTGGGGGTGGATAGGGCCAGTTACTCTCCCCTTGCTAAAGAAAGAGAATCACTGTGTTAAAAGGTGCCTCTTTGCCAAGTTAGCAGGGGTTTTCAGTTCTTCAGTTTTCAGTACAGAAGCAGGGCTGGATTAAGCTAGTGTGGGGCCTGTAGCATATATTATGAAGGGGCTCAAAAATTTTTTTTAAAGTATATAAATATTGAAACATAAATTATGGTTGTATGGTTTATGGTTGGAAATATATCATTTTTAGACTCTTTCCCATCACTGAATACAATTGTTAGCATTATTTATGCCTTGACATTGCAAGCAAACCAAACAAAACCATGTTGTATCAGCCCTGAGGCCAAGGCTTTTTGTGCCATGAAACAATCCTGGCAAACATAAGACCGTGGTAGGGGGAGAGCAGGTGAAACAGTGGGTGAGGCATCTTGGTTTGACCCATGGTAAGCAGAGCACTAATCTAATGGACAGGAAAAAGTTTGCAACTAATAACAACCCAAAATTGACCTTTGCTTTCTAAACAACTTTGCAAAATGCCCCCCACCCCTCTTTTGTGTTCAATAATGTTCAATAATAACGTAGGCAGGAGCCAGAGGGCTGAGCCCACTTCTCAGCAGTGCACGCTCTTTAAGTTTCTCTATGCATACTTGGTGCACCCGGCAGCAGCCCCAGCTCTTCAGATTCATTTTGGGACGTGGTTAGCGGGTTCAGTTCAGCACACAGGCAGCAGCACACCCTGCAGGAAATGGCGGCAGTGAGGGTGGTGGCAGGTAGGCAGTTAGTGACACACTTTCTTCATGAGCATACACAGAAGCATGGCATCACGTGCACACAAGAGAAGGCCCGTGGAGCAGCTATGGGTGACAAGCAAGCGTGCATTGGTCAGTGTCCGTGTCACTGAATAATATAGGAGGTTGTGTGGGCCCCGCAGGCATGAGGAGAAAGGGAGCGCGCACAGGGCGGGCTGCCTGCACCTATCAGCCCCACAAGAAGAAGCATGTGGGCAGCAGGCGGGCAGGCAGCCAATTGGAATTGGCGGGCAGCCAACTCAGGACTCGGGAGAGAATTGGTGGCAGCACCAGGCAGCAAGGAGAGAGGCTGCACGAGTAGTAGTGAGCAGAAAGAAAAGGGCCAGTTCAAGCCGGGCATGCAGGGCCCTCAAAAACGCTGGGCCCATAACAAATGGTACATTTGCTACTACATTAATCCAGCATAGTATAGAAGGGTGAGCCAGGTTTGGCTACACATTCATCACATCAAGAGAAAAGGGGTGGGGAAAGCCATCGGAAGCTGATTTTGATTGTTGAAAATCCTGAAGTTCTCCTGGAGACAGAAAAGCTGGAGCCTCAAAAGCCACACTACAGCTGAGTTATGCTTTGCAGATCTTTGTAACAAGTCAATAGAGCGGTGACCTGAGTATAACCCACTTTCTTGTGTCTTTATTTCTGGATGTGGAACCACTATTCCCCTTAACTTGTACACAGGGCCAGTCTAAAATCTCCCAGTGCCTGAATGTTGCCACTTCTGCTGCCTGCCCCCCTTATCTGGGGTTATGTGGGAACTTTCAACTCCAAATGCTACTGTGGCTAACATGTCAGCCTACATGTAGGCATAAAAAGCCCCTGTTGCTGCTCCTAGATTTAAAAAGGGGAGGGGAACTCAATAGAAGAGGAAGCTGGGAGGAGAGTAGAAAGGTGGCCAAGAGTATTTCTGGGGAACAGCTGCAGTGGAAGGCAGAAGTCTGTGAAGGCAACTACCCCACCCCCACTAATCTGCCACCTGGGGTGTGACCTCAATGTGATCTCCTCAGCCTGCCTCATGGATAGTCCAGCCCTGGCTACACAGAACGAAAGCAGACCTCTGTTGTAAATCCTCAGCTTGGAAGATCTAGTGATGAGCAACTAGTCACTGCAATAGCCAATTTCCCAAAGAGCTAGCTTTGTAAGGTGCTGTCACTGGGCACTGACTTGGGTCCCAAGTCCAACAAAGGTCCCACTGCCAGAAACACCACTATTCTCACTTAGCACAAAGAGCATTCAAGAAGGTCAGAGATAACCTCAGTTTGCACACACTATATATTACAGTTTAAAGGGGCCCATTAGCTGTCTTATAATGAGTCAGACCATTGTTCTGTCTCTTTCAGTATTGTCTATACTGGCTGATAGTGGCTCTTCAAGGTTACAGGCAGGAATCTTTCCCAGCCGTACCTGAAGATGCTGGGGATTGAACCTGGGAACTCTGCATGCAAAGCAGATAATCTACCACTGAGCTATAGCCCCATCCCCGAAGGCATTTCGGTCAAAGTTCTGGAGTCCGCACTGTGCCCCGTAAGGGATGCACCTGGACAGTTCAATGTGGACTATGTGGGCATTGCAATGCAAATGTATATGCACACATCTATATTTTGTATCTCAATTTCTGTGAAAGCTTGCTTCCATAGGTGGGCCTATCTTGTTCTGTCAAGGTGTTTGCTTTCTACTGGACAAGTTATAGCTTGTTGTTCCATCTTGGAGAGTGACATGGGTTGGAAAATGTCAACACAAGAAATAACATTTCAATCACAAGCTTGATATGATTTTCTTTCTGAAACAACATCTAAAGGGTTGTATGGTATAACTTTTTCACATCTTGGCAAGTATCTGTGTTAAGATTTCACAGGTAAATCAAAAGTACCAGCTCCTTCTATACAGAGAGTGACATTCTGGAACTATTAGATATATTGTTCCACTCGATGATTTCTAAGTTTTGCGTATCATATATATCACATAGTCCTCACCTGGTTATTCAAACTAATCCCCTAGACAAAGAGACAAGATAGTTAAGGTCACAAATTTGTTTGGCGTAACTATGACCTAGTCTGATGAAATTTCTAAAAAAGTATTCAAGTAGAGAATATCTCCTGGGATAATGTTTGAGATACAGGTTTTGCCATTTTTTTCCCCTCTCCTTCCCGTTACTTATACTGAGTAATGTCTTCCATTCATTTTAGTGGGCAATTATGTTAAAAGTATAAATCACAACTTAATAGCATTCATTGTTCCTATGCAATAAAAATGCCTTAACTAGATTTCACAGTGTTTTAAGGAGGAAATTTCTCTGTTGGCATATTTCATTTCAAGCTAGTCTAGCTCTTATGGCAACACAAAAACTTTTCAACATAATACAATGCCCTATAAATCTTCAGTGACAAACTAATTATATTAAATAAAGCACGATGTGTGGGGAGGTTATTCAGCTGTTCCTCCCCCCTGCCCAGGTACTTCATACATTCTAAGCTTCTAGAACATGGCCTAATAATATGAAAATCAGAAGAAATCTACAGCAATCATTTAAGTTTGTGAACCCCCCACCTCACTGACTTGATTGAAAATAGAGGATTGTAACTAAAATAAGCCATATTTTACAGCTCCTGTTAAGAGGAGAACTGAAGCAACTGTTCAGGGGGAGCCTTAAGTGCAGTGACAGAAGAGATTGCTTCAGAATTATCCTGGTTAATAGACTGCTACAAATATGCTGTAGGCTGTGGGTGAATACAGATAGCCGTTTCCCAGGTCATAAAACACCACTGGAGTTGAAGAAACAAGTTTGGGGGGCTTGATAATACTTCCCATAAAGGACGGGCAAGCATTAGAAGTCCCTAAATTTTTCCTAGTTCAGATTAAATCTCTTTACAGTGATGTCCCCACTGAATTCAATAGGGAGATTTAAATAGGCTGCCGCCCTAAAAATGCCCAGTGGGGTGGATACTACAATCCCACCACTGGAGACCCTCTTGCCCCAAATATCTTCAGTGGGTGGGAGGGAGGGTTGCACTCCAACAGTAGGTCCTCTCCTTTCCCAGGGCTCTAATCTGTACCTGAACTTTCGGGGCCTTGCAAATCTTTGTGATCCATAGCTACAAACAACGGTTTAGGAGCTAAATGGGTGGTGTGTTCCTCCCCCTTTTAAAAGTAGTAGCTGGCTTTATGTCTGAATCAATTTGATTCAAGCCCTCAGAGGAAGCTCACCAACAACTACTTAGCACATCATGCATAGTCATGGTAAAAATCAACTCATCTCTTGACAGGATATTGCAGAATAGTAGAATTGCAGGCTGATTACAGAATACTACTTGATAAACAGCTGACCACATTTACCCAGACTAATAGCCTGGCCCTATAGTTCATAGTGCATAGGGTTAGATGCCTGACAGTTGGACAGAAATAGCTGTGCCTTTATCAGCAATAGTAACAACTGTAGATGGCACAATCATTAGCATAACAAGCATATAAAACCCCCCTGGAAAATTCCATTAGTTATATCAAAATGCTTTTTGACATCTCCGTCGTTCCTCAGATTTTTACTTGAGGAGATATCCCTGTTTTAAGTAAAAACTGTTAACTGGGCAAAGAGGCACATTTCAAATGGCTTTGATTTAGGAAATAAATCTGTGCAGTACACCCTTCTAACTATCATGTGTGACAATTGCACAACCATTTCCTCATGGTTACAGAAGTTGTGAAGCTGCAGTAGACAGCTTTGTCTTCAGTAATACAAAGGAACTAGCCAACCCCACACAGAGCATCTGTACGCTCTTTGGGGCCGGCTGTTTCCCCCTCACCCTCCCTCCTGCCCCGGTCTCTCTTGCCTTCCCCCACTTCTGTTCCTCCCCTCCCAATAAATGACATTTATTGGTTCATTTTGCCAAGTAGTAAAGTCATGAGCTTAAACAATCATTGCATAGTAAGATCAGTGCTGTAGATCATGAAAAGCAATCTGATATAGTGCTACTTGTCACCAAATCAAGGTGAGCATGCCTGCTATTTTAAAACCAGTTTCTGCACACCCTTGGAGCATTGTCAAAGTCATGTTTTAAGTGTTCTGCTTCTCATTGAAGGAGTCCGTGTGAATGTCTACTACTTCTAAAAATAGTGTAAAGTCAATAATACTGACACTGTTTGATAGGCTGAGTCATGGGAAGCTGAGTGTGAACTCTGATGTAATGCTATGGAAGTATTAGGCCTACCATAGTGATGTAATTAAGGATGTTGAAATGACCAAAAATCCCTTTTCGCTTCCCATGAAATTATTTGGATGTCTCACCCAAGCAGAAGCCAGCAAATGTGTCTCAAAGTTTCACTGTAGGTGAAATTAAGTGGCAATTCTAGGTTTAACATCCACTGCCTCAAATTCTTGATTGACATAGCAAGACTTAAGTCCAGGCCTCCAGAAATCCAATTATCTGAACGTAAATGTGGGACAGGTATGCCAATGTGAAATGATCATCGTAGGGATGTGTGAAACCATTCTGAGAAAGTCTACTAGTCTTACTGAAATTCTTTTACATTTCTTCAACATATTTCAGATATTTCACCTGAGGAGAAACATCCAAATTTGCTTCAAATTTTGTTTATGGAAAAAGTTCAATTGGCAGCCTGATGATGTGTGGAATCCTTATGAGAAATGCAAATTGTCTCACCAATAACTCTTTCTAGCTTCTGTTGGAATTCTTCAGATGTAAATGGAGGAATCCCCAAATCCACACCAAATTTCATTTTAGGTGAAACTGGTTGCAGCTGTATCTGGAAGTATATGAATTGCACCTTTTGACACTGAAAAGAGCCATAATTGTTCTTTTAAACAAAACTAATAGTCCCCTGATGAACACCTGTCATCACTCAAACATTTTTGAGGATCAACTAGAAATTTTTTTTTACAGTAAAAAGCTTTATCCTTAGCACACTTGAATCACTGTAACTGAAACAAACCTTATTTCATGACCTGACTTGGTGGATGATTGCACAATTGCTCTGAAATCTCTCATGAATATAGAACAGTCCCAATTTTTACCCATTCTGTTCCTTTGCTAGTGTTGAATAGGCTCACCAGTGTGCAAACCAGACATTGATGATATGCCTTTAAGATTCCTAGGGAAACAAGAGTCACGTCAGCTGCAAGTTTTCCCATCCATTGTGTCCCCCAAAGAGCCCATTCAGATGTAGTTATAAACCATGGGTTCAGTGAACTTGCAGTTCTCTTCTCCATTCCCCAACTTGGTCCCAGTTGAGCTGGAGCTGCACTCACTGAACCTGGAAGGGGCTGGAAACTGGCTGCGTGGGCTTTCTAGGACCTGGGAAGGAAAGCCACACCAGCCAATTAAATTTGAGCAGCAGGAGGAGCTTTCGCCTTTAACTCCAGTTTGGGCAAGTTGCCCAGACCAGATGCACACTCCAGCCTCTGGACCCTCACTTTAGTAAGTGAATCTACCTTGCTTATATCTGAGGATTGTAGGCTGGAGACTAGGGGTAGGAATTGGAGCTGCTGTTGTGTTCTAAACAGCATGAGGATCCAACCTGAAGTCAGTTTGCCTCAGGTTTTTCATGAGGTATGAATGTGGCCTCAGTCTCTTCATCTTCTGTAACTAGCAATACTTGGTTATGGTACACAAAGGGCAGAGTAGTCAGATTAGACGGTGATGACCAGAAAGGAGGAGGTTTAACTTTAGCTGCTATTTCTCTCACTTCAGTGGAAATCTCAAAGGTATAGCATGAATCTCTGACTGACAGATTTGTTTCTCATCCAGATTGTCTAATGAAATCTTACAAAAATCACCATGATAAAGAGGCTTGTTGCATCCTAATATCCAGAGGTGCTCTAACCACCAGACCTTGGGGCCCGGTCCGTAGCCTCCAAGGTCCGGGGGGCTCCAAATGGCCCGGGGGGGCACCTGTAGCCACCCCGTGCTGACCCCACCACTGCCCTGCCAAACCTCCATTCTTGTTTTTTTAATTTCATAGGCTTGCACCTATATCTCTCAACTGCACAGGCATGCCTGAAAGTTAGCAAGAGCTGCTGGTGGGGGAGGACTGCTTGGCTCACCCCCCGGGCAGCCACCCCTTAGCTGTGCGGTGGCTGAAATTAAAAGAAAAACCCGGAGGTTTGGTGGCAGGAAGCCCCCCCCCCTAGGCTTCAGGGGGGCTCATGGTGGTGAGGTGGGGAGCTCGTGGCGGGGGCAGTCTGGGCACCAGAATTACCTAGGTATGCACCTGCTAATATCCTTTTATATTAAGATGGAGCAATTTGGGGTTCAGTGGTTTCATGATCAGCAGAAACTAAGCAAGTGCTTAAGATTACAAACTGAACAATTAGATGTGTTTGTTCACATCCTCAGGAGTCACAAACTGAAACGGAACGATTGTAATTGAACCAAAGGAGATACTGGACACCTCTGAAGTTGACCCTACCATAACCATGGAGGCTCGAATGTGAGAGATTTTATATGCAAAGAAGTTGCTTAAAGCATCACAGTGGGATAATGAAAAATCTCGATCTATATGCAAAGAAGAGGGAACCTGGGTCAATCTACTCACAACTCTGAACAACCCCCTTTAAAATATTCACCCTAAAAATATAACCAAAAAAAAGTTCCCAAGAGATGCAACCAATAATTACAGGAAAAACATGAGTCCTTGGGGGGTGGAAATTAGTGAAGATTTATCAGAAAGTGATTAGATCATGACTGTGCCTTGTATAATGATGATGTGATGCATGATGAAAAATGGTTCATGTTCATGCTGAGTTTCAACTTGACAACCCTAAGCATGAGTGGATGGACATATGATACAGAATAGTTCTGATGGAAGTAGAGATTGTTGTGGCAGCCATCTTGGCTAGATCATAGAGTTTTGACAAAAAGACATAATGCTATTGACAGCAGATACTGATTTCTTGTAGGCTTTGCTACAAGACTCAGGATAAAAACAAAACACCACTACTTCCATGGTGTCCATTCAGAATAAATGCCAATACACCGTTTGTCTTCAATGAATTTTCTCTTAGTTGCAAGCTGGAAAACATATGTTCTAGCAGCAAGGGTCAAACACATTACCTGCTTTGATAATTAGACTTGGCTTTCAGCCATGGTTAGTAGGGTTTAATCAGTAGCTTGACAGGCATTTTGAGAACAAGTTAATGTGATGGTCATTCACCCTGTTGGACTGACAATAATGCATCTCCCCATGCAACACTGAGGGAATTCAAACTGGATGACCTGGCACCAGATGCCTCATAGCCCTTTGTATATCTCTTGTACCATGCAGGATGACTCATTTGCCACCAATGTGTGGAAAGTAGAACAGGAAATAAATCAGATCTGCTATTGCTACTGTTTCCTTGTGTGCACTGCTCCATGAGAAACTGCAGGCTATATTTTGGACACTGGAGAGCATAATGCAACTCTGGTCTCTCCATTTGTGGCTTATATCATTTGACAGGAACAATTGCAAAATCACAAAATTTGGGCAGAATTTCCCAACCATGAAAAATAATTGTGCCTCTGTTGGACTCACTCCTCCCAGTCACACCACCACCTCTAGAAAAAGCATGATAGCAGCCCCCAAGGAGCTCAGTAGCTTGTGCTGGGAATAAAGTTGCCAGATCTCCGATTTCATGTCTACATCCTTAATGCCTCCCTTCTCCTCCATTCAAAACCAAGTGTTTAGCTTTGGCATGTGGCTCCATCTCTCCTAATTGGCCTAGAAGGAAATGAAAAGTAGCAGCAATGTGGCAACTACAGATATTAACTGATGGTGGTGGTGGTGGGGAGAACATAGTAACATAAGGAGGACTCCGCTAAGTCAGACCAAAAATCTCTTCTCCCACAGTGGCCATTGTTTCCAATGGAAGTTGCCCTACACAACTGTTCATAAGCTGTTTTAAGTCATTTTGCAGCTGTCCTTTTGTGCAACATCATTGGGGCTGCCTTTCACATTGCACAATAGCCTCAGTGAGTCACCAACACTGCTATCCCACTGTGCGGAATGTCAGCTATTGAGGCCAGTGTTTCCAATTCTTTCAAACATGCTTAGATCTTGCACTACAGCCCTATTCACTCTCTATGTTCAGTAGTCTTACAATCTGTATCTGTGTCTGTATGTAGGTATGCAGATATATATAGATCTGTATGTTTCTGTATGCAAGTACAGTGAATTCACATGTTACGTTCAGTGCAAGTACAGCAGTACACTTCTGTTCCCTATTAAGCATTTCAGGGGGCCTGTACACATGTACAGAACATGTACACATGTTCACTTTAAAAATGAATGCAAGTACAGCAAGTCACACAAAAACATAGTCATGTGCAAAGATGCAAGTATGCAGAAGGGATAGGCGAACTGCCTTGAACTTGAGCCAGTTCGACATTGAACTAGCCCGGCTCAAGGGCTCGACATCGAACTGACCTTGAGCTGGACCATCCCCAGTTCAGTTCGTGGCCACTTGGGAATTTGTAGTGGTGGTGGCCATTTTGGAGACTGTCATGGAAGGGCAATGGACAGCTGCATGACCAGGGTCATGCGGTGCCTCCAACATGACCGCCACCACTACACAGAGGCCTGGAATGGGCTAAAAACCACCCAAACTGGGCCATTTAGAGACTGGGGGGAGATCAGCAGGGGGAGGGAGAATAGTAGTACAGCCAGCAGCACCCCCTGCAGGCAGTGAGTCATTAATTAAAAAAAAAACAATTCAACCCCCAAACTGGCTCAAATTTGAGCTAAGCCAGGGGGTGTTGGGGGTGGTGGTGCAAAACCGAACATGCCCAATTCTGTTCAAGTCCGGTTTGGATTTGAACCGAACTGGGCAAACCGGCTATGTGCACACCCCTAGTATGCAGGCCTAACACAATGTCTGAATAGGGCTTAGATTTTGGGTACCACATAGGATCCAGTCAGGGGTTGCCTCCCCTCTGGTTGGTTGGTTCTTTGGCTAACATTTCTAAGGCAGAGTCATTTAGGAAATCTAGAAAACTGAGCTCTTTTGTTGTGACCTGAACTTGCATTTATCCTATCTATGGTGATAACTGAAGTCACCCTGATTTCGTTCCCCCTCTCAGTATTACTCGCAGTATTTTCACCAGTATTTTCACTAGGTTGTTCCCAGATAGTATGACCCTCTTTCCAGGAGAGAGGAAGACAGCCATGTGCAGTAGTGCTTCCACTGGTCTGCCCTACATTTTGGGCCAAGAGGACAGCACAGGAGCAGTGGCAGCAGCTCAAGTCCATCCTTCGTTTGGGGAGTCCTACTAGGCTATACATGGGATGGACAATTTTAAAGGGGAAATCATCCTATATAATAAAACCCTAAGGTACCTTCATCCGTGTCTCTTGCGGGTGTTCTGCGCATGCGTGGCGCACGCGTAAAGGTGTCCGGTGAGGAGGCGGCAGGGGAAGCCGGGCGAGGCAGCAGTGGGTGGTGGGCCTGGCCGGAGCTGCAGGCGGTGGTGGGTGGTGGGCCCGGCCAGAGCCGCAGGCAACTCTTCTAGCGCCCGTTAATGTAACGGGCCTAATGTCGACTAGTATCAAATGATCATACAGAGCAAAACCATTCTTGCTGCAATACTATTTAGTTTAAAGGCACCTCTCTAAACAGGATCATCTCTAAATGCAATCATTCAGGGTGTAATTTTAAATGGATGAATGATTCATATGTTCTCCCCATTACCTTAAGTGGTAAGTAGTTCCAAGGGCAGCGCTACTTGAGTTTTCGGTATTTTTGGACAAGAGAACACTGGAGATGCATGGTGTTTTTGTAATATTTGGGTTATTTGCAAATCCAGAAGAAGATCATCATCAGGAGAGGCATGTAGCTTGTGCATTCCTATACAGTAGCAGGTCCACCATCTCACATCAGTTCCCCACAGAGAGGCCCTGCTCCCCAAATGGAGCTGCTAACTCACTCCTCCCTCTGCTTCTCTGTGTAACACTATCTGTCCCCAAACTGCAAGATGCAAATAATTAGCTGAGCATGCAAAAATGTCTCCTTTCTTTTAATGCAGCAGGAAAATAATCTGTAAGCAGTTCACTTGGGTTAAAGTAAAAATGGTGTAATATGTGCCAAGATTACTGAAATCATGGATGATCTGCTGTATTAGTGAAATATAGCTTTGAGAAAATCCTTCCCATGGCAAGTCAAGGACTATGAGGTTAAAAATTTGTACATTTTTTTCAAGTGATGTTAGGTATATCAAATAGAACATGAGAATAACAGAGCAACTTTAATTAGATACCACACACCCCAATCTGTGGATTGCTTATGAATATATTTGATGAATCTGTGCACAGCCCACAATGTCAGATTCCATCAAGAAATGGAGGTCATTCAAACAATCAAAAACTGTGTTCTACCTGTGTTTGGGAGCTGTGTGTGCTCCCAATTTTCAGATGTGCAAAGGCAAGGTAGAAGAAAAACCTGTGTAGAAATGATTGTGTGGAAGCAAGGTAGGAGGAAAACGTGGGTAGCTTTTCCTCCTACCTTGCTTTCACACAATGAGGTTGTTCACACCAGCAGGCAGGGCGGCGGGTGTGGGTGGGGGGGAAGGCTGAGTAAACTCACCTTCCTTGGGGGAGTTGGGTTAGGCTGCATGTGAGAACAGCCTCAATCACTTCTACCCAGGTTTTCCTCCTACCTTGCTTCGACACAACTGAAAATTAGGAGCACACATGGCTCCCAAACCCAGGTAGAACACAGTTTTTGATTGTTTGAATGACCTCATCACATGACACTACAGTGGCATTCTTGTGATGGGCCATGTTGGGTGCCCATGTCATATGTGCTGTGTCTTGTACATGGCAGGAATCTAACATGTCTGTTAGACCTCCTCACCATTCTGCTGTCTCCTCCTCCTCACCTTTCGCTGGATGGGGGCAGAGAACAGGACTCCGTGGGGCTATTCTCACATCAGCAAAAATCGGACTAGGCTCTCCTAGCTCAATTTTTGCTGATCATGTAAACCTAGCCTGCTTTTGTAGCCCTCCCCAAAGCCCAGGTTTGCGGAGTGAGCACTCCACAAACCTGGGCTTCCCAATCATGAGTAGCAGCGGTTCAGCTTTGTGCTGAAGCTACTCATGAGGAGACCCCCGGAGGGGAGGTGAAAAACTGCCTCCCAGCTCCAGGGGTCTCCCCAGTATGTCCTGAGCACTCGTGCAGGGCACACTGGAGATTTCAGGGGGCCGCACGGCCCCCGAGCTTCCCAGGCCTCCGCCAGCTCTGTCACAGAGCCGGCAATCATGTGGGCGGCCAATCCAGCCACCCAGGGCTCCCCCCTGCTCATGTGCAGGGAGAGCGGGCTTAGCCCACTCTCCCCATGCACTCTCAAGAACCAGGTCTCACTGATTGTGAGACCCGGCTCCATGTTGTTTGATCTCCACACAGAGGGGGACACACACCACTTCTGAGGCTTGTGTTTAAGGCATGTTTTTCCTCTCTCCTTAACATTTTCTTCAGTGGGTCCTTTAGTGGCTCAAGGGCAGATGGGATGGGTAGTTTTTTCTAAGGCTGCAGCCATGGCTGAATCTTCAGGAAAAAATCAATTTCCTAGAAGCACCTGGAGCTCTCAAGGAAAAGAGTGGGCACTTTCCTTTAAGTCCTTGAGAGATGTGAGGCCTATTTGGAGTTTCCCACATGAGGCTTGTGCCATAGCTGCAGCCTTGGGGGGTGGGGAACCTACTCCTGCCAGGTGCCCTTGTGCCACAAAATGACCCCAGAAGAACATTTAAGGAAAGGGGGAGAGAGGCCTTTAAAGCACAAGCCTCAGAAGGGTTGTGTGTGTTGTGTCCAAATGAAGAGCAAGCAATGTTGAATTTTGTTTCATGCACCCACCCAGTAAAAAATAAGCAGACCTTTCTCATGATTGTGTGAGAGGGACTGAGGGCGGACGACATGGAAGGTAGCAGAAATTCACCTTCCTCACCAATGATCTGAGTGGGAGGGGGGGGTGTCTGGGTGTATGGATGGTCCGTGTCTGTCACAGGCAGCGCGGAGGTGGGGGGTCAGGACGCATCATCCCAGCTCCCGTAAATCTCACAATGCCCCACAAGACTGCAGTGCATTGTGGGGATTGTCCCAGTAACACGCAGGCACCCATCAGTGCTTCAGCACCAGCTAAACACATCTGGTGCTGACACACAGTCAGGTAAATGGGGTTAAGGGAGTGCTCGCTCCTTAACCTCATTTAAGAGCCTAGCTTCTTAGCCAGATTTGCCGCCAAGGTGCTGCAGGGAGATAGTGAGCTCCTGGTGGTTCTCATGGGCAGCCAAGCCCAGGCTTAACTGCCCTAGCCTGGTCTTGGCTACTTGTGAGAGCAGCTTCAAGTAATAGGAGGAAGCAGCAGCATAGAGGGTGTAAGTCTGACAAACATGTTGGAAGTCTGATGGAGTTCTGCAAAACATCCAGGAGTTTCCCAACAGTTCAGAACTGTGGAGGCTTCCTGTTTTCACTGCAGAACTTTCTGACAACAGCCAACAGAGGGTATGTTGTGTCCAACTTGTGTGTACATGTACGTAAAGTGCCATCAAGTCAATTTCGACTCCTGGCAACCACAGAGTCCTGTGGTTTTCTTTGGTAGAATACAGGAGGGGTTTACCATTGCCTCCTCCTGCACTGTATGAGATTATGCCTTTCAGTATCTTCCTATATTGCTGCTGCCTGATATAGGTGTTTCCATAGTCTGGGAAACATACCAGCAGGGATTCAAACTGGCAACCTTCTGCTTGTTAGTCAAGCATTTCCCCACTACGCCACTTAAGGTGACTTGTACATGTACATAGTGGCATACAAAATGAATGTCCATATGCAGTGGTATCTGCATGGTTGTGTTTGCAAGGGTAAGCATCCGGCATGGTTGGTTGGATGTAAGGCCCACTAAAGTTGAGACATGGAATATCCTCTGTAACTTGTGTCCTTTGGTGATCCCTTGGTAGATTTTTACCCTCAAGCCTAAGAAAGAATTCACTGAAATAAGGTAAGACAGTGTTGATTCAAGTTAGACAAACAGAGCTAACCTTTCTTGAAACATAGTGAAATCACTCTACTCAGTGCATTATGTAATCTCCTCATGTTTTTATACGACCATGTATTTATCAACTGCAATTTTATTTAACGGTAGCAGCCCCCCAAAAAGAGTTTTAGATATAACACAGAGATGACATAAATGAAAATTTGTGTTTCGTGATCGTAAAATAATGAACACAAATAAAGTCTACAGAGCTGACAATGCGGTGGCTTAAATTACCATGTTCCAATTCACATTTCCTTCTCTGACATATTTATATTTTATTTTACAATATAAAACAATGATTCATGAGTGCAAATGCTTGGAAAATTGGGCATAGTTGACTAAGCATCACTTCACAGTCTATTTTCTACAACAGCCGTGGATTCAAAAAATGAACATTGCAATTTACCAAATGGCTTTAAATATTTTCTTTCTAGAACAGGTTCCTTCATCGTGGAGATTGTCATCTCTTTACTGTCACATTGCACCCTGCTAAAAGGGGAAAATATTCGTAAATCTCTTCAGATAGAAATTTACTTGTCATGAAGATCTTACCACCTGTCCTTGGCACACTGTTCTCATATCAACAAAGAGATGCCGTTTCTGGAAATCGTGAAACTCCCTAGACTAACACCTGAATCCTAAGCACGACTTCTGGGAAATAAGTTCTGTTGAATTAAATAGATCTTGCATCTGACTAGAAGTGCTTTGCAGTGTTTATCTCAGTCAGGTTTGGGGTAGTTTTTCTAAGCCAAAAGGGGTTCATCTACATCTTTCTTTGTTGGGCAGCACTGTGGGAGATCATTATACTGACATAAAACACATTCAAACAAGCCCCTCAGAGCCACCCTAGGGCCTCTAGGGTTGGCATATGACAGATGAAAAGGGAACTAAAAGCTTGCAAAATTTGTTTGTAACATGCAGTCAAATTCTACTGTGATCAAGGAACTGAGCACAGGATGGAGACATGCAGATAGGAGCTGACTGGGTACTCATTAGCACTGTTCCCTCTAACAGGGATACCCAGATTTTGTTCACTACAACTCCCAGCATTCCCAGCTGCTGTGGCCTTTGGCTAAGGATTCTGGGAGTTGTAGTCAATAACATCTCGGACTCCCTGTTAGAGGGAACACTTCTCATTAGCTAAGGTCACCAAGGGTTAGGGATCAGTTATTTCCCCCACTCCTATATTGTATCCCTTTAATGGTTTTCATAAGAGTGAATAGCAACATCCACTTATATAGAGGAAACAAACCATGCTTTTTAGACACTGTTTCATTAAGGCCAACATCTGCCTTATGCTCTTGAACTTGCTTTCAGGGATCTTGTAGGAGAGTGTGTTCGCAATGCACTGTCTTTATGTGTGGAATACATGGAGCCGGATCTCACGATCCATGAGACATGGTTCTGCAGGGTGAGCGGGGAGGGAGCCCTGGGTGGCCGGATTGGCTGCCCACACAGTTGCCAGCTCCGTGACGGAGCCGACGGAGTCTGGGGATCCCAGGGGCCGCACGGCCCCTGGAAGCCCCAGTATGCCCTGCGAGAGTGCGCAGGGCATACTGGGCAGAACCCTGAGCCAGAAGATGGCTTTTTGCCTCCTGGTCGGGGGGTCTAGTCGCGAGTAGCCATGGCGCGGAGCTGTGCCACGGCTACTCACGAGCAGATAGCCTGGGTTTGCGGAGTGCTCGCTCTGCAAAATCGGGCTAAGGGCAGGGGTTCTTGAGCGGGTTACCCGCTCTAGAACCACCGGGCTCGCAGCCAAGCCCAGTGGTTCTGACGATCCACAAAAATCAGGCTAGGCTTTCCTAGCCCGATTTTTGTGATCGTCAGAATAGCCCCATGGTGTATTTTCTCTAAGGATCCACTGAAGATAAAAACTCTCCCTCTGCACCCATCCTGCCTGTTATAATGATAGATATTTTGCTAGTTTTATAAGTATGGTTAAGTATTAAAACATTAGAACAGTAACAAAAATAGTGAGAATTATGCTAAGTAGCAAATATCATCTTTTAGAGAACGAGCAAGTCCATGTCAGATCACAGAGGCCCTCCCTCTTCACAGCCAATGGAGGGGGCACTGTGGTATCAACATAGATTTTTCTAAAGTGAAATTCAAATTCCCAGATTCCTCCAAGGAGAAACTGAAATTCCAAGAGTTATTTGACTGGCTTCCTCCCAAGTGGAACCAGCCCCTACTAGACATTTAACACATTTGGCTACCAGTCATCAAGAAGGGACATCAAATTATGTGCATAAATAAATAAATATTGGTGTGATCCAGCCCTGTGATACCAGAAATAATCTCCTTTCCGAAGACTGAAAGAAAATCATGAAGCAGTTGTACAGGTGTTTTGACATCTTCTGAATTAAAGCCTGTGGTTATTGTTGAGAGATCCTAATAAAATATAGGAGAGAGAGGGCCATGGTTTCATAACTGTCAGCAGCTTTCAAAAACGACATGTTGCAAATTTCATGCTGTGTTAAATGACAACTGTTATGACAGACTAGTTTGCGGTCTGTATAGTAAGAGCAAGAAGTTCAGGAATCCAGAAACTGGAAAATCCATTTCCAGCTGAAATTGATATACAGGACTTTAAGTCTCATGCCAAATGTATGCACAGAAGTGAAAATAAAATAATAGTTATATTTTCAAGGACAATGCCAGGCCTTGTGGGAGTGGGAGTTGGATGTTAAAGATGTTGCAAGACTGTTCATTCAGAAATGTTCTTGCTGATTTAAAGATCTGATGTGCCAGAAGACACACAGCAAAAAGGACACATTGTAACAAAAATCGGGCAAGGTAAAATATCAGAAAATTGTAGGTTAGAGCAAAATAAAGGCTAATTTATTCTTGAATCTAGTGGTGTAGGAATAGAGCTATAGTAACCCCTTGCCTCCATGAAGCTTATTCACTGTATTGATGTAGGGCAGGTTCACATGTACAGTGCGTGGCACCTGAGCAAGCAGCTGGTTCCTTGGGAGCCTCAACGGCCTGAGCCCCAACTTCTCCTCCAGGTTCTCATATGCCAAGATTAGTCATGATATCTGAACCCACCAATCTAGGCTTATTCTGCTCCATGTCTCTCAGGGAACTCAACACCAGATATCACTTGGCATATGGGAAGCTGGAGCAGAAGTAGAAGCTCAGGCTGGTAGCATGCACTCTCAGGGAACCCAATCTCAGGTGCTACCATATGTGTGAATCCACCCTTAGAGAGACTATTATATTTGTCAGACAATGAGGCTGTTCTCACACACAGCCTAACTCAGCCTCAGTTAGGCTTCACGTGAGAAACGCCAGGATTGGGCCTGATCCTGGCAGGGCAGTGCCGCCTAGCCCTGCTTCTTAGCCAAGCTGTTAACCAAGGTTAAGGGAGTGAGTGCTCCCTTAACCCAGGCTACAGGTTCATGTGCAAGCTGGGCAACTACTAGCCTGGCCACATCCAGATATGTACACCTAGAGCACCTATCTCTTAGGGGAATTCCCCCAATGCATTGTGTGCATCGTGCAGTACATGGTGGGATTCACGGAGGTCAGGATGAGTCTAGGGATGTGCACGAACAGGTCCAGAGGCCATTGTAGAGGCCTCTGAACTGGTTCAAACGTGGCACAGTTTGAAGGTTTGGTGCCGGAGGGGTGGTTCTTTAAGGGTGGGGATGCATTTACCCCTCCCGCCATTTTCCCCTGCTGACGCCCTTTTAAAAAACCTCTTGGGGCAACAGTGTACCTCCCTGCCACCCCTGCCCCCATTTTCGGCTGGAAGTGGCCGGAAGTTCAGTGCATGTGTGCACACGGCGCAAGCGCACATCGGATATGTGGACACGCGGGCGCAACATGCGCACGCACGCGTGGGGTACTTCTGGCTGCTTCCAGTTGAAAACAGGGGCAGGGGCGGCAGGGAGGTACACTGCCACCCCTAGAAGTTTTATTTTTTAAAAGGAGCACCAGCGAGGTGGAAGCAGCGGGAGGGTTAAGTACACCCTCCCACCCTTAAAGAACCCCCCACCCCGGTGCTGAACCAGGGAGCAGCAGTTCCGTGCACACCACTAGACAAGTCCTTGCTGGGAGCAGCAAGGAGATTCATCTGCGCTGCTCTTGGAAGTGCTGGTCGTGCGGGCAGCACTGGTCATGGCTTGAGTACTGCCCAGGCTGTGAGCGGTTGTCTGGGGGAAGGTAGGTTGAACCTTACCTCCTCCCCACTGCCCACATGACCATGTGTGGTCACGTGACCAGCACCTATTTATTTTTAATCATCTGTTTGATTTTTTAGACCTCCCTATTCAACACTCCTCATGTACCTTTATGCACATAATTTACTCAAACTAATTTATGCTTTGCATTAGTATTGTGTACATGTGTACCTTTTGAAGTACTTCCCATTCTTATATCTTAAATGTTTCCCTATTTTATGATACACAAGAGATTTCAAAATAAAAATTGACATTGATGGGACTTCCAACTATTTTTTTTTTTTTAAATACAAATGAGCTGTTTTGGATCAGTTTGGTGCTGAAGGAAGAAAAGGATCCCGACACTGAAGTATATATAGACGCGTTTGCTTCTTTATTTGGGGTATGTTATTTGAGACAGAGAGCCAATGTGGTATCATGGATAGAGTGTTGGACTTAGACTGAGGAAACTCTCCCTACTCAGCTGTGACTGGGTAACATGAGGCCAGCCTCTCTCTCCCAGCCTAACCTATCTTGTTACTAGACCCAATAACAACCTTATAGGGCTGTTGTGTGGATAAAATGGAAGGAAATTGTGCATGTTGCCTGAGGTCCTTGAAGACAGTGTGAAACAAAAATGTAACAAGTAAACATTCTATCTATCTATCTATCTACCTACCTACCTACCTACCTACCTACCAACCACTTTGGGAACTTTTGTTGAAAAGCGGTATATAAATATTTGTCATATTAGTTTAATATAAAGTGAGGATATGTTTTTATTGGATATTTTAAACGTTTGATCGATCTGTGTGTGTGTGTGTGTGTGTGTGTGTGTGTGTGTGTGTGCACCTGTGCTGTGACTCAAGAGTGATTAAATAAATTTAAAAATCCAGGAGAAGTGCATTCAAAATGCAGGTATCCATCTCTCTATCGAGCCAGTGTGGTATAGTGGTTAGAGTGCTGGACTAGGACTGGGGAGACCCGAGTTCAAATCCCCATTCAGCCATGATACTAGCTGGGTGACTCTGGGCCAGTCACTTCTTTCTCAGCCTAACCTAATTCACAGGGTTGTTGTGAGGAGAAACTTAAGTATGTAGTACACCACTCTGAGTTCCTTGGAGGAAGAGTTGGATATAAAATGTTAATAATAATAATAATAATAATATCTATCTATCTATCTGGATTTATATAGTGGCTTTGTTCCTGTATACCTGCATTTTGAATGTACTTTTTCTAGATTTTGTTTTTGGGGGTTTAATCATTCCTGAGTCACAGCACAGGTGTAGCAAACCTTGAGTAAATTTTGGGTTAGAGATATGCTTTCAGCTAGAGAGATGTTGCTGTATGGGGAAACAGGAAATATACCAGCCTCCTGTTCCAGGTAATAGCTGGCATGTACCAGTGCAAGGGTCTGTGGGTCCTATGCTGCATTCTCCATCTAGGCTCACAAGTGTAAACAGTCAAGAAACATGTTTTAAAACTAAAGCATACATCGTATCCTTTGAGGCAACAGGTTCAATTTTCTTTCCCTCAAGGTTTTTCTCCTCAGTTATTCTAGCACGGCACCTCTTAAAGTAAATTTAGCGTTAAATAATTCTTCATGAAATTTAGCCCAAATGTTAGTAGTACTGCCAAGCCTTAAAATGGGTATGCTGCCAAAGACATAATAGTGTTAAACCAGATCAAATCATCATAATTACATTAGATGATTCTTCTTTGGAGCTCTCCTATATTTAGCTGTGTTTTACCAACAAAATCTCATGAAAATGTGGATTTAAAAAAAAACCTAACATGCTTTGGTTTTAAACAATTAGGATTTCCAAATTGTATGTTATGTTTTCCGTACCAATGCCAAATGAATATCTTCTCAAAATACTAAACACTTTAAAAAAGAAGTAATAAACTCTTATTATCAAAAATAGAAATGGATGTCTCTTCTAAGACCAAGGAACACAAGAACTCAGGTTAACATACTAAAAAGAATTCCTCTCAGATGAAAGATGTTCTTCCTCACCTGCTCCATCCTTCCTATTTTACTAAACCTCATATATTAACGATGAGAAAAATATCATTCTTTCTCCTTCTAAATGACTTTTCTTTTATAGCTCTTCAGAGAACAAATAATTTCTTATGAGTTTCACATTACTTTGCAACTGTATGTACTTGGACAACAGGAAAGTTTGGCACTTTGGGAAGACTCAGGAAATCTCTGCCACAGGACCTGTTTAAAGGTGGTCTACAGATCCTATTGCTAGGTGAAATTCAAGACAATTTTTAACAATGCAAACTGACACAAATGAATAATAATACATAAGCATGCTCAATCAAGTCCAAATTATTGATTCTCAACAGGAGGCAAAAAACAACAAAATGCAACTTGTGCCACCGAACTAGTTGCCAGCATCTGAGTTCTCCTCTAGTTTTCACAGATGCTTTTAGATCATTTCATCAGAGGCGTAACTATAGGGGGGGCAGGGGGGCACGTGCCCTGGGCGCCATCTTTTCTGGTCACGTGGGGGGCGCCGCCATGACAAAAAATTTTTGTTGTTAATTTTTTGTTAATGCAAATGTTTCCTGCTCAGTGCAGCAGCGCTGCAGCAGTCAAGGGAGCGCGTCGGTGCCCCCTCCCCCATGAGCGGTCCCTTCCGCGCTGCCCGCGCCCCCCCCATTGCTTTGCTGTCACCTGGCGGCCAGTCAGTGGCCTGGCTTGGCGGCGGCGGCGGGCGCTTGTGAGGAAAAACCTAAGTATAATGTAGTATGTTGGGGGCGCGGGGGGGGGGGGCCATTTCAGTGTTTGCCCCGGGCGCCGTTTTCCCTAGTTACACCTCTGCATTTCATTGCTGCATTCGTGCTTACTGGCAGCTGAATGTGTGAATTGCATTGTGAATGTGTGACAAGCATTATGTTTGGCAGTACAAAAATTATGTCTTTGGTAATATATCTGTTATGGCCATTCAAACATGCAAATCATCACTTGATGTCTCATAAGAAAAGTTCTGCTGGATTAGGCTCATCTAGTCCAGCATCCTGCTTCACACAGCGGCCAACCAGGTGTATCTCGGAAGCCTGCAAGTTGGGAAAAGAGGGCAATCACCCCCTCCCGTTGACGTTCCCTAGCACCTGATGTTCAGGAGGAAGCCACCTCTGAACCTTATGGGAGTATACAGCTATCAAGGCTAGTAGCCATTGATAGCCCTGTTCTCCATCAATTTGTTGAATCCCCTTTTAAAACTGTCCAGATTGGTAGACATTACCACATCTGGCAGCAGCTAATTCCATAGTTTAAATATACATGGTGTAAAGTAGTACTTTATTTTGCCTGTCCTGAATTTAGCTTCAGTGGATGACCCCGGGTCTTAATAATAGGAAAGAGGGAGACAAACTTATCTCTATCCACATGATGCATAATTTTATACCCCTCTATCATGTCCTCTCTTACCCACTTTCTTTCTAAACTAAAAAAGCCCAGACAGTGTAGCCTTTCCTCATAGGGGAATCATTCCAACCCTCTGACCTTTTCTGCACATTTTCTAGCTCTACAATATCCTTTTATAGGTGCAGTGACCAGCAGATCCAATTTTCTGAATTCGGAACATATTCCATATTCCAAATGAAGCCAAAAGAGTTTGCCTAAGACTAGGGGTGTGCATTTTGGAATTTTCTTGTTTCGATTTGTATCCGAATCGAAACATCCCCGTTTTGTTTTGTGCCCACATTTTCTGAATCCGAATCAGCCCTGTTTTGTTTTGTAGCCAAATTTTCCGAATCCAAATCCGAATCGATTTGGATTTTTAAAAAGGGTCCCAGGGCAAAAAGAGTGGGTGGTGGTGGTAGTGTCCAATGGGTGGAAGCTACCACCCAAATTTCAAAGGAATTAGGCAAAGGGGTCTTTGCCTAAAGGGGTCTTTGCCAAAGGGGTCTTTGCCATATCGTTAAGAATTTTCCCATAGCGAATAATGGGGATTCCAGCAAATGTATCGCTTCAAATCAAGGGGAAAGGGATGACCCAGAGCAGAGTGTGGGGGGTGGTACTGCCCAATGGGGGCAAGGAAACTTCCAGAATTAGTTCAAAGGAATTGGGCAAAGGGCTGATCTTTTGTGATTTGTTGAAGTTTACATGTCTTTAAGATTTCTCCCATGGGGAATAATGGAGGTTTCAGCAGCCCCATAATTCCACTTGGGGGGCACTGGGGTTGCCCAGAGCGAGGGGTTGTGTAGTGCACATAGGGTGCCAAACACCCCCACACCCACAAGCCTGTGGGGTACTGGGTTTTGTTGTTTCTGAGGTATTCATTGTAGATTCTCTGGTAGCATATGAGATTTTCAGTGAAAAACAAGAATCCACTCTCATATGCTACCAGAGAATCTACACTCAGAACACCACAGAAATAGCAGAACCCAGCACCCCATGGGTTAGCAACCCTTCCCCCTGGCCAATGTGGGGTCAGTAAAGAGTGGCAAGAAGCAAAAGAGCCACTGGGGAACAAGGAGGGAATTGTCAGCAGGTCAGCCCATGATTTAGGTCACTGATCAGAAGGCTGGAAGGGTGGGAAATTCCAAGAGATGTCAAACACAAAATGGAGACTGACTCAGAGATCACCACAAAATGGAGGTCCGAAAAAACAAAACATTTTGTAGCCGAAACAGGGACGTTTTGTTTTGTATACAAAACTTTTGGATCTGGAAAATGGGTGCTTTGTCTTGTCTACAAAACACCCGAAACAGGCTGTTTTGGGTACAAAACATTTTGTATCCGAAACGTTTCGCACATCCCTACCTAAGACTCTTGACATTTCTCAAAGGGATTCAGCAATTGCATACGTTGCAACCAGATTTCTCTTAAAGAAATATTTGAGATCGTTCTCATGGACAGCTTTACGCAGGCTTGCACAGCCCTACTCAGGTAGAGCTGGTCATGAGAGATGCCAGGATTGCTCCTGATCCTGGTGCTCCTCAGACAGGTAGCCCGCCTCTTAAAAATCTAGTATCATAAACAAGCAGACATACCTCACGATTCTTGTAATCCTGATAGAAAAATACAGACTTTGAAATAGAATATCTTACTTTTTATTTCTTGAGAGTAATTGAATAAGGCATTTTTAAATGTTTAAAATGTTTAAAACAAGGTAATAATAATAATAATAATAATTATTATTATTATTATTAATAATAATATTAATTATAGCATTATTATATTATATTATATTATATTATTAGTTATTGTGGTTATGATGATGATGACGACAATGACTGTGCAATCATGTTGGTCTGACAAACATGTTGGACACAATATTTTATTTATTTATTTATATTAAAACATTTTTATACCACCCAAAACTTACATCTCTGGGCAGTTTACAACAGAATAAAAACAAAGTACAACATTCGTTAAGACAAAAATGGGGGGGGAGGGGACACACACATTAAAACAATTTAAAAATTTTTAAATAATATTTTAAAACAGCATTAAAACCATTATGCCCACTGTTGAGAATTATCTACAGGAGTTCTGCAACAATAAAAGGGACCTCCAGCAATCAGAACCTCTGACTAAAATTTCTCCTGTTGTGGGGGAACTCTGTTGCAGTTCCAACATGTCTGTCAGTCCCAAGTTAAATAGTCAGGTGCACAGCTGATAGGCTGCTCAGCTTATGCATATTCATTTGTGAATTGTCCCTTTGTGCCATTCCTGATCACTGATACCATTTCCTGTGCCCAGTGGATGTTCAGGCCAACTCATTTATTTCACTTGTATCCTACCTTTCCTCTAAAGGGCACAAGTCAGTCTAGGTTGAGGCTCAGGGTAAAAGATAATGACTTGTCCAACTTCACTAACTGAGCCTCATGGCTGTATGGAGATCTGAATCCAGGTCTCCATCACTACAGCAAAGGAAAATCAATTTGAAAAAAAGATTGAACAATAACTTAAATCTCTGGACAAGTGTTGGAAAGAATTAGGCAAACTTACATTGAAGTAAATATTCTCAAATGCACTTAATTATCTGTTGAATTTTAGCCACATCCTACTATGCTGTCACATGGGACTTTCTCGCAGACATCTTTGTATACTTTTGGGTCTTTAGATCCCAAACCGAGATAGCACATACTTGATCTGATTTGTCTTCTTCCAAAACTAAATGGAGAGCCCTAATCAATTTGTGGATTTCCCAGGTTTAAGCAGAACAATCTGGGACACAAGAAGTCAAATGCAGACCAACAACCATGTATCGTGGCCCACGAGGGGTTCACCAAATCTCCAATTTTTGCAGTCTACCACTTTGCAAAAATAGGCCAGTGAGAGGGTGTCATTCATTTGAGAGATTAGTTACGTGGTTGCTTTTGACTTGGTGGGTCACAGACCTGTGCGATATGCTGTTCCACACTAGATCATAGACTAGAATTTTCTTTTTAATTACAACTTCACTTTTCAGGGCAGGAACAGTCTATCACCCTTATATAATGTGAGCCACTTAATGATAAGTGCTGAACAAACAGAGAACCAGACATGTCTTTCTCTCAAGAGATTAGAGCTGTTCACTGTGAAATGGCATATCTCATTCACTTCAGTAAGTCATGTGCCAGTTCAACATTAGCAAATGGATTGAACTCATGCCCTAGCTTCCCCCACAGTAGATACATCTACTCTCTAATTATGAAGTAATGCAAAGGACTTCAAAAGTAAATCACGCTTACTGCAAAGTGATCTACATTACTGTGAGCATCAAGTGTGATATAGGATTTCTGCTTTCATTCCTTGTGCACAGGTTGTCCTTTCTCCCATTATAACAATTAGCATTTTGGCTTTGAACAGTTTGATCCATCAATGAAATTGATTGCAAAGACCCAATAAAAGCCAGAGTAAGAAAGATTAATAGTTTATCCAGCACTTTCTATTTTGAAAGCAAAAGGTAAACTAGCAGATTTAACTGGACATTTTAAACCAAAGGGGATCTTTCAGTAATAACAGATGAGATTCAACTCCTCCCATGGGCATAGCTCTGCATGAGCAGCGTTCCTCATAAGGCAATTTAGAGTCCCTCTCCATGGAGCCCCTTTCCTCAATCCCCTTTCTCAAGTAGCCTTGGCTGAGAGCAGGTTGTACTGGGCTATTACTTTGAATGAAAGACTGACTTGCACTTCCCATAGAGAGATCCGGCAGCCCTGATCCTTTCTGAGTCCTTAGCTGCAGACCACATTTACTACGAGCATGGGCAGCCAGGCATTGGCCTCATGGAAGAACATTGCACTGGATCTTTCTATGGGAAGTACAAGCAGGCCTTCCATTCCAGGTCATATCATGGCATTGCCAACCCTCCAGGATTGGTCTGGGGTCTCCAAGATGAAATCTGGAGATTGGTTCAGGATAGCTCCAGCAATCCTGGAGATTTTAATGTCTTGATATTGTGAAAGGTACTGGGGAGGGGGCAGGATCTCCAGAAATAGATTCAGTCAGAGTTGTTAACCATTATCCTCCCACCAAGTACATTGCAATGTTCCTGTTATAATGTGCACTCACCTGACAGCCAGTGGTGGGAGGTATCAGTAATGCCCTATGTGGAATACTGACTCATCACTTAGATGCACCATACCCCTTTAAGGGTTTTTGCACTTTGCAAGGCCTCCATCCCTCCACAAGTGTGTATGTGCGCGCACACGCGCACACACATCCCATTATTGTTTAAAAATGGGTGAAACAATGCACTGCACACACACAGACACACACACACACCACAAAAGTTTTGAAACATAGTTTTAAAAAAAGGGAATCTCAATCTGTCCCTCCCAACACAGAACATGGCGCATTTCAAACTCAGTCCAAAAAAGAACCACTGACACGGAATCCACTGCCTCCCACATTGCCTACCTGTGCTGCAGTAACATCATCAATGGAACAGGTTTTGCTCTCTCTCACACACAATTATGACTCCTTTTACCTCTTAGCATTGCAGCTGCAACAGCATATAGCTGCCCACAAGCTCAACTAGAGAGCAACTTCAGCCGCATTTTGCTGGCAAGTCTGTCTCGACTCCTGGCAACCACAGAGCCACGTGATTTTCTTTGGTAGAATACAGGAGAGGTTTACCATTGCCACCTCCCATGCAGTGTGAGATGATGCCTTTCAGCATCTTCCTATATCGCTGCTGCCTGATATAGGTATTTCCCATAGTCTGGGAAACATACCAGTGGGGATTCGAACCAGCAACCTCGTGCTCCCTAGGCAAGTTACTTCCCTGCTGTGCCATTAGCTGGCTCATACATAGGTAGCTAGCACAGCATAATTACTAGGGATGTGCACAAATATCTTCGGCGCCGGCGGGGGTAGTATTTTAAGGGCGTGAGAAGGTGTACTCACCCCTCCCACCGCATTTCCCCTGCCGGCGCTTGGTTATTTTTAAGCCCCTCAGGGTGGCAGCATTCCTCCCTGCCACCCCATTTCCCCCATCGGCCGGAAGTGGCCAGAAGGAGCAAGCGTGCATGAGCCTGATGCGTGCGCGCACGCATCTGCCGTGCACGTGCGTGCGCTACTTCCGACCACTTCTGGCCGATGGGGGAAATGGGGCATCAGGGAGGAACCCTGCCACCCCGAGGGGCTTAAAAATAACAGAGCGCCAGAGGAGGAAATGCGGCAGGAGGGATTAGTACACCCTCCCCCGCCCTTAAAGTACTACCCCCGCCGGTGCTGAAATGCCGAAACCCCCCTCCCCCCACTGCGGCAAAACATTTTGGAGGCCTTTATAATGGCCTCCGAAACATTTCGGGCACATACCTAATAATTACTCAGCACTGAGAAAAGAAAACCACGAAAATCAAACCTTGCTTGATTCGTTCTTCCTCTCCTGAGTAATGGGTCTCTCTGTTTCCCAGTCCTTTTTAATACATTTTGAAACACCCTCCTTTTTTGTTCCCCCTTTGACAATCTGAGATTCAGCAAAACAGCTCTAGCAGGTAGCACAGCATATAAGTGTTGAGAAAAGAAAACCCCAAACTTCCTTTCTCCTGTCTTGATGTATCCTATTGTGAATAAGGGCTCTCTCTCTACCTCCCAGTACCTTTGAATACATTTTGAAATTCCCTCCAAAAGTGTTCACCACTCCTCCTGCCCCCCACAGCCAATGGGAGCACAGTTGCCCATGCCAACACTTGATTTGAATGAGAACAAGCCAACCAAGAAGAAAGGAGATTGCAAGCTAGTGGCAAGGAATGGAAATTGCAAGCCAGAAGGCACTGGCAGAAAGCCAATCAGTATGAGAAGAACAAGACAAAAGCCTACCAAAGTGGCACCCAGGGCCTCCACAGCTGCTTGAAGCATTGAATCGGTTCACTCCCAACCGGGTTTGATTTGGTTCGATCTTGGACCTGCCTCCTTTCCTGAAGGGTGGTCTGATTCATGATTGAACTGCTCGAAACAGACCAGTTCGTGGTGGACTGCTTTGCCATCAACCATTCCGCACACCCCTATTTTCTTTCATAATAGTAGTGAAAGCATCCTCACTGCTGGATGTTGTTAAAATCATTATATGGGTGATATTTATTTGCAGCTCATGATGATATGCCCCCAAACCAAATTATTTGTCATTCAAATACAGCATGCTGATGCCAACAGACTTCTATTTCCCATTACCACCCAGCAGCTTTTCCCCATCTGGTGACTGACAACAAGAAACAACACCAGTCACTATGTATTAAATGCAGCAATGTTTTGATGAGGGATGATCGCTTCCCACTGAATGTAGAATGTGAAAATCTAGCATGTTGGTACCTCTTGAAAGACCTGCTTATACTCCTACCACATACACAGACATACACAGGCCTCAAATATGGAAGGGAACAATATTAATACATGGATATAGGAATGGTTAAAAGAAATGACCTGAATCTCCAAACTTTCCAAGTAAATCTGGCAATGTGTGAGATGCTGTGCTTTAGATATTGCACTACTATCTATTTTGCATCTATCCTCTACCTTGAAAATAGGTGTGAGGCTTACATAGCCTCTTGAACTCCAAGTAGAAATTTGTGTTATAAATGTTTGTCAAATCCCACTCCAATAGCTCAGTACTCAAGGCACAAAATGCACTGGTGTGTTTTGCATCTTCCTAGGCCCCATTGAAAACTGGTGTGGAAATGAGCTAGACATCATCACTGAAACTTAGAACGTAATCTTGGTAATAAATACCAGTGTTCATTCGAATACCTTAATCTTCTAGGCAAATATCACATTGCAATTATCTTATAACTCATTTTTGTATATGTTTTTAGATTTTGGGGCGGGGGGGAGCTCTTATTTCTGGTTGTTGCTGACACTAGTGAACTCATCAGCGTGGTGTAGTGGTTAGAGTGCTGGACTAGGACCCGGGAGACCCGAGTTCAAATCCCCATTCAGCCATGATACTAGCTGGGTGACTCTGGGCCAGTCACTTCTCTCTCAGCCTAACCTACTTCACAGGGTTGTTGTGAGGAGAAACTCAAGTATGTAGTACACCGCTCTGGGCTCCTTGGAGGAAGAGCGGGATATAAAATGTAAAAATTATATAAAATGTATATACACACACACACACACACACACTCTCACACACATTATTTCCAAGTGCTGAAATTTGGGATCCTTATGGATGGAGTGCCTGTGCGCAAGTGGGTTGACCTGCAGATATACTGTATCAATGTTCAAATAACCTGAAGGTGGGGGGGGAACTAAGTGAGTTTCACTGCTCCAACCCGAGGTTTGCCACAGCTTGCATTTTAATGCAAATGCGGAACTGCAGGTTCAGCTGTGTGAACCTGAGTTGAGGGAGGAAGCCCCTCCCTCTCTCCAGCTGTGATTGGCTGTGTGGGCTGTCCTTCATACAAGAAGGAAGCCTGCACAGCCAATTCCCCCTCCTCTCTGCAGTCTCCCTGACTGCAGAGAGCCTCCTTTCCACTACCTTCAGTTTTGAACAGCAGAGCAGGCATGGGTGGGAAGTGAAGTCCTGCTCTTCCAGGTGCTGGTGGGCAAATTTTGAAGGGATTTCCTTACAACTCCCCAGCTTTATGGGAACATTCTGGAGGTTCAGATAATCACAATAAGTTGTAACAGAAGAAGTGTGCCTTAGTGTACCTCTGTAACAGGTTCACAAAACTTAAGAGCACTGCTTCTTAACATTTAAGTCATTAGGGCTGGATGAAAAGTAGGTAGGAATGAGCACCAGTGCCCTCCTGGCACAAGACACTGAGAAAGTTGGGGAGGGGAAAAAAAATTCATATGAAGTAAGACCCAAGTCAGAGGAGTCTCTGTTGCTAATTTTTGTTTTTTCGCCACGCACAGGCTCAGGAAACATATAGACATGAGGAATATATTGCCCCCAGATTTTGGAATGCTCTCGCAGTGGGCATCTACTCCTCAGTCTCCATCACAGTTTTGAGAAAGCAAGTGAAATTTTGGCTTTTACCCAGGCTTTTATATGAGTGCTGTTTGTGTTGCTGCTGCTCTGTACTCTATGGTCTTATTGTATATGTTTTTAAAACTTTTAATTAAATTTATATTTTTATATTCCAATTTCATATTTTTATCGTGTAACTATTTTATAGTTTTATATTTTAAATATTGTGTAAACCACCTTGAGATTTTTTTAACACCACCTTTCATTAAAACAATCTAACAATACAAAAATGAAAATAAAATGAATATAGCAACAATTTGTTGTGGGTCCATTCTTGTTTCTATACTGTTATTCTCAACTCCATTTTCCTCCCTCCTCCTCCTCCTCCTTTGCTCTCAGAATTCTCCATCTCATTTGCCAGTGCTGCTGTTTAATCTTGTTGACTGTGGTGACCCACATTATTTTATTGATGACATCACAATGCAACTTCTGATGTGTTGAATGCTCCCAAGCAATATCACAGGAGGTAAAGGTGCTGAACATCAGCAAAACAGTTAATATTGGGTCACTATCTTTCTCAGTAATTTGTCTGGCTGCATTATACATGCTTCTTTTCAAATGAATATCAAAATCAAGAACAGGCACAAACCTAATCATCACATTTCAATTACTGACATTAAATGCAGAATACTTGCAAATATTGAATATCCATGTTCACAGATATTAATCTGGGCTGTGCAATTTGTTTCCACTCTACCTGTGATTTAGTCTGTATGAAAAGAAGTTTATATTCTTATGCTACATTGTAGGCAATTAATTTAGCACTGATGCTGAGCTCTGCAGAAAAGTGAATTGCCACTAGATTAATTAAAACCAGGACTGAGTGAAAATGCCCCCCCCACACATACACACAGAGAGGAGATGGACATTTTTCAAAAACATTCATGGACTGGTGGGGCAGGGAGTTTACTTGAGTGGCAGCAGGAGTGCAGTTCAGTGGCTGTCAGCAGCAACCATATCCCCCCCCCCCAAAAAAAATGCCTTGGTACAAAGCTACATATATTTTGGAGGAAAAGTGGTAGCTTCCATGAATGGCCACCAAGATAACCTTAATATCTTCTTCTACCTGTGACTGCAGAACTCTTTTTTAAAGTAAAGAACCTTGCTGCCCCCCTCATCCTACTGAACCCTGAATCAAAAATTAACCCACCCTCCACAATATCACTGAGTTTCAGGCCCCCCAATTTTTCCTCCAGTCCTAATTTTGGATGAAACTCCAGAGACTGCTCAGCCTTAATTTAAACTAAAGTGAATGTCAAAGCAAATTTGGGGACTCCTCCTCAGGTGTAATATCTGAGGCATTTTGAGGGAAGGCAAAAGAGTTTTTTCTAAGCCAATTGACATTTCTCAGGGAGGTTTAATATATTCGTAGACTGTAACCTGATTTTGCTTTAAGAAACATTTGACGTATATTTAGCAGTGCTCCCTCAGTTCAAATATCTGAAGAATGTTGAGCTGTAAGAATTTCAGACTAGCAACACTTCCCAAGAAGGGGGCCCTCTGGATTGGGTCCACTGTCCCAAAGAGGCACTGCTGACAGCCTGAAGAAAATGACTGTTCCATTGGAGGTCAATCTACTGTTCTGGAATAGTTCCAAAGCCTCAACTTTGAGGTAAGTACCGTTCCTTAAATATTTAATATCAGCTCTTGTCATCCTGACAGAAAAATAGACTTCTCATCCGAACATCTTCCATTTTGATTTCTTCGAAATAATTGAGTAAGACAAAGAATAAGCATTGAAAACAAAGTACGAGAATAATAATAATAAAGAAAATAATATCTGTCATATTTCCATTTGTGCATATTGAACTTATTTAGTGTTGAGTAAATGCTAACTTATTTTCCAGGTTGCTTGCCTTCTTTTTTATTTCTGTCTCTTTGTTGCAAGCATTCTCTCTTGGGTTTATTTCTTTTGCCAGCAGTAAATCAGGCAGTGGAGCGAATAAATGCCTGGAAGGATTGTTGGGCTAGTCAACCTTAAACAGCTTCATCATCCCAGTCCAAAAAGGTCAACTCTGCCATAACGAACAGAGTGCTTAGTAAGTCAAAGTTTCTGCCCTGGTTTTGCATAAGCACACTGGGTCACTTCAGAGAAGTTCAGATGTTTCAGTTTCCCTTCCTGGAGAGAATCTCTGGATAAAAAATGGTATATAAACTGTAACACTTGAAGAATGATTCCGTGTCTTGTTTTTCACTGCATACTGACTGAGTAATTGACACAAGGATCAATTAAGCAGTCTTTCTCTTTGTGGTCAAATAATAATAACAACTTGTGCCACACCATATGTTGCAGTGTAGGACCAGACCATGGTCTGGAGGTGCATGAATCTTCCCAGGTTTTGGTCTGTTTGATGAGAGACTCACACAAGCCATCATGACCTCCTTGGAGGAAAGGCAGGATATTTTATTATTTATTTTATTTTATTTATCATATTTTTAAATACCATCTGATATGTAAATTTCTAGGTGATGTACAAATCCCAACATTAAAATACATAAAACATGATAAAACAAGATAAAACAAATAATTAAAATTATTAAAATTCTATTTAAAAACTTGCGAGAACAAGAAAGTCTTGAGGGTCTTCCTGAAAACAAACAGAGAAGGAGATGCTCTTAGTTCAGCAGGGAGCATATTCCAAAGCCCTGGGGCAGCCACAGAGAAAACCCAGTCCTGAATTATCCCCAGACAAGCTGGTGGCAACCTCAACCAGACCTCTCCAGAAGACCGCAAAAGGCGGGCGAGTGCATGACAGAGGAGGCACTCTCTTAAATAGCCTGGTCCCAAGCCATTAAGGGCTTTATCGGTAATAACCAGCACTTTGTATTTCACCTGGAGATCTATTGGCAACCTGTGCAGTTCTTTCAAAACTGGAGTTATGTGGTCCCTTCGTGTTGTCCCAGAGACCAATCTGGCTGCTGCATTTTGTACCAATTGTAGTTCCCAGACTACATACAAAGGCAGCCCCACGTAGAGCACATTACAGTAGTCAAGTCTGGAGGTTACCAGCATATGTACCACTGTTTTAAGGTCATTCACCTATAGAAAGGGACGTAGCTGATGAATCAGCCGAAGCTGATAAAAAGTGCTCCTGGCCACCGCTTCAACCTGAGAAACCAGGGGAAGCTTTGGGTCCAGGAGCACTCCAAGGCTATGTACCTGATCTTTCAGGCGGTGTGTAACCCCATCCAGAACAGGCAGATCTAAACCATCTCTCGGGTCCCGACCCCCCATAGTCAGTACTTCCATCTCATTTGGATTCTGCTTCAGTTTGTTATCCCTCATCAGCCCATTAATGTCTCCAAGCAGACATTGAGGGAAGATATGCCATTTCCTGATGAGGATGACATGGAAATGTAAATCTGGGTGTCATCAGTATATTGATAACACCCAGCACCATACCTCCTGAGGATCTCTCCCAGCGGTTTTATGTAGATGTTAAAGAACATTGGAGACAGTATGGAGCCTTGTGGAACTCCATACTTCAGTTCTCATTTTGCAGAGCAACAGTCTCCAAGCGACACCATCTGGAATCTACCAGAGAGGTAGGAGTGTAACAACTGTAAAACAGTGCCACTGAATCCCAGCCCCCCTCAGGCAATCCAGAAGGATACCATGGTCGATGGTATCGGAAGCCGCGGAGAGATTCAAGAGGATCAGCAGAGTCACACTCCCTCTGTCAATAGCCAATTAGAGATCATCCATCAGGCTGACCAAAGGAGTCTCAACCTCATAGCCCACATGTAAGTTAGTTTGAAATGGGTCTAGATAATCTGCATCATCCAAAATTGCCTGGAACTGAGAGGCCCACCTGCTCAATCACCTTGCACAACGATGGGAGGTTAGAAAAAGGTCTGTAATTAGCCAACTCCAAGGGATCCAGAGCAGGTTTCTTCAAAAGTGGTCGGATAATAGCCTCCTTAAGACAAAGAGGCATCCTGCTCTCCCTCAGAGAAGCATTTATATTATTTACCAGACCCTCTCTGATAATATAATTATCAGATGAGATAAGCCAAGTTGGCCAAGCGTAAAAGGAACAGGTTGTAGGGTGCACAGTCTGAAGCAGTTTGTCCACTTCTTCAGGAGTCACAAACTGAAAATGATCCAATCTAATCCCACAAGAGAATATAAATGTAATACATCAGTATAAATGGATATAGATGTAATACATCAATACAATAAAAATGCACACATTTATCTTCATATACACAATCACTATGAAACGATGGAGCTCTTATCAGGGAGGCTCACTTGGTAACAGCCTTTGTTGTGTGCTTTTGGTGCCAGGGAGACCTGTTTCTTTTTTGTTGTCTTCAGCCACCCTCTCCTCTTGTATTCTGCTACTGTATTCCCGCTGCACCTGCGCAGTCATGACCAGGCCATGCAGGGTCCCACTGCGTAGGCGTGGTGGCCTCCAAAATGGCTGCCGCACCAGAGAATATGTCTGGAAAGCACTAAAGATGCCCAAAACAGGGTGAATTTTACAAAAAGTAAGGCTAGCGGGGGGAGGGGTAACCTCCGTGGACCCCCCACCACTTTGGTTAAGCTCCCTGAGAGGATAAGTTTAAAAAGGGGGAAATCCCCCCCAATGGTCAATGAACCCCCAAACTGGGGTGGGGTGTGTTTGATCCCAAATCTTTGAACCGAACCGGTTCGATATCAAAATGGTACAGATTCGAACCTGTTTGCACACCCCTACTGCACTGCAGTAACATCATTGGCACAAGTTTCAGTCTAACACACAATTATGACTCCATCCTTACTTGCAACAGCTGCCACAGCACAGCAGCACACTTAGCAGCCAGCAAGCATAGCCATAAGCTCAACTACAGCAACATTTTCATCCACATTTTGACTGAGTGAGTACACCTTGCAATGCAGACTGCAGATTTCAGAGCAGGCCAGAGCAGTGAGTAAAGCACAAGTTACTCTCAAGGACAGACATGTAGCTCATCACAGCCATCACCAAGAGATATTACATGCAGACACATGAGCTGAGCGCAGCCACTCAGCTCATCTCATAAACAGACCAAACACAACTCCAAACAAACAGACCGCCACAACTCCATCTCATAAACAGACCAAACCACAGCTCAAGGAATGAAGGGAGGAAACCAAGTTCTCCCTTTGTTAACCTGAGATCCAGCAAAACCAGATATCTAAAGCAGCAAGCAATAGCTGAGCATTATACTCAGTGCTGAGAAAAGAAAACCACAAAATCAAACCTCTTTGCCTTTCCTGATGTAAGCACTCTCTCTGCCTCCCAGTCCCTGTGAATATATTTTGAAATCTCCTCCTTTTTTGTTCTCCTTGTGTCAATCTTAGATCCAGCAAAACACTTATAGCAGCAATAACATACTCAGTGCTAAGAAAAGAAAACCACAAAATCAAACCTTCCTTTCTATTGTCCTCCTGATGTATCCCCGTCTTGCATAAGTACTCTCTCTTTGCCTTCCAGACAGTTTGAATACATTTTGAAATTCCCTCCAAAAGAGTTTCCCCTACCGCTTCCCTCCCCCCAGCCAATGGGGGCACAGTTGCCCATGCCAACACTTGATTTTAATGACAACAAGCCAACCAAGAAGCAAGATCTCATGCCAATTGAAAGCCAATACCAAAAAAACCAATTAGCAAGGGGGGGAAATCCACCAACATGGCAACATGGATCACATGAATCAATTCAAGCCGAATTGGAGCTGATGCAATTAGACCTCAAATAATCCCCTTCATTAAACGGGTGATTTGATTCACAGTTGAATCTTTGTATTGCCCATGATTCAATGTGAATTGATTCACATGTGGATCAAATTGCACATTCCTAGTTTCAGCCCCCAAACCAGGCCTAAAAACAGGTTGAAAGAGATCAAAGAAAGGTCCCCTTATTCAATGGAGATGATGGTCCCGGCCTTAGAACAGCTGAGATCCAAATCCCCAGCGAAGCAACTAGTAAAGTTGTGCTTTCGAGTCAATGTCGACTCCTGGCGACCACAGAGCTGTGTGGGTTTCTTTGGTAGAATACAGAAAGGGTTTACCATTGCCATCTCCCGCACAGTATGAGATGATGCCTTTTAGCACCTTCTTGCTGCTGCCCGATATAGGTCTTTCCCCATAGTCTGGGAAACATACCAGCGGGGATTCGAACCAGCAACCTTCAAACCAGCAACCTCTTGTTCCCTAGGCAAGTTACTTCCCTGCTGTACCATATGGATACTAAAAACCAAACAAAAAAACCCATAACCTCTCAGTATTAATCATACATTAGATCTATCTGTATTCACTCTACTGTTTATATTTGTATTGGACAGCTATAAGTTTCTGTCTATAAGAGATTTAGAATGTAAAGCAAAGCAATTAATGAAAGTAGATGCGCAATCATGGAACTATTTAGAGAAAAATCAATAGAACAAATTCACTAGAATGTATTACTGTTTATTAATACTTGCCATTCTGTAATTGAAAACAATCATAATGGATTTTAGCCAAAAGTTCATGACTATTAAAAGTATAGGGACATAAACTGTAGATAATACAATAATGAGGTTGTGCACTTAAAATGCTTACAGGAATTATGGAAGAAGTAATCTGTAGATTCAATAGCAAATGGTTTCAAATACCTCCTTTGATTGTACTTTAATATTTGCTAATAACAGTGTTTCATTGTATATGTCTTATGCCATTAGCTGTGGTATGAAGTCATCATTTTACAGCTGTGCAGCTAATGGGAGTAAATGATCCTAACAAAAGGATACTCTCCCTGATTTATATGCATTTCAAGTGAATTATTTAGAAACTAATAATACACAATTACAGTTCTGACCTTTATGTCTGCAGTGCCATCAGTGTACCTGGTGCTTTACAAAAGTTCCCAAAGACAAAATATAGAAGCATATAATTTCAGTGATGGGGAGGCAATATAAGGAGGGAAGAGAACACTAGCACGCAGCAGGGAGTGGAGAGAAATAAGAAAGGGATGGCCAACATGAGCAAATTGACCTACTTAATCTTGGTTTCAGCTGGGCATGGGTGTGACATTTCTTTTAAAACACTGGATGACTAAATTTACCAAAGGACGTCTTCTTGAAATTTAGTAGTCTTTCAGAGTATATCCCGAGTAACTACTATTTAACTATTGAGTATTTAATCCGGATGTCTGAGTCACTGAGCAGAGAGTTCTCATTGTAGAATATTCAGCTCCAAAGTTGGGCTTGGGGCAAATGGTGGGGAGACTACATGGGTCGTATCATTTTGCCCCTTTCTTATCTTCTTCATGGCCATCTGTTCTATGATGGTGGGGCAGTGCTCTTCCTGGTAACCAGCATGAGCGGCCAACACTCCAGGAATTTCCAGGCCAATTGCCAAGAAATTTAGGACCAGCAAATGCGGGTACTTTTTCACACAAGGCATAATCAACTTGTGGAATTCTCTGTGACAAGATGTGGTGACAGCCAACAACCTAGATGGCTTTAAGAGGAGTTTGGATGACTTCATGGAGGAGAGGTCTATCAACCGCTACTAGCCTGAGAGCTATAGGCCACCTCCAGCCTCAGAGGCAGGATGCCTCTGAATAACAGTTGCAGGGGAGTAACAGCAGGAGAGAGGGCATGCCCTCAGCTCCTGCCTGTAGGCTTCCAGCAGTATCTACTGGGCCACTGTGTGAAACAGGATGCTGGAATAGATGGGCCTTGGGCCTGATCCAGCAAGGCAGTTCTTATGTTCTCTCCCCCACCCCCCACGCCCCCAGACTGCCCCTTGGAACTACACTATGTGATTATGTAGTATAACTGCGGTATGTGCATCTGGCTCTTGAAGCCTCTTTTCATGTGTAGAGCCTTCTGTATTCTCACATCTGCACATGCAAGTAATTGTACATTTTCAGAACTGGCTGAAATCTGCCTGGTTCTACTGATGTATTCCTGTTTACCTATTTGTTCTGCCACCTCTCTTAGAAATGCTTCAGATATTTCAGCTGAAAAGAAAAACTAATTTGTAAGTGGATATATTTTTTTCCAACATTCTCCTTTATGAAGACAGATGCAAATAATTCATTTAGCTTCTCAGCAGTACCTGTCATCCCTGACTGCCTCTCTTTCACCTTGAGGGTACAATGGCTGTATTGATAATCTGGCAAGCTTTCTGCTTCTAATATACTTAACATATTCTTTCTGGGGGTTTCGTACGTTTTGCTCTTCTCCTATATAATGTTCTTATCCTCCCTTAATGCCTTCATATATTAACCTGTTCAAATTCATCCTCTCTTTGCTTTTCATATGGTTTGGATGACTTTCCCAACTAAAATTTCTTCTCTTCACTTCTTGAAAACTGAAAGTTATCAATGGATGTGGGAGGAACTCAAGAGCTGCTCTCACAGACAGTGGTGGGATAGGAAGGGAAAGGTCTTCCACCTTCCCCTGACACCAGGGTCACCAGTACATGGGATAGATTTTGCACACAGAAGTAGTACTCATTTTTCTGTAGGAATATACCCAAAGCCACTGATAGATATGAAACCAATTTAAAAAACAGATTGAATAAAACATGGCAAAGTCAAAAGGGTCTTAAAATAAAACATGGAAAAAGGTAGACTATGAGGCTGTTCTCATGCGAAGCCAAGAAAGGGATAAGCCAGCCACGACTGGTCTTGTCTCTGCATGAGAACCACCAAGAGCCACGTTGCTCCCAGTGGCTGCATGGTGGCAAACCTGCTTAGGGGGGCCACCACTTATCTCGGGTTAAGCACAAGACGGTACCCTTAACTCGGGCTAAGGTCTCGTATGTTGGCACCACACGGTGCTGACACAGGTGCAGGCTCCTAGCCAGCTCTGGGGGGATCCCCAGGGATCCTCACAATGCACTGTGCACTTAGGCAGTGCATTGTGGGAGTTCCAGGGCTGGGGCGACGTGTCCTGACCCCCACACCTCTGCACTGCCCAGGGGAAACAGAGTACCGTCTGGGCACATGGGATCGCATGCCCTGACCTTCCCAGATTGTCTGCGGGGAAGGTGAGCTTCTGCTGCCTTCCCCACCATCTGGCTTCCCCCCAAGCCTTTCTCTCTGATTGTGAGAAAGGGCTCATTGAATCAGTTTGGACAACAGCAGTACTTATCACATGAGGAGGAGCATGTGCTTCCCTACCCATTCACTGCGCCACTCTGTCCCCGCATTGTCATGGGGGAGGGCAGAATGTCCAAACTAAACACTACTTCAAAGTAGTATTGAAAGTACTTCCTCCCTGTCCCCAATGCAGACTATGCAGAGTAGAACAGTGTGCCAGGTTTGTGTGTGGTGGGTGAGGGAGGGGTGGAGATGTGTGTGCACATGCTCCTCCTTACATCATGGGGATCAGTATTGTCAGAACTGGCTCATTATCATTGGTAAAGTTCAAAATGCAATACATCAAAATGCAATAAATACCAGTCAGCCAACACCCCGGGAAGGTACCTACTAGGAGCAATTACACTGAGGGAAATAAGTATTTGATCCCCTGCTGATTTTGTCCATTTGCCCTCTGACACAGAAATGACCAGGCTATAATTGGAATGGTAGGTTTATTGTAGCTGTGAGAGACAGAATAACAACAAACAAACCCTCAAAAGCCCAGTGCCCAAAAGTCAGCGATGGATTTGCATTGTAGTGAGGGAAATAAGTATTCGATCCCCTATCAACCAGCAAGATTTCAGGCTCCCAGGTGTCTTTTCACTATATGCAGGTAACGAGCTGAGATGAGGAACACCCTCTGTAAGGGAGTGCTCCTAATCCCAGCTTGTTACAGTACCTGTATAAAAGACACCTGTCCATAGAAGCAAGCAATCACTCAGCTTCCAAACTCACCACCATGCCCAAGACCAAAGACCTGTTGAAGGATGTCAGGGACAAGGTTGTAGACCTGCACAAGGCTGGACTAGGCTACAAGACTATTGCCAAGCAGCTTGGTGAGAAGGTGACTACAGTTGGCACGATAACTCGCAAATGGAAGAAACACAAAATAAATGTCAATCTCCCTCGGTCTGGGGCTCCATGCAAGATCTCACCTCGTGGAGTTGCAATGATCATGAGAACGGTGACAAAGCAGCCCAGAACTACACAGGGGGAACTTGTCAATGATCTCAGGGCAGCTGGAACCATAGTCACCAAGAAAACAATTGGTAACACACTACGCCGTGAAGGACTGAAATCTTGCAGTGCCCGCAAGGTCCCCCTGCTCAAGGCAGCACATGTACAGGCCTGTCTGCAGTTTGCCAATGCACATCTGAATGATCCAGAGGAGAACTGGGCGAAAGTGTTGTGGTCAGATGAGACCAAAATCGAGCTCTTTGGCATCAACTCAACTTGCCGTGTGTGGAGGAGGAGGAATGCTGCCTATGAGCCCAAGAACACCATCCCCACCATCAAACATGGAGGTGGACACATTATGCTTTGGGGGTGTTTTTCTGCTAAGGGGACAGGACACCTTCACCGCATCGAAGGGACGATGGACAGGACCATGTACCGTCAGATCTTGGGTGAGCACCTCCTTCCCTCAGCCAGGGCATTGAGAATGGGTCGTGGATGGGTATTCCAGCATGACAATTACCCAAAACACACAGCCAAGGCAACAAAGGAGTGGCTCAAGAAGAAGCACATGAAGGTCCTGCAGTGGCCCAGCCAGTCTCCAGACCTTAATCCCATAGAAAATCTGTGGAGGGAGCTGAAGGTTCGGGTTGCCAAACATCAGCCTTGAAACCTTTCTGACTTGGAGAGGATCTGCAAAGAGGAGTGGGACAACGTCCCTCCTGGGTCGTGTGCAAACCTCGTGGCCAACTACAAGAAACGTCTGACCTCTGTGATTGCCAACAAGGGTTTTGCCACCAAGTACTAAGACATCTTTTGTGAAGGGATCAAATACTTATTTCCCTCACTACAATGCAAATCCATCGCTGACTTTTGGGCACTGGGCTTTTGAGGGTTTATTTGTTGTTATTCTGTCTCTCACAGCTACAATAAACCTACCATTCCAATTATAGCCTGGTCATTTCTGTGTCAGAGGGCAAATGGACAAAATCAGCAGGGGATCAAATACTTATTTCCCTCACACAAAATGCAATAAATACCAGTCAGCCAACACCCCGGGAAGGTACCTACTAGGAGCAATTATATAGAGTGGTTGCCAGAAGGACCTACCTGAGCAGAGAGATTGGTAGTCTGGCAGGGCAAACCCTGAGTAACAAGCTGACCAGATGTGGGAACTTTGTATTAGCCAATGAAAAGACTGAACTACAATGAAAAGGAATATCAAGAACTGCATTGGGATAATACAAATACAGAATTAACAAGTTGACTAATTCCTCAGGCCAGGAGAATTGTGGGTGGTGGTAAGAGCATAAGAATAGCCCTGCTGGATCAAGCCCAAGACCCATCCAGTCCCGCATCCTGTTTCACATAGTGACCCACCAGATGATTCTGAAAAGCCCACAGGCAGGATGTGAGGACTTGCCCTCTCTCCTGCTGTTCCTCCCCTGCAACTGGTTTTTAGAGCCATCTTGCCTCTGAGGCTGTAGGTGCAGGCTGTAGGTATTCCTATGGTTTCTTCCTCTGACCACTAGCCCTGATGGGGCAGAAAGTAGGGAATCAGTGTGTGATCCACAGGGCTCCTCCTTCGGACCCTATGGTATCTGACAAAGGGTTGATTGATCAGGTGAACAAGGCTTGATCAGGTGAACAAGGTTCAGATCAAATGTTCTATATGTGGCATTGCAGAATGCATGCTCCCATGCTCACTTCCACGCCCCATCATGCTTAGGACATAAGTATTGGCATGAGGTGTGCACTGGCCCTTTATTTCCAAGTACCTGATGACACTTATAACTCTGAAACTGTCCAGGCAGACATGCAAAAGATTCTACTGCTCAGGGGAAGAGAGCTTTTCCACTCAGCTATATGGCTTCCCATTATTCCCTTGTGATCTCCAGTCACAGTCTGATACCCAGAAAGCCCCACCAGCCTGCATCTATCATTCCCTGTTGTCAGGTTGCCACCCTATTCCATGGTCTTAAAAGATAGCTAGTTCAGAATTACAGACTGAGCACATGCATACAAATAAACACATTTCCATATGCTACATTTGCTATATATTGTACTGGTAGACTAACTTGTTCTAAATAAATAATCAATGATTTTTAGTTCAGAATTTGCATTTGTGTAGGGAGGGGGTAGGTGTGGTGGTGGTCATATAACTAATACAAATGGTCCTAGACATATCTTGTGGCCCTGTACACATCTTACTTGAGACTTCAACAAATGTCAAAACAAGGAATTCTTGATCATTAGTAAATTATGCTCACTCATATTCAAAGAGTTCCTCCAAATAATGAGTTCATTTCTAACAACATATATAAGCATGTTCTTTGTGTCCATCCTGTTCCACAGTCACAATCAATAACATCTCTGCACCCATCAATCATAAACCAGGTTTCATTTTCTCCTCATCCCAGGATGCATTTTCAAAATGACCTATTTCCTTCATTATTCTTGGTTTTCACAAGCATAAATATTCTCCCATTAATTTATTGGAAGTTTTGCATCTTCCTGACTTTACAAATCCTCTTGAGTTTTAATTAGGGTAGAAACCTAAGGCACATCAAGAAACCTCTGCTTTAAAAGCAGCAGGTTTTCTCACCAGGGTTGCCCAGGTCTATTTAAAACATTGCTATAGAGTCCTGGTTACTGAAAATGTAATAAAATACCTTGCTTTTCAAATAACAATGGTTCATAGATGGTTCCAAGAGGATGCTGTAGTAGAACTGAAGCTGTTCAACACTGCAAAACAAAAACAATGTCCAAATAATAGCCAATTATCTGATGCAAAACCTTGATTAATTTAAGTATCTAACATTAATTATGCTGAATTATAATTAGGTGGACAAAACTGCATCGTTTCACACTTGGGATTCATTATGAATTTACAGAAGCCCAGTTCTGTGTTAGAACTTGCTGCAATCCTGAAAGTTTCAGCAGCTTCTGAAGAGAGACTGTAGATATTGCCAGATGTGAGCAGAAGCCTAATGCACTCTGTCCTCCAGTATCATTTCCCCCCTCAGACAGGTTCCAACAACTGAAATGAAGCCATCTGGGAGAAAAGCATTTGAGCAATGGAGTTGCCAGGGAACAAGGCCAACATGCTGTCTGAGGAGGCCCGCCCTTGGCATGTGAGCACCAAAGGCCCCGTCCTCTGTGATGGGAGGTAACTACAGGCTTTGTCAGCGGGGGGCTTGGTGGTGGGGCAACAGCTCCAACAGTGCATCCTCTTCCTCCATTCTCCATCTGCAAATGGGAGGGGGGCAACTCCTCAGAGGTATTGGCAGTTCCTCCTCTTTCAACTCTTGGACAGTGGGAGGAGGAAAAGCTACCACCACCTAGTCCCCACCATTCACAGATGGTGAAGGTGGGAGCAGGAGCTGCAACACCCACTGGATTTCCCCTCCACAGATGGAGGGGGGAACTAGGCAGCAGCAGGCCTTCCCACCCTTCCATTTGCAAATAGGCTTCCTCAAAGAGGCCCCTGCATCATTGTGGATGGGGAGGTGGGAGAAGTCAGTGGTGATGCAATGCTCTCAGTTGTGACTTTGCTGTATTCTCCCAGAACCCCTGCCCCCATCTGCAAATGAGAATGTCCCCCAGAGGCCCTGTGATGACACTGGGCATAGTACTGACAGCTGACTCCTGACAGTGGACCGGATAGGGAAATAAAGTTCAGGACTCCTCTCTCATACATCCCTTTCGCTTCTTAAACTGGGCCTCTCATCCCATCCTGCTATCTCTGTGACTGCAACAGATCCGGGTTAAACACAGGGAGCTACCTTTGTCACATTTAGTTTGTCCCTTATTTGTCTTTGCTATATGTAAAATACTTGCCTTCATTAAACTAAAGCTGCTCCATTAAACTTAAATGGAGATTAAATCCTAAAAGAACTTTAATCAACTGATAGCTTTAAGAAAGAATCTTGGCATTGTTTCTTAAACATCACATGATACTGACATCATGCTTGGCAAGAAGGGCTACTTGGTTGACTTCATATGCAAATCCTTTGCATTTGGCCATATCATTGGTGTTGCGGCTTCAACAAATAAGATTTTTGGACACGAAAGTTGTCTGCTGCCAGCGCTTGTGTTTTCAAATAGACTGCAAACAGCTGAAACACCTGCATCATTCTAACACAGCATCACCGCAGGGTGCTTTCCCATGGCAACTGTGTGGCAGAATAGCAAAACCATTGGAGTAGCTTCTGTGATTAACCAAGAACTGATGTATGTAGTTACAAAACTCTCTAAAAGCATCCAGGGCCAAACTGTATTACTTTTTGTTGTTTCTGTCAAACAAACATCACTTTCCTCTGGCTGTTGTCTCTCATAGCTTGGCCTTGGCCTGCCTGTGTCCAGGAGAAGGAGATGGCACAACTAATTTCACGTGACAAGCTATTCTGCCATAAAGCATTACCGCTGAAAAAAGGCATTAAAACACAAGTAAAACCCAAAATTGTTCTGGGCTAGTTTGGCAAGTACTTTCTGACCTGGCCAGCTCCCCCTGATTATGACATGAGCATGCCATGAGCACATATGTTTCCTTCTCAGGGTATGGCATTCCTTAATCATGTGAGGAGTAGTTCATTCAAGCTGCCCCCCTACACAGGGGGCAGCCCATTTGCAGCCCGTAGGCAGCCAAGGATTTGCCACCCCCACCACTGCAGCAAGGGTAGGGATGGAAGGAGAAAGCCCCCTTTTTTCCTCCTTAAAGACCGTTGCTGTCCGGGGCAGGATAATGTCAGCGAAGGCCTCACAGCAGTGGCTGTGGAGAAGGTAGAGAGGGGAAAGCCCCCCTTTACCTTTAAAATGCTGTGCAGGCAACAGGGCAGCAGTGGCTGCAGTGGGAAGGGTGGTAGTAGGCCAAGGGGAAAGTTCCCTCTTTTAGCAATGCTGCTGCACAGGTGGTGAGAGCAGCAAGGGAGAGCTCCTTCCATCTCCCCTACTCCATCCCAAATGACTGCACGGCCCATCTGCAGTCCGTTATGGCCCATAACATTCACCTTCGCTGACCTTATCCCACCACACACAGTGGTGGTTTTTAAGGGGGGGGGGCTTTCCCCTTGCCTACAGAGCGGGGTGACAAAATTTGAGGAGTAACAAAGTTTGCCACTCTTCAGATTTTACCACTGTAGGCAGATGCCTAATCTGCCTCTGCTTAAATCTGCCACTGCCTCTACATGCACTCTAAATACTAGCATTTGGAGTTGTTTGTAGAGGGGTGGTTCAGAAAAACCATCCCACATGTGATTCAGGAGTAATGGTGGGGAGATATGTGCACTCTCAACATGTGTACAACTCAGTCATGTGAGAACAGGTCTGGCTGGAAAGTATTGTCTGAACCAGCCCAATGTGCTTTTCTGCTGCTTCATGTTTTTATGAAGAAAATATTTGCCTACATATTATTGTTATTGTTATTGTTATTATTATATAACACCTACGTAATGCTGCGCATCTTGTGGCATGGGCCAATATGACATCAAGATTCTTTTTGTGTGGTGTTCTCAATGCTCATGTGCTGTAAAGCAACACATAAAAGCAGTAAAGCAACACATAAAAGCTAAAACAAATGAATAATGCAATAGGAAAGTATCATCAAAACTGGCCTTATTGACCCAAACTGTGTTTATTACCAAACGGGTTTCTCCATTGCTCCATTTTTAAAAAAATATTTATTTATTTATTTATTCATTCATTCATTATTCTCCATCCATCCATCCATCCATTCATTTAGCTAGGTTGCTTGGTTGCATGGTTCTGCCCTGTGTTCCACTCCTCCTGCATTCTGGTTATCAAAGAGAATTTTTAAAATTAATTTAGAAATTGGAGCAGGACTTGTCATTCCTTCTGTCCTCTTTCATTTTCCTTTCCCCTTAGTATTGAGATCATGTGTACATGATCATGTGCACATAAGAAAACTCTGCAAAAAAACCAATATGGGAGTGATCATACATATTGCCTGACATGACATGCAGCATTAGGGAGGCACAACACTGCACTGCGGGCCTCCTGCAGACTGGAAAGGCAATACTGGAGATGTCTATTGGGAAAACCTGTAAAAAGTGCTGCATGCACAACTGCCTGTACTGAGCAGACCCAATACTGTCTTTCAGGTACACAGTGCAGTATAACACCTATGTAAGGCTGCGCTTCATGTGGGCCAATATGACATCAAGATTCTTTTTGTGTGGTGTTCTCATTGCGCATGTGCAGTAAAGCAATACATAAAAGCATCTTGATAGGAAGACACATGAACAGAATTGCTTGAAAGGTGTGGCAAATATAGTACATGCACAGCACAGTACTGAATGCAGAAAGAAAGAGTGGAACCGTGATAATTCCTAGTGTAACAGTTCCACTTGAGAAACAAGCTCAGATACTTTTGAAATCTGGGTGAGGAGCATTTTAGAGCAATCTCTACACCAACTACATATCAGAACTATCCCAATCTGCAAATATTGTTGCCAAAACAGACTAAATTGTAGATCATCCTAGAGGGTGTTTGTGCAGACCTATTTCCCTGCAAATATGTACTGCTATAGGATGTCCAGATCGGGCAAAATCTTATGAGAGGAAGGGAGAGCTTGCATAGGAAACTCAGATTGGTAGCTTGTGAGATAGAGAGAAGTGTCTCATCCCATATGATGTGCTCTTTCAAAAATGACATTTCCCATATGTCAGAAGTCCCCCGTGTCAGTTACTGTCTTCAGGCAGGGGGATAGGAGCCCACAGTGTTGGGCCCACACCTGGCAGCAGTTGAGAAGGTCAAACACCAAGGTTTTTCAAAACAGTATGAGCTTTTGTGAGGGGAGGAGAAAGGAGGCCCATCTTACAAGTTTGTACTGGGTCGAGAGATAGGATACTTTGGCAAATGGAGGGCTCTACTTATCCCTTGACTGGGATCCACAGGAAATAATGCAGATTGTTATGGTCAACCTGTCTCATCAGCACTGGATGTTCTGTGGATGTTCTGGAGAATTCTGAGGGAAGCAAAAAGAGTTTTGATAAGACTATTTTAAGTTTTCATCAGGGCTCCATGCATCACTAATCCTTCCAAATCAGTTAATACCATTATAGAATTGGTATGATGAAGAGTTAAAAAAACAAGTGCAAGTTTAGATTCACTTTCCTGCAGGAAAACTCCTGCTAGGACTTTTATACTAATAAAAATGTGGATTTCATCTCTTCATCACTTTTGCCTACAACAGCTTTTATGAAGGATGACTCATAATCCGTAGGAAACATTAAGGTAATGCAATGGATATTTGCTATGGCACTCGGCATGGGATAGAACTCAGCAGTGCAAGAAACAAATTAACTGAAATGATAAAAAGAAAAGTTTAGCTAGACATTTATTAAAATACAGTATAATGACAGTGGATTTTTAAAAATAATGTAATTCTTTTTCTTTCTTACCCACCCACTCCCTTCTTTCAATAATACTTTCAAATCAAAGATAACTGAAATGAACACAACTTTTCAAAATTATATATATATATATATATATATATATATATATATATATATATACCCATTCCATTTAAGATTAGAGTTAAGGTGCTTACAGTTTTCAATCATTTTTTAAAACAGCTGGACATTTCAAGTTAATGTGGTCACCTAGTTATTTTGACCCGGTATGCAATAAGAACTCTGTATTGTCTTGTATATTATGCTGGCTTTACAATTAGGCTCCATTCACCCACACTTTGCCTTGGCCTTTCAGCTCAGAACTGGATTGGGGAGCGATGCATCCAAGCAGAAATACAACAGGAATAGCTTTCACTTGCTAGGGATGCACCTGTTGAATTCCTGTCTGATGCATCAATACAAAAGACAGTGCTCCCCCAAAATGCCACCTACTACAGTAAATGTCCAGCCAGAAATTGAACAGGGTTTATCATCCAGTCACTTGCTATCTATCTATGTACCTAATAGATTTCTGCTTAAAGCACTGTGACATTACCTACAACATCTCACAAACAGGCTGCTATGAGAATGTGCCAGCAAGAACATGCTTGGGTCTGCATTCTCACAGCTTCAGCTGTGGGAATGAAATAATCTGTAATGGATTTTGAGAGGCACCTTTGAGTCCTGGAAAGTTATCCAGCTTGTCACCGAATGTTCATACCTCAGCCAAAAGTAATATCAGCAGTTGGAGGAACTGCAAAAAGCCTTATCAAGACTTTGATGTCTTTCAAGTAGTTAAGATGAACTTATTTCAGACCTAAAATATCATATACTAAAAGTAGTCTAAAATGGAGACCATAACCACTTAAGTTATCAATTGATCTTTTGAACTCAATGAGATGATAGAGTGTTGATATATCTTTTGATTCCATTCAAGAGAAAAGCAAATTGAAGTGGCAATTCTGACTGAAAGTGGGGGTACAAAATGGAACCCTGAGCAACAAAGGCCGTAGCAGACACTGGCTTCCATTCAAACTAAGATAAATGCAGGTGCTGGGGAGACCATGGTTCTCAAGCATTTTCAAGTCCACCTCAACAGCACCCTGAATTTTGGCTGGTTTGGAGAAAAGAATGTTTCAGCATGTGCTGAGGTAATGAGGTGACATCTCCTGTCTTCTTATTCTTCACTGGCAAGCAAAGAACATAAGAACATAAGAAAAGCTCTGTTGGATCAGGCCCAAGGCCCATCTAGTCCAGCATCCTGTTTCACACAGTGGCCCATCAGATGCCACTGGAAGCCTACAGGCAGGAGTTGAGGGCATGCCCTCCCTCCTGCTGTTACTCCCCTGCAACTGGTCAGTCCCTCTCCTGGTCAGTCACTGACACTTTCACTGAGAAACTCAGTGAAACACAGGGCATGACAGTGAGAAGAGCTGCAATTTGATGAACCCTCCTCCTTCCTCCGTTCGGGCTTAGGGACAAAAAAATCCATGTATCATCAGTACAAATGGAAGAGGGGGATAAAGGCTCTCCAGAGGAGTGATCCATAAAGCTGCTGCACCTGTTGAATTTCTGCATAAACATCTGCTTTTGTAAATAGTTAGCAGGTGGCATTTTGGGAAACACTATGCCCTGTATTTTAGTGCTTCTTCAGTATGAAAGGAGGACCTTTTCTGCTTCAGAGTATATGATGCTACTGCTATTTCTGCAGCAAAGAGCCAAGAATAAAAGGACACTGACATGTAAGATAAGAAAAGGCAAACAACAACAACAAAAACCAGGTTCAAACAATACTCCAAACAGCTTTCTTATTTATTTTTGTTTATTGATTGATTGATTTGATTTATATACTGCCCTTTCTAAAGTGGCTCAGGACAGTTTATAATTTTAAAGATAATGGAGCAGGAATATGGGTGCAAGCATCTTTACTGTACTCTGCACCATCATCCATCTGTATGAAGGATTTTCCCAAACCATTCCCAATGCACCATCTTAACATTACTTTAAGTAGCAATTGAAACTGTGTACTGAGAGTTAGTTCAGGCAAACCTCCTTCTCCACATAAAAAGGTAGTAGTGGAATCACACACCAGGTGGAGAAGAGATGTCCACACTCCTGTTTCTCTCTCACACTTAAAAGAACTGGTCAGACTGTTGTCCAGATTGGCTGACACCATGAGACTAATATTTAATTTTTATTTATTAATTAAAAGATTTAATATACTGCCCAATCCACAGACTCAGGGCAGCGTACAAAACAAGAATATCATCCAAGATTTTGTTTTTTTAAAAAAAATGGGCAAACACCTGAAGGAGAAGAAATCTCTTGAGTAAGCTTTTATAGGCTGAAAGGGAGAAGGCAGACCAAATCTGGTGGGGGGAAAGAGAATTTCAAAGTGAAGGGGCAGCAACAGAGAAAGCCCTTCCATGGGCCCTAGTACTATGGACCAATCTGAGACCAGGGACCAAAAGAAGGGCAACCTGAGAAGATCTCACAGGATGGGACAGGACTGGCTGGGAGAGGCAGTCCTGAAGGTAAACAGGTGCTAAGCGCTGTAGGGTTTATGGTATGGATATGGTATGATATGTGAAGAACATATTACAGAACCTGGCAAGGACAACTCAAGGTTTCAAGGGGCCCTTGACCAGGGCTGTTTGGGGCCCCCACCAAGTCCTAATTGAGCTTAAATGTAGCTGCAGCCTGGAGCACTTTGCAACAGGTGCAAACTTTTTCTGCCCACCACCTAGTAAGTCTTCACAAGAGTCTGGGGAAGGCTTAGTTGGGTGCGAGATAGAAACAGGTCAGCAGCCCAGAGCACTTTGTGGTGGCTGTGGCGGCAGTGCCATCTTTTAAACAATGAAATGTAGCTCTGAAAGGCTCCCATATTTGCTGATGGGGAGGGTGGCACAGAATCATGGCATGACTCACTCAGCTTAGAAATTTGTGCTCTTGCTGCCATTGCTGTAGGGATTGGGCAGGTGGACTTCAGACTGTGGGACTTTTGATGGCTCTGAGCCACCAGCCAGTACCTGATTTAGCCAAGCCCTGATGCTGCCCAGAGCCTGGATGGAAGACCACCTCAGAACGATGGAAGCTATTGCAAATGGAAGCTATTGCAAATTTTCTTGGAAAACAGTAGTGCATACATGGAGGAAGGAGAAAAATACAAATCCAAGGCATAGAATTGAAGGACTTTATTGTGCTGAGTCACATTGGCATAAAGCAGCTGCTGATGAAATATTGTGACACAGAGAGAAAGTGAGAGCGCTTGAGAGTTCTTTGTTCAAATCTTGCTTTAGTCAAATGATAGCCATATATCTTGATTGATATTAATTAAGATTGTCAACCAATTCAAGGATTTTTAATATGTTAACCATCTGCTTTTAATTAAAGTGAGAAAGCTGACAAGTGTGAGTCAGCACTAGAGTACAATTCTTTGATATTACTCTCTCTCTCTCTCTCCATCTATCCATCTCTGCTTACTAGCAATTAAAGCATTTAATTGATTAAATTTAAACACATTTCATCATCACCAAATTTGTCTCATTGAGCATACTACAAGGATGACATAATTTACAAGTTAATAAAATTGAAAGGCTACCACTCATGCTTACAAGAAATCTTTAATATCTCTTTTTTCATTCTGAATTACAGTAACACATAATAATTTTAAAAAATCAACTAGCATTTTAATTGCTTAATCTACAATTAAATAAATTAAAGCTTACATCCCTAATTGTAAGTAAGAGTTATTTTAAAAAAATCTACCCAAGAATTGAGAGTCCTGATTTATGTCAACTAAATTGCTAGGCCTACTCCAATTCATCTTTCAATTTCAATTTCAGTGTGGGAGCAAGATTAACAAAAAGGATTAAAGGACAACCTTTGGTTATATTCAAGATTAAATTCTGATAGGAAGGAAGGTAGGGAGCAGGATGTTGCAAATATTTGTTGTGCTTATCTTTTTGAGACATTACCATAACCAGATATACAGGTGCTCCTGAGGAATGATTCAGGTGGTTTGGAAGGGAAGAGCAGAAAACTGCCCCCAATCTTTCTCAGCCTTGTGTGGAAAAGTTTGCTCCATATTTGAGGATTCCATTTAAGGATCTTTTTTGTTATCTTGGCAGTTTTGGAACACCTCATCGGGATTCCATCCTGCCCTGTTTTGGTAATGTGGCCAAAAGAGTTTTTGGTAAAATTTGGTAAAATCCAGTAAAATTTCACAGGGCAATTCCACACACCTCTAGATTATGAATGAACTGCCTTATATGGATGGACCATTGGTCTATCTAGCTCAATTTGACTGGCAGTGGTTCTCCAGGGTTTCAAACAGGGGTCTTTCACAGCTCTACCTGGAATGCTGGAGAATGAACCTGGGACCTTGTATATGCAATGCATGTGCAAAGCTATGGCCTTTTCCCCAACTACAGCCCCTCCCCCAACTAATGTACATTGTTACTGGATTTTGCCTAATGTGGCACTTTAAGCAGAAGCCAAACAATCAAAAGCAATAGGCCATCCAGAGGTGCAGCTAGGTAATTTTGGAGCCTGGACCTAATAGGCCCCCTCCCCACAACTGCAAGATATGTATCGTCCCACAACACACACACATGCAGTATTTTTTTTTAAAATGGGTTCTTATGTTCTTATAGTCTTATTAACATAAGAACATATGCCTAGACAGTCAACACATATATACATAATAAACACTCACTTGTGGGCTTCCCAGAGGCATCTGTTGGGCCCCTGTGTGAAGCAGGATACTGGACTAGATGGGCCTTGGGCCTGATCCAGCAGGGCTGTTCTTATGTTCTTTCTCTCTTCCCTTGAAAGAGAGAAATAAATGTGGCTGGCTTTCAACAAGCAAACATCACCATGCTCATTTTATCAACTTTTCTCCTTTGCTTAGCTTGCTGAAACACACACACACAGAAAGTTTTAGAAAGTTTTAAAACTATTAAGTAGTTACTCATTTTTAGGAAGGAGGAAAACTGAAGAGTAAGTAAGTAATACATTTATTGTTGTGACCACAGGAGGTCAGAACATAGCAGAAAAAATACAACATACCAAAAAGTTACATCAGTTAGGTTGAACTAAAACCAAAGCTACATTTTAGAACACGTAAATTTATTTCTGAGTTTAAAAGAAAGCATAGTGAAGGTGGTATCATGACAGCTGACATATGGAATCACATCGGAAGTTTACCTATCATCCATGTTTTTCCCCTGATCACATTGTAAATAGGGCAATAAAGGATGTAGTGGATGATGTCCTCCACATGACCAGCGCCACAAGGACAAAGGTGCTGCTCCACTGGGAATCTGCAAATTCTCCCTTCAAGATATGCTGAGGACATAGTTTGGAAATAGAAAGTTGTAAAGGCCTTCCTCAGTGGTACACTGTTTTTCTTACAATGGTGATACCAGGATGAGAACTTTGAAGACGGTACCATAGCGGTGTCTCTAAAATTTGAAGATAATACTACTGACTGCCATTCCCTATTATAAACACTCAGTAATTTAGAAGTCATGCCAGTTATATTATCTCTTCCCCTGGACCCCTGTCCCTACCCCCTAGTGATTTGTCAGGCTCTAGATGTCATGGGAAAGATGGCATGGGTTATAATACAAAGAATAATTTGATCTTTGGGAAGCTATGGAAGCTTTATATCCTCCTCACTACAAGGCATTTTACAAATAAAAATAACTGCAGATATGCTATTTGCAGACATTTTTCTTTGCATTTATTTCACACACACATTATTTAAACAATTAATGGATGACATCTAGAATATCAAGGTATCAAAAGCATCTCTTAAAGGCTCCCATGTTTCAAATAAACACCGATTTATTTTCTTTTACATTATATGAACAGTGACTAAGCCAATTATTTGAAAGATTTTTCCCCTTAAAGTTGGTCAAAATGTCATTATATCTACCTTTGGGACTTCAGCTCTGTTGCACTGCTGAAAACTACATGCTCCTCCCCTGATTTGAAAAATGATGGCTAATGAAAAGGAAGCAAACATTTGTATATAACATTGACTCAGAAGCATTTTTTTTTTCAATCTCAGCTCTCAGTCAGTTACCTCACCTGTTGACCCTCCTGGACTGGTCTGGTTGTGTGTGTGTGTGTGGCAATGGCAAGAGAGTCTCCACTCTCCCCAAGAAGAAGAGACACTTAGAGAAAGTCAGGCCGCCACATTCATGCAGCTCATGGATGCTCGGCCTCAGCTAGGAGAGGAGATTCCTCCTCTGTTTGTCCAATCTGTCTGGCCAGAGTGCTGCTGATTATTATTACTGAGATGGGGCTGGTGGAGAGGGGGCACCAGTGGGGGTGTGGATGCTGCTGACTTGGTAGTTGTGTCTGCAGCTACCAGTCTTGTCCTCGTTGCTCAATGCTGCTCTGTTGCTAAGGGTTATAGCAACCAGGAAGCAGCACAAACAGGAAAGAGGATGCCACTGTGCAAGCATCTTGGAGCTGCACTCAGCTGTGCTGCCTCTGCCTCAGCCTTGCTGGGAGTCCGAATACAAAGCAGCCAGATGCACATGACTCACATTTGGCCCTGGCCTCAGTGCGTCTGGGAGGAGACAAGGTGTGCTGCTGCTGGGGCTGAGGACTTGAGCTCAGCAGCCCAGCCATGCACACTGGAACAACTCATGTTCTCTGCCCAGCTGGGCCGGGGAGATTCCTGACACCAAGTAGGAGGTGGTGGTGCACATGGGGCAGTGACCAGGGCTGCAGCCTGCATGATTTGGGGACCCCCCCCAGAAACAGCAGGGGCTCTGGGGGCATGGACTTATGCCCCAAAGTCCTGAATAATGGAGTAGGGATGTGCGAAACGTTTTGGATACAAAACGTTTTGTACCCCAAACAGCCTGTTTCAGGTGTTTTGTAGACAAAACAAAACATCCATTTTCCAGATCCAAAAGTTTTGTATACAAAACAAAACGTCCCTGTTTCGGCTACAAAACATTTTGTTGTTTTGGACCTCCATTTTGTGGTGATCTCTGAGTCAGTCTCCATTTTGTGTTTGACATCTCTTTGAATTTCCCACCCTTCCAGCCTTCTGATCGGTGACCTAAATCACGGGCTGACCTGCTGACAATTCCCTCCTTGTTCCCCAGTGGCTCTTTTGCTTCTTGCCACTCTTTACTGACCCCACATTGGCCAGGGGAAGGGTTGCTAACCCATGGGGTGCTGGGTTCTGCTGTTTCTGTGGTGTTCTGAGTGTAGATTCTCTGGTAGCATATGAGAGTGGATTCTTGTTTTTCACTGAAAATCTCATATGCTACCAGAGAATCTACAATGAACACCTCAGAAACAACAAAACCCAGTAACCCACAAGCTTGTGGGTATGGGGGTGGTTGACACCCTATGTGCACTACACAACTCCTCGCCCCCCCAAGTGGAATTATGGGGCTGCTGAAACCTCCATTATTCCCTATAGGAGAAATCTTAAAGACACGTAAACTTCAACAAATCACAAAAGAGCAGCCCTTTGCCCAATTCCTTTGAAATAATTCTGGAAGTTTCCTTGCCCCCATTGGGCACTACCACCCACCACACTCTGCTCTGGGTCATCCCTTTCCCCTGGATTTGAAGCGATACATTTGCTGGAATCCCCATTATTCCCTATGGAAAAATTCTTAAAGATGTGTAAACTTTTTAAAAAATCAGCCCTTTGCCTAATTCCTTTGAAATTTGGGTGGTAGCTTCCACCCATTGGACACTACCACCACCACCCACTCTTTTTGCCCTGGGACCCTTTTTAAAAATCCAAATCGATTCGGATTCGGAAAATTTGGCTGCAAAACAAAACAGGGCTGATTCGGATTCAGAAAATTTGGGCACAAAACAAAACGGGGATGTTTTGATTCGGAAACAAATTGAAATAAGAAAATTCCAAAATGCACACCCCTATAATGGAGTCTCTAAGGCCATCTCAGCTGAGATAGGGGATAGCAGGATGTTCAATAGGTTGCGTGACAACCAGTGGGAGGCTTGTCTATGGTACTGGAAATATGCTGCAACCACAGTTGCAATGAGGAATCTACTTCTCCCTAGACAGGAAAAGGTATTTTTTTCAAGTGCAGTTCCTCAGAGATCTGAGTTTTTCCAGGAGGATATCTCTTAGCTGACTATCCATGCCAGTATCTCTGTGCATTACACAGGAAGGTTTATAACTACTCTTCCTTACTAGTTTGAATTGCTAGCATGAAATATTCCTTTAATAAAGTTATAGTCTATTTATTTATCTGATTTATATACTGCCCTTCCAAAAATAGCCCAGGGCAGTTATCTATCTATCTATCTATCTATCTATCTATCTATCTATCTATCCCCAGCTGTTCCTGCCTGCCTCTTTAGTTCCCTCCCACCGCAGTCACTTTATTCCTACACCCTTGCTCTTTGGCTTGATTGCCACCATCAACTTTCTCCCTGGATCAATATTTTATCCATATTGTGTAATGCAGAGTCCCTCCCTCTAATTTTGTTGATGTCATGACCCTGGATCTGGGATCCCCAGCATTTGGGGGATGAGAAGGAGATAAGACAGAATGACTTCCCAGACAAAGGTGACCCTGTGCCATTGGGACTTCACAGCTGAGGGGAACCAGAGCTAGCACAATCACCATGTCCTGAGAACATAATCCTCAGGTCTTTGTTGAAGGACTTAGTCCTTCAAAAACCTGTCAGCTCATATAGAGATCCCCATGTGCCGCCAGAGCCAGCACTTCTACGTTGTTTTTCAAAAAGGCCATTTAAAAAACAAAGCCTTTTTCAGAAAAGGTGTAGGGCTGATCCATTCTACCTGGGCAGCAGCTATAAAAACCAGCAGTCAGTTCCAAGCATCTGCTGGACCCACATCATTCTATGCAGTTTTAAGCAGCTCTCATGCTGTCCTTCTTGGAGCTATCCAATGTCCTGACTAATTTCCTCTGGAGATGTCTGAGGTCTGTGTCCCTCCTGGATTCCTACCTCAGTGGAGGCTGGGCTTGACCTGGAAGAGTATAGTTGATTTGCATGTATGAATGGGTCATCACAAACTGAACACAACATCATACAGTATCACCTACAGATATCACCTGCAGAGTTTAGGCTCACAGTTGGCCTTTAAGAGAGCCTTAAAAACTTACTTGTTTGGCCTGGCATTCCAAGGTTTTTAATTTTTTTAAAAGTATTTTAATTAGTTTTAAATGGTTTTTAATTGTTTTTGAATTGGTTTTATATATTTTTTAGCACTGTGTCTTAAATGGTGTGTGATCTTATGTCTTTTAAAATTTGTTGTACACCACCCAGAGCATTTGGATGAGGTTGTTTATAAATGTAATAAATAAATAAATAAATTATAAATAGTGCTTGTCAGGGGAATCATTTTATGCATTCAGCTGCCAGTAATCAAGTATTGCAAAATTAAATATAGAGATAAAGTGATGTACCTGTATGTGTAGTATGTGTAAACCAGTTTAATATGCAGTTGCAATCATACAGATTCCTAGCATCCTCAACTTGCTGTCATTCAATCTGGAATCTCATTTGACATTTCGGACAGTTGCCTAGTCACGTACATTAGCTTCAGCAGAATTGCCTTAAGCAGCCATCCCTTCTCCATCCAGAGGAATGAGGTGCAATCACTGTGACACATCATTGAATCTGTCAACCAGCGTTGGCAATTCTTCCTGGCTGCAGTTCTTTGTTTATCAAATAATCACTTCTTGTAATAAGGGAGCAGAGTGTAAGCATGCTCTTTGCTAATTTGCCAGTGCCTGAACATCTGATTCTTAAGCAGAATGAACAGGAAATACTTATGAGCTCCATGGCGGCATAGTTTGGTTCCAATTAAATTTTTAATGAAACTAGAGTTGTACCCAACTGTGACTGGTGGCACAGTTTTTGATTCAGCTGTGCCCTTCTTATGTCACCTCATTTAGCTGGGTTTCTATGACAAGGCATCAAAACTGAGAAGTGACAACATAGTGTCATGTTCTGAGGGATAAGGATTTGGAACTGATCATGTTCCAGAGTTTTCCCTTTGAATTTTAGGTACTGTTGTTGGGTTGACAATCCAAATATTTGATTCCCAAATATTTTGCGCTTAAAAAAAACCACCAAGATATCCCAGGAGGATGACAAGGAAGCCAGCTAAACATGCTTGTAGCAGATATAAATTGGATCAACTTGTTAAATTATCTTTGGACCAACTACCAACCGAATCCAAAGTGAACTGATAACATGTTAATTATATGTACAGAAACTACCAATGTAAATCAACAAAAAGGATCTTTGAAAGGTGGGGTTTCTGGTGCTATCAAAGTGGTTTGATAACTGGAGAATCACATTATAATTTGTAAGGCAGGGAACTAACCTTTTCAGTTGTGTTCCCAGAAATCCTGGGATTTCCTGGAAGCTGATCCAGAATTCCTTGATGAGAAGATCAGTAATACCTGGCCAGCTTTTCTCAAAAACAACTTTGCTTTTATTTGGCCGTTGACCGTAAATAAATGAGTTCAGTTCAACAACTTTGCTGATGTTCCCCTGAAATACACTGCTACCAGGGCCTGTGGGACAAGACCTCAGGGCACTCTCTATTTGCATGCAAAAGGTCCCTGGCATCTCCAAGTAGGGCTGGGAAAGATTCCTGCCTAAAACCATGGAGAGCCACTGCCAGTCCATGCTGGCAATATGGAATTAGATGGACCAATGACCTGACTCGGTATAAAGCAACTCTCTATGTTCCTATGTTGCATGGGGCAAAAACTAAGCCCAAGAGGGCTGGCTGGAACTCTATGTGAAATAAGAGTGCAATGCTAGACCTTAAGAATCCTCCATAATATACAGGGGAAATGAACAAGTATTCCTTGGTAAAGAAATCTACATGGAAAGGGTAGTAGAAAATCTGAAACCCTGCATCTTAAATGATGTTCAAGTACGTTATAGTCCTTGGATTGTATGAAATCATATGCAGTGAGTGGGGGAAACAAGGCCATATTTCACAAAGCTCAAAAGCCTTGACTCTTTTCTGTCCTTGAAGAGACAGTTTGTTGCAAAGGCATCAAGGTGAAGCTCATTGTTTTTCTACTAGTTTGCTCTAGTCCTCTGAGCTTCCTCAGGTAAAGCAAACAGACATTAGGACCAGGGTTGCATTGTGTCTGCATGACTCCATTTGTTAGAAGCTGGGAACAAATGTGCTCTTGTGGCCAGAGCTGAAGTCCTAACCAATCATCACACCCAGCTCTAATAAAAGCTGATCACTATCTTTGTGACCTTGAACAAGTTGACTCAACTTCTATGCTTGTCCTGCTTCTCAGCTGTAAAATTAAGTCAATGTGAGACCTCAGAGGGAAACAGATGCTGTATCGGAGCAGAGTTTTCCTGGGTAAATAAATTATGGAATAAAATAATAATTAATTAATCTCTGTCACTCAGTATACAGCAATTAGGCAGTCAGAGCCATTAACACTGAACCTAAACAAAATCCATTTTCATTAGGGATGCTAATACACTAAAACTGAGTTGGAAATACCTAAACACATTCAAATTTGTTTTCACAGTGCCTAAAGCTCATATCTGCTTAGGATTTCTTTGATGAACTACCCAAAACATATTTTTGTTGTTGTTGACATTTTGAATTGCACTCCTGACACTGATGTAATTATGTAATGAAGTGATGATATTCTGCTGTAAACTCAGCATACTAAGGCTGTTCTCATGAGCGGCCTATCCTGGGCTAGGCTGCATGTATGGAGTGCTGGGATCTGCACCAATCCCGATGCTCCAGCCCAGCTAAACCCAAAGTCCAAGCCCGACTGTTAGCTGTGGTTACGATCACAAGCGTGCCCTTAACTTGCCTGCCAGAATTGTGTGCAAGCTTGGGCTACTTGCAGCTTGAGCTCACACAGAGATGGGTGCCCAGAGAGCCTGTCTCATGGGAGTATCCCCCAATGCACCACACTTATCACACAGTGCATTGTGGGATACCCAGAGGCTGGGGCACATTGTCCTGAGCACATTGTCCTGGCCTCCAGAGATCCACACTGTGTGCAGCAGCGCAGATCATGTGAGAGCACAGTCCACACTCCCAACAGCAATTTTTGATTGTCTGGGGAGAAGGTAGGTGAACTCTCGCCCACTCTATCAGTTGTGAATATAGCCTCTCTGTCTCAGTCCATATTAAACATACTCTTATACTCACTGATATAATGATGTAATGTGCCAATACATAACATTTCCTATGTGTAAGGATAGGTCACAGTAACTTGTTATCTTACCTTCTTGGCTATGCAGACCCAGTTTGCACAGACATAATTTCTCATGATGTTTTGTATCACCACAGAACATCCTAGATTATCAAACATAGCCATCACCTATGATATCAGTGATGTGCAAATGAATTATTGCCTTATGGGAAGTGCTGTAGTGAATGATGTACTGCAAAATGTTGTACATTTTGAACTTGATTTTTCAATCAAGGGGCACTCTTGTCCTCTGAAGAATACTCCTGTTCTGAAAGAACATTTTGTGGCAGTAAAATCAAACATAGCAAACATTCAGCCTATGTGTTTATCAAAATACCATTCAAGGTTGCCAACAACACTGTTTAAAACATGAACTTAAAAATATAACTAAAATTCAGCCAAAAAAAGCCACAGTTCAATAAAACAAGCCAAAGAATTAAAGCATCAAGAAGAGAGCCAGCAAATCACGTATCCCCAAGGGCGAAGTCCTGTCAAAACAAGAAAGTATTCAAGTGACAGTGGAATATCATCAGAGAGGAGATCAAGTGGACCTTCCAAATTGATGAGTTTCAGAATGGGTACTGAGGTTGAGAAAGCCTCTTCAACATGCACTCACCAACCACCTCAGATGATCATGCAGAAGGGACTCTCTTAATGATCTAAGAGTCTGGGCATGATTATATGGGATGAGAGGCTTCTCTAGTTTAAGTTCCCAGCCATACATAGTCACCTTAGGCAGGTTTACTTTGATAGACAACACTGAATTACTTTTCTGCCTTCTTTTGCTTTCAAATTATCTCATACAGACCTGTTGAACCCTGCTATTGATGTGATGCAGGCTTGTGCATAACTGCGAATGCATCATGTGTCTCTACAATGGGAAATGTTACATGACCAAGGAACACCAAAGGAGAGGGATTGCTGTTGACTGCAATGATGTAAAGCCAACCTCAGTGGACTTAATCACATGATCAGACTAACTTGATTTACACCCTGTTGTTTTGTCTGGGGAGTCTGTTGTTATCAAGTATTTCTTTGCTTTGGCATAAAGGCTGATTTCCGTCAACCTTTTGAAAGAGGATGATGGATGGAAATGCATTTTTTGTAAGCTTCTGGAATAAGACGATAATAAATCAACCAAAATGCATTAAAAGAACCTTCCCCTGATCCTGAATCAATTTCTTGCTTCAAAACCTCTGTAATCCACCCTTATTTATGTTTGTTCCTTTATTAATGCTCTGGTATTCTTTGTTTAGGGTAATATAGTTGGAATTTTATGGAACACAGATCCCCCAGGAGATTGTATGAGGGTTCAATGGGGCTTAATCTCTAAATCTGTTTGGGTGTCACTGTGTCAGCCCTAAAGTACTAGGAAAAGTTGTCACTATGTTTTGTCTAAAGTAAAACTGTGAGGCAAATATTGAGGTTCCTGTTAGGATGAAACCACCAAGGAATTCCAAAGGAAGGAAACAGCAGCTTTGAGAAGACTCAACATGCCAGGCAGATCTTAAACCTAACATCCCTAAAATGCCACCTAGTTTTGTCTAAAGTGAAATTTCAAGCCAAATAAATCATGTTGAGGCATGATATCGTAGGAATGTCGAAAGAGCCAAAAAGTATATTGATATGACTAGTGAAAATTCTTGGACGAGTTCAGCATCATCAAGAGATGAAAACACCATAGGTGAAACTTATTCTAACCTGGGGATTGAGCAGGTGATTCATCTGCTCAATTATGATTCATCTGTTCAATTACCACCTGTGGTTACTTTTAAGGGCACCTGTCTGGAAAAATAGCTGGCAAACCTAGTGGGCATCCTCTTCCCCCCAAAAAGGTCTCCATTATAGTCTGACCACTAGGGTTGTGCATGATGGCAACGTTGAAATAGGATGTCAGAAGTCCCAGCCCCCACCACGAGGAGGAAACCACCTAATCGTGCAGCGGGGAAGTAACTTGCCTGGGGAGCAAGAGGTTGCTGGTTTGAATCCCCACTGGTATGTTTCCCAGCCTATGGGAAAGACCTATATGTGTTTCCCAGCCTATGAGAAACACCTATATCAGGCAGCAGCAATATAGGAAGATGCTGAAAGGCAACATCTTATACTGCATCGGAGATGGCAATGGTAAACCCCTTCTGTATTCTACCAAAGAAAACCACATGGCTCTGTGGTTGCCAACAGTCGACACCGACTCGACAGCACAACTTGACCTTTACCACGAGGAGGCAACAGAATGTGTTGGCAATTGCCCCTGGCGGAACAGTGGTGGTGGCTCTTTACTTGCCGAGCCAGTGCTGGCTCAGGGGCAGCTGGGTGGTTGAAGAGATTCTCGGGAGCATCCAGGGGGGTGGCGGGGGGGGGGAGTGATGCAGCACAGCTTGGGACAGTGTGCAGGGCAGCTAGGAGGAAGTGTGGGATGTCTGGGTACTGTTGTCCCACTCAGAGCTTCTCCCCTGGGAAGACAGTGGCCATTATCTTTGAGAAATAGGGGCCACTAGGCAATTACAGCAAAGATCCCAAGTGTTTTTTAGCTGCCAACTGCAGCCTATGTCACATTAAGGCATCTTTCACTCTGAGTGAAACTTGGTGCATTACACCCTGTTTGTCAGCATCCCAAATGCCCCTTGTTTCAATGAAGTGTATTCCTTTTTATAACCACAGATTGATTCTTTCCAGCTACTATAGCTCTGTTGCATCAACAATAAGGGATATATGTGGTATGGCTTAAGTCCTCATTGGACAAAAGCTACTGGAATCACAGGGCTCAAAGTATAGGATTAGTTCTCTTAATGCTGCTTAATTGTTCTGTCTGTAATTGTACAGTAGGCTTGGACAAAACCTTGTATCCACTTGTCTGCTGCTAATTCTAATGGAACTGTTTAAAAACACTCCAGAGTAACAAAGGGTGCAATCAGCCAACCACTGTTCCTGCACAACCTCTCCACTTTGTTTCACTGGGGCTTTTGTAAGAGCAGAGCTTGGTGGATTGTGCTTCAAATAACATATGCCAGCATTTGGCTGCAGTTCTGTGGTATCACAGACTTTGAAAGTGTGTTCATGTGTAGGGCTCTACACTCAGTTTGGCTTCCTGTAGCAATGGAGAGAATCTATTGCTATTTGCTAGTTCAAGGCAGAGTAGGCAATATGATTTGAATCTAGATCCTCCCAGTCTTAGAGCCGGGTCTCACAATCAGTGAGGTAAGCCTGCTCTCCCTGAATACGAGCAGGGCGGGAGCCCTGGGTGGCTGGATCGGCCTCCCACATGACTGCCGGCCCCGTGACAGAGCCAGCAGGAGCTGGCGGGTTTGGGGAGTGCACGGCCCCCGGAAGCTCCAGTATGCCCTGCGTGAGCGCGCAGGGTTTACTGGAGAGACTCCTGAGCCGGGAAGCTGCTTTTAAGCCTCCCGCCGGGGGTCTACTTGTGAGTAGCCGCGGTGTGGAGCCACACCTTGGCTACTCACGATTAAAAAAACCCCGTGTTTGCAGAGTGCTCGCTCTGCAAACCCGGTTTAAGGAGAGGGCTAGTTTGGCGGGTTAACCACCAGGAAACCATGGGGCTCGCCTGCGAGCCCAGTGGCTCCCACGATCAGGCAAAATCGGGCTAGGCTCCCCGATTTCGCCTGATCGTGGGAATAGCCCCTTAATCTAACATTCTAAGCACTAGGTTACCTTATACCAAGTCAGATCAATCTGTCTCAGTATTGTCTACTCTGACTTACAGTGACTCTCCAAGGTGTGAGACTGTAAGGCCTTTCCCAGCCCTTTTTGGAGATGCCAGGGATTGAACCTTGGACCTTCTGCATGCAAAGCCAGGTGCTCTACCACTGAGCTACGACCCCATCCCCAATTACTCTACCACAATGACACCATTTTTTCCATGTGGGGAACCTGAAAGATCAAGTTCATAGACTGAGGTCCTCCTGGACTCATTGCTCTCCTCAGAGGCCCAGGTGGTCATGGTGTCCTGGAGTATCTTTTACCAGTTTTGACTGTACATCAGCTGTAACCCTACTGTGGGAACCAGATCTGACAGCTGTTATCCGTGGATTGGTCACATCCAGATTGAATTACTGCAATGCACTCTGTGTGAAGACATTTCAGAAGCCTCAATTGTTTCAGAACTCTGTCACAAGTATTCTTCTGGATGCTAGTCACTACACAAGTGGTATTACACCTACCCTGCAGCAGCTTAACTCACTGATAGTTTGCTTCTGGACTAAATTCAGTGTGCTGGTTTTTGACCTTTAAAGCCCTACACGGTTTGGGTCCAGAGTATCTGATTGCATTCACCCATATGAATTTGCCAGGATCCTGAGATCATCACCTCAGGCCTGCTCTCAACCCCAACACTGATGCAGATGCAGTTGGCAGGGACGAGGGAAAGGGTCTTCACACTCACCCCCACCCCACCCCACCCCACCCCATCCCACCCCACCCCATCCCACCCTAGTTTGGAATGCCCTTCCAGATGTGCTTCATCAGTCTCCCTCCTTGGTTATTGTTTAAAAAGAATCAGAAAACCTATTTTTAAGACAAGCACTTTAGAATTGATTTTAATTGGGTTTCCAGTTTAATTCCATTTTAATCCTACAAGCTAAGTTACCTTGCTGGTTTGATTTTTATGTTTTATATTTTATTATTATTATTATCTTGTTTACACAGTCAGGCAGGTGTTATTGACTGGTTTGTTTTATCCAGACATTGAGTCCTTTCATTATTATTATTATTATTATTATTATTATTATTATTATTATCATCATCATCATTATTATTATTTCTTGTTTACACAGTCAGACAGGTGTTATTGACTGGTTTGGTTGGACCTCTGGCATAGCTCTCATCTTCCTCAGAGCACGCAAGCCCCACAACCACGCCAAGGTAGTGCCTCACTGGGGGTATTATCATCATCATCATCATCATCATCATCATCATCATCATCATTTCTTGTTTACACAGTCAGACAGGTGTTACTGACTGGTTTGTTTTATCCAGACATCGAGTCCTTCCCAAGGACCTGGGATGGCTGAATTTTATCATCAATACTGTTGTTGTTGTTGTTGTTATTTTAATATGGCTTTACTCTGTTTTATTGTAAGTTGCCCTGAGCAGCAATGTGCTGGAGGGGTGGGATAAATAACTAAACAAACCAGTGTGAAGGTTGTGAAAAATGATATGCATCCTGTCTGCTTCCTTCTTTCAAGTCATTTATGAAAATGTTGAACAGCACAGGGCACAGCACTAAGCCCTGTGGTACTCCCTACAGGATGATGTGGAGCCATTAAGTAGTGCTTGTACAATGCCCAATCCTGGCAAAAGACTAATGGCACCCAGGGTGATGCTTGAGTAATAACCAGCATTCAGCCAGGCTGAAATGTGTTGATTTCCCTTGAGAAATGTCACCAATTGGGATTTTTAAGCAGCCTCTATGCTTGCTTATTGTGTGCACAGACTATGTGCACTTATTTATAGACTATTAACTTGTTCGGGTGACTTTTAAGAAGCAGAATGACAAACCCTCATCCAAAAGCAGTTAACCCTTGTCATGAGGTACTCTTAATTACTTAATGTCTACAAATTTTAAACCATTTGCACAATTCTGTGCAGGTTTACTCAGATAGAAGTTCCACTGTGTTCATTTGGATTTACTCTTGCACGCAGATATACTGCTGAAATCCCACTGAAGGCTCTACTGGTGTTATGGCCTGCAAATGAACAACAGACATTTTCTCTAGGCTCTTGTTCGCTAAAGTTGCTTCTTCAGTAAGCACCAGGCGCGTAACAATGATAGGGCAAGGGGAGACAGTTGTCTGGGGGCCCCACTGCCTGGAGGGGCACCCCAGAGGCACCTCATGTGACTCCCCATTGCCCCCTGCCCAGCCCCATAGCCTCTCAGCCACTTGCCCTCTTCACCGTCTCTCCTGCTTGTTCTGCTGGCCCGCAATCGAAGCAGCAGGCAAGCTGCAATGAGCTCCTTTTCTCCCGCCTCTCAGCTGATCGGCGGGTGGGCGGGGCTTCCACGGAGGCCTCCGTGTAGGCCGCAGTGAAGCCTGAACTCGAGTAGGGCCCAAGCAAGCCAGGAAGGAGGAGGCAGCCAGAGTGTTCTCTGCAGCAGAAGACCCCTTGCTGCACTGCTTAACCCAGACCAGCATTTGCCAGGTAGAGTGTGAACTCCTTTTTGTGGTTACCTTTCCCCCCCCCCCATCATATATAGGGATCTGCTTGCCATAGGGCTTGGATATGGGGGGGGGGAGGGACCGAGAAGTCTCTGAATATTTATTTTGAAACAGCTTGGAAAATTTGCTGACTTAAAAAAAACTATCTAAAAAGTCCTATAAGTGGCTTGTTTCATGGCAGAAAATTGCAAAAACTTCTGGAACAGTATTTTATTAATTTTATTTATTCATTCATTCATTTATAAATGCACTTATGTTCAAGTTGTTTTGCAACCCAGAAGGTCTGAGTGAGAACTGTGAAGCATGTGTGGTGCTTTTATTTTATTTTTCTTGTGTGTGAACTGCTCCCCAATAACTTGCAGGGACTTCAGGGTAAATCTGGCCAACATGTGAATGCAGCACCTCCATTCCAGAGGAGAGGTGTGTTAAAGGGCTTTAAAAGCCTCCTGTGAAAAACCTCCTGCAATCAAACTTGACTGAGAAAACAAACATAGGTTCACCCTGCATGGTTGAAAGTCTCCTTTGCTAATCTGCAGCGAGGGGCCCATTTTAATAATTCAGCTTTCTAGTGTGTTCTAGGCATTAAAAGTAATACAAATGTATAGTACTCAATGTATAGCACTATATATTGTGACGTGTGTGTGTGTATTCAGTGAAATGTATTTGCAGGCAGCATACTTATTTTGGAATATCAGACTTAAATCCTTGGGGGCCTGGGGTGTGCGGAGGCCCTGGACTTGGGGGGGGGGCATTTTAAAATCTTGTCTCTGGGCCCACTCCAACCTTGCTACACCCCTGGTAAGCACCTTCCTTAAATGAAGCTTGATGGTTTTGCAATGCTGGTAGCGACCACATTTTGGATACCACTCCCCCCCCCCTTTAGTCAGAGGGAGCAGGAGTTTTTTTGGTGGGGAGAGAAACAATTTTGGCAGGTTGAATGCATGGGCATCCACAACATTTACACCTCCCCTTGGATTCCTGGCCATATATTTGTACATACATATGTTTGTGCATACATACATACATACACACTTTCACATATTTGTATGTATGTACTTTCCTCACCTCCCTGGAAAAGTTCATGCAGAGCCCGTAACGGAAAGTAGCCAAACAGAAGAGTACTTGCGTGTTGCGGACTGGCAAGAGCACCCTTTGTTGGTGCTCTTAACCGTAAGAGCTGTTTGACAGTGGAACAGTCTGCCTCATGCAGTGGTAGTAGCCTCTCCTTCACTAGAGGTTTTCAAACAGAGGCTAGATGGCCATCTGTCAGGATGCTGTAGCACTTTCCTGCACTGAGTTGGACTAGAAGCCCTCCGAGATCCCTTCCAAGTCTAACATTCTACAATTCTGTATTTCTTGGCATATTGTTTGTATTTGTGGAGATCAATAGCTTTACAGAATGGCATTATTTGCCTGCTCTTGGATGTTCAATTGAGAGAGAGAGAGAGAGAGAGAGAGAGAGAGAGAGAGAGAGAGAGAGAGACTGGGTGAGGGGGAACCCTAAAGCTTTCTCCTTACAAGGAAATTAACCTAGCAGAAGGTTGACCCCAGAACTTCTTTCATAAGTAAGGGGGAGGGGGAGGGGAGGGGGAGGGAGGGAGAGAGAAAGAGTGAGAGAGAGGGAGTTGCTTTGCTTTGCTTTGCTGCCTATTGCTCTGCCTTGCCAGCCTGCCTTGCTTGCCAGTGCCACCCAGCCTGCCAGTGTCTGTGCCAGCCTGGGATTCTCTGCTGCATTCATTGCTTTTTTGTAGAGAAAAAGAGAATTCTAGAGAAGAAAAAAGAATTCTATCTGATTCTTTTTTTCACCCACTTCCTGCTGCTGGGAGAATCACTACCTGCCTGTGCCAGCCCCCAGCCCCAGAGCTCCTGCAGCCATTGGCCACCTGGCCAGCCAGCCACCCCACCCCCACCCCAATTTTCCAGGCTTTTGACCCAGCCCGCACCCTCCCATCTGAAGACTGAAGAAAACTGAAGGAGAAAGTAGACTCTCAGAGACCAGACCTCTCAGAGACCAGACTGGACGCAATGTGGGTGAAGCCTTAGACTGAGTGAGTAGTACCCATTTAACACACACACAACCACACACAAACATATCTCTGGAATTGTGTATTCTTGGGGATGTTTTCCTGTTTGGAGGGAGGTTTAGGTTTGCAATTGAATTTAAAAAGTTGTGTTGTTTTTTAAAATCATCATCATCATCATCATCATCATCATCATTAATTCTATTTCTATACCGCCCTTCCAAAAATGGCTCAGGGCGGTTTACACAGAGATATAATAAATAAATAAATAAGATGGATCCCTGTCCCCAAAGGGCTCACATTCTAAAAAGAAACACAAGATAGACACCAGCAACAGTCACTGGAGTTACTATGCTGGGGGTGTATAGGGCCTATTACTCTCCCCCTACTAAATAAAGAGAATCACCGTGGTAAAAGGTGCCTCTTTGCCCAGTTAGCAGGGAGTGTAGTTTAGAAGAAGTTTAAATAGGGGTTCTGTCTGTGGAAGGGATCACCATTAGCTAGTACTAGTAGGTGGTTAGAAGGGTAGCGTAGCCTTGTGGGTTTAAAAAAACAATTATGTCTTTTTTTTCCATTCCAAAGATTTATTTATTTAATTAATTTTAAAAAAACAGAAGCCTGTCGTCCAGCTCTCTGGGCCCATAATATATATTAGTATTAATATTCTCTGCCCAGCAACCTACAGGCTCTAGTGCCACACACTCCAGCCTCCTCATTGTGCCCATTTACCCTCCCCACCCCCAACTTTGCTTTAAACAAGCAAAGCCTTCAGCCAGCCATCACCTCAGGCCAGTAGTCCAGCAACAGCAGCCTATATTGTGTCTGTTCCCTGTGCCCAGCCCAGCAGCCTATAGGCTCTGAGTGGGCAGTGGGCACAGACTCCAGCTTCCTCCCTTTCCACCCACTCACCCCCAACTTTGCTTTAAACAAGCAAAGCCTTCAGCCATCACCCCAGGCCAGTAGTCCAGCAACAGCAACCTATTGTGTCTGTTCCCTCCCTAGTGCCCAGCCCAGTGGCCTATGGGCTCTGAGTGGGCACAGACTCTAGCCTCCTCCCTTACCACCCACCCCAACCCCCAACTGAAGGAGGCACACTCCGCTGAAGTCAGCCCAGCCCCTGTTCTTGGCCCTTCTCCCAACTGAGTGTCTCCTGCCCTGAGATACTCACCCCACTTCTGCCCCTTGCCCCCCAATTCCTTAAAAAAATTATTTTAAGTCAGGGTTTTAAAAAGAAGCCCCAAAATAGATGGCTGGGAGGGGCAGAAGAGTGCCAGGTAGGGGGAGGGTTTTTCACGGCACTTGTTAGCAGGGGCAAGGACCCTAAGCACTTCCGCACTTCAGTCTGCTGTTGTACCTGCAGTGGCAGGACCTGGGGGTCCAAGCCTCTGCTGGTAGTGGCACTAGGCCAAGTGCCTCCTCTAGCACTAGCAGCAAGCAGTCAGTGGTTCCTGCTCCTAGGCAGGGAAAGCTGACTGAGCAGTGGGTGCAGCCTTGGGGAAGCGGTCTGATTGCCCCCCAAAGATCTTATTATCCGGGCCATTGGGGAGATGATGGCTATGGATGATCTACCTTTAAATATCATGGAGAATGTCGGCTTCCACCATCTGCTCCAGCTGCTTGCCCCAGCGTACAAAATCCCCCCATGCACCACCTTCAGTAGGAGGGTGGTGCCCTCCCTGTACCATGCATGCAGGGAGGCTGTGTTGGCCCAGCACCAGTGTGCACTTCACTGCAGATCTTTGGATGAGCCGCAGTGGGCTGCACACTGCCTACATGTCCCTGACAGCCCACTAGTGGGGACATGAGGTTGAGGGGACATCTGGCTCTGCTGGAGCTGTATCCATCTCTTCCCAGGCAGAGGCGTATCTAGGGAAAATAGCGCCTAGGGCAAGCACTGAAATTGCGCCCCCTGTCCAGACATCTGACACCCATCTTTCAGAAAACATTACCATATTATCAGCTCAAAAATACAAGTCAAGCTAGTTAATCTTTTAATATTTCAAAAACTATTTAGCAGTGGACGTAGCCAGACCAAAAAATGCTGGAAAACTACAAATTTCAGTATGCTGGGGCTCATGAAATACCCAAATACTATGTGGAGGTGTACTTGGAAAACTAAACAGAAGCACCTGCCTAATTGTCTACTGTGCATTGTAACATCACTCTTACATAAGTTTTAAAAATAAATGGAGAATTTGATTTTTCTCAGATACTCTGAAAATGCAGAGTAAATTGTGTCACTGCTTGGAATATATTCTCGTATTTCAGAAAGATCGTGAAAATGAGAGAAAGAGAGCAAAAAACTCCCAGTGGGCCTTAATACTAAGGATTTCACACTGATTCAAATACAAACTCACCATTAATAGCCATCACATGTAACTCACTTATCACAAGAAGCAAAGTAAGAGCAAATGAATACAATCCTAGCTCATAAGCTTCAGCTCAGTATTCACAAGCCCCGATTCTCTGTACATAGTGCCAAACTGAATATGTGTACAGTGACTTATATTATATTAAATTAATTTTTTCACCTGTAGCCCCTTTAGGGGGCTTCCAAAAAGGCCATGGGGGGACTCTGCAGAGGTTCCCTCTCCCCCCGCTGGCCTCTAGGGCCTTGCAGGGACCATTTGAGCATGGGTGGTGGCCATTTTTAAATATATATATATTTTTAAATGGCCACTGAAAACACAATGGCCACCGCGCATGCTCAAATGGCCTCTGCGAGGCCTGGCATGGCCTAGGGCCTCACAGAGGCCATTTGAGCATGTGCTGTGGCCATTTTGTTTTCAGTGGCCATTTTTTTTTAAAAAGTAAATTTTAAAAAATGGTGCCCCCCTTCAAATGGTGCCCGGGGCATGTGCCCTGCGTGCCCCACCCTAGGTATGCCCCTGTTCCCAGGCAGGCAAGCAGAGTTGCATGTGGAGGCGATGGACATAGACCACAGGTCGGATGAGTTGTCGGTGATCATGGACCAACAGGTGGGGACTTGTCTAGCTGGGAACCCAAACCTCTGCTGAGACTTCATGGTCACTGACAATGCAGCCAACATTAGTAAGGTAGCCAGACACGTTCAATTTGTACACATCGCTTGCTTTGCACACACTTTAAACCTGGTGGTGCAGGATGTGCTTGGGCTTAAGGAGGTGAAGTCCAAGAGCCAGTAGAGATTAGGTTGAGTTCCCACCCCAGAACCTTCTGCTTCCATGGCTTCTCTTGTGGAGCAGTGCTACAAGATTACTGGCCACTTCCACCGGAGCAAAAAGGCAAGGTGCCTGCTCAAGGCCAGGCAGATTGAGCTGGGCCTGCCTGAACACCTGACCCCCCAGGATGTTCCTACCCGGTGAATCACCACCTTTCTCTTGCTCCAGCGCCTGCAGGAGCAAGAGGGAGCCATCCACAGTCTGGCAAGGTGTAGTGGCTTGGATGTGTGCAACCTGTCCACAGTGGACTGGAAGCTCATTTCTGAGCTGGTCTTATTACTCAAGCCGTTCTATGCTGCCACGAACAGTTTGTGTACTGAGGCAGCTTTGCTCAGCCAGGCTTCTCCTCAAGAAGACCATGGGTGATCTCCAGGCCACTCTGAGCACTGGGGATGCAGCCTGGCAGTTCAGTTGAGGACTAGGGTCGTGGAACGGCTCACAACACCCTTGGGTGCATCTGCATGGCATGTCCTGGCATGCATCTGTGACCCAAGGATGAAAGGCAGAGCTGTCACCCCTGCCCAGCTGCCCAGGTGGAGGGACCTCCTGGTCGAGCACGTCAGGCATGCAGAGGAGAAGAGCCTAGGTGCAGACGACAACCAGGAGGAGGGGGCTGGTGTGCAGCCAAGCAGTGTACATTCCACACACACCCCAGCAGCACTGCCACCACCACCACTTCTTCCCAGTGCAGCAGTACAGTTTCTCTGGCAGTGGTACCAATGGAGCAGCCAGTGCCACCTCTGCGCTCCGCCACCCAGTAGTTCACAGAGGTCTCCTTTGGTTCCTTGCCAGGGGGACAGGAGGAGCCTGTCGCTCCCTGCAGCTGTCCTGAGCAGTCTGTTCTGCTCTACCTGCAGGAGCCAGAAGGCCAGGAGACACAGCCGTGTCAGTTTTGGGCAATTTGTTGCCATGTTTGGCCGAACAGCAACTGTTGATGGCTGGTTCCTCTCTTGCCTGCCAACCAGTGTCTTGAGCGAGAGGTTGTTCTCCATGGCCGGGGATGTAGTGACCCCTCTATGCTCACGTCTGGGTGATGAGTTAGTTGAGCAGCTGGTTTTCTTGAAGGCCAACCTCCTGCTGCTGGGCTAACACAAGCTGGCCGTGGAGGGTAAGTGACTCATGTCACCCCACTATGCAGCACCTGCCACACCACAACAGCTCATCCCAACCAAGATGTGTTACAGTCTCTGCCCCTTACTGCTTTTGACACATCCATAGACGCACACAGGCACCGCCGCACTGCCAGCCTGAGAATGGTGAGATGGGGCACTACTTGTGTGTTGGCACTCAGGGCTAGGACAAGTGAGTGCTCCCTGCATCAAGATGTTGCTGAGAGAGGCTACAACTCCCATTCCTCACGATTGTAATGGCTGGCCACCATCGAGACTAGGGAGAATGGGAGTTGCAGTTACTCCTAGCAGCATACATCTGTGGATCCCTCCCTCTTGCAGGAGCACCCACTTGCCCAGTCCTGAGGGCCGGAAGGCAGAAGCGGCACATCGTCCATCACAGAGGCAGGTTGATGCATGTGCAGGCATCATTTCTGGGATGCTATGTCTCACACATGTTTATGTCAAAACACACACACACAAGGGGAGCACACTGTCACAGAGGGTTTAATTTGTTTCCTTTTAATGTTGAATAGTGTTTGTTTGATTCATTTCAACCATGCATGACACCATGAGGCCCATGACGGATGTGTGTGATATGTCCTGGCCTGGCACCACTATGGCCCAGCACCACCACCACCAATCCACAGAGGCTGTGGTTGGGTGGGGGGAGGCAGGAGGGGTTTTTTTGGAAGATGCATGCAGGCATGATGCTGATATGAAAGAATTGCTTTCATTGACATTTTGAATTGATGCCGAAATGAAAATGATGAATGTCAATGTGTTAAAAATATGATTCTGATGACGTGATGACAATGAGTTATTGTTCATGCATTTCTGTTTTGTAATGTGACCTTCACTTGTCTATGTAATGTTTGTTGTCTGAGACTTTGCTTTGCTTTTTTTCCACCCATGGAAGGACTGTGACTGAAGCTGCAGCACATACACATATGAACCCACCTATCCCCAGCCGTGGCCAAGGATGAGCTTGCTGCTGGTGCCCTCACAAATGTCTGTCACACAGACTTAAAGAGCACATAGCATTCTGAGGCCATGGCCAAAATTTTAACCCACATAAGAACATAAGAACAGTGCTGCTGGATCAGGCCCACGGCCCATCTAGTCCAGCATCCTGTTTCACACAGTGGCCCACCAGATGCCACTGGAAGCCACAGGCAGGAGTTGAGGGCATGCCCTCTCTCCTCCTGTTACTCCCCTGAAACTGGTACTCAGAGGCACCCAGCCCTTGAGGCTGGAGGTGGCCCACAGCCCTCCGACTAGTAGCCACTGATAGACCTCTCCTCCACGAAGTCATCCAAACCCCTCTTAAAGCCATCCAGGTTGTTGGCTGTCACCATATCCTGTGGCAGAGAGTTCCACAAGTGGATCATGTGTTGTGTGAAAAAGTACTTCCATTTGTTGGTCCTAGACCTCCTGGCAATCAATTTCATGGAGTGACCCCTGGTTCTAGTGTTGTGTGAGAGTGAAAAGAATCTCTCTGCACTTTCTCCACGCCATGCATGATTTTATAGACCTCTATCATGTCTCCCCACAGATGTCTTTTTTCTAAACTAAAAAGCCCCAGGTGTTGTAGTCTTGCCTCATAAGAAAGGTGCTCTAGGCCCCTGATCATCTTGGTTGCCCTCTTCTGTACCTTCTCCAGTTCAACAATGTCCTTTTTAAGATGTGGTGACCAGAACTTTTAAGATGTGGTGACCAGAACCCAAACCCACTAACCCTTTTGCAGAGCACGCACGCACAGGTATACTATGTTTTCCCCCTACATAATCTCAAGTCTAGCAGTATACTATATATATTATGCAATTCAAATGCCTTGGTTTGGCTTGTTGTTGTGCCTGTGTTTTGGGGACCTCATGGATGGGCACAGGACAGGTTCTCTTCTCTCTCTGTGTATGGACTTCTTTGCAATGCAGATTCTTTGCAATGCAGATTGGGTCAGATTGTGACTTGTAGCATCATCAGCATTTTTATTCAAAGATTGCTTGCATCTACAATAGCTTGTGCTGGTGCCACAGGCTCCAATCCGTTGCAGAAATGTTTTGGTTTAAAAAAAAAAAATCACCAAAAGATTGTGTGCCATTGTTGTCATCGTCACCCTTCTACTTGTGTAGGTCGGAGGGGGACCAAACCTCTCTGTTCCACTGGCAGAATGTTGTTTTGCATCCTTACTTAACCCGCCTTTATGGCCAGGTGCCACAGATGTAGTTGTGTGTTGCTTGTTGATAAAATGCTTGGGGGAGGGAGGGCAGGGCACATATGATGCTATTGTTGGCCCTAGTCTGCTGCCCTAGTCCCCTGCATGTCTGATATCACACTTGCTTACTTGTTGCTGGCTGCTGCTGTTACCATGCATTGGGAGGGGGCGTGTGGGACAGTGCATTTCTTTGTTATTGTTTCACACTGTTGTGTGTAGATCAATTGCATTTCTGGGGGGGGGATGGTGGGACACAGTGGATGTGGCAAGTGACACAGTGGATGTGCATGACCTTTGGAAACCTTGTTCTTTGCAAAGCTCTGCTGTTGTTGTTGGCGTATGCTGCATCCACCCTATGGGACAATGGGGACAGACAGTGCCCATTTCTGCCTGTGGGTGCCTCCTAGGACTGCCACAATGGGTCATGTGGTAGTGCCCCAATTGGTGCCTGCTACCACCCAGATTCCAAATGAATTGGGCAAAGGGGTGATTTTTAAAGAATTTCTGAATTTTGCACGTCTTTGGGGTAGAAAAGTGGCTTTGAGGGCAGAAGAGTGGGTCGGGTGGTAGTGCCCCAATGGGTACCTGCTACCATCCAGATTTCAAAGGAATTTGGCAAAGGGGTAATTTTTAAAGAATTTGTGAAGTTTGTGTGTCTTTAAGCTTTTTTCCCATAGGGAATAATGGGGATTTCAGCAGCCCTATAACTCCACTTGGGGGGCACTGGGGTGGCTCAGAGTGAGTGTTGCTGTAGTGTACATAGGGTGCCAACAACCCCCATACCCATGGGGTACTGGTTTTTGTTGTTTTTGAGGTGTTCTGAGTTAGGGGTGTGTCCGAACCGGTCTGGAGGCCATTCGAAAGGCCTCCGAACTGTCTGGACTGGTTCGGATCTGGCCGGTCCGGGTCCGGGTGGGGGGTCTTCCTTTAAGGGCGGGAGGGCTTACTTACCCCTCCCGCCTCTTTGCCCCCTCCAGCGCCCGTATTTCACTGTGTAATTGGGGCGCTGGAAACCAGTCACCCCCGCTGCCCCCCCCGCGAGCGGATTAGGGCCAAAAGTAAGCTACTGCCACCGTCGCCCGCCCTCCGGGCGGCTGGGAGGGAGGGCGACGGTGGCAGTAGCTTACTTTTGGCCCTAATCCGCTCGCGGGGGGGTGGCAGGGGCGGCTGGTTTCCAGCGCCCCAATTACACAGTGAAATACAGGTGCTGGAGGGGGCAAAGAGGCGGGAGGGGTAAGTAAGCCCTACCCGCCCTATAAGAAAGGCCCCCTTTCAGGGCCGGGCCGGATTGCTCCGGACCAGGCACATCCCTATTCTGAGTGTAGATTAGCTGGTAGCAAATGAGAGTGGATTCATTTTCAATGACAATGAATAATGGGGACCACCCACCACAATGAGGCATAATGAGGACCACCCACCACAACCTGCCCTGGGCCATCCTGGTGCCACCCCCGCCCCACAGAGTTATAACGAAGGAAGCTGAAATTCCCATTATTCCCTATGGGAAAAAGCTTAAAGATTTCCATATTTCCTTTGAAATATGTGTGGTAGCTTACTTGCACCCATTGGGCATTACCACCCACCACTCTGGGCCACCTCGGTGCCCTGCACATGGAGCTATAAGATTGCTGGGATCCGCATTATTCCCTATGGGAAAACTTCAAAAATCCTTTAAAAATCACCCCTTTGCCCAATTTCTTTGAAATCTGGGTGGTAGCTTCCACCTATTGGGCACTTCCACACACCTCTTTTTGGCCCCACAACCCTTTTTTTGATCCAAATCTGTCCGGATTTGGAAAATTCGGGGAGGGGGGGTTTCAGATTCAGACCCAAAACAAATCGGGGGTGTTTCAATTCAGGTACAAACTTTTTTAAAAATTGATTCGTGCACATCCCTATTGGCAAGCCCTTCTTCCCATGTACAAACTCAATCAATATATTATGTCCCAAAATTGAATGGAATAGATTCCAAGACTGGCCCTGAGAGGCTCCACAGGCTACTTTTAGAATTTCCCACTGTGTTGAGGCCCATCTTTCCTAATAGAAATAGCAATTTCTTACTTTGCTCTGTATCAGATCCTTTGCTAAAGTTCAGGTTGACTGAATTCCTATTGCAATTTTTCTTGAAAGGAAAAGCAAATTAGTCTGCCATGTTTCTGTTTGTGAGCCCAGATTGCTTTTTATATTATTACTATTTCTATTCACATCTTAAATTACACTTGCCTTTAATGTTAGCTCGGCCATTCAAATGAACAGATCTGTAGTCACCTAGAGCCTTTCTGAAACATTATGCTGTATCAATGTTAAGATGTCTATACATTCACACATATTTTTGTGTGAATGACTTCATTTAAAAGTGAACCCCTCAAATGCATGGTACCAATAGGAAGTCTGTTGCTTTATCTGCATTCAGCAGTACATGTGAATAACTGTACCTGTGTACAGATCTGTACCTATGCACACTTGTCGTACAAGTATGAAAAATAATGTGTAAATAAGGTTATGTTTCATTTAATGAGTGAATGAATTCAAAGCACATTTATTTCTCTTCTGGTGAAGGGAAACTGAATTCTTAAGGAACTTTGGGGAAGTGTAAAATGAGAGTGTCCAGGGCTATGAACACTCAAATGGACTATGCATGTCCCAGGGCTTTTGAAAGTCCCCCTTTTAATTGCTTCACATGGTGCTACCAAAACGCCTCCCCCAATAATGCTGAACTTTCTTTAACTACAGCTGACCCGATAATGCTCTTTAAACAAGGTTTGGCGAAATCTGAATAAATTGAAGGGTCTGGGGATAAAACAGGGAAATGTGTTTGCCCTGTACAATGCTTCTTGTACAGTTTGAGGGGTTGGCTTACCACTCTTTGGTAGTGTTTGGTGGAGGCAGCAGCAGGTGGTTTTTGTTTTGTTTTGTTTTGTTTTGAGTCCACACCATGCCTTTGTAGGCAGGAGTGGCAGCACTGATCATGCTGGAGTATCATTATGATGGGAATTCTGGGTAGGGGTGGGTGGAGGATGACAAGTAACAATAAGCTGAGAACTTTCTCAGATATTCTCAGGGACATCCAAGAAATTGCCAGAATTGGCCATCTCTCTCCATTCACAGATGTAGTGGAGAAATTAGAAAGTGCTTTTGGGGTATGAAAGAGTATGGTGAGTAAAGTGGGAGGAGCATTTCAGATTGGCACTAAAAAACTTTAACTGACTTCTCTTGCAGCACAAAAAACTAGAATTAGAAACAGAAAGAGAGCAAGTTACAATTTGTTCACAGTCAACCTGAGTGTGCAGGTTCAAAGAATCATATATGGTTTAGAGTTGGAAAGGACCCTGAAGTTTTCTAGTCCAAACCCCTGATCACTGCAAGAAGCCCCTACAGCATCTCTGACAGATGACCACCCAGCCTCTGTCTGAAAATCTCTAGTGAGGAAGAACTCACCACTGAGCAAGGCAGGCTATTCCCCTGTTGAACAGTTCTTATGGATGAGTAAGCCCCTCCTAGTGTCTAGTCTGAATGTATTTCTTTGTAATTTCAACTCATTGAGCCTTGTCCTGCTCTCAGGCACAAAAACCATGTCCACTCCTCCTTCAATATGGTAGCCCTTCAGATATCTGAAGACTTCCTTCATATCCTCCTTTAGTTTTATCTTCCCCAGGCTTAACATAGCCAGCTCCTTTAACAAATCACAGTTAAATTAAAAAGCTTGGGTGAAAAGATAAGGCTTTAAGGATATGTTAAAAAAATTCAGAGATGGGAAGGCTCTTATCTTAACAAGGAGTGCATTCCAGAGTCTCAGGGCAGCAACAGAGAAGGCCCATCCCTCCATGGTCACCAGACAGGCTGGAGGTTACAAGCATATGTACCACTGTTCTGAGGTCGTTCATCTCAAGAAACAGGTGCAGCTGGAGTATCAGCCAAGGCTGATAGAAAGCACCTCTGGCTACCACCTCAACATGGGATACCAGGGAGAGGTGTGGATCCAGAAGCACTCCCAGACTGTGTACCTGTTCCTTCTGGGGAAGTGTGACCCCATCCAGAACCAGCAGATTAAAATAGTCTCCTAAGTGCCCACCCCACACAGTAAGTATATCCGTCTTATCTGGATTCAGTCTCACTTTGTTATACCAGTCTCACTTTGTTATACCATCCAGCCCATCACTGCTTCCAGGCAGGCATTTAGGGAGGGTATTCCTTCTCCAGATGATGTTGACATGGAGAAATAGATTTGGGTGTTATCAGAATACAGATAACACCCTGCATCCTATCTCCTGATGATCTCTCCCAGCAGTTTCATGTAGATGTTAAAAAGCATTGCAGACAGTATGGAGCCCTGGAGGACAGTACTCCCTATAACAGGGTATTCCAGATGTTGACACAATTTCCATAATCCTGAGCCAAAGGGCATTGCAGCTGGGGATGCAGGGATTTGAAGTCAACCACATCTGGGAATCCCTGTTACAGGGAACACTTCTGAGGGACAGCATATATATTTTGAAGAGTGATAGTCTCCAAGCCATACCATCTGGAATCTGCCCAAAAGTAGGACCAGAACTACATCAAAGCAGTTTCTCCCACCCACAATCTTCTCAGATGCTCCAGAAGGATACTATGGTATTGAAAGCCACAAAGAGATCGAAAAGGACCAACAGAGTCACACTCCCTCTGCCAATTCCTAATTGGAGATCATCCATCAGGCTAACCAAGACAGTCTCCACCCCATAGCCCCGCCTGAAAGCCAGTTTGAAATGGGTCTAGAAAATCAGTTTCCTCCAAGACTGTCTGGAGCTGGGAGGCCACCACTCTCTTAATTACCTTGCCCAGCCATGGAAGGTTTGCTACAGGTCTATGGTTGCTTAAATTAGAAGGATCCAATGCAGGCTTCTAATGATTGCTTCCTTAAGACAAGGAGGTATCCTTCCCTACCTCAGAAATGCATTTACAAACTCTACCAGGCCTTCTAAAACAACCTCCCTGCCAGATAATATAAGCCATGTTGGACAAAGGTTGAGATAACAGGTGATAGGCCATACTGATCCAAGCAGCTTGCCACTTCCTCAAGAGTCACAAATTGGAACTGATCCAGCCTAACCACATAAGAGGTGTTGCTGGACACCTCTGCATCAGTCGCTGCAGTAATTGTGGGATCTGAGTCTAAGTTGCCCTGAATACAAGATAGTTTGTCCACAAATAACTCATTTAAAATATCACAGCAGGTATTGATGGATCCAAATCCTGATTCAGGAAAGGAGGGGCATATACTAACCCACTCACAACCCTGAACAACTCTGCTCCAGATACGAGCTTGTGGGTACAATATGGACAGAAAAGAATCCCTTCTTTGCTATACATATTGCCAGAGCACAGTCTTCAAATGTGGTCCATGACTTGATCTGTCTGATTCAAGTCGAGTCTTTCTCCACCTGCACTCCAGTCATCTATCTCACTGCTTCAGCCCCCTGAGCTCAGTTAGGGACTCTGTTGGGCAGTGTGGTGATCAGTACACCAACAGAAGTCCCAGTCTATCCCTGGTCCCCAGACTTAAGTACACGTACTCGATATGACCAGATACTTGAACCGGGATCCTGGTAAGGGAGATGTTATTCTTACAGTCCACAGCCACTCCACCTCCCCACCCATGTCCCCTTACCTGTTCCTAAACAGAGTACCCTGGAGGGAGAAGCTGGGACCATACTGGGCCACCAGCCTCCCCCAACCCAGTCAACCCCTTCATCCATAATCAGATCATGGATAATTTCTGATTTATTCTGGACTGACCTGGTGTTACAAAGGAGCAAGGTGACTACCTATTCTCTGGGTAGTTGGCACTGTTCCCCAAGTACAAAGAGCTGGTAGGGCAGCTGGAAGAGGAAACAGCTATAAGATTTGATTTCCCTTCCCCCGTAACGGCCTGCTGACCTGCTAACGTTACTTGTTCTATTACCCAACACCACCAAATAGCTGCCCCACAGTCAATGGACACTACCCCTGTCTCCCCTTCTTCAGACAAACATAGATGCATAGTAGGCTGATTTCACCCAAGACTCCACAATAGAAACCCCCTCAACAACAGCTTCAGCTTCTTGTATAGGACTTGGTTTCAGGCCCCTCACAATCTTTGCTGCCCTCCTTTGCAGTTTTAATTGTATGACAGAGTATGATCAAGTCAAAGTCTTTTACTGCTCATTCATTTCAATGGGAAAGTTAAGCACATGCTTAACTTTCAATCAATGGGAAGGTAAAACATCTAACTTTGGTGCTGGTGTGTCCACAGATAGGAAGGTTTCCATTTTCTCTTTCTGTTTACTCATCCCATCCCAAATGCTATCTTCATTTGCTCTGCAATTTCACATGTTATGAAATAGGTTCATAGGCATGGTTCAGCTAAGGGAAGTACACTCCTCCACTGTACCGACCCTCTTCATGTGGTGGATGAATGGTCAAAAGTGCCCCCCCCCCGCACTACATACTAAATATGTGACACAAACATTTCATGCACAGGTCTCTATGTCCACTTGGGCTGCTTGTAGTCACATGACCTTGGGATCAGGGGTTAAGGGTGAGCCCATGCCCTTAACCTCGATAAAAGGCCAGGTCCAAAAGGTGGATTTGGCAGTGTGGCAGCACCAGAATCCACCTCAACCCTGGTGCTGTACATGAGTAGAATAACTCAGGCTGGGCTACCCTAGCCTGGGCTAGGCTGCTTGTGAGAACAGCCTTTATATGTGTGAGCACTGTAAGATATTACTCTTGAGGGATGGGGCTGCTCTGGGAAGAGCACCTGCATGCTTGCATGCAGAAGGTCCCAAGTTCCCTCCCTGGCATCTCTAAGATAGGGAAAAGAGAGGCTCCTGCCTGAAACTTTGGAGAAGCTACTGCTAGTTGTGTAGACAGTTCTGAGCTACATGGACCAATGGTCCAGCTCAGTATAAGGCAGCTTCCCATGTTCCTTAGTTAGCAAGGGCATGACAACTTATGGGCCAGGATATATCATTTTTAGGTATACTGGAAATATTTCATCAAGTGTAGACATTTAATACAGTTAACGTTACTTTTCAATTTGCCATTTTTCTTTCCTATTATTAAACCACTGCATGTCTGTTCTTTGGAGTCCCAGTGTCTCTCCTTTGCAGACTTTGTAAAAACCCTGGTAAGACCCAGAAATCAAGTAGCACTTGATTTGAGAATCATTTTTCTGGGAATATTATTAAAACCATAAAAGCTGCTATTGAACATGCCTTGATGAATTTATTAATCAATGAGCATGGAAAGCTTAAATTAATCCAAATATGGGGTGAAAAATCAATGGTTATTTTATTAACAGAAATTAAGTTATTCTTAATTACTGGAAGAGTAACATGGCACTTTAAGCAGATCAATCAATTCTTTTGGTGTTTAAAAATCTATAGTATCCAAATATGCTGACCTTTTTCAAAGTAACATTTTAGCATTCACTTATCAAATACCTATGTGTCTTTAAGAGAGATAGAAATATAAAGATGGCTTAATTTGAGCTTTGGCTCAGACCCCAGATTCTTTTTCCTATATTGCAGACAGGCAGGAGAGGAGAACGCCTACTAGTATGTGTAGTTTTCCCTTCTCCTTGTGGAGGCTAGGGATTTTGCCATGCTGATCCATGGTTTTATATGGATCAATTACTGCAATGCTCTCTATGGTAGGGATGTGCAAATCAATTTAGGTACAAAATGATTTGTACCAAAATCTACCTGTTTGGGGTGATTTGTGGACGAAATAAATTGCCCCTGTACTTGCTGGCCAGATTCAGGTACAAAAAACAAATCAACCAGATTTCGGACCTGAAAAATTCATAGATTCAGATCTCCATTCTGTGTCATAATTAAAAACAAAAAAACCAAAAAACCACCCTCCCACACTTCAGACTGGTGATTTACAGTGTGCAACAATTGGCAGGCGATTCCTCCCTTGTTCCAGATTGGCTCATTTTCATTAAAATCTTGTGTTGCCAGGGGTGACTTATCCCATATTGGCTAGGGGAAGGGTCAAAGAAGGGACAAGGGTGGGGGAAGTTACAAGGAGGGATTTTCAAATGGACTTAGGGAGGCAGCCAGACACCTTTCTGCCTCATGGGGGGGGGGCAGCGGAGCTTTGCTTTGCCTTGCCTGCCTGCTGCCTGGAGTAGATTCTTTGCCTTTTGTTCCTGCTTTCCTGTCTGAGGAAAAGAGTAGAGAATTTATTTTCACCCCCTTCCTGCTGCTGAGAGAATCACTACCTGTGCCTGCTGTCTGTGCAAATCGATCTGGGTACAAAATGATTTGTACCCAAAGCTGCCTGTTTTAGAAGATTTGTGGACAAAACAAATCACCCCTGTGCTAGCTGGCCAGATCCATACCCAAAACAAATTGTGGGTGATTCAATTTGGGTACAAATCAAATTTTTTAAAAAACCAATTTGTATACATCCCTACAAACTGGTACTGCATGCATAGAGGTCCAGGAGTGTGGCCAATTCCTTCTCTTCCCACATTCAATGAATGTAGGGAGATGATGCTTGAGTAGAACCTATGTACAGGTGTCCTTGAAGTCTTCAAAGCTTCTGAGTTAAGCTTTAACTAGCACAGAGTGCTGCTGCTTGCCTCCTACTGGGAGATGGGAGCATATTAAGTGGATTCTACAGCATTTGTACTAGTTAGTGGTTAGTGCCAAAGCCCTTCAAGGTGCTCCTTACCTCTAAAGCCCCTGGTGGTGCAGTGGTAAAACTGCCGCCCTGTAACCAGAAGGTTACAAGTTCGATCCTGACCAGGTGCTCAAGGTTGACTCATCCTTCCGAGGTCGGTAAAATGAGTACCCAGAATGTTGGGGGCAATATGCTACATCATTGTAAACCGCTTAGAGAGCTCTGGCTATAGAGCGGTATATAAATGTAAGTGCTATTGCTATTGCTAAAGGCCAGAAACCTAAGTATCCCAGAAATGCCTCTGCCATTATGAGCCCCTTTATTGTCAGCAGTCTATGGATCAAGGTCTACTCAGGGTGCATCTGCTTTTAGGAGCCCTGCTCAAAAGTCAGCAGGTTCCAGGAGCAGGGCCTTCATAAGAATGGTCCCAAAGCTTTGAAACAACCTCCTAGATGAGTTCTTACACTGTCCTTGCCTTCTGGCAGGATTGCAAAGTCTTACTCTTTCAGGATCCCTTTGCTGGGTTTAGAAATGGGTTATTCATCATTCTTGAGCCCTTCCTCACTATTAGTGAAAAGGGCTTGAGGGTGGGCTGTGGGGAAGGCTGCTGAAACTTACCTTCCCCACAGATGACCACTCCTCCATTCCTGGGTGTGCTCACTGCACAGCCAGATGATCCTCCACTGCCCCAAACAGCAGAGAGGGTCAGGGGGCAGGAATGTTCCGCATTGTCCAGGCCCCCAGAAATCCCACAATGTGCTGTGCATTGTGGGGATCCCTGCAGCGATGGGTGGATGCCCATCACTGCTATAGCGCTGGCTAAAGTGGCCAGTGCTGCACATGATTTAAAAAACGGGGCTAAGGTTGCACTTGCTCCCTTAACCTCATTTAAGAGGATGTCTCCACGGGCAGGTTTGCTGCTGAAGCACAACTGGGATCGGGCGTAATCCCCGTGGTTCTTATGCACAACCAAGCACGGGCTTGGCTGCCTTAGTCCGATCTTGGCTGTGAGTGAGAACAGCCTCTTTGTTCTTTATAGTTCTGTTTTTAATGCTTGCTGTTTTATTCTTAGTATTTTAGTATCATCAAGCATTTTTTGTGTTGTTTTTGAATGCAAGCTTTCTGTCTTGTGCTATGTAAAGGGAGGGCAGAAATTCTTTAAATAAATGTCCATCATTGATTAGGCACTGTAAAATGCCTGAAGAAGAATGCGTCTCGGTAGAAGTGTCAAGAATAATTGGGACAGGTGAGCCCAAGTCGGGCTTAAACCCTTTTCTCATATTCAATCATCAAGCAAATGTCCATCTGTTATTCCAATTCACAGGCTGGATGACAAGGGAAACTGTAAGAATTATAGACCCTTAAGCCTCATTGATTTTCTTCTAAAATGTATACCAGATTTCTCTTAAATAAAGTCCCTGGCTGCCATGAATAACCACCTCTAGTCTCAACGCATCTAGCTTTATGGGGCACAGTCTCAAGATAAGAACATAAGAACAGCCCTGCTGGATCAGGCCCAAGGCCCATCTAGTCCAGCATCCTGTTTTGCACAGTGGCCCACCAGATGCCACTGGAAGTCACAGGCAGGAGTTGAGGGCATGCCCTCTCTCCTGCTGTTACTCCCCTGCAACTGGTCCTCAGAGGCATCCTGCATTTGAGGCTAGAGGTGGCCTTTAGCCCTCCGGCTAGTAGCCATTGATAGACCTCTCCTCTATAAAGTTATCCAAACCCCTCTTAAAGCCATCCAGATTGTTGGCTGTCACCACATCTCGTGGCAGAGAATTCCACAAGTTGATTATGTGTTGTGTGAAAAAGTACTTCCGTTTGTTGGTCCTAGATTTCCTGGCAATCAATTTCATGGAACGACCCCCGGTTCTAGTGTTATGGGAGAGGGAGAAGAATTTCTCTCTATCCACTTTCTCCACACCATGCATGATTTTATAGACTTCTATCATGTCTCCCCACAGTCATCTTTTCTCTAAACTAAAAGGCCCCAGGTGTTGTAGCCTTGCCTCATAAGAAAGGTGCTCTAGGGCCCTGATAATCTTGGTTGCCCTCTTCTGCACCTTTTCCAGTTCTACAATGTCCTTTTTTAGATGTGGTGACCAGAATTGTATGCAGCACTCCAGGTGTTGCCTCACCATTTTGTATAAGGGCATTATAATATTAGCCATTTTATTTTCAATCCCCCTCCTAATGATCCCTAGCATGGAATTGGCCTTTTTTACAGCTGCCACACATTGAGTCGACACTTTAAATAAGCTGTCCACCACGACCCCAAGATCCCTCTCCTGGTCAGTCACTGACAGCTCAGATCCCATCAGCATATACTTGAAGTTGGGGTTTTTCATCCCAATGTGCATCACTTTACACTTGCCAACACTGAACAGCATTTGCCATTTTGTCGCCCACTACCCCAGTTTGGAGAGATCCTTTTGGATCATGGAACATATCTTACATATAAGTTTGTGATCTCTCACAGTTTGCAAATTAAGCACCAACTAAAAAACAAAATCAAGCTCTGCATTTCACATTACTTTCAGAAGATGTCCTGGGACTGACAAGGGTTAAATGTAAAACCTGTTGATTATATTGGATGACCAATAGCTTCTGGACATAATTTAAGAGCAAGCAGTTTGATGCAGCTTGATGCAGCTGCTTCCCCTGTGGGGCTTCCTCTGCAGGCCTCTGGACAACATCTGTTGGGAGTGTATGCAGGATTGGGACCAGCTCCTGGGTGACTAAGCAGTTCTTCGGGCCACCTGCTCAGCTTTGGGCTTTGTAGGAACGCTGCCTGTGGCAGTGGGCCCACCACCAGCAGGGTCACCACTGAAGGGGGTTGTGTCCTTGGGGAGCCACTTTAGGGGATAATGAAGGTGAGAGCCAGGCTGTTTGGTTCAAGATCCCTTGTGGGTGTGTAAAGGAGGGCGAGTAATACAATTGGGCTTCTCTTAGAAATCTTGGGTGAGTTGAGCTTAAATGTGTCTGGGTCTTTCTAGAGATGAGGAGAGACAGGGAGTGTATCCATCAATTATGGGGCAGCTATTCCAGTGGTGGTAGGGAATAGAAGAAGTAATGTTGACAGATCAGCAGGCTGTTGCAGGGGAAGGGAAATCAGAAACTTAATTGTTGTCTCTCCTTCTGGCTGACTAGCCAGCTCCTTGACCTGGGAAAGCAAAGCTAACCACCCACAAAGCCTTGTCTTGCTCCTTTGTAATGCCAGGCCGGTCCAGAATAAACCTGAAATCATCCATGATCTGATTCTGGATGAAGGGGCTGATCTGGTATGTATTTTGGAGATGGTGGCCCATTCTGGTCCCAGCTTCTTCCTCCAGAGTACTCTGTTGAGGAGCAAGGGAGGGGAAGTGGGCAGGGAGGTGGAGTCGCTGTGTTCTCCCTTGCCAGGATCTCCCTTGCCAGGATACCTGTCAAAGTGTTGGACCATACTGAATGTGTGTACCTAGGTTTGGGGACCAGGGATAGACTGGGACTTCTGTTCATGCACTGATCACCCCGCTGCCTGACAGAGTCCCTAACTGTGGTGATGGACTTGGTCTTGGGCTTGGCATTGGAGTCTCCCAGGCTTGTGGTGCTGGTGGACTGCAATGTTCACTTTGGGACCAATTTGTCCAGGGTGGCTCAGGAGTTCATGAAGACTATGGGCCTATCTCCGGTGGTCTTGGGACCAATGCATATTGCTGGTCACACACTTGATCTGGTCTTTCACGCTGAACATGGTGGTGTTCCATGGGTGGGGACTCCTGTGATTTGCCCTTTGTCATGGACGGACCACCATCTGGTTAAGGTTGGACTCATGACCACATCCCACCTCTGCAGGGGCGGGGGGCCCATTAGGATGGTCCACTCAAGAAGGTTACTGGATCCAATAGGATTCCAAGAAGCCTTTGAGGGATTTGATGTTGGCCCTGCTGGTGACCCTGTCAACACTTTGGTGGAGAACTGGAATAATCAACTCATCGGGGCAGTGGACACGATTGCTCCTAAGCATCCTCTCCGACCTGCATTGAAATTGGCCCCTTGGTATTCAGATGAACTACGGGGGCTGAAGCGGCAAGGTAGATGACTAGAATGCAAGTGGAGGAAGACTGAACTCGAATCTGACAGATATTACATAAAGAGCATTTGAAGATCTATGCTCAGGTGATATGTGTGGCAAAGAAGCAATCTTTTCCTCCTGTTTCAGATCTGCAAGTTCACATCCAGTGAAATTGCATCTGATGCCAAGTTGTTCAGGGTTGTGGCTGATGTGCACCCCTTCCCCCTTGAATCAGTACTTAGAACCAACAATTGAATGCTGTAACATTTTTAATGAGTTCTTTGTGGACGAAATCTCTTGTATTTGGGCTGACTTGGATTCAAACTCCACAATTGTTACAGAGTCTGATGCCGAGGTGTCCAGTAGCTCCTCTTATGTGATGACCCTGGATCAGTTTCAGTTTGTGACTCCTGAGAATGTGGACAAGTTTCTTGGAATGGTGCGGCCTACCACCTGCCCACTTGATCCTTGTCCGACATGGCTTATACTATCTGGCAGGGAGGCTGTTGTAGAGGGCCTGGTAGAGATAATAGTGCTTCTCTGAGGGAGGGCAGGATGCCTCCTTGTCTTAACGAGACAGTCATTAGACCACTTCTGAAGAAGCCTGCCTTGGATCCGTCAGAGTTAAATAATTACAGGCCTGTCTCCAACCTTCCATGGTTGGGTAATGTGATAGAAAAGGTGGTGACCTCCCAGCTCCAGACAGTCTTGGAGGAAACTGATTATCTAGACACATTTCAAACTGGCTTTCAGGCAGGGCTATGGGGTGGAGACTTGCCTTGGTCAGTCGGATGGATGATCTCCAATTGGTAATTTACAGAGGGAGTGTGACTCTGTTGGTCCTTTTGTATCTCTTGGCTTTCAATAATATTAACCATAGTATCCTACTAGAACGTCTGCAGTGGTTCCACTCCTACCTCTCAGGCAGGTTCCAGATGGTGTCTCTTGGAGACTGTTGTCCTTCAAAATCTGAACTTTCATATGGTGTCCCTCAGGGCTCCATATTGTCCCCGTTGTTGTTTAACATCTACATGATACCGCTGGGAGAGATCATCAGGAGATTTGGTGCAGGATGTTATCAGTATGCTGATGACACCCAAATCTATTTCTCCATGTGGACATCATCAGGAGAAGGCATAACCTCCCTAAACACCTGCCTGGAGGGATAACAAACTGAGGCTGAATCCAGAAAAGACATAGGTACTTATTGTGCAGGGTCAAAACTCGGGAGACGATTTTGATCTGCTGGTTCTAGATGGGGTCAGAAGGAGCAGGTGCACAGTCTGGGGGTGCTTCTGGATCCAAACCTCTCTCTGGTGTCCCATGTTGAGGCAGTGTCCAGAGGTGCCTTTTTTCAGCTTCAGCTGATACGCAAGCTGCATCTGTTTCTTGAGATGAATGACCTCAAAATAGTGGTACATCTGCTGGTAACCTCTAGGCTGGATTACTGTGATGCACTCTATATGGGGCTGCCTTTGAACGTAGTCCAGAAACTGCAGTTGGTTCAGAATGCGGTAGCCAGGTTGGTCTCTGGGTCATCTAGGAGATACCATATAACTCCTGTGTTGAAGGAATTGCACTGGCTACCCATACATTTCCAGGCAAAATACAAGGTGTTGGTCATTACTTATAACAGGGCCTTTCACGTGTCAACTATAACTCCTATAATACCCAGCCAAAGTCCTTTGGACCTGGGAATGATGGAAGTTTAGTTAACAACTTATGGGAATTCCTATTACAGACAATTGGTTAAGGAGGACAACAATAAAGATGGTGAGGGGGTCTGGAAGCCAAGTCCTGCAAGGAACAGTTGAAAGAGCTGGATATGTTTAGCATGCAGAAGAGAAGACTCGGGGGAGATATGACAGCCGCCTTCAGATATCTGGAGGTCTGTCACATAGAATAAGGTAGAGGTGTGTTCTCTGTTGCTCCAGAGAGCTTGAACCAGTGAGCTGAAATTACAAGGAAGCAGCTTCAACCTAGATATTAGGAAGAATTTCCTCATTTTAAGAGCTCTTCAACAGTGGAACAGTCTGTTTTGAGCAGTGGTGGGTTCTCTTTCATTGGAGGCTTTCAAACTGAGGTTGGACAGCCATCTGTCAGATCCCAGCAATTTCCTGCACTGACCAGGGAGTTGTACGACAAGGACATATTCTATGATTCCATAAGGTGCTGCTCTCTATAGCTTTTATGAAGGGGCGTTCTTATCCCCAGACCTCGGGGCCCACATGGCCTCCTGTGATAGTGGCAGATGGAGCGGCCACTGGGCCTGCCTGTCTGGCCCATCAGCCACTCTGCCCACCACCACAAGGTGGGGGAAGCCTGCTCAGCTCATCCACCCAGTCCGCGTAGATTGGGGGCTAAAATTAAGGAAAATTTTGGCTGTGTGGTGTGATGTGTCGGGCTCAGGGTGGTGGCAGGAGTCCCCCCCCCCACAAAAAATGTAGGGGGGCCTCATGGCAGGGGGGTAGGCTCAGGGCGGGGCACCAAAAAGTCATGGCACCAAAATTACCTAGATGCACCACTGCTTTGACGAAGGCTCACCACCTTTCTCCATGTAAGAAGAAGAGATTAGTGGGTTACTGGTTGAATTCCAGCAGGACTTCCAGATTTTAGAATATTATTTATTTTATTTATGTATTGTTGAATTTATATACTGCCTTTCATTAAAAACAACCCCAAGGTGGTTAATTAGACAACAAATGGGTGTGTGGGTGTGTTCAAAATTAGGGGGGTGGGGGAATGAAGAAATGCACATGTGTACACACACACTATGAATGTTCAAATGCATTGCTGGTTTTTTAAAAAAGAAAAATTACATCTGTAATTTTTTTTAATTTAAAAAGCCATGCAATGGTAGTGTTGTGGTAGTGTGCTAAAGACAGAACAGTTAGCTCCTGTGCTTTCACCTGGCTGCAAATTTCTTTCACCTGCTTGGCAAAACTTCAGAAATTTATTTCTGGAACAAGAACAGATTCTGTCATTTTGAATTACAATCTGGTAAACATATCTGGCACAGGAAAACCTCGGTATCTGAGTTAGAATCTGGCAGAGGCAGACACTATAAGAATTTCTAACAAGCATGTGTTTTATTGCTGTTTGATTTATTGTTTACTGGGTTTCACTGTGTTTAAATTGTTTTATTATTCCTGAAAGCTCTGTCCTGGCCATGACAATCAGATTGCAAGGGGAACACTGAAATGATGAAAGCACACCTTTGGTAGGGAGAAGGACTGTGCTTATGGACTCCTGGCTGAAGGGCAACATGAGGCCCTCTCTAACATGGATCCACTTGCCCGTCCGCTTCGGAGGAATATATTTGTGTTCATTCCTTATTATAATGCTAAACCTATGTCTGGGCTGAAGCTCTTCAGTCTCCAGGTGTGTGACAATGCTTCTCCATACAATCCCTACACACACAGAAAATAATTTTTCTATCATTGTTGCTGTTGTTATTATTATTAATTCCATGCACATAAACATTAGCATGCTATGTAGAAGGGTTTTAAACTCGATTTGTTTCTGACATGTTGGTCAGTGCAACATCCCTCCTTTTTCCTTGCAAAGGGTTCATTGTGCATTTCTCCTTCCCTTCTTCTTTCCCTGTCTGATACATCATAACCCTAGTGTAAAATGTTCCAGACATCAAGATCTGATAATGACCATTTTGCAAAAAGAAAAAGAAACAATTCATCTTTCCTTTCCATTTATCATTCAGACAGAATCTTCTGCTATCAGGTCCTAGTAGTTTGACAGGGTGGGGTTTAGTCATTCTTAGCCAGCATATTGATTTAATAAAACATTTTTACCCCACTTTTCCAATCAAAAAGAGAGCTCAAGTTGGCTCACATTTTCTATCTATCTATCTATCTATCTATCTATCTATCTATCTATCTATCTATCTATCTATCTAAAATTTATAATTCACCAACATAAAATTTGATATGAGCCACAAAGACAGAAAACCAACAACCACCGAGAGTCAATCAATACTAAGATAAAGATTAAAGGCTTGGCAAAACAGGCAGGTCTTTAATGGGCGATGAAAAGCAGACAGGCTGGGGTCAGACATCATGATGTTTGACCGCTTCTCTCTTCCTGTGTTGTCCACTCTTTCATATAACTAAAATACACCCAGCAAAAACAGTTCAAGCTGTCCAACATTTTAAGCATTGCCCAGTGCCATCTCTAACACACCAAGAGCAGGCACACCTTTATGTAATCCATTAAGAGGTCCTCACCAACTAAATTGTGTGGTCTTGCTGGGTCATTACTTAACAAACTTTTATCTCCATTACAGTGACAGCTTTAGAAACTGTTTATGGCTCTGTCATTTTCATTCATCATACACATTCAACACACATTCTTTATCATCAGCTCCACAGCTGTGTTATTCAAGGTCTGCTCATCCCAGATTTGAGAATCTAAACAGAAAAGGTATGAAGGCACAAGAAGAGGGCAGTGTGGGGGTGGTGTGGGGGAGAGATCCCTAATAGTACATGTTAAAAAGAAAGAGATATGCAACCTTCTTCAATATATCTCTGGCTACAAATCAAAGGCACAATCCAGCCACAGGTAAATAAAGTTCCGCTGATTTCAATAGAAGATAATTAAACATGTTTCGCTTCCCCCTTGATTTCAGTTGGACTTTCAGAAACCTGTGAAAACATGTCACAGTACACTTAAAGTGAAGCAATAAGATGGCCTAGCAGTCTTTTTAAGGACAGTGTTTTACAACAAAGCATCAGATGTAGTCAGTATCTGCCCATCCAGTAGGTCCTTGCTGTGGTGTTTTTGGTTAACCCATTCCTTGATCCAGGCCAGCTTTTGAATGGTGCTTTAGTTATTTATTCTAGTCCTGGTGTAGAGGCGGGGTTAACAAACAGCCAGCAGCAAGAGCACTGAAGGCAGACTGCACTTGCCTCTTTGTAAATAATATCTCATTAAACTTCCTTTTCATATTGTGAACTGCCGAGGGACTTTTTTGTATGGGGCAGTATAGAAATGCACTAAATGAAGGAATGAACAAACTGTTAATATTCCTGATTCAACTCCACTGTCTTGCCCTTGCATACCACCAGTTGCGCTCTTAACCCTGAACTTCAGAGCCAAAGTCCAGGGCATGCCCCCTGGGGCCCCCACAATCCTCTTTAGATTGTCTCGGGCGGTGTGTTTGCTGCTGGTCTGCACTGTGCCAGGCAGCTGAGTGTGATTGTGACTTGTGCCGGCTGTTTTAGAGACCAGGGGTAGGGGAGCGGGGAAAGAAAAATCTGGGATAGGAATATGGTAAATTGCATGTTGAAATGTTTCTGCTATTGCATATTTGCATAAATATACCCCACATATTAAAAATACTGAGCCGGGTCTCATGATCAGTGAGACCCTGTTTGGAAGGGTGAGTGAGGAGAGTGGACTAAGCCCGCACATGAGCAGAGTGGGAGCCCTGGGCAGCTGGATCGTTCGCCCACATGATTGCTGGCTCCGTGATGGAGCCGGCGGGGGCTGGGGAGCTCGGGGGCTGTGCGGCCCCCGGACGCTCCAGTATGCCCTGCGCAAGTGCACAGGGCATACTGGGGAGGCCCCCAGAGCTGGGAGGCAGCTTTTTGCTGCCCCTCTGGAGGTCTACTTGTGAGTAACCACGGTGCGGAGCTGCACCGTTGCTACTCACGATCTTTAAAACCAGATTTGTGGAGCACTCGCTCCGCAAACCTGGTTTTAGGGCAGGGGTAGTTAGGCAGGTTACCTAACTACAAGCAGCCAAGGCTGATGGTTCACACGATGGGGCAAAATCGATTTTGCCCCATTGTGTGAATAGCCTCATTATGTTTGTCATGGGTGTGTGTGTAGGGGGTGATGCCTAACTTGCAGCAGGAGGGGGGACCCTCCAGCGGTGGAGGGCGGGCTCCAAAGGCCTTTAGGTCCAGACTCCAAAATTAACTAAAATTACCTAAGTGCACCTCTGCGTACCACAACTCTTTATTCTGGATTCTACACTTATCTGGTGCAGCTATGTAGTTCATACAATAGGGACTCCATGCCACGGGATTTTCTGTCTCCTTTCTCACCTGCTGGGCAATTATCCGGTGTGTACTAGCTTGGAGGATGGTAAGGTGGGTGAGAGGACCTGTTGAGCAGCGGGTGGGAGAAGCTACAATTGTATTCTCTTTCACAGATCTAGGGCTGGATCATCCTCACAAGCAATCCAGACACCCCAGCTACAATAGTTGTTTTATTTAGTTTTATTTGTAAAGTTTTATTTAGCTGGGAATGATTTTTGCAAGAGTTCTCCAAAACTCAGACATTCATAGTGGGATTAGATCCAAATAAATATTCCAGCAAATTTTTTACAGCTGAAGTTTCCAAACCCAGGCCTACTCTGTGCATCTGCCCCCTCCCACTAAATATAACTCCACCCATGAACTGCCCTAAGAATATAGATGCTTCTAATTTCCCCTTCCTCATGCCTCACTTGCTCTTTTCAGATGTTGGAACACTTGTGGACAGCAATTGCATGATGGGGCAAAATGAGAAATGCCAGCCAGCCACAGACAGCCCCCATGCTGACATAAAGGCTATCCTCCACACTGGATGCTTCCTTGTCCAGAACTTTTCTTTACAGACAAATACTGAATGTGGGGGTGCCCAGTGGCCTGGCCAACTGATGCATTGGGGGGGGGGGGCATGGCTAGCTAGCATATCTGCATCCCCCCTTCATGCATTGGCTTTCCACAGATATCATGGATTTCCAAAGGGTGCTAGTATTTAGCAGGTTTCTCGCCCAATAAACCTACTTATTCTAATTGCTTGAGATTCAAACACACCCAGAACAGCCCATCCATGTCTGCTTCTCCACCTGTCTTTCTATCTCCAGTCTTCATAATATTCATTTCTGACCAACATACAATGTACAAGAATATAACAGTGATCAAAGGAAGATATACAATCACAAACCCATCAACAACTAAAATACCACATAAAAGAATCAGCTTTGTTTTACATAATATTGGAAGTATGAGCCAGCCTTTTATTTGAAACTAGTTAATTGTTTTTCAAAGACCAAATGTTAACAGTATTAGCTGAGCCACAAGCTAGAGCTAACACCTGTTTCACTGGCCTCAATTTCTGTGCTTTTAACCACGGTTTGATCAGCAGATATTAGAGGATAAAAATGTCAGTCTCTGTGCTATGGAAAAAAGCTTCACTGAATCATTACTGTAGATCAACTTGATATTAAAGACAATAGCAGACTAGGTCGTTTCTTCTCTTGGTCAGCTATCAACTTTGCCAAGAGCAGGTGTAGAGAATGTGCCTTTGCTTTCCTTACCTGGCTCTCTCACACAGGGCATTTAATGTTATGTGGCCACAGTGCATCAAATAATATACAAGTGAGTCAGGAAAGATCTCTAATATCTTTCCTGACTCACCTGTTAATTATTTACATTACCTTTATATTCACTTTACAACACTCCAACTTTTTGTATGTAGCAATGAGGTATAGACAGCTATCAAGCATTGTTTTACGAATAAAACTCATTAAAATGCAGGCAAATTTTCCACTCATCTTTTCCATGTGCATTACCGATGTTTCTATTGCATTGCTCCTGTGCCCTTAATAACAGGTGGCAATACAGACATCAAGCAAGTGAAGCTTTTTCTGCTACAGAAATGATGTGATGGAAAAAGCTACTACTTAATTTTCATATGTCAGACTTCTATTGATGGCAGAACAGGGACCATAAACTCTGGCATGAGCACAGTCTTTTCCTTGACTCACATGTTAGACAGTACACATCAAGCAGTAGCATGTGACAATTCAACTGCTCTTTTAATGGGCAAGATAGCAAATACCTTTTGTAGCAAATATGTTCTGTAGTTGAATATTTGGTTCTCAGGTGGCTTTTCAAGGTAAACTTTACCTAGCTTTCCTTGGGCAATTATCACAGGCCTTTCAAATGCAAAGGGGTCTAAAAAAAGATTTCACATGTGCTACTTAGGATTTTTCCACATGATGGTTTATTCCATATCTTTTAAAGCTCCCACTTTATTTAATAATGGGCTCTCCCACAGGCTGGAGACATCAGGGTTGGATTCTGAAGAAACTTGCAATCCTTTCTTGTTAGGAATTATGCAATTTTTTGCTGTGCCTCATGTCAACCACTGCTTATTTTCCTGTCTCTTTTCAAGACCAAAATTGGCTTATGGTGGAGATGACAGCAATTGTGCTCCTCACACATTTTTTCCTCTATACTTTATCCTATCAGAGTAAGGACATTGCTCTGTCGTCATGGAGGCAAATGGCATTGGCTTTTTTTGCATAATCATAAAGCCAAACCAGAGTGATAACAATATTTCCTGCCCTCATTCTGATTTAGCTTCATATTCTTCTTATTAGTATTTTATTTATTCGATTTCTATACCGCCCTTCCAAAAATGGCTCAGGGCAGTTTACACAGAGAAATAATAAATAAATAAGATGGATCCCTGTCCCCAAAGGTCTCACAATCTAAAAAGAAACATAAGATAGACACCAGCAACAGTCAACAGTTACTCTCCCCCTGCTAAATAAAGAGAATCACCACGTTAAAAGGTGCCTCTTTGCCAAGTTAGCAGGGGTTAATATGCAATAATATGCAATTTAGTCAACAGAGTTAGCTATGTTATGACATTTGTAGCCAAAACAAAGGGAGATAAATGCTTCCTAACTCAATTTAGTGCATCCCAAAAAAAGAGAGAGAGCATGATCATGCCTATAGTAAGTGGGGTGAACACATTGACCCTTTTCACAGGCCCCTGCTGACACATTGCCAAGAAGTGGGGTCCTAACTAGAGATGTGCATGAAATGGATTTTGCATTTTGTTTCAAACTCAAAACAAAATGCAGATGGTTAAAACATTTTGTCGAAACAGCAGTCAACCTGATTGTTTCGACGAAACAAAACTCAAAATGTTTCAAGTGTTTCTTCCATAGGGAAAAATAGGGAAACTCAAAACACCCCATTGTTCCCCACGTGTAATTCCTAGGGACAACAAAGTGGATTGGATGATAGGGCATGATGGGGGCTACCTACCACCCAACACACAAAAGAAATGGGCAAGTGGATGATTTTTAACAATTTTTTACAAAACAAGGAAATTGCGAGCCAATCAGAAGCCAGTGCCAGAAAACCAATCAGCAAGGTGAAAACAGGCCTCCAAAATGGTGCTCAGAACATCAAAGCATTTCAACTCAAAATGGGGTTGTTTTGTTCTGAGCTCGAAACAGGTCCTTTATTTAAAGGGTGTCTTGTTTCAAGCTCAAAGCACTCAAAATGGCCCATGTCAAGTTGAAACCTTTTGACATCAAAACATTTTGCACATCCCTACTGGGAACAGAGCCACATAGTTGTGGGGCTCATTTCAGCCCAGACATTTAATTAAAGCACATTAACATACACATGTGGCCTTACAAATGGTGTTTGGGGCTTTACTCAAAACATTATACATATTTTGTATTTCATTTATGAATATATGTTAATCTTGCAAGGCAACTAATTCATACATCTCCCATAAAAATACTTATCCTAAACATACCTGTGATGTCAGACTCCCATTAATGCAAGCACAGAAATATTTTAATAACAGTTCATGCACAAACACAAGAGCAACAAAACTGCGGTTTATTTGTGAATTCAGCTGATTAAATCAGAGGTGGTTATAAATTCATTTGGGTTTTGAATCAAGCAACTCAATACCAAAGAACTTTCCAGCCTGGTTTTATATTTCTTTTTAGAAAGAATGAAGTTTTAACAGCAGAAGTTTTCTTTTAATCATTTCTCCAGGGTCAGCAGAAAAGGGAATTTTCAACAATTGACTTTGCTCATTCCACATTGTTTTTACAAAGCAATCTCAAATAGGATTTCTAAATGGACAAACTTTTCACTCATTCACCATAATTACTACTATTCACAAAGTGGAAGGCAGCCAACTTCATATTATAAGGAGCTTTCTGTTAATCAGTTTGTAACATGATACATGAGTGTCTGATTTCTGTTGAAGGTACCTTTTTTCCTAGAATTTGTGTGTATGTACACACACACACACACACACACACACACACACACACACACACACCAATAAATGTTTTTAGATTCCAGCGACTTATCTCAAAGTACCTACAAATGTTTCACCATTGCAGGGTCTTCTAAATTTGCTTCCCATTTTTCTGGGATGACATTCTGTGACAAACGGGAGTTTGTTCTCATACGTTAAATCTTGTGCAAGACACCTGATCTTGCAGAAGTAAGATTCACAAAGGAGAAAACATGTATATTGTGAACGAACTGTCCAGGGACTTTTTATAACAATTTACAATTTATTCACAATTTATATTGTGAACTGCCCAAGGACTTTTTTGTATGGGGCGGTATATAAATGTACAAATTAACTAACTAACTAACTAAATTCTATTTATTTTTTCATTTTATACCCCACTCTTCCTCCAAGGAGCCCAGAGCGGTGTGCTACATACTTAGGTTTCTCCTCACAACAACCCTGTGAAGTAGGTTAGGCTAAGAGAGAAGTGACTGGCCCAGAGTCACCCAGCTAGTATCATGGCTGAATGGGGATTTGAACTTGGGTCTCCCAGGTCCTAGTCCAGCACATAAATTTGGCCAGGCCTCAGTCTACTAGCCTCTGCACAAGAGATGGCAGCAAGTTGACAGCTGTGGGAAAGGTGAAGAGGTGAAGAAGAACCATGTGCTGCCTCTTTTTTATGAGCAGCAGCTCACAATACCCAATAAGACATTGGGAGGGCATCCAGCAGCAGATGAGGGCAGAGGGCTTCAGGTGCTCCATTGACCAGTCACAGTTGAAGTGGAAGCACCTGAAGTCCTCCTCCACCCATGAAGGAGTATGAGCTGTGCAGGGGAGATGGCAACAAACTGGGAGGCCACCATATTACCGCAACAAACAGTGCTAGCTGTTCAGTTCCCAGGCAGTAGCAAAGTTGAAAATAACCACAATATAGGATGCCATATTATACCCTTATTGCCTACAAAATGTGTCTGTTAAGGGTGTGGCCCTTAACAGCTGCAAGTTCCCAGCAGTTTGGATCTTGAGTCAACACAACATGCTATACCAAAGTGTTCTTTTGCAAATGGAATAGGCTATATAGTTAAAGCAGCCTCTAGGGGTGTTTGCACAACTTAAAATCTTTCACCAGGTAGACCCCATGAAATCTTTCCTAAAGGAATGCAGACTTGCTTTGCCCAATTACAATGCAAAACATACATTGTCATTTAATGACCTATACACATCCATTAAGCCTTCCTGTGGGAAGGGGTAGATCATATGCTTTGCATGCAGTGCAATCCCTGCCACTTTTAGTTAGGACTGGGAAAGGCTATTGCCAGAAACCTTGCCAGTCAGGGTAGGGGCAATATTGGCCTAGCTGGACCAGTGTTTCTGATTTTGTATAAGGCAACTTTGGTGCAGCATGAGGAGGCAATAATTTTGCTCAATAAGAAGGGATTCTATAGTGTGTTTTTACTCTCATAAACTCAAGGCAATGTTTATTTTTCATGTTGCCGCAAAGTATGGACTAAGCCTGTAGCTCACTTTAACATATTAAGGGGAGGGGTGCAGGCACACACATAGGTTGCAGACTGCCTAGAAAGCCGCTCAGCTGCACTCATAATGTGAAAGTTAAGCTTATACTGTAGAGGGGAAATTACACTGAAGCAAAGACTGCCGTAACACAATCCCCGCTACTTCTGGTGATGGATGAGGTAAGCTTTGTTAGAAAATTCCAAGTCTTTATTAAGCCAGCCTGTTCATTGGGGACATGGTTCTTATTGCTGTGGTTTAGCACTGATGATGTTTGTTGTGGACCAATAATACAGTTCTATCACTGTCTCCTTAAACATTGGCTGCCCATAATTTATGGGTAGCAAGTGAACGATTCATCCTTAGCCTTAAGGATTTGATATGTGCCTGTTAACTGTTTCTTAGCAACCTCTAAAGCACATTTCTGTGGTCTTAAATCATGGTATTTTCTAGGCCTTCATTAAAAGGCTCTACAGCATGAGCCTTCCTATCAATCAATACATCACCATCTACAACTGGTCACACGGAAAGATTGAGTTATTTATAGCTTGCGGGGGTGGGGGGTTGGTTGTTGTTCTGTTTCTCTACCAGGTAGCAATGGACAGGATTAAGTGTTTTAAAAAATACATATTTTTGAAGGCAGAACTATATATTTTGTAGCATTGTTTTGACTGGGCATAATTCTGAAAACTGCATGGTCTGTCAGAGGGAGGGTAGTCCTAAACTGATGTAACAGACCTGACATGATCATTCCCCACAAGCTCTGATCTTTCTGGTTATTATGAGATTTATTTAAAACAAAACAAAACAGAATACCACAAGAGATGTTCTTAAACTATTTAAGCTATTTACTTACTTAGTTACTTATCATCTTGAGCTCTTTTAAATTTATGTTTAGCTTTAATTTTTTTCTGCTTCCTTCAACACTAGCCACTGAAGCAAGTATGCAGAGTTAGAACACATTTTTCAAAGCATAAAATTTGAAAAGACAGAAAGAAAGACAGCACATCATGACTCATAGGTCGCCTTTGGACATAAGACAAAACTGGAGGCAACCCTGACAGAAGTCCAATATTTTGGTTGTCTGAACGTGCAAACTCAGTTTCATCTCTGAACCGTGGGTCTGTTTTAGCTTCCAAATTTCAATTGGGACCTCTTTGAACCTCTTCTAAGAGGTTCCAGTTGGAACCTCTTTAGTTACCTTTTGGTTTTGCTGCCAGATCCTCAAGTCCAGAAGTGGCATCGTGTTATCCACTGGGTGAAACTGGAGTTGAGGGTAGGAAGCTCCTTCTTCCCTTCTTTATGATTGGCTGCCATGGCTTTCTTCATGCAAAGGTAGAAGCCTGCGCAGGCAGTTCCTCCCCCCTTATAGTCTCCTAGACTCCTGATCAGAATTGTCTGGGAGTGTGGCGTGGTGACTCGGGGCAAACTGTGGGTCTGTTGGACCCTCAGTTTTCCATTATGTGCTAAGGTGGCCTTAAGCAGCAGCCTAGAAAACAGCCAAGTTAGCTTAAAACTTTGAATCCTCACATAGGTCCAATCTATGAAGTCAGGTTTAGACCAATCCATCCAGAACAAATCAATCAGTAGGATTTACTTTAGAACCAAATGCTACAATTCTTGTGTGTGTAATGCTCTTCTTGTGTGTGTAAATTGTCCATTCAATGAACATAGCCACCACATATACATCTTATGCATGGAGTGATATGTCCATGCATTATGAAACTCTGCAAAGGCCTGAATAGTATTCCTCTGCCAAGGGTGTCCACAGAAATAATTCTAAGCAGGGGGTGCAAAAGCCGGTGGCAGGGGAATGTTTTGAGTTAGTGGCCTGTGGTTGGTTTGTATTCATGCTGTGTGTATGTTAAATTGTTTAACACACTGCCTTGATTCTGTTACAGGAGAGATCACTGGAGATTTTTGGTATCTTTTAAATATTTGGTTTATTTTCAAATATACTAGCTGAGCATTAGCTAAAGTTGAAATAGCAGAGTACTCCTACACAGTTCAGCAATGGGTTGCATCAGAGAGCAGTCCTGTACCTGCAGCAAACCAGAGAGCAGTCCTGTACATGCTGTGAAAAGATATTTCAGCATTCTCTTCAGTTTCCCTATTCTGGGCTCCAAAACTCAGTCTCTCTCACCCCTTTCCCAAGCTGCTGCTTTTTGTTTCTTCTTGCATTCACAAGGGAGGAAGATTCCCACCTTACATTCTCATATTAACAACTCCCATCTGGTGGATGTGGTACATGCTCTTGTACTAGGCTTTTAGGCTTTTGGTACATGTGGTACATGCTCTTGTACTAGGCTTTTCATTCAGAAATTCAGAGCCATTTGTGCCTTATAACCGGTTGCTCAGGGTGAGCAGGAGAAACCTCAGCATCTGTCCCAGTCCCTAAGGAGTAAAAAGATGTGACAAGAGAGTGAGTTTATCCCCCAAAACTTTACCCCTGACGGGATGTTAACTAAGCGGGTGGGGTGATGGATGATGGGACCTAGAGGCTGCATTCACATGTAACGCAGAAGTGCAACTGGATGGGCCAGCAGTTCCATGGACATTATGCCTGAATGTGGGAAATTCCAGTTTGGGTCAGCAACAAAAGTGAGGGTTCATATTTGGAACTCCAATCTGAACCCTCGGGTTGTAGTGAGTTTCGTTGCCACAACCCAAGATTGGATGCAGCCTGCAGTACGTCCAAATGCGGAACCACAGCCTGCATCCCCTGTTGAGGAACCGGTTGAGGAGGTAGCTCCTCCCTCAACTCTGGTGTGATTGGCTGTGTGGACTCTCCTTCAGTCAAGAAGGAAGTTGTGGAACCACAAGTCCGTTGGACTCACAGTTCCACATTACATGAAAATATGGCCAGAATCTTTCCCAAATTCTGCTGAAAATGTGTGTGAATATCCAATTTTGTGCTCTCACACTTGAAAAACTCCTCTACTACTGCAGACTCAGGGCTTACAACAACAGCAATCCCATTTTTTCTCTTTCCCTGAGATAGCACAAAAAGATTGCAAGAAAAAGAGCAATGCTGAACCTTTGTGTGCTCATCACAACTCCCCCATGCATGTTCATGAGCATCAGCTTATACTCAAGATGTACTAACACATCTAATTTTTTTAAGCCATTTCCTTTCAATATCTTTTTAAGTAGTTTGCAACAGACACAAGAAATCAAATATAGATCTTCTCTTATATAAAGAAACCCCACATCACCTAATACACAAGCTGTATATTAGCTATTTTCTGAACTACTTGGAGAACTGCCCTTTTCTGTTGAGATATGCTAGTTGATCTTAAAGAAAGAAAAACTGAATTTCAAGTAAAGAGTTTCCAGTATCACTTGTTGTGCACTGGAAAACACATTTTTGTCACACATAACAAATGTGTGTGTTTCACATTGACTTCCCTCACACGAGTACAAAGGCTGGTCGTATTTTATTGCAGAAGAGATTAGATTCTTCAAAAAGAGAATGCTCCCTCTCATCCTTATCACTTCTCTGCCACTGAGAATAGAAAAGTAATCTCTTTGATTATTTGATCCAAGCTATCTTTAGCAGACAGAGATAGGTTTTCTCATTGGCTTTGAAAAACAGGCAAATTAGGAAAATTAAATGGCAGGGGAGAAAAAATTAAGATGAGTAGAGAATGTCTGCATATGTGAAAGAAAATATATTGTATAATTGAGCTATTGGGATTTCAAAGAAATATGCTCAATAATGTTGTTGAACGACCAGGAAAACGAAACCCAGAAGTGTGGTGGGAAGGAGTTGTTTGGGGGGCAATAGCCAGAAATGCAAGGGCCAAAGTCATTTCCCCCTCTCAATGAAGTTTTTTGTTTTTTTTAAAGTTGTACACCATAGATGAATAAATAGCTCTACGTACTCTTGAACCTACAAAAAACTGCTCAGTTCTGCACACTGGCACTCTAGCCACCCAGCTGAAGGCAGTCTGAGCAGAAACACGACTGGGGACTGAGGCAGAAGGACGCGCTTGCACCGTTCTACCTCAGTAAAAGCCCAAGGACAAAACTCGAGCTACCAGCAGGGCAGCAGCAGGATTGGGACTGATAGCGGTACTCCACACAAACAGGCCTACCCAGATATGGCTGTGCAAGCCTGGGTATGGCTGCTCATGGGAACAGCCCCATTGAGTTATATTTTCCAGCCCAGTGAGGTCATTTTCACGACCACAACTGCTGGGGCTGGGGAGGGTTAGGACTTTGCCATGCCACAAGCCCACACAACCAGTGCATGAGTGCTCCCTGAGCAGAGTGGGGAAGGGGGAAAACTAGGCTGCCTCCTCCGGTATCCCACAATAGCGCGGTCCTAAAGCTTTCATACCCAGCATTTGACCAAGGTAGGGGGAAAGCTGCCCTACTCAGCTTTTCCTCCTTCCTTGATTCCACACAGTCACTTCCTCCTCCTCCTACCTAGTGGTTTGTTCCTGCACATCTGAAAATTGAGAGCACTCACAGCTCCCAAACCTTGTCCTACTTAGGTTTTGGTTGTGTGGATGACTTCATTCCCGCCCACCCCCCCCCCCCACACACACTTCCTTCTGTTACAGGCATTGGGTGAGAAATTTTTAGACACTTCAGCAAGGGCCAGCTCTCAAGCTTATTTATTTATTTAAAACTTTATACAACCCTGTCCCCAGTACACCACTGCCCGCAGCCACTCACAACAATAAAATAGATACAATGTAAAATAAAACTAATAAAATTAGCCAAATTATGTAAACAAGTTAAAAGTCCAGGCTAAAACCACAATCAGAATTAAGTGTAATTTTTTTTAAGCTAAATCTTATAAATGTTCTCATGTTATAGTCAGTGCTTCTGTTCACCCCTGCCACCAGCACTGTGCTAATTAGTAGGCCTCTGCACTGCCAAACACATTGCACATTGCTTCTTGACCTGATTTGACCAACAGTTGCACTCTCAGGAGGGGCTATGTTAACCCTGTGTCAGAGAACCAACAGCTCTGTCGCCCCCCATCTTGATACCTCCTCCTTTCCTCCTCTTCCACCTCCTCATCTCCCCTCTCTAAAAGCCCCTCTCTGCCATAAACAAATGCTGTGCTACCTTGATGTTTTGCTATTATTTCTGTTATTGATCACTAGTTCATTTCTACATGTTTGATAATGGTTTTATTATAGGCAGGCCACTGAGATTCTGTTTTTAAGTTAAAAGGCAGGCTATATGTATTTCAGTGAAATAAAGAAACAAATACACAAATAAATAATTGAACTGCACCTCTTGTCTGAGAATAAGAAACCAATGCACAGTGAGAGCAATTAGCTTGCCCAAGTGCATGCTGCTTGCCAGTTAAGGAAGTTAAGGAGGGAAACTCAGACCTCTTCACTTACCCGTGCAAAATATCCGATCCAGTCAAACTATTCTTTGTCCCTGAAGTTAGAATAGCTGATGCAGCTAAGTTCTGATGAATTGCCTCGCTAAATCAAACCAGCCTTTTATCTAACCCAATATCCTATCGTTGGCAGTATCCAGTGCTAGCTATTTCAGAGAATGAAATCCTGCAGAAAACTGTTTGAGGATAACTTGCCTTCTGGGTCTCTTTAACCTGCATTAAGAGGCTCTCATATCCCGAAGTGTAAGAATTTATATCTGGGTTCATATTCCTTTCAAAATCTTCATTTTCCATAATTCATTTTTATTGATAAACCAGTATATGATCTAATCCACGTACATTTCCCATCTTTTAAAAAATCCCGTTCAGCTTCTTAATTCCACAATATATTGTTTACTTTGCCTTGAGACCTGCAAGTATCCTATTTAGATTCCATGTGTGGAATATTTTATAATTGGTAATGACTAAAGGAGATCCTGAAGCAAGACCTGGAACTGGGATATATGATATGGCTGTTGCTTAGGACTGGCAAGGACCATGGTCTTCCTAAAGATTTATTTGGTGTTGCCCTTGGGCAGCGACAGAGAAGCTATGCAAAATAATATAGGATTTTTTAGTAAATCTAGTAGGACATTTTAATTGGTTAGCAGGGAGTGGTTTGGAGAACAGCCAGGGTACTATGGTGCATATGATCCAATACTGTGCTATGTTGACTGAGTCCTTAATGAAACACTTATTTACATTATTCTAATTGAGTGTGTTATTAATATTCTGTCACTGATGCATTGGATAAACTTTAATTAATACATTCTGTATAAGAAAATAAGAGAGTTCATTTTAAATGAAAATCACCACACAGAACTTGGATTTACCAAATGAACTTTATGTGAAGTATTATTCACTCTGTGTCTTCTACACATCCCACTCACTGAAATTGGACTCTAGTGTCATCGTGTCCTGCATTACATATACAGGAATCAATTAACAGACTGTCATCAGAACTAATCCTGCCCTCCTCTAGCTGAAAAAAAATCACATTATTAATTTACTCATGTACAGTTGGTGATACACGTAATGTTCAATAGACTTGAAGCGCCAGAAAACTGAACTTAAGCCATCTAATGGCCCTCATAGCACTAACACATAATTAAAATATTTCTCTCTTTGGAATGTAGCCAGAAGAAAATCTCTGAGAACATTCCATTTGCACGATAAGGCACAGGCTCATCTGGTCAGGCAGGATTTATATTATGTTTCACATCTAGCGTGTATGTTCGCCCAAAGTTGTGCAGCCATTTGGAAGCATTAAGAAATTAGTCACTGGAAGGCGTCCATGAAAAGAGAATTCAAAAGTCCGCTTTTGAAGAGCGGTCAATACTAGGACAGGGATGAATTTGTGAAAATGAAATGTGAAGATCATAAGAATTTTCCCTTTGGGCCATCTAGTCAAGTATTCTGACTCAAAAATGGCCGGGCCGGTACTTCTGGGAGGCTTATGATTTATCAGGCCAAGGGCATGGACTCAAACCACATGATGAAGCATGTTCTTGCTGAAGCATGATGCAGCTGTCACTCTAATCAAGACCTGAATGGGAGGTGACCTGGGTACTCTGTCATCTTGAGCTTCCCAGCGGAAATACTCATGTAATACATGAATGAATACAATAATATATGTCCTGTCTTTCATCAAATTGGGCATCATTCAATTTAGGGCATCACCCTAAAGTTTATTAACAGATGCACTATATGATAATAAGTGCCACTTTGAACACTCTCTGAATGGAAATGCAGGGTTTTTTTTTGTTTTTTGTTTTGGTTTTTTTTTTAATGGGTGAATGAATGAATGCCATATTCACACTACTCATAATACGTACAATTGTGCATATTCCTTTACACCTACCTTTGTAATTGTTTTCTTACACCCACAAAGCACATCTTCAATGTGCTTTATGGCTGTAACATCTCTTAAGAACATCTTCAATCAACTGCACATATGTACACTGTTAATCTGTTTTTAGATTTAAACAATACTAATGCCTGGTGGTGCATTCCTCTTAGGGGTGTGCTGTACGAGCTGGGTCGAAATCGGCTTCACACTTGAGCTGGAGCAGCTCGAAAGCTTGACCTTAAACCAAACTGGGCCTGGTCTGATTCTAGGTCCAACTGAACTGGCCAAATCAGCTCAAGCCCAGTTCAAAGCCCCTACCACATATTTAAAGGGGTTAAAAATGGTTACTCACAGTGGCAGCTGTGGGGGGTGGCAGCAGTTACTCCAACCTCCATCAGCCTCCCCTTGAGTGTCCCGGGCAGGATCGGGCCCTATTTGTGCCTATTTGTGACTGAAGACCTATTTGCGTCTCCAGCCCATTACAGGCCTCTGCGCACGCATGGAGGCCATTGTTTGACCTCCGCCCATGCACATGGGCCATTTGTGCAAACTGGTTTGGACTGGTCTGAATTTGATTCGGTCAGGATTCGAACTGAACCAGGAAAAGCGGTTTTGTGCACACCCCTAATTCCTCTAGATTGACATGTGGTTCACATTTATTAATATCTGTTGTGAGTACATGGTGGGCTTATTGGTTAGTGTCAGAAATGTTCCTGGGAAATTCTGTCACCCTGTTTCATGTTGTGCAGTGGATTCCTGTTGAATAAGTAGCACAGTAAACAGTGGGTAACAGAATCACTCTCAGCAGGCCCTGCAGGCCCTACAGCCCCTCACACAATAGCAAATAGCATCTTAAAATACTGTTTTCTATAGACAGAATGGCACAGGCGTTGTCAAAACTGTGATGCTGCCCTCATGTACGCTGTCCCTGGGAGCAAAACTTGCAAGCCTCCCCCATCCACATTTACAACATTTGTCTGCAGAGACAAATGGAATAACATTGTACTAATGGATGGATTCTTCCCATGATCAGAACGCTGACGCATCCCAGTGCCTGCATAGCTACTGCCATGAACAAAGCTGTAATCATGGTCAGCAGGAGATGAGGTTTTGTAGCACACCAATGGGGCTTGCAGCTGTGCTCTCAGGGACACTGCATGTGAGTGCAGCATCAGAGAGTTCATAACACCTGCACAGGGCTTGCTTTGCATGCAAATGTGTGCACCAAAGCCCTTTCTTCCCATGAAAAGCAGCTTCAGGAGGGGCAATTTGGTATAGAAAAATGCGGGGGTGGGGGGTGGCTGCTTAATTCTTTTTTTCTTTGACACGTCTCTTCAAACATCTTCGTTTTCACCTCACACCACATGTTGTAGTTGTATACCCTCCAACAATTAACTGATGAAAATAGGGAGATCCCTGCATATGTAGGAGGTAAAGTTATGTTACTGAAAATGTATATAGAGAGATATCCTGCTAACTAAGCAAAGAGACACCTTTTAAAGTGGTGAGTCTCATATTTAGCAGGGGAGAGCAACTGGCCCTATCCAATCCTAGCACAGCATCCCTCCAGTGGCTGTTGCTGGTATCTGCCTTATGTTTCTTTTTAGATTATGAGCCCTTTTGGGACAGGGGGCCATCTTATTTATGTATTATTTATTTTTCTATGTAAACCACTTTGAAAACTTTCTTTGAAGAGTGGAATATAAATATTTATAGAAGAAGATGAAGACAAGGATGAAGATGAAGGTGAAGTAGTAGTAATATATCAGGCTATTTATTTATTTATTTATAAAACACATTTTTATACCATCCCATATGCAAGTCTCTGGGTGGCTCACAATAAAAAAAAACCCCACAACAATTAAAACATTAACACAATTAAAACAGTTTAAAATACAGTTGAAAACTCTGAAACTTTAAACATTAAAGCTAGAAACAAAAAGCCTGACTAAACAGGTATGTTTACAGGTCCTTCTTAAAAACATCCAGAGAATGGGAAGCTCTGATTCCATTAGGAAGTGTGTTCCAAAGTCATTGGGCAACCCTAGAAAAGGCCCGGTTCAAAGTTGCCCCCAAACCAAGCCGGTGGCAACTACAACCGGATCTCCCCAGATGCTCTTAACAGGCAGTGCGGTTGATGAAGGAGAAGGTGTCCTTTTAAATTCCTTGGATCCAAGCCATTCAGGGCTTTATAGGAAATAAACAGTTCTTTGTATTTCACCCGGAAACTTATTGGCAGCCAGTGTAATTCTTTTAAAACGGGTGTAATATGATATCTTCGGGTAACCCTGGAGACCCACCTGGCTGCTGCATTTTGTATCAGCTGCAGTTTCTGGACTACATACAAAGGCAGCCCTTCATAGAGTGCATTGCAGTAGTCAAGTCTGGATGTTACCAGCATATGCACCACTGTTTTAATGTGGTTTATCCCCAGAAATGGACTTAGTGTATCAGCCGAAGCTGATAGGTAGCTCTCCTGGCCATTACCTCAATCTAAGAAAACAGGGAGAGGTTTCTCAGAAGTTAGTTTCAGTCCAAAAGTACTCCCAGACTACATACTTGCTCATTCTGGGGGAGTGTAACCCCATGCAGAACAGGCATATCTAAGCCACTTTCTAAGTTCCGACCTCCCACAATCAGTACTTCCATCTTGCTTGGATTCAGCCTCAGTTTGTTCTCCCTCATCCAGCCCATTACCACCCCCAGGCAGGCATTTAGGGAAGTCAAGCCATTTCCTGATGAAGCTGACATGGAGAGATATTGATAACACCAAATCCCCTGGTGATCTCTCCCAGAGGTTTCGTGTAGATGTTAAAAAGCATAGAATAGAGTTGCGGGACCTCATATGATACCTCTCATTTTGACGAGCATCAATCTCCCAAGTGACCCCATCTGGAACCTCTCCAAGAGGTAGGAGCAGAACCACTGCAAAGCAGTGCCTCCCACTCCAACCCCTTCGGGCACTCCAGAAGGATACCATGGTCGATGGTATCAAAAGCTGCTGACAGATCCAAAACGATCAACAGAATCACCTCCCCCTTTCAATTTCTAATTGGAGATCATCCAACAGGCCGACCAAGGCTGTCTCAACCCCATAGCCTGCCCAAAAGCCAGTTTGAAATGGTTCCAGATAATCTGCTTCTTCCAAGACTACCTGAAGCTGAGATGCCACCACCCTCTCAATCACCTTTCCCAACCATGCGAGGTTGGAGACAGGCCTATAATTGCCCAATTCTGAGGGATACAATGCAGGCCTCTTCAAGAGTGGTGTAATAATTGCCTCCTTGAGACGAGAAAGCATTCTTCACTCTCGCAGAGAAGCATTAGTGATCTTAACAAGACCCTCTCCTTAACAAACCTCCCTGCTAGATCAAATAAGCCATACCGGGCAAGGATCAAGAGGACTGGTGGTAAGGTAAAGTGTCGCAAGCAGCTAGTCCACACCCTCAGGAGTCTCAAATTGAAATAGATCAAATTTAACCATACAAGAAGAGCTGGTGGACACCTCTACAGTAGAATCTGCAGTAACTGTAGAATCTAGTTCAGCTCAAATACAAGCAGTTATATCTGGGGGGGGGGGGACTCATTAAAAACATCACAACAGAAAACCAATGGATCCAAATTCTCATTCAAGGGAGGACGGGCATGCATTTGCCTTCTCACAACATTAATTTGATAACTAAATGAATAATGATGATTCCACCTAAGGGATTCTGTGCACTGGATCATGCCTTAGACAAAACCCCATCAGACCCAGTGCCACTTTCCCCTCCATACCCATTTACATTTATGTGCACAAGACAATGATGCAACCACTCACCCATCTGATTTTTTTTTATTTTTTTACACTTATATACCACTCTTCCTCCGAGGAGCTCAGAGCAGCATACATGGTTATTTTTATCCTCACAACAACCCTGTGAAGAAGGTTAGGCTGAGAGATACATGACTGGCCCAGAGTCACCCAGTGAGTTTCATGGTTGAATGTGGATTCAAACCCAGGTCTTCCTGGTCCTAGTCCAACACTCTAGCCTCTATGCTATGCTGGGTCTAGGCACTCTGGGAAGGGAACTGAACTCTGAAGAATTACAGCTCTTGCAACTCACTTGAGAAAAACTGTATTCCCAAAAGGCAAAAATAGCAATAACAATGATTTACCAGGGTCAAATTCTAGAAAATAAGAACTCTCCCCAGTAAATAGAGACAGTTGGAGCCTGTTTGTGGTTCTTAGTCTATTCTACATTTCTATAAGGTATTCAAGGCAGCTAACAATCATAAATTAAAAAACACACACACTCTACTTCCAATATACAAATAAAAATACATAAAAACAAGAACAATAAAAACAGCTAATGAAGCAATATAAAATCAGGCGCAAGTGATAGCAGTTTAAAATCTGACTTGCTTTGTGTCAGAATTAGTTGACATAAAGCACTGAGAGAATACAGACCTGCTTGTATTCTCCTTCTTCTGAAGGAGACCATACAGGCACGCACCACAACCGAATACAATACAGGCACCATAACAGAAAAGGCCGTCTTTAATGCCTTGTAGCATATCAAACATGCAAGAACATCAGAGGCGTATCTAGGGAAAATAACGCCTAGGGCAAGCACAGAAATTGCACCCCTGTTCAAACATTGACTTATATTATAGTAATTTTTTTTAACTTGTAACCCCTTTGGGGGACTTCCTAAAGGCCGTGGGGGGGGAGGGGTTGTCTGCAAAGGTTCCTCTTAAATCACCACTGTGTAATTAAATTCTGTGATGTCCATCATAGGTGTATGTCCGCCCAGATCATCCTCCTCTCCCGCTCCCATCCTTTACTGCAGAGTTTCCCAGTATTGCATCCCTACAACTTCCATCATCCCCAGCTACAATGACCTTTAAATGAGGACTGACTACCTGTGTGGTGTTCACACCTCCTTTTATTGAAATCATTGACTGCCACCTGTTCCTGCTATCCTGGCCAAGACTAGTGCAAAACATTTCTGCTAACAAAATGAATCAGGATGAACCTATACTACATTAAACGTACTAAGTTGTTATCAAAAGATCTTAAGTTTTTAAAATCCCAGAAAATTATTCTGAAATGCAGGGTGCCTTTTAAATTGTTTGTCTGTGTTTTGATTTGGGTTTAGATGTGTAACCCACACAAAGCAAAAGTGTGGGACAGATAATAAAAGGCAAAACATAATGAAATTAATCTCCTTGTAATACCAGTGACATTCTTTACCTTTCCAGTTTCACACTCACTCCCACATGCCAGTTCAAAGAGGTAGGTCTTTCTTGGGTGTTTCCAAAAGGTGTCCACGCTTAGATGATTCGCCTAGCAGTTGTCATGGACAGGATTTCCTTCTGAATGCCACAGATCCCATCCATGAAAAGTAGCCACATCTCTGCCCTCTCAACTTATTTCAGTTGCCCCATATTCTACTGTCCAGCACTCTGCCACAAAGTCAGACTTTCTTCCTGCAAATTTCCTATCTACGACATAGGAATAACAAATGGGGGTGCTGGCCTGCTTATAAGATTACTGAGCATATGTGGTGGCCTATAAGCATATGTGGTGGCCTATATATATATATATATATATATATATATATATATATATATATATATATATATGGCCACCAGAAACAAAATGGCCACCACACATGCTCAAATGGTCGCTGAGAGGCCTTAAACCTTGCCAGGCCTCACAGAGGCCATTTGAGCATGTGCGGCAGCCTCCAAAATGGCCACCGCACCAATTTTTGCAGGCCGGAAGGGGACAAAAATCAGCCCGGGATGGGCGGTGGTGGTGATTTAAGAGGCTGGCAGAGGGAGGGGAAACCTTTACAGACACACACACCCTGTGGCCTTTAGGAAGCCCCCCAAAGGGGCTAGAGGTAAAAAAAAATTTTTTAAAAAAAATTCCTGAACTGGGGAGGAGGTGGGAAGCAGCATGGCACTGGTGCACCCCCCAAGTGGCACCCAGGGCACGTGCCCTGACTGCCCCACCCCTAGATACACCTATGTAGAACATACATCAGTTCATATGTTACCTGGGACCATTATGTGGTGAAGGAGTTGCATGCCCCTTTTGTTTCAGCAGCAGGTAACTGCTTTATAGCTGCTTCCCTCATAAACATGAAGTAGTCTGGACTTTGTTTAACTAAGACTAACTTTATTCAGAAATCACTCAATTTTTCAAGCTCAGCCTCAATCCCTCCAAGACCGAGTTGCTCTTGTTCAGTTTGCGATCTGGCCGATTGCCGTATATGAATTTATCTCTTGATGGGCTTGTGCTCCCCATGAGAGTGACAGTTCATGATCTGGGGGTCCTCTTAGACTTGCGGCTCCTGTTTGAACAGCAGGTGGAGGCCGTAGTTAGGGATGCCTTTGCCCAGCTTTAGCTGGTTCGCCAGTTACAGCCTTTCCCTGACTGGCAGGGCCTGACAACAGTAACTCATGCCTTTGTTACCTCTTGTTTGGATTACTGTAATGCGTTCTACCTAGGGTACCCTTTGAAAATGATTTGGAAGCTTCAACTAGTCCAGAATGCAGCAGCCCGCCTCCTTATGGGTGGCTGTAGATTTGATAGTGTCACACCTCTTTTACGGTCGCTGCACTGGTTGCCTGTTCACTTCTGGATCCAATTCAAGGTGCTGGTTCTCACCTACAAAACCCTTATGGGCTTAGCACCTGTATATTTCCGGGATCGCCTCTCTCAGCCAGTTGTATCCCGTCCTGTGAGGTCTTCTGAGTTGGCCCTCCTTAGTGTCCCGGGCCCTGGGGTAGTGCATGGTGCCTGGGCCCATAGGAGGGCCTTCTCTGTGGCCACCCCTCTTCTTTGAAACACTCTTCCCGCCCCCAGATTCATTCAGCCCCCTCCCTTCCTGCTTTTAAGGCCCTTCTTAAGACCCACCTCTTTTGCCAGTTGCTTGCTCTTTAATAATATTTTTAAAAAGAAGATTGTTGTTGGTATTTCTGTTGTTCACCACCTAGAGTCTTTGGAGAAGGCAGTATATAAGACGTTTCAATAAATAAATATTTTTTTTGCCATCTGCTTTCTCTACCTTTTCTTTTTGACTCCCCTCACCCACACACACTCTCTCTCTACAGGATCCCCACTGGGACGAACTTCCTAAACCACAAAACATAAAAGACTACGATATAGAATACAACAGTGATATAATAAATGGGCACCTGGGCATAGCCTGAGGCTATATAATGCAGCCACCTTGCTGAAGGTAAGAAAGTCTAGATCAGTGCTCACATAATCACCTAGGAACCTCATGCATTCCACTCTGAACTCCATGATGGAAGAAAAGTAGATAAAATGTAATAAAAAGTCAACAGAAATTATTTTTGCATGATTTCTCCCTCCACCCCACTATCATTTTTTTTTTAAAGAGAGAAATTGGCATTTGATGGGTTCATATGTTACGTTCTTTGTAGAGAAGAGAGATGGAGGAGTATCTCTCTTATGCCACATGAAGGCCCCAGATAACACAGCTTGACTATATGATGTGATGTAAGCCATGGCATTTGATGTGGTGTGAGCAGTTTCACAGCCTCTTTGGGGGGGGGGGGAGTGTGTGTGACACATATGCATGATTTATTTTAGAGCTGAGAGTATCATATGTGACACACAGCTCATACACAGCATGGAAACCATCAGCTTCCTTGCCTGCATCTCTGCACTTCAACTAGGTATTCTTATATCCTGCTTTCTCTTTCCTTCATGTTTTTTTCTATCATTGCCCTTGCGATGAATGGCACATTTCCTCAAGGTTTACGCAGTCTTCAGTAGGAAAGCTTTTATTTGGACCCTGTGGCTGGTGGAAAGAGATAAGGAGTAGTTGCAAGTCAACTGAAATGGTTTTAGGGACTAGATGTGAATGGTGACAGCAGCCATGCAGAGCTATTGAAATGGGAAGTAGCAGAAGTTCACGGTACAACATCCAGGCACTATTTATAGAGCAGGATTTGTAATGCTCTGTTCCAGAAGTGTCCAACCATTTCAAAGATAGAATCCATCTTTAAATCCCAACTATAACATGTGGGCCACTTTTTGTTTCTTACATCATTCCCATTCTTTCCACACACATCCCCAACACCGCCCTCCCCTTCTCCCTCTTTCCCTGCTGCTCTAAACGTAAAACTCAGTAAAAAGAAAATGGTGATTCTGGTGCAATACACCTTGTGATCCACCCAATACTCTGTTTCTGCACGTCTGGGAGTCATTGTGTGTATACAAGACTTGAAAGGCTGAAAATAATTTTTGTATATAATCGTATTTTTAAAAAATACTAAATGGAATAAGTGAAGTAATGATAATTTTTTTAAAAATGAAGTGTTATAGTTGTTTGTTCCTGCGCTGAGTTCTATCTGTTGTTTTTGTAAGTTGTTTCTTTTGTACATTTCTGGCAAAAATAAAAATAGAGAAAAACTGTGCACATTTTTATTAATGTTCTAGGAGAAACAGTTCAGAGCATGAGCAAGCAAGAGCTGTATTCACAGCAATGCAGATAATAAAACAAAAAGCCCTTTTAATCAAGACAAGCCATCAGGTGATAGTTGTTATCACCAGAAAAGAAATTATATTATGAATAAACCCTTATCAGGTATAATTCCAGAGGAACTGCTGAACTAACAGAAGAAGGACAATATTTGTCTCTTATATTATTACCTATCTGTGGTATATTATATGTTCAGTGGCTGACATCCTGGCAGTGCTGATTTACTCATGCTGCTGCAGGCTCTCAGATGATCCCATCCCAATACTAAACAACTTATACGTTCAAAGTCTGAGTAAAAGGCCAAGTCTTTAGGCAGTGACAGAAACCTGAAAGGGTCGGGACCTGGGAGACTCTCTGGGAAGGACATTCCATAGCCTATCTGCAGTCACCAAGAAGGCCATCCTGCATGCCAGACAAACAGGTCTAAGCTAATGTCAACATGTGGAGCAGAGCCCCTCCCCTGAGCTGATCTTGTGTGGGAGGAAGATTCCGATGGAAGAATGCTCCTTCAGATATCCAGGGCTCAAGCTTCTCAGGGCTTAACCATATATTTGCCCATAATATTGTTTTACAATTAATATGGGAAATAGCACAGGATTCCTCCAACAATGCTGTGTTACTGAAGAGTGGAGTTTTTTCCCCATTAGAGACTGAGTCAGATTTCATGACTGACATCTAGACTAGCACTGCACTGGTGCAACAGTGCTGACATCCAGACTATTGTATCATCATGCAAGGAGGGGTGGTGGTCTTCACCAATCTCCCTTTCCCTCTGAAACCCATGTGCCTCACAAAATATATCCCTGAGAACTGCACAGCCCTTAGGGACACTTAGTGGGGAAGGCACAGTGGGTTTCAAAAGGAAGTGGAGATTCATTTAAAAAAAAATCACCCCCCTTGTTCAATGGTGCAGTGCTAGTCTGGATGTCAGCCACTGTGTTTTTATTTTAGCAGGTCACTATTTCAAGGCTAAAAAGATAGGCAATTGACAAACAATATTAAACATTTCAAGGCAATTTTATGGGCCAGTTTCTCAGACTCAGAACTGAGTCCAGGAAAACACTAAGACAGAACTGCACATTACACTTGACATGGGGTTGCCATCAAGATTGGCATCCCTGTGTTGATTTTTCCTCCCCACTCAAGGAACCATATTCTTGATATCTTAATGTGCTCCTTTCCTCCACAAGCAAATATGATGAAGGTAGAAATGAATTGATATCAGGGCAGGATTGATCCTACATGTTAGGTGGGGGGAAAGAATAATTCAAACTGGGGATGCAATCTGCACCAGCAGACCCATGCTGAATGAAATGTATAGCTCTGCCCTGAAACTGTGGAAGTAGTTTGGGGATCAACACTAACTTTCATAACTGAAATTATCATCAGAACTAGGGGTGTGCCCAAACAGTTCGATCACAAATCGGTCTGCCACAAACAGGGCCCATTCAGCAGTTGAATCTCTAACCACACCAGCCTCCAGGTCCAGGGCTGAACTGAACTGAAGCCCAGTCCATAGTGAAGCAGTTCTAACCAGTATGGTGGTTTGAGGGAATATGCTTGTGAAGGGGAATCCAGTGAGGATTCCCCTTTACAAGCAACAAGGAATCCTGGTTTTAAAAGGCTTCTAAAGGGTGGCTGGGGGTGCTGAGAAGGCACTATTATTATTATTATTATTTTATTTTATTTTATTTTATTTTATTTTATTTTATTTTATTTTACACAGTCAGACAGTTGTTATTGACTGGTTTGTTTTATCCAGACATCGAGTCCTTCCCAAGGACCTGGGATGGCTGAATTTTATTGTCAATTGTTATAGATATCGTCGCAGAATATAGGCTGTTCCCAGTAAAGCTGCTTTTTGTAATTGGCTGATGGTGATTTCTAGGGGTGTGTCCGAACCGGTCTGGAAGCCATTGTAAAGGCCTCCGGACTTTCCAGACCGGTTCGGATCTGGCTGGTCCGGGTCCGGGTGGGGGGGTTCCTTTAAGGGCGGGGAGGGTTTACTTACCCCCCCGCCACTTGCCCCCGTCCAGCACGCGTATTTAATGTAATAATTGGGGCAGCAGGATACTTCCCTGCTGCCCCTTGTCCCTCTGCAATGCCCCAGCTTTGACTCACAGTTTTGAAAATAAATTACTGCTGCCCAGTGCCAATAATGAAGTTGAAGAAGAAGCCGGCCTCCACTTCGGCGCCTCTCCGCCCAGCGGCTCCCCTAGGAGCCGCCGCCGCCTCCCAGCAGCCACTGAGAGCCGCTCTGCCATGGAGGACGCGCCGCGGCAACCCTCACTTCCGGCTACCATGCGACTTCCCCCGCATACAGAGTGGCAGAATGCAGCCACTCTGTATGTGGGGGAAAGTCGCATGGTAGCCGGAAGTGAGGGTTGCCGCGGCGCGTCCTCCATGGCAGAGCGGCTCTCAGTGGCTGCTGGGAGGCGGCGGCGGCTCCTGGGGGAGCCGCTGGGCGGAGAGGCGCCGAAGTGGAGGCCGGCTTCTTCTTCAACTTCATTATTGGCACTGGGCAGCAGTAATTTATTTTCAAAACTGTGAGTCAAAGCTGGGGCATTGCAGAGGGACAAGGGGCAGCAGGGAAGTATCCTGCTGCCCCAATTATTACATTAAATACGCGCGCTGGACGGGGGCAAGTGGTGGTGGGGTAAGTAAACCTTCCCCGCCCTTAAAGGAACCCACCCCACAGTGCCGGACCGCAGCTCTGCGGTTCCGTGCACACCCCTAGTGATTTCTGTGGCCCCTATGGTGTTGAGGTGCTCTTCAAGGTCTTTTGGAACTGCACCCAGGGCGCCAATTACCACTGGGATTATTTGGGTCTCTTTCTGCCACAGCCTTTCAATTTCAATTTGTAGATCTTTGTATTTTGTGATTTTTTCTATTTCTTTTTCTTCTATTCTGCTATCCCCTGGTATTGCTATGTCGATTGTTTTGACTTGTTTTTCTTTCTTCTTGACTACAGTTATATCTGGTGTATTGTGTGGCAGATGTTTGTTTGTAGTTGGAAGTCCCATAATATTTTTACATCTTCATTTTTTAAATTATTATTATTAATTCAATTTCTATACCACCCTTCCAAAAATGGCTCAGGGTGGTTTACACAGACAAATAAAAAATAAATAAGATGGATCCCTGTCCCCAAAGGGCTCACAATCTAAAAGAAACATAGACACCAGCAACAGTCACTGGAGGTACTGTGTTGTGGGTGGATAAAGCCAGTTACTCTCCCCCTGCTAAATAAAGAGAATCACCATGTTAAAAGGTGCCTCTTTGCAAGGTTAGTAGGGGTCTTTAAAAGTAGTTGTAAGGTGCTTACCAGTCTGGTGCTCCCTACAGCAGTCAGCCTGTGTGGTGGTGTAGTTACTGAACTGTCCTTCATGGATGTGCAACCATTTGCATGACCTCCACGCATGGTCACACAAATGACCAGGTCACCATGTGGTCACACAAATAGACTTCGTGCATGTGTGGTGGTCACACAAATGGCCTCCGTGCATTCATGGAGGCCAGGTCAGTTCAGGAACTGTACTGCCACCACACCGGCAGGCTGCTGGGGGGAGCTCTGGACTGGTAAGCACTGTACAACTATTGTAAAGATGCCCTCTTGCTGCTCACACCCCCATTAAAGGGTGGCCAGGGAGAATCCAGTCTTTTAAAAGAACCCCGCCTTTTAACGCCAGGATCCCCCTTTGCTTGTAAAGGGAATCCTCACCAGATTCCCCTTTACAAGCATAGTCCCTCGAACCACAGAACCGGGTCAAACTGGTTCAATCGAATAGAACAGACCGGGTGGTCAGTTTGACTAAACCGGTTTGAGGACCAGCAGTTCAATTTGAATTTGGTCAAACTAGTTCAACTGAATGGGACAGACTAGCCAGTCAGTTTGACCAAACCGGTTTGCAGAGCAGCAGTTCAGTTCGAATTCGGTCTGAATTAGAATCACATTGCTAAAATCAGTGTGTGCACACCCCTAATAGGCACTCATGTCATTTAGCTTCTTGCTTGCAGTCCTCTGTGGGGGAACATGGTCTCTGTTTAGGGAAAAAAGCCATCTTCATTCAGTGCTACACATTGTGAAGAATGCCCCCTCTCCTGTCCAATTACTCCACCTAACACTACATTCCCTGCAACTAGAAACAAGCAAGCAATTAATTGGATTTTGTTAACAAGCATCTGCCTTCAAACTCTCACGTTCTTTTTCCTGCTTATCTTCAGGCAAAGAAGGGTTAGAGAACATGTCTGATCTGCACAGAAAGAGCTCTGCTCATCACTGGTGAATATAATACAACTTGTCATTGGAAGGCAACTCAAAAAATCTAAAAAATGATACAGATTTCAATAGGGAAGTTCACTGACAATTTTCATACAAAACCTTTGGTGGGATAATAAAGCATTTTTATTCAGCCTGTGTAAGAATGTTTTTATGTGTATGGTTGTAATTTCTTGGTCAGTTACAGCTTGGCAATGCCATCATTTTGCTTGAGTGGTGGCTTGGGACATTAGTTAATCCAGACCTGAGCAATTAGTCACCAACGAAGCTAAACTTTAATCACCATTCAGGTATGATGGCCTGTTAGGGCTTGATAAACCTTCCTTGGTTACTTCCTTCCTGGGACTGCAAAAATGGTTGCCAAAAAGTGGTTGCAATTACAAGAAATGCCAGGTCACAAGGCCTGCATTCAGTTTGGTGGGTAGTAAATTTGATAGGCCTAAACTAAGAATGCATAATCTGCATAATTCACTGAGTGTCTCTGGGATAGTCACTAATCTCTCAGCCTAACCTACCTGTAGTGAAAGTAAGGCTTTAGGGGAGGATTAGGCCTCACAGAGCAACTGCTGGGAGGGTGGGCCTTTCCCAAATCGAAAGAAACAGGAGGACCAATCTAGAGGACTGGGCGGGATCTACACACACAACCATTAGCAGCAGAAGAGAAAACTTTGTTCTTTAGTCTGACCCAAGAGTGCCCTGAAAAAGCAGTGGACTGAGAAGCTGCTGGTGAATTGGGAGTCTGGAAAAAGCAGGAAGGCCCCTGCCAGTGAGTAGAAGAAGAATAGGGACCAGTTCAGTTAGACTTGTGAGGGAAGTTATTTTCCTTTACTGTATTGCTTGCATCTGAGTTGCCTGGTTAGGGAAACTCTCTCTCTTACAATCTGCTTTATGATGAGACAATTGCTCTTATTGCATACTCTTGTTTTTCTTTTAATGTAATAATAAACCCTTGTTGGTAAAGTGTGCTACTTTTCATTTTTGGTATGCCTTTGAAGGCTTAGGACTTCTCAGCCCTTTAAGACAAAGTTTTGCTCCTCCAGGCATCTTATATGGTGAGTGGGTTTTCCCACATCAAAATAAAGTGGATGGTAGCAGCCTACTTTCAATACCTTACAGACAGGGATTCAACCCTAGTGGAACTCCACCCTCCTCTGGCTCTGGAGACCCACGTTCAAATCCCCATTCAGCCATGAAACTCACTGGGTGACTCTGGAGCAATCCCTTATCTCTCTTCACAGGGTTTTGTGATAATAAACATAACCATGTCAACTGTCCTGGGCTCCTTGGAGGAAGAGCAGGATGTAAATGTAAGAAAAGAAAACAATAAACAAACAAATGTGATTTAAATGTTAAGCATGGAGGGGCAGTTCCTACAGCCCATTCTCCCCATGCAGTTAAGCAAGCAGCACAACAGGCAACAGTTGGGATGTGTGTGTTCATGGCATGTTCACAGGGAAGTGGGGCCAGTTGGACAGTATCACCTCAAGTGGCCTGTTAATTTAAAACAGCCATTTTAATTCAAAGCGAAATAAGCAAGTAGTAGTAAACGAAAACATGCAAGGTCTGCCTGCACACCATAGGTTTGCAAAAAGAAGCGGAGCTATAACTGAGCGGATGTGTTAAAGGAATGCAAGCTGCTCACCTCCAAGGGCTGCTTCGGAGGCTGCCTCTCCTCCCACCCCTGACCCTTGTAACACTCCCCATCCTCTATCTTGTATCATGAGCTTGCCACCTAAAACTCCAGGAGCTGCAGCCGGGCCTCCTAAAGTTATCCTAGCTGATGGCCTTCTAAAGGCATCATGGCCTGGCTCCTGTTGCCTGGCCATGACGTTCTTAGAGCACGCAGTGGCCGGAAAAACCTTAGAAGCCCCTGCTGCCACAGCTCCTGGAGCTTTAGGTGACACTGCTCCTGTCAAGATGGCTTCTAAAGCTCCAGAAGCTGCTGTGAGGGCTTCTAAGCTTTCCCAGGACTCTGGCACTATACAAATGTCAGGGCCCAGTCTGCTGAGCCCTGACATTTTTATAGCTTAGGAGCTCCCACTCCTGGAGCTTTAGGAGCTAGCAGTGAGTTGGGGAGGAGTAGGCAATGAGGGGAGAGGGAAGTTGCTACAGAGGGAGCAGCTATGGGGCTGGGATGGTGGGGAAAATGAGGCCTGGAGGGGTGGCCGTGGTGGTGGCCACCAACGCTGCTATGCCCGTGTTTGCAAATGATACATTTTCTATGCAAATCAGTTGGGCTGTTTGGGAGCCTATCAATAAATACAGAGAGAGGCTGTCCTCACGAGCACAGATTCCTGGGTAGCAGGGTGGTTATACAGGAATCTGTCATTGAGGGCACCGGGAGTCCTCCTGATCAGCTACCTAGATTAAAAGTGAGGTAGGACAAGGAAAGAGCTGCCCTACCTTTTTGTTTTGGTCCTCTGTGCAGCTAGCATGATTTAAACTCTTCCTGGACTGCCAGTGGCCATGTTTATAATAGAGCTTTGTGGGAAGCAGGGCAAGGGAGAAGAGAGTACTGAGGGCTGCCCCTCTGCTGCTCCCGCAATGCACTGTGGGATGTTTGAAGGCTCAGTTCCCAGTTTCAGCAAAAGAGAACGCTGCTGTGGTATTCATGGGGGCACACAAGCTGCAGAGCCCAGAGGAGGATCTGGTCATCTTGGAGGCATGAGGACGGAGTGTGCCTTCCTTCCAGACCAAACCATATGATCATGAGAACAAGTTCAGATACTACAATTGTTCTTCGAGTATGTGGTTCTTTGGGATTGTGATACTTCAGGTTAAGAAGCAATTCTTTCAAATAAAGGACATCTGGCAAACCAATATGTAGAAGCAATACACATAAACTTCAATGTAATCTATACTGAGAATACGTCTTATGACTTTATTATCACATTTAGTAAAATTGTTATTCAAAATCATATACACTGTACTTGGGGGGATTCAGCCAATTTATATTTCCCCCCAAATTGCATACTGTTTGCAATTTAATTACATTTTTCCATGGCCATTTCTTTGACTAAGAAGCTAATTCTGTTCCCATAGGATTGTAAGAATTAATCTAATTTAACTTTTAAGACTTTGTTCCTCCTTAATTTTCCAACACTGGATAAACAGAAAATATTTAGCTTTTTAAAATTTCAATATCTTGTAACACAGAACTTTCTTCTTTGTTTTGAGAAGATATTCCCTCAGAAATCACTTATCACAGCAAAGGCAAACATCATGGTTGGCAGTGGATTTTATCGTTTCTGTGGAACTCTCCATCGAACCAAAATGAACTCAGCTTCCACATACTATTACAGATTTAATCAGCAAACTGCAATTTATAACAAATGCTTCCTCCAAGGTCTTTATGTCCTATTTATTGGGCTGCTCACATCAAAGTGACTCATAGCTATTTATTGTTGAAGTCCCAAGCAAATTTCCAGCACAGACAATTGAGTTTCCTAGCTTTTAGATAGGGGTGTGCAAATTGATTCACTAACAAATTGATCCACCATGAATCAGTGGCTATTCGCTGATTAGGTTATGAATCGAATTGCCCCTTGAATGAAGGGGCTGTTTCGAATGCCAATCAAATCAAAAATCGGTTCTTGCAGGTTGTTTCGCTAGTGATTCGTTTAGCAGATGCAATTTTGACTGTGTTTTTCGAAATTGGCACTGGCTTCCAATTGGCTTGAGATCTCCTTGCTTCATCGTTGGCTAGTTGCCTTTCAAAACAAGCGTTGGCGGGGCAGCTCTGCCCACATTGGCTGGAGGAAGGGAGCAGGGAGGGAGGAGACCAAAGGAGGCCTTTAACTGGGTGCTGCTGCTTGGAATTTTATTTTATTATTCTTGATTCTAGCCAGTTCCACACCCAGTGACTTTAATAAATGGGGTGTGGTGAGTGTGTGCACTTCAGTCCCTCCCCGCTTATTGTAAAATAGTAACAGCTGCCCAGTGGCTTAACTGGATGCTGTGTTTGGATTTTATTTCCTTGTGGGTTCTTTTTTCTCTCATTGCTTAGTAACTGGGTGCTATGAAACACACACACACACACACACACACACACACACACACACACACACACACTTTATTCAAATTGTATGAGCAGCACCAATGCCTTTAACTGAGTGCTGCTTGGAATTTTATTCCTTGTCTATTTGTTTTTGCTTAATAATTGGGGTGTGCAGTGGGCATGGGTTGTTGTTGTTGTTGTTGTTGTGCAGCCCTGCTGCCACCTTTGCTGCTGCTGTCTGTGTGCTGCCTGTCTGTGCCTGGTGAATTAATCTCTGGATTTGGGGAGCTGTTGTGTGGTGCACAGCATGCCAGGATCCCTCTGTTCCTTTTCTGGGGTGTGTGTGTTTTGTCCTTGTCTGGGTAGGTGGGTGACTATTGCCCACCTGCCATATCCCCAGCTGTTGAGTACTGGTGTATGCTAGGCCCAAGAGTGCCTCCGAGAAGACACCCAGCAGACTCCAGCTGAAGACACCGCTGGAAGCCCCCAGCCAAAGAAGCCAATAGGTCTCTCTCACACACACACACACACACACACACACACACACACACACACACACACACACACCCCTCAGTCAGGTTGTTTGGGGAAGGGAGGGATTAGGTGGCAGGACCGTAGGTGAGGAGGGCTGGGTTAGAGAGAGGCCACGTCCCCTGCCTTTCTTCACCTTCTCTTCCCTTGTACTTTACCCCATTGTTGCTCATTTGTTCCCTTCTAAAAACAGCCCCCCCAAAAAGCCTGCTGGTTTATTTTGGGGGATTTAATTTTTAACCTTTTTTGTGTGTAGCACAGTGCACCCCCAACCCCACATCCCCTTAAAGGTGCTACTCCCCCCTATCAGAGTTACAGCTTAAATTTTAAAAACTCCTAAGATGTCTGGAAGGGTGAGAAGCAAAGCTAGGAGCAGAATGGCAGGCAGAGGGAGGGGTAATGCTGCTTGCTGTGCTGGGTGATGGTGAGAGGGGCCTACTCCTTGAGTCGTCCACCCGACTGAAGTACTTACGTGGGCACTTGTCATTTATCTGGTGGAGCCTCGCCCTGCAGCACAACTGCATATGGTGGCTGAAGTGGAAGTTGCGGGGAGGTCCTCACCTGTCAGGGAAGAAGCTTTTCTTCCTATGGCAATAGAGGAGGAGGTGTTGTTGGCTGCTAGCCTAGCCAGCCCGCACACGCCATCCTCCCCAAACCCCAACGGTGGTGCAATCCCCCCCCCCGGAAGAAGTTATTCCTGTTGTTCCTGGACCTTCTCAGGAATGATGGGAATGCTGCAGCATCTGTGATGGCATCAACTGGGGGTACTAGCTCCTGCTGGCAGCCATAGTCCTTGCATGTCCCTGGCTAGCAGCAAGGCTCCTACTCCTGCTCCCAAGCAGGGGAGGTTGTCTGTACAGTGGGTACAGTCGGTGGGCAAGTGATCTGGTAACCCAGAGCCTCATCTCATCTCATCTCATCTCTCATAACAAAAACATTTAAGAACATGATGAACGAGATTACCACCATCATCTCTGGAAATACAGACACACACAACTGTTTTAGGAGGCATTGCAAATTAATTGCTGGATAGCTTGGAGACATTGTACATTGGATGACCAGCCATTCCAGGTGATGGAGAATGCTGGCTATTGTGGGCTGCTCCGACTGCTCGCCTCTGACTACCAAATCCCTCATGCACCACCTCTAGGTGGGTGGTGCCCTCTCTTTACCAGGCATGCAGAGAGGTCACATCAGGGCTGCTGCACACAGCAGTGCCTGACACCAGCATGCATTTCACTGCAGATCTGTAGACCAGTCCCAGTGGGAGGCACACTGCTTTCTTGTCCCTCACAGTGCACTGGTGGGGACAGGAGAGCAAGGGGATAGCTGGTGCTAGTGGCATAGCCAGACCCTCCCAAGCAGCAAAGCACAGGTGATCTGTGATCATAGGAACATAGGAAGCTGCCATATACTGAGCCAGACCATTGGTCTTTCTAGCTCAGTATTGCCTGCACAGACTGGCAGTGACTTCTCCAAGGTTTCAGGCAGGAATTTCTCTCAGCTTTATCTTGGAGATGCAGCCAGGGAGGGAACTTGAAACCTTCTGCTCTCCCCAGAATGGCTCCATCCCCTGAGGGGAATATCTTACAGTGCTCACACATCTAGACTCCCATTCATATGCAACCAGGGTGGACCCTGCTTAGCTAAGGGGACAAGTCATGCTTGCCACCACAAGACCATCTCTCCTCTCCATGTGGAGGTGCTTGACACTGAGCACACAGCAGCTGAGCTGTCTACTGCCATGAATCACCATGTAAAGGAATGGCTGTCGGGGCAGCCAAACCTTTGCCGAGGTTCCATGGTCACCAACAATGCTTCCAACATCACAAAGGCAGCTGAGCAGGATCCATTTAGCTATTGGAGATAAGAGTTCTATGGGGGACTGAGATATTGGACATATGGAAGTATATGGGAGTAAAGAGGCTTCTGGTCCAGAGTGCATAGAAAAACTGACACTAGATATAAGGACATGGGGGTGGGGGGGAATGTATAAGGGATATTTGTCAGTGGTGGCACCATACTGTCACATCTGGCTATAAATACATCATAAATGTGAAAAGTTTAGATAAAGGAAGCTAGAAGAAGGAAAAGATTACCAATCAATTCTCAACTTTTCAAAGACATGACCTTTTGTGAGCAGGGCAGGAAAGGGACCCTATGTTACAAGTTTGTACCAGGCCCACAGAAATTATGTTTGGTTATAGAATATAGGTGCACATGAAGTGTAACTCACTAAGCCAAACAGCCTACCTATGACTGCTTGCAGGTTTCAGAGGACCCTTGACAAACTGCCCTCCATGGATCCCCTCCTACTTGGCTGGGCTCTAAGACAGGCACTCACCACCACATGAGGGTTATGGGTACAGAGGTAGGCCATTCTGCAGGCCCTTGGCAACTGCCACAGTATCAGTCACTGATCTTGGCCCTGACTCCTCCAGCCATATATGATAATCCACAATGGGCTAAATTAAACCTTTTGTTTTTCAGCCTTCCTGGAATTGCAGAAATGGCCAGCTTGGAGGGTCACCATTGTGCAGATCTTCATTAAGCAGTTTATTCAATGGGATTATCACATAAACTCTGAATTCTACAGTGTACTCAAAGGAGAGCAGATTTCAGTGTTCTGTAGGAAACGTTCTGCTATCTTCACTCAGAGGCATTGCCCTCTTTTTCCTAAGACAAACCTCATTTTGTAGAGTGAGTTAGTCCTATAAATGTGTCACTGAGACAAAAACTTCACTTCCTGAAAGGCTGAGTATTTCACAAATTCCTGCTCTGTTAAGTCTCGGAAGCACCTTTGGATCTCAGAGGTGTTCTAAGCCTTGCTACCTCTTTTAAAAATTTATCAGACTTTTGGCCTTAAAAGCACAGATGTAAACCATGAGTAGTGATAAGAAAATCAATACAGGAGCAGAAAAGGTTGAGCATTGCCAGTGGTCACTGTAAAGCTGATCCTTGCTCCTTTATGGCTGTTTGGAATATTGTGAGAAATCAAATGGGATGCTGACATAGGCAAAACTGGGGCAGGCAGCAGAGACTACATTGAGCAGGCTGTCCATCCCTATTCTGCTGTGCACACATACCATCCTATCCTGATACCCAAGCCTAGGTTGGAATATCAGGTGGGGATGCCAACTGGGCTTCTTTTTCTTGCCACTGTTCATACACAAAGCATGATGGCAGAGAAGGGACACTGATCATAGTTCTGAACTGTGGTTGAGGAAGGGCAGATTGACTACGGTGATAACATGGGGGCACAGGACTTAAGAAGAGCCCTGCTGGATCAGGCCAAGTCCCTTCTAGGCCAACATCTGGTTTCCCACAGAGGCCAACCAGCAGAAGGATGCCCACAAGCAGGAGACAAGGCATATACCCTCTCCTACTCTTGTTTTCCTGTAAAGAACCATGAGCACTTTTGGGAGAGAGTGGGATTGAAATATCTATATACTGTTTCCAAAAGTGCTGGAAACATTATGATCCCAATGGGCAGATAAAATTTGTACAATGCCTAGAGATTTACATATCAGGTGGTATAAAAATATGATAGATAGATAGAAAGATAGATAACTGAAGCACCTGTGAGTGGGAGGTACCAGCATATTGGGGGTGGGGAGTGATGTGCAGATATGTAGGCATTCAAAAAAAGGAAGAAAGAACTCAAAGGGGGCCAAACTCCTCCCCTCCCGTGTTGCCCCCATATTAGTCAATGGGATGGAATGTTTGTGGGCTCCGAGTACAGTTTAATAGACAAGTAGGTGGGTGAAACTAATGGAACTCTGTGGCAAGGAGCTGGTGGAAGGAAGGCTTGGACAAAAAGAGCAAAATTCTTATGAAGAATAGTCTCTCAAGACAGTCACAAATCCTTATGTTTCTGAGGGGAAAGGTGCCTACAACTTTCACCATGCTCAGGCAAAGGTTCACGTAACAGATGTACATCAGGGCTTTTTTTGGTATTATTCACCACTTTGAATTTTGGTAAGAAAAGCAATTTATGAAAAAAAAAATAACAGTCTTTTAACAGAGTTAAGCAACCGTTGGCCTGTCTCCAACCTTCTGTGGTTGGGCAAGGTAATCGAGAGGGTGGTAGCCTCCCTGGTCCAGTCAGTCTTGGAGGAAACTGATTATCTAAACCCATTCCAAACTGGCTTTCAAGTGGGCTATGGGGTGGAGACTCCCTTGGGGGGGGTCTGATGGATGATCTCCAATTACGAATTAACAGAGTGAGTATGACTCTCTTGGTCCTTTTGGATCTCTCAGTGGCTTCCGATACGATCAAACATAGTATCCTTCGGGAGCATCTGAGGGGGTTTGGAGTGGGAGGCACTGCTTTGCTGTGGTTCTGCTCCTATCAGGTAGATTCCAGATGGCGTCGCTTGGAGACTGTTGTACTTCAAAATGTGAACTTTTATATGGTGGTCCACAGAGTTCCATGCTGTCTCCAATGCTTTTTAATATCTACATGAAACTGCTGGGAGAGATCATCAGGATATAGTGCAGGGTGTTATCAGTACGTTGATGACACCCACATCTACAGTGAGGGAAATAAGTATTTGATCCCCTGCTGATTTTGTCCATTTGCCCTCTGACACAGAAATGACCAGGCTATAATTGGAATGGTAGGTTTATTGTAGCTGTGAGAGACAGAATAACAACAAACAAACCCTCAAAAGCCCAGTGCCCAAAAGTCAGCGATGGATTTGCATTGTAGTGAGGGAAATAAGTATTTGATCCCCTATCAACCAGCAAGATTTCAGGCTCCCAGGTGTCTTTTCACTATATGCAGGTAACGAGCTGAGATGAGGAACACCCTCTGTAAGGGAGTGCTCCTAATCCCAGCTTGTTACAGTACCTGTATAAAAGACACCTGTCCATAGAAGCAAGCAATCACTCAGCTTCCAAACTCACCACCATGCCCAAGACCAAAGAGCTGTCGAAGGATGTCAGGGAAAAGGTTGTAGACCTGCGCAAGGCTGGACTGGGCTACAAGACTATCGCCAAGCAGCTTGGTGAGAAGGTGACTACAGCTGGCACGATAACTCGCAAATGGAAGAAACACAAAATAACTGTCAATCTCCCTCGGTCTGGGGCTCCATGCAAGATCTCACCTCGTGGAGTTGCAATGATCATGAGAACGGTGACAAAGCAGCCCAGAACTACACAGGGGGAACTTGTCAATGATCTCAGGGCAGCTGGAACCATAGTCACCAAGAAAACAATTGGTAACACACTATGCCGTGAAGGACTGAAATCTTGCAGTGCCCGCAAGGTCCCCCTGCTCAAGGCAGCACATGTACAGGCCCGTCTGCAGTTTACCAATGCACATCTGAATGATCCAGAGGAGAACTGGGTGAAAGTGTTGTGGTCAGATGAGACCAAAATCGAGCTCTTTGGCATCAACTCAACTTGCCGTGTGTGGAGGAGGAGGAATGCTGCCTATGAGGCCAAGAACAACATCCCCACCATCAAACATGGAGGTGGACACATTATGCTTTGGGGGTGTTTTTCTGATGAGACAGGACACCTTCACCGCATCGAAGGGACGATGGACGGGACCATGTACCGTCAGACCTTGGGTGAGCACCTCCTTCCCTCAGCCAGGGCATTGAGAATGGCTCGTGGATGGGTATTCCAGCATGACAATGACCCAAAACACACAGCCAAGGCAACAAAGGAGTGGCTCAAGAAGAAGCACATGAAGGTCCTGGAGTGGCCCAGCCAGTCTCCAGACCTTAATCCCATAGAAAATCTGTGGAGGGAGCTGAAGGTTCGGGTTGCCAAACATCAGCCTCGAAACCTTTCTGACTTGGAGAGGATCTGCAAAGAGGAGTGGGACAACATCCCTCCTGGGTTGTGTGCAAACCGTCTGACCTCTGTGATTGCCAACAAAGGTTTTGCCACCAAGTACTAAGACATCTTTTGTGAAGGGATCGAATACTTATTTCCCTCACTACAATGCAAATCCATCGCTGACTTTTGGGCACTGGGCTTTTGAGGGTTTGTTTGTTGTTATTCTGTCTCTCACAAATACAATAAACCTACCATTCCAATTATAGCTTGGTCATTTCTGTGTCAGAGGGCAAACGGACAAAATCAGCAGGGGATCAAATACTTATTTCCCTCACTGTATTTCTCCATGTCAACATAATCAAAAGAAGGCATAACCTCCCTAAATGCTCTCCTGGAGGCAGTGATGGGCTGAATGAGGGATAACAAACAGAGACTAAATCCAAATAAAAAGGAGGTACAGGGTCAGAACTCAGGAGACAGTTTTGATCTGCCGGTTCTGGATGGGGTCACACTTCCCCAGAAAGAAACTAACAAGCAGAAGGTTGCCAGTTCGACAACCATCTGGGAGTTGGTACGCCATCTGGGAGTTCTGGATCCAAACCTCTCCCTGGTGTCAGGTTGAGACAGTGGCCAAAGGTGCTTTTTATCAGCTTCGACTGATATGCCAGCTTCATCCCATTTCTTGAGATAAATGACCTCAAAACAACAATACATATGCTTGTAACCTCCAGACTTAAGAACACAGGAAGCTTCCATATACTGAGTCAGACCATTGGTCTATCTAGCTCAGTATTGTCTACACAGACTGGCAGCGGCTTCTCCAAGGTTGCAGGCAGGAATCTCTCTCAGACCTATCTTGGAGATGCCAAGGAGGGAACTTGGAACTTCTGATCTTCCCAAAGCAGCTCCATCCCCTAAGGGGAGTATCTTACAGCACTCACACATCAAGTCTCCAATTCATATGCAACCAGGGTGGACTCTGCTTAGTTAAGGGGACAAGTCGTGCTTGCTACCACAATACCAGCTCTCTTCTTGACTACTTGACTACTGCAATGCACTCTATGTGGGGCTGCCTTTGTACATAGTCGGGAAACTACAGTTTGCAGAATGCACTGCTTTGCTGTGGTTCTGCTCCAATCAGGCAGCCAGTTTGGTCTCTTGGTCACCTCTAAGAGACCATATTACTCCTATATTAAAAAAACTACATTGGCTACCAATGAATTTATGGGCAAAATACACGGTAGGGATGTGCACAAAACCAGTTTTGCCAGTTCGGCTCAAATCTGGACCAGATTCGAACAAACCCAACATGATTCTGTACCCTGTCAAACTGGACCCAGTTCGAGTTTGAACCAAGCCAGTTCAACCAGCTCAGAGCTCTACTGGTAAAGAGGAATAAGGCGAGGATTTTCCCTTACCAGTAAAGGGGCAGGGGGGCTTGCCAAAGGGTAGAGCAGGTGAGAGGGGAGTAAGTAAGTACTTACAAATGCCACCGCTGGCAGCTGCGGTGGCAGCCATGGGGTGGCAGGGGTTCCTACTCACCCACACTAGCCTCCCTGAAAGGAGGCAGGGCCACCAGCTCAAGGTTCAGGCCTTTTTTGGCTCCATTTGGGCCATCTTCAGCCCTGGCTTGAGCCCCTCTGCCCACATGTGGAGGCCATTTTTGGTCACACAAATCGCCTCTGTTCATGTGCGGAGGTCACTAAAATGGCTTCCATGTACATGCAGAGGCCCCAACCAAGCCACCACTGGCCCGGCCTACTCTGGGGGAGGCCATTGGCCCAGCATCACCGGCACTTGTTAGTACTTGCTTCCTTCCTGCCTGTTCTACCTTTGGGCAAGCCCCCCTTTCCCCTTTACATGTAAAGGGGATCCTCACTGGATTCCTCTTTACCAGTAGAGCTCTGAGCTGGCCCAGTTTGAATCAGGCCTGGTTCTTTTTTAATTCGGACCTGCTGAGGCACATCCAGTTCAACTCCGAACCTGTCGAACGAAGCCAACTTGCACACCCCTAATACAAGGTGCTGGTTATAACCTAAAAACCCTAAACAGCTTAAAGGTAAAGGTAAAGTGTGCCATCAAGTCAATTTCAACTCCTGGCATCCACAGAACCATGTGGTTTTCTTTTGGTAGAATACAGGAAAGGTTTACCATTGCTTCCTCCCGCACAGTATGAGATGATGCCTTTCAGCATCTTCCTATATTGCTACTGCCCGATATAGTACCATTGGGGATTTTCGAACTGGCAACCTTCTGCTTGTTAGTCAAGAATTTCCCCACTGCACCATTAGGTGGCCTAAACAGCTTAGGCCCAGGGTATAAGCGAACGTCTTCTTCACACTGAGCTCCATTGCCCATTGAATCATCTGGAGAGGATCATCTGCAGTTTCCATCAGCTTCTCTGGTGGCTACACAGGGACAAGTCTTCTAAGTTGCCACCCCGAGATTCTGGAATGCACTCCTTGTTGAAATAAGAGCCTCCCCATCTGTGAGAGCTTTTAAGACGTTTCTAGGGACGCATTTATTCACCCAAACTTTGTGGTTTTAAATTGTTTTAAGGTTTTGATTTCTGTTTTAATTAGTTTATGTTGCTTTAAATCGCCCAGAAATGGAAGTTTGGGGTGGTTCAAAAATATAATAATTTAAATAAATAAATAAGCCTCTAAGCCTACTTAAAAAAAAAAATCACAAGTAAGCTCCATTTACTTCAGTGGGAGTTATTTCTAAATTTCATGAGACTGCACTTGAAAAAAGGTGAGGGAGTGAGAGCAGTTGTATTAGCGATGGACTGATGAGACAATGTTTATGGGAAGAGGTTTTATGGAGATTTTTACTAGCCATTTCCTACAAAAATTTCACTTTATGTTACTTGTCATTAGACTCATAAAAGTAAATTATAAAAGACCCGAAATAAAACATTCTTCCTGGAAGAGTTCAGGTAGGTCCTTTGAGAATCATAAAAACTTTCAATTTTCTTAAAGAGCAGAACGTTACATTAGAAGCTCAACAACTGGGATATTCTGAATATGAAAGAGGAGAGAGTATAGTTGTAGTATTACAATATATTGTAAGAAGATACTGTAAGGAGATTGCAGGAGAGCTGCAATCCTATGGACACTTCTTTCAGAGCCAACATGCATTAGCAGGTTGAGTGGTTTACTACAGCAGCAGAATGAGTTAGGAATGAGATTGCAGAGACCTGAAGTGATAGAATGGAGTATACCAATTCAGGCAGTAGATAGAGGGAACATAATTTTGAATACTCCCCTATGAACATAAAAAAAAGTTGTTGTTCATAGCACAAATGTTGTTATTCAAAAGTACTTTTGTCATAGTACTTTTGTTGTTCAAGTAGAGATTTAGCAGATGAGGGAGTATGTTCTCACTCTCTGATGTGTTAGAGTTTTGTTTGTTTTGGAGAGAGTTTTTACACAGGAGAGCATTCAAAAATGGCATCCCCACCTGCAGTCCAAACTGAACCAATATACTCTATCAGCTCAGGATTCTACCACCTCATTTTGCCACATGGTTTACCAGACCTAGTCTGTATGCAAGATTAATCATTCATTGGATTCAACTGAGGTGAACAGTTGCTTAGCCTAATGGCACACGATTTTATAGTGCCTCATCTCAATATACCTTTTTCTGGAATGAATAGTTGAGGAGAGCATTTCTTTAGGGGAGAGCTGTGGATCAATTCAGTACAGCAGCTGGTTCACGGACAGACCTTCTCCAAGATCAACTAATCCAGAATCGAGACATGCAAAGGATATGGTATAGTTACCAAAAAAAACCCAAAAACCTAAGGCAACTTTGAGATGCATTTAAGGGGTCCTATTGAGGTAGAAAAGACATATTTTCAGCAGGTTCAACTATTGTCATTCAAACATGAATAACTTCATGACAAATCTGCATGGGACTTGCTGCCATCACTCTAAATATCTTAAGAAGTAATTTTGCTCTGCAGAGTTAGCCTTCTCTTTGAGAGGAAACCAAAGGAACTAAAGCTTGTCAGTAATTGCTTGGAATTTCTTGAGGAACTTCTGGCATTTGCCCAAAACGTTCACTCTACAATGAATGCTTGGTAAGATGTCCGATAATTACACTATGGCAAGAAGAGAGACAGTCTGAGTACAGAACACTGTTTACAAAGTGGTTGCTTATGAGTGCCGTAGTGGCTGTTGTGGACAGTGGCTAGAGGCACCTTTAAAAATAAATTAGCAGGTGCTTACCAGCATTACCACAGCACTCGCAAACTGTCTCAGTATCCCTCTGTACATGTGCAGAGGCCATTTGCATGGTTTGCATGGTGTTGCTGACCACGCAAATGGCCTCTGCACATGCATGGTGTTGCTGACCATGCAAATGGCCTCTGCACACATTCAGAGGCCAGGGCTACACCACTGCCCTCTATGGGATACTGGGGGGAGTGCCGCTGCTTGAGACAATTTGCAGGTGTTGCGCTAACACTGTAAGCACCTGCTAGTTTATTGCCAGCCCTCACCAGCTGCTGCTGTGACAGTGTGCATGCCAGGGCCAACCATACGATTAGGCAATGTGCAGTGGCCAGCATGAGGTGGCAGATGTTGGAGTACCATTAAACAGATGTGTGCATTCCCAAATAGGAACTAAATAGGGCTCATTCAGTTCAATTTGCATTCATTGCAAAACAAATTATATAAGCCCTACATCAATCATGGATGTGTTCATTTTTCTAACTGCTATGAGATTCATTTGTGACTCATTTGGCTGCCTTAGGTTTCCTGGCAGCAGAGCCACTCTAACAATAGTCCTCCAGCTGTTTTTGGACTACACCTCCCATCATCCCAAGCTATTGTGGCCAATCAATTGATCAATAAGCCCTTATTATGGTCAAAGACCAACAGTCAGGTATGATGGAAGTTGTACCGTAGCTCGGAAATAGGACTGAAGTTGTGCAGCCTTGCCTAGATGCAGCTAGTAGGGTTTTGTGGGGAAACAAAATGGCAGCACTGGGAGGCAGCTGCTGAACAGCATTTGAAAAAAAGAGAAAAGTAAAGCAGGGGGATAATGAAAATGGATGGAGTTCGTTACAAAACAAATGTGAGTACAACAAATCAATAACTAAACAAATCAGCTGTTGAATACTAAAAACAAATGAAATAATGATATATATATTTTTGCACACCCTAACCCTTAAAAGGTAGCACTTTGCTTCTTATTCAGTTATATTAGATTTTTACTGCCATTGCAGAAAGGGTTCACTTCTGGATATTCTATCTCAGGTACCAAATGTTCTGGGCCACCTGTGTAGCATGTGACCTCTTGATAAGCCAGTCATCTTTGTGTTATTCTGAGCAGTACTGAGAAGAATTTTGCCACTCCCTTGCTTTCCCAGGTTTTCTAATTAACTGGGGAAATTGAGTCAAATTCCTTTCAGCAGTGAATAGATGATATACTTTTCAAGGTTATATAGCATAGTGTGCTTAATAAGTAGTTGGCAATTATTGTTTGTGTTCACCCATAATTTGCTAAAGTTTTTCTGCAAACGCTTCTACTTGAGGAACTGATAACTTAATATAACACCTATATTCATAGTAGAGATGTGCAGAGACGTTCTTACCCCTGGACTTCGGGGCTAAAGTCCAAGGCCTCCACACCCCCTGGGTACCCCCATATCCTCTTTAGTCTGCTCTGGGTGGTGTGGTTTGTGCCCAAGAACCTACGTTTTAAAAAATGATGCTCAACTTGCAGTGGGAGCGGGGGGTGGCTTCCAAAGACCTTCAGGTCCAGGCTCCAAAATTACCTAGGTGCACCTCTGGAGATGTGCACAAATAGTTCTTTTGTGATTCGATTCTACCTTGAATCAAATCACAAAAATTTGAATTGATTCATCAAACCAGCTGGGCATTGCTGGACTGTTCAATGGATCTAATGGAAAATTCGCAAAAAAAAAAAAAAAAATTAAAAATCACTATTCACCCATAGGGGGAAATGGGGAACTTGAATAATCCCATTATTCCCCATGGGCAGGTCCTTGTGAAACCAAAGTGGGATAGGTTGTAGGGCATGATGGGTGCTACCTACCACCCAACCCACAAAAGAAATGGGCGAGCAGGGTTAAAAAAAACTTTACCCCCCAACCCCTAGGATCCTATGGGGGTTTAGGTTAAAAGGTTTTAAAAATTGCCTGCTTGCTCATTTATTTTGTGGGTGGTAGTTAGCAACCACCATGCTGTACAATTCAACCCACTTTGGTGTTCCTAGAACCTTCCCATGGGTAACAATGGTGTGATTTGAGGTCCCCATTGTCACCTATGAGCAAAACAAGCATAGTGTACTGTGCACACATTTTGCAACCCTGCCTTGAAAAAAAAAATGCAGAACAGAAGCAGCACACACAGTCTCTCCCAACACAGAACACATTTTTCCAAACACACAGTTCAAAGATGGGGAAAAAAGGGGGGGAAAGAATCACTGACCCAGAATCCACTGCCAGCCAAAGTGCCTGCAGTGCAGTAACATCATTGGCACAAGTTGCTCTCTCACACACTGCCCTTACTTGCAACAGGTGCCACAGCACAGCAGCACCCTTAGCAGCCAGCAAGCATGGCCATAAGCTCAACTACAGCAACGTCTTCAGCTACATTTTGACTGAATGAGTACACCTTGCAATGCAGATTGCAGATTACAGAGCAGACCAGAGCAGTGAGTGAAGCACAAGTCACTCTCAAGGCCAGATATGGGGCTCATCTCACCACAATCACTAAGAAAATATGAGAGAGAAAGAGAGAGAGAGAGAGAGAGAGAGAGAGAGAGAGAGAGAGAGAGAGAGAGATGAGCTGCCACTATCCAATGCCACAACACAAACCAAACCACAACTCAAGGCAGGCAGGCAGGAAGGCACCTAGGTTCTGCCTTTGTCAATATGAGACCAGCTATAGCACAGCATATTCTACTCAGTGCTAAGAAAGAAAACAACAAAATCAAATCTTCCTTGATTCCTTCCTCCTCTCCTAAAGGCTCTCTCTGCCTCCCAGTACCCTTGAATATATTTTGAAATTCCCTCCTTTTTTGTTCCCCCTTTGTCAATCTGAGATCCAGGAAAACAGTTATAGTAGCAACAGGTAGCAAAGCATATAGTGCTGAGAAAAGGAAATAACAAAATCAAACCTTCCTTCCTTCCTTCTGACCTTCCTTCCTCCTGTCCTGATGTATCCTCTTCTTCATAAGGTCTCTCTCTCTCTCTCACCACTCCCAGTCCCTTTGAATACATTTTGAAATTCCCTCCAGAAGTGTCCCCCCACCCTCCTCCCTCCCCAAAGCCAATGGAGGCACAGTTGTCCATGCCAGCACTTGATTTGAATGAGAACAAGTCAACCAAGGAGCAAGGAGATATCAAGCCAATTGGAAGCCAATGCCAGAAAACCAATCAGCAAGGGGGGGGGAGTCTACCCAAATGGCCACTTGAATCATGCAAATCAATTCATGTAGAATCGGGGCTGATTCGATTTGACTTCAAATCAGCCCCTTCACTTACGGGGTGATCGATATACGGTCAAATTAGCAAATTGCCCCCAATTCAGAGTGAATTGATTCACGTGCAAATCAAATTGCACATCCCTAATTCACAGGTGTTCAAACATGAAAAGGACTGACCTCTCCTTCTCTGTTTTGGATAGAGCCAAAGAACTTATTAAACAAAGGAAGGATATGGGATATTGAGATTCAGAAAGACCTGTCGAGGACATCTAGGTCATAACTCCTGCTCAGTGGTGGGATGAGAACTCGCCCAGCATACTACCTGCTTCTCCTCACTTTCCCCAAACATAGATGGGCCTTTTCGAGGGCCCATATGAATGACCCCCCTTCAGAATTTTTGGCTGGCAGATACAATAGAATCCCAAATGAACAGAGATATTGCCCCTGTAACTCTGATGAGATTGAATCAGTAGCACATGTGCTACTGTGGTGTGTCTTTTATGTAGACCTTAGGCAAAGGATAATTGGCCCGCTTTTACATAATCTGCCAGGTCAATCGGATGAATTCTACACCAAATATTTGCTAATACATGTGAATTCATCTATCACACACAGAGTGGCAAAATTCTGTTGTTTTGCAATACGGGTTCTTAGCACTCTTCTCGCCAATGGTTAGATCCAATGTATAGTTATGTTATTAATATGGCTATGTTTAAAATTTTATATTGTTTTAGATGTTGTGTGATTGGTCAAAGACTCTAATAAAGACTGACTCCCTCTCTGAACAATTCAATTTATTTAAATCTCAGATTTAAAACATCATAAATGTGCATGTTTCCATCACTGGCTGCAGACGGATATGGCCCACCTCAGGAGACAGATTTTCATGTACCACTGAAAGGCAGTGGATAGTCCATTATTTCATTTATTGTTATATGTTTACCTCCACTGTAAACACTATTTAAATTTTCTGCCATCAGCACGAATCATTTCTTGGGCCGTCTGATTTCAATGAATATAGGTCTTTTAAAATGCCTTCTTTATCCTGCCCCCTTCTTGTTATGATTGATCTGACATATGTGTGGGCACCTACATACATTCTCTCTCACACACAACAATCTTGTGATACCTTTAAAGCCATTCTCATAAATATTTCAGAAATTTACTGTGTCACTCAGTAACTACTGTTTCGATGAACTCTGCTTGAATTGCCTTTGATAGTTTCTTGTTGAGGGAGGAGAATTATGGCCACCACCAGAGCGCCAATGATTTTCATTTCACTTTCTGTTCAATTACTCTGGGATAATGATGTTGAGAACCAGTAGGTGTGTGCATTAAGAAAAGTACCTCTTCATGAGTAAAGGTACAATTCCATCATGAAAGAAAAAGTGAGCAAATTATTGATGAAAAGGCTGAAGTGAAATATAAGACCAAAGTTGAAAATAACTCAAACCTGGTCATGATCCAAGGAAGCAATCCCTCTCATGAAAAAGGTGAGAATGAAAAGGGGCCCCTTATGCTCACACTGGGAATAAGCATAAGAACAGCCCTGCTGGATCAGGCCCAAGGCCCATCTAGTCCAGCATCCTGTTTTGCACAGTGGCCCACCAGATGCCGCTGGGAGCCACAGGCAGGAGTTGAGGGCATGCACACTCTCGTGCTGTTACTCCCCTGCAACTGGTACTCAGAGGCACCCTGCCTTTGAGGCTGGAGGTGGCCCACAGCCCTCTGACTAGTAGCCGTTGATAGACCTCTCCTCCATGAAGTTATCCAAACCCTTCTTAAAGCCATTCAGGTTGTTGGCTGTCACCACATCTTGTGGCAGAGAATTCTACAAGTGGATTATGTGTTGTGTGAAAAAGTACTTCCGTTTGTTGGTCCTAGATTTCCTGGCAATCAATTTCATGACCCCTGGTTCTAGTGTTATGTGAGAGGGAGAAGAATTTCTCTCTATCCACTTTCTCCACATCATGCATGATTTTATAGACTTCTATCATGTCTCCCCGCAGTCATCTCTTTTCTAAACTAAAAAGCCCCAGGTGTTGTAGTCTTGCCTCGTAAGAAAGGTGCTCTAGGCCCCTGATCATCTTGGTTACCCTCTTCTGCAGCTTTTCCAGTTCTACAATGTCCTTTTTTAGATGTGGTGATCAGAATTGTACACAGTACTCCAAGTGTGGTCGCACCATAGTTTTGTATAAGGGCATTATAATATTAGCCATTTTATTTTCAATCCTCTTCCTAATGATCCCTAGCACGGAATTGGCCTTTTTCACAGCTGCCTCACATTGAGTCGACACTTTCAATGAGCTGTCCACCACAACCCCAAGATTCCACTCCTGGTCAGTCACCGACAGCTCAGATCCCATCAGCGTATACTTGAAGTTGGGGTTTTTCGTCCCAATTTGCGTCAACTTACACTTGCCAACATTGAACCGCATTTGCCACAGCATTGGAATGTGCATTCATTTCATGATGAATAGAAGACTGAACCATACCGGAAGCATTTGGCCCAATTTTCAACAGTCACAAAAGAAATCCCTACAGGGCCCAAATGAACCAAATAACATATAGTCCATATGGGCCCTGTTCATGATGAAGGAAGGTGGGGACTGCCTTTTAGAGGCTACCTTCTAGAGGGGTATAGGGGTGAACAGTGCAAAAGGAGTGTAAAATGTAAAAGAGCACTTCTTGGTGATCATAATGTTTCCCCCCACAATGCAACATCTGAGGTATTGTGGGGGAAACACAGTGGTTGCCAAGAGGCAGAAAAAGAAAAGAAAATGTCTGCCACTTTGATCTGCTACAGAGGTCTGCAACAAATAAATCACCCAACCTCCAAGTGCCATGGGGGTGGGTGGGTGGGAATAGAGAAATGAACATGGGGCGATCTGGAATAAAACAAATGTGATTCAGGAATTAGCAAAAATGAACAAGAACTTGCCATTACAAATGGCATACTGAACTGCTCCCCCCACAAAAACCACCATAACTCACACAACACTGTTTGAAATAGTAAGTAACGTGAACTCAGAACATCTGAGCCTTATGCAGCGGCAGTGTGTGCAGGTAAAAAACATTCTTTCTGTGTGTGTTGCATCTGCAGGTTCACGTTCAGCAGAGTCATCCCAGGTCATGAGGAGTTTAATTCAAGCTCCTTCTTTTTTGAATCAGTCCCCAGATACTGTGTTCTGCTATAACGCTTTTAATGGGTTATTTGCAGATAAAATCTCTTGTATTTGGGCCAAATTGTACTCCACTATTTCAGCAGAATCTATTAAGGGGGTGTCCAGCAATCCCTTTTGCAGTACTAGATTGGATCAGTTTCAATCTGTGATGCCTGAGGACATGGACATGCTACTTGGGGCAGTGCTGTTTACCAGCACTGCTTCTCTGGATCCTTGCCCAGCTTGGCTGCTTCTATCTAGCAGGGAAACTGCTGAAGGTGGCCTCGTTAATATCATTAACACATCACTGAGGAGGGTAGGATGTCTCATTGTTTGAAGGAGGCAATGGTTAGACCACTTCTTAAGAAGCCTTCCCTAGATAGTTATAGGCCAGTCTCCAATCTCCCATGGTTGGGCAAGGTGACTGAAAGAGTGGTAGCTAACCAGCTTCAGGCAGTTTTGGAGAAAAATGATTATTTAGACGCATTTCAAATTGGCTTTAGAGCTGTCTATGGGCATAGGCAGATTACTGCAGAGGCAGTGGAGGCAATTGCCTATGGCAGCGAATCTTGGAAGAGTGGCAGATCTTGGGACGGGAAAGTTTGTTTGTTTTTACTTTTAAGATTGTTGCTGCTGGCAGCAGCAGCAGCAGTGAGAGCTTAAGCCTCTTGCTGCCCCACTGCAGCAGCGAGAAGGGTAGGGGTGGCGAGGATTAAGCCCCCCTTTTTAAACTTCTAAATACCGCCGCAGCAGCCCAAAATGGGCTGCCTCCAGGCGTGCACTCATTTGAGAGGGAGGAGGGGAGCTGGAAGGAGCTCTCCCTCGCTCCTCCAGGCAGCTGTTCCTTGATTGTTCCTCCACCATGGAGGCTACACACAGCCTAATGGATGCAGCTTGGGAGTGTTCTTAGATCCAGGCCTCACCCTGGTATCTCAGGTGGAGGATATGACCAGGAGCGCTTTCCACCAGCTTCAGCTTATTCGACATCTGTGTGCATTCCTTGAATAGAACCATCTCAAAACAGTGCTGTATCAACTGGTAACTTCCAGGCTTGACTATCACAATGCACTCTACGTGGGTCTGCCTTTGTAGTTCAGAAACTTCAGTTAGCCCAAAATGCGGCAGCCAGATTGGTCTCTGTGGTGGTAACCTCAAGAGACCATATTATGCCTGTCCTTAAACAGTTGCACTGGCTGCCAATATGTTTCTGGGCAAAATACAAAGTGTTGGATATTCCCTTCAAAACCCTGAATGGCTTATGTCCAGGTTATCTTAGAGAGTGCCTTCTTTGGTATGATCCCCACCGCACGTTGAGGTCATCTGGAGAGCTCCACCTCTGGTTAAAACCAGAATGTCTGGTGGTGAGAGAGCCTTCTCTGTAGCTGCTCCTGGACTGTGGAATGCACTCCTGACTGAAATCCGGAGTTTGGGCTCATTGTTGGCCTTCAGGAGAACCCTAAAAACGTATTTGTTCGGTCTAGCATTCCAAGGTTTTAAAATTATTTTCCAGTGTTTTTTACTCTTGAATGTTTTAAAACTGTGTTTAAATTTGTTTTATATTGTTTTAAATCATTTTTTCTAAATGATTGTTCTTGGGTTTTTATTTGGTGTTGTGTGTTTTTTGACGGGGGGTGGAGGGTCATTTGTTTGGTATACATCGCCCAGAGCCTTTGGAAAGGGTGGTACAGAAATGTAATGAATGAATGAATGAATGAATGAATAGTCCAGGCATTATCCCTTCTGTTATGAACAATTACATAAGGGGGCAGTGAGATTGCCTCACATTGACATGCATTCAATGTGAACATTTATATTATATTCATTTATTGCATGAATATGGGTCTTTTAAAAGGGTCGCTCTGGAACAACTCACGACTCTCTCTCACTCACACACACCCCGCCATGATGTAGCATTGTCTTGAGGGGACGTCTGGGGAAAAATGACAGCTGCCAGCCAGTGGCCACAAGGAGGAAAACTGCCACTGCCAACACTAAACAGGCAGTGGTGGTGAACAAAAGAGACAGGGGTAAGGCAGGTTCCCCCCCATTTTTGGCCCTGCCTATGTTCACCCATATTGTAACTAAAAGTACGATGAAAGTATTTGTGGCTCAAGCCTAGGTCATGACTTCTCAGATGGAAGACATTCATCCTATCCACAAATGTGTAGATAATAGTTGATGTTTCTCATTTGGGAAACTACACAGGTTTAAACACTTTCCCGTTTACTAGTGATGCATTGTCCTGGTGTGGGGAAGAGAGTGAGTTTAAAAATAGCACTTTGTTGTGACATGTGGGGCAAGACTCATATGATCTTGGCAGCTAGGGCTAAGCTGTGCATAGGCATGAGAATGATACAAATGATGGCAAGGAGCATCTAATGTAAAATATTCAACATTTTAAAAAAACAATCAAAGTATACAATCTGGGAAATTAGTCACAAGGGCATTATGATATTAGCATTTCTATTGCATGTCAATGCCTAATGATTCCAAGCATGGAATTGGCCTTTCCTTTGGAATTCAGATCAGTTTTTACAAGAGATAGCACCCAAGGGGCTGATTGGTTTGTAGCTATTTGGGATTGCATGGTGGGAGGAAGTTGGGGGATGAGGATGGGGATGGATCAAGGAAAAGCACTGGGGGTGGGAAAGAGTTGGAAAAGCTTTGTGCTTAGCCACAGCTGCAGAATAGGCTGACGTGGAGGGGGAGAGACAAACAGAAACTCCCTGGCTCTGTCCGCCTCCCAGGGACCATGCCATGGTAGGGGGCAATTGGGCATCAGTGTTTTGCCTGCATGAGATTTTCCCTGGGAAGCAGCCACTCTCCAAGCCAGTTAATTCTTTCTGTTGCATAGCTTTCTGCTGCATTTTCAATGTCCTTGATCATCTCTCTTGCTCCCTTTGGAAACTCCCCCAGCAGCTCAGTGCACTTTATTGGATCTGCAAAATGAAGCACTGTTTGTTCCTTTGTTTGGGGCTCTTTTGTCTTTCCTTTGGAGATTGAAAAATCAAGGTGAATCTTGCTGCTTCCCCCATAGTAAGAAAGCCAGCTGCACTGAGAAGAGCTCTCCTAGTAAGGCAGTGTCTGCTTTTTAGAATAAAAGAAACAAGGAAAAGAAAGAGCTTCAAAAGTCTCCCCTGTCTCCCCACCCTCTCCATTCCCCATTCAGCTTACCGTGATTGCAGTGAGAAGTACACTCCTACTGTGTACAACTGAGAAGTTGGCTGTCACTGCTGTAGGTAGGCGCCAGGAGGAGCCTCACTTAGGCTTCTGTGCAAGCCCTGCCCACCCACCAAAGAACTTATTTTTGGGTGGGGTGGAGCAGCTCAGCAGTAGTAGCAGCCTCTGAGTGAGCATTGGAAAGAGCCATGGAGGAGTGGAGCTCGTGCTGGCTGCCGCTGCCACCAACAGCCACTAAATATGGGAGAAGGAGCATCCCAGATAGGACAAGAACTCCCCCCACACTAAATACAGGACGTCTTGCCCAATCCAGGACTGTTGGCAAACCTGCTTTGTTCCCATGGGAATAAACCTATTATGAGGGAGTTAAGGGATTATTAAGGAGGATATGAAGATTGCAAAGAAGCTAACAAGTTGTTAGCAACTGTATTCACATCAATGGATACTGAGAGTATACCTGTGCCTGAACTGAGCTTCTCAGGGACAGAGGCTAAACAACTGAGTCAGGTAGAGGTGACAAGAGATGACATTCTAAACTGTTTGAAAAAATTAAAAATTAACAAATCACCAGGGCCAGATGGCACCCACCCAAGAGTCCTTAAAGAACTCAAATGTGAGATTGCTGACCTCCTTGCAAAAATATATAACCTATCCCTATGATCAGGCTCTGTACCAGAGGACTAGAAAGTAGCCAATGTAACACCAATTTTCAAAAAGGGATCCAGGGTGGATCCGGGAAGTTGCAGGCCAGTTAGCTTAATATCTGTGCTGGGCAAATTGATGGGAAGCATTCTCAAAGATAAAATTGTTAAGCATATAGAAGAACAGGCCCCGCTGAAGGAGAACCAGCATGGCTTCTGCAAAGGTAGATCTTGCCTCACTAAACTTTTAGAGTTGTTTGAGAGTGTCAACAGGTATGTGGATAAAGGTGATCCAGTTGACATAGTATAACGGTAAGAAGGTAAAGTGTGCCATTGAGTTGGTGTTGACTCCTGGCGACCACAGAGACCTGTGGTTGCCTTTGGTAGAATACAGGAGGGGTTTACCATTGCATTCTCCCACGCAGTATGAGATGAGCTGTCAGTGACCAGGAGAGAGATATTGGGTAGACAGGTATGAGTAAAAGATATTGGAAAAAGAAAAAAAAGCAAAAGATATATATGCATGAGTCCTAGACCTGGTTTTTATCAGAGGAGCTGTGGTTGGTTGGGCTGAGGAGATGTGTCTGGGAGAGCAGAAAAGTGGGGATGGTGTGGGGCAGCAATATCACAGGTAGTGGGCAGAGGCCGATATGGCAGTGGGAGTTGGGCTGGCCGTTACAGGGGAAAACAGTCCAGGCAATTGAGGCCTGTTCCTTTTTCCAGCTTCAGTTTTGTCCCCCATGATGATGTTAACATCTACATGAAACCATTGGGAGAGGTCATCCAGGGACTTGGACTGAGTTGTCAGCAATATGCAGATGACACTCAGCTCTATCTCTCCTTGTCACCTGATCCTAGGGAGGCAGTGGATGTCCTGAATTGGGGGCTGGAGGCCGTGATGGGTTGAATGTGGATCAATCTGGACAAGAAGGAAGTAATGTTGGTCAGTAGGAGAGCCAATTGGGATGAGGAGGTTTACCGGTTCTGGATGGGGTTGCACTCCCATTGAAGGAGCAAATACGCAGCTTGGGGCTATTACTGGACCCGGCTCTGCTTTTGGAAGCTCAGGTGGAAGCAGTGGCCGGGGGTTACCAGTTTGTTTACAGGTCCAATTCAAGGTGCTGGTTTTGACCTTTAAAGCCCTTAACAGTTTGGGCCTGGGTTATACCTGAGGGACCGCCTGTTCCCAAGGGTTGCTGCCCACTTGACAAGGTCATCTGAGGGGGCTCTGCTCCAGGTGTGGACAAAGAGGGAGGCTTGGTTGTCATGCCCGCAGGACAGGGCCTTCTCTGTTGCAGCCCCCAGACTCTGGAATGCTCTCCCAGTGGCTAGTCGCTCCTCGGTCTCCATCACAGTTTTTAGAAAACATGTTAAATCTTGGCTTTTTACCCAGGCTTTTATATGATTGTCTCTACTGCTGCTTCTTTGTATTTTATACAGTTTTTATGCTTGTATTTTAAATCTTTTAATCAGATTTATTTATATTCTAGCTTAATATTTTAATTGTGTCATTTTTATAGTCTTGTTTTCAATTTTTGTGCAAACCGCCTTGGGATTGTTTTAATGAAAGGCAGTATACAGTCAACAATAAAAAAAATATTTTATACACTCACTCTCTCTCTCTCTCTCTCTCTCCCCAACCTGTGTCCCTTATTTGGGCAATGGAATGTTGGCAACCCTAGGACAAAGGCTAATGCTCTTTTGCCTCTGACTGCCAATGCAGATCAGAGCAACACTAATTAAGGGATCCCTGGCTAGGGACTCCACTTTGCTAGTAAAAGATAGAAAAGAGACCAAAAGAGGGGAAAGGAATCCCTGTCTTAAAGAGTGTGATTGCAGGGGCTATATCTACCTATCCTGTAGCTTTCCTGGGCTGGAATGATGAAGGCAGCTAGTTTAGCAACCTGTGAGGGATTGAGGGACCCAAAATATTGAAATCAGCTCAAATATAGTGAATCAGCTCTTTGGACAAGAGATTCTCAGAATCATCCACAGAATGTGTATTCTATCTGGGCTTTGCAATGGGGTGGATGGTCAAAGTAATGAGGACTGGCAAAGCTGCAAAAGATGTGTGGATAGGTTCACAATTGTATTTGTACGCTGAACAAGATACTAGCTCTGGGGGGTGGGGGATATACCCTAGAATTGAGCATAGTTGACCCCACCCAGGATCTTTATCTAATCTTGCTATACTGGAATGTATTCAATCTAAATTTCCGAGAGGGACCTTACAAGTGCCTTGCTGTGTCTCCAGTGCCAATCTACGGCTGAAAACTGGCATGATAAAAGTGGAGGCTAAAGTTTGGATGACAGTTTTCAACCACTGGCTCAAACTAGCCCTTTGTTCATGGGGCCTGGCCCCGCTAACCCGGCAGGAAAACTTTCAATCCTCTTGGAAACGGGCAGTCTACAACAAAGTGGCACATTTTGGTTTCTCCCCATCCCTTCTGCTTGCTATGGGCTGGGACAAGGCGAAAACTGCCATCAAACAGAGGATTCTGGACATGGAATGCCAGGCAGATTTAAGTAAGGCGCTGGGCTTTCTGGGCCCGGATAGTCATAGATTCATTGTCTCCCCCTCTGCATATCTGTCACAATTGGAAATACCAAGCCATAGAAGGGCTTTCACCCTTGCCCGGTGTTATGCCCTTCCCGCCGCTGTTCTGGAAGGCAAATATGAGAATATCCCACTCATGGAAAGGCTTTGTCCTTGTGACTTTGGGGAGGTGGAAACCATAGAGCATGTGCTCCTCTCATGTCTCTTTTATAAAGACAGCCATGACAAGCTCATATCTCCCTTGCTTCTCAAATACCCTGGTCGCTCTAGTCAAGTCTACACCAAGATGCTGCTTTCAGATGACAATCGGACTTTAATGTACAATGCTGCCAGGTTCTGCGGGGCAACATGCAAGATCCACCAGGTCCTGATTGCCAGACAATATTCCTTGTAGCAGATTTTAACTACTGATCATTTTACCTGATTGTATAATTGTAACTTGCTTCTCTACTTCACATTTTAGCTTTTATATGTTATCTTAACTATTTTATATTTTTAGATAGGGATGTGCATAAAACCGGTTCTCCCGGTTCGGTTCGGATCCGAACCGGGTCCGAACCGGACCAGGGTGGTTCGGTTTTGGTTTTGCCGAACCACCCCCCCGGTTCGGTTCGGATCTGAACCGGTTCAGATCTCAAAAAATAGCTGGTTTGAAAGGGGACCTTGTGTTCTACCTGCCACCCAAATTTCAAGTCGATTGGACCTTCCTCTGATTTTTTACAATTTTTAAAAAAAATTTCAATTTTTGCCCATAACTCCCTATGTGGAGCACTTAGGGGCAAAAAGCTGGGGTGGGTGGTAGCCACCAATGGGTGTCCTCCACCCCAACAATCCCAAGGCAATTGGTTGCTCCTAGTATTATTGGTGAATTTTTGGAAAAAAAAAATTTCCCATTGACTAGAATGGGGGTTTTGGGCTGCCCCAGACCCGGCTCTGTGGGGCAGCATCACCACCAAAGTGGGTCCGGGGCCATGGCAAAAATGGCCTCAGTCCTTCCTAGCAATCCCCGGAGAGATAGGAGTGATAGTTTTTTTTATTAAGATTTTCTAAGGCATTAAATAATATCTAATTGGAAAGAATAGAATGTGTGTCACTGGGTGAAAGGTGATAAAAAGCCACATAGAGAGACAGTTATTCATTTAATGCCTTAGGAAATCCTAATAAAAAAACCATCACTCCTATCTCTCCGGGGATTGCCGGGAGGGACTGAGGCCATTTTTGCCATGGCCCCAGACCCACTTTGGGGGTGCTGCCACCCCACAGAGGCGGGTCCGGGGCTGCCCCCCCAAAAACCCCAATCTAGCCAATGGGATTTTTTCTCTTCTTTTCAAGAAATCCACCAACAATGCTAGGGGCACCCATCAATTGCCACCCCAGCCTTTTTGCCCCTCTCTCTGGGCGCCCTAACACTTAACACCTAGTACCTACCACCTACCCAAGCAAGATGACACTCAGAGAGACAACACACCAACTCTCTGATCTAACAAAAAGGCCACTGCTGCTGCTGCCTGCCAGCAGTGGAGCAGCACACTAAGCACACACACAGAGAAGAAGCAGGAGGCGGAGTGTGGATTCTATGATAGCATATTAGAGTGGATTGATGGTGTCTCATTGAAAATCTCATTTGCTATCATAGAATCCACACTCAATACCTCAGAAACAAGAGAACCCTGTACCCATGGGGGTGCCCCTACCAGAGATCCCTGTACCCCATGGGTTAGAAACCCATGGGGGTGGTTGGCACCCTATGTGCACTACACCACCACTTGCTCTGGGCCACCCCAGCACCCCCATGTGCACTTATAGGGCTGCTGAAAGCTCCATTATAACTTATTATGAGGAAAAACCTTAAAGACGCGTAAACTTCAAAAATCACTTAAAAATCACCTCTTTGCCCAATTCCTTTCAAATAATTCTGATAGCTTCCTTGCCCACCCTAGGAACTACCACCCACCACACTGCACTCTACGACACCCCTTTCCCCCCGACGTGAAGCTATACATTTGCTGCAATCCTAATTATTCTCTATGAGGAATTCAAAAACACTTAACAATTCACCAATAATCAGAGGAGTGTCCAATTGCCTTGAGATTTTTTGGGTGGTAGGCACCCATGCCTGTCTACCACCCACCCTGCTTTTGTGCTCCTAGGTCCTCCACAACAGGGGATATGGACTGGTTCGGGTCCCATTATACTCAATGAGAAAAATAATTAAAAATATTTCAAATATTCATAAAAAATCATAGGGGTGTCTGATTGCTTCAGGGTTTGCATGGTTGTTGGCACCCATGAGTGCTCCACAATAAGAAATAATGGCCTGGTTCGGGTCCCATTATATCCTATGAGAGAAAAATAAAAATATTTTTTCAAAAATTCATAAAAAAATCGTACGAGTGTCCGATTGCTTTGGGGTTTGGGTGACAGGTACCCCTGGGTGCCAGCTACCATCTGACCAATTTTCAGCTTTCCGAACCGATCCGAACCGGTCCGAACCGGTTCGAAACGAACCACCCCCAGTTCGGTTCGGAATCAAACCGAACCGGGGGTGGTTCGGTTCGATCCGAACCTCCGAACTGGAACCGGTTCGGACCCGAACCGGTTCGGATCCGAACCAGTTCACACATCCCTATTTTTAGATGCCCTACTTTTAAAGATAGTTGTATACTTACCTTTGTTTTATCTCTATTCTATTAATCTCCCTACAGCTTCTAGGATTATCCTGCTGTATCTTATTTTATTAATCAGTTTTTAGAGTTGTATTTCACTAATCATAGTCATATCATCATCATCATCATCATCATCATCATCAGTTTATAGGCTAATTATAGCTATGGCTTCGCAGCATTTTAGGTATATCTATCTGGTTTATAATAATTTTAATGATGTTTTATTTCATTGTATCTGTACTATATCCTCTGCTGGTCTTTGACCTAATAAAGATGATTGATTGATTGATTAAGCATAGTTGACAAAAGGGTTACTCCTATTCAGAGAGGAAGCGGGGTAAAATCAGATTTCTAAATTGACAATTCTTATCTGAAGGGCAGAGATAATGTAGTGCATCTGAGTCTAATGTTTTGGGAGATCCAGATTAGATGAGGCACCTAGGGGTAGAGATCACTCTAGATATGGGATTCACTCTTTGAGATTTGATCTAATCATGAGTTGCTAGTCCTCAAGGCTAATTCAAATCAGTCGTAGGAGGAAATTGTGTTCACACTTGAGGGGAGGAAATGGCTCTGATGAGGAATTCCTTTTCTGTGATTACCTAGGGAAGGTATTTCAGCATTTGCATATCAAACCTTGTTACTGTTGCATTTAATTTCCTTTCCAGGGCCTTCCCAAGTATCCGATTGCTCAAAGACCTGTTCAGCCTCTTTGTTATCCATAACAAGCAGAGAGAGGGGCACAAATGCCAACCTTCTCTCATACCTTTTTTTTTTGGCGGGGGGTCTCTGGTATGGTCAATGTGGATCTGAAAAGTCCTCGTTCTGCCTGGAAGACCATTAAGCATATAGTTTGGGCTGAAAAGGAGGCTACTCCCAACAAGTTCCATCAACTTCAAAAGTCACCATTTCATAAGCCACCAGCTGTTACTGTTATTGCAGTAAGCTCAAGCTCAATTCAAGGCTGAATATGGCTTGCCACCCAGCAGCTAATACTGACTCCTAACTCTTCCCCTACTATACCAGTCCTGTAGTGGGCATTCCACCTGCCTATGGAACAGAACTGTTTGTTTGAACATACTTACCCTAAGTGGGGTACTCTTCTGTTCAAATAAGCAAGAGGGAACCCAGACCCTTAGTCTGTAGAAAGCTGTGGTTGTTGTACCACACTTCCTAGGAGGCAGCCCCAGAATTAAATCATCCTTGTACTTCTTACTTGGCAGGCTATACAGAACAATTGAAAGGATGGACATGAACCTTTGATTGCAGGCCCTTTAAAAATTGGACACAGCTGAAGGTTTCTTTTCTCATACAACTTGTGTAAGACCTTGAAAGATAATTCTATTTCAGGACATTTTATACTGCTGGGTTCTTTCTTCAGCTCCATGTATTGCCTTGTCTTTATTTTATTTTTTTAATAATATAATTTAAAATCAAGGCAAGTTATTTGGAGACATTATTTAGCTTCAGTAAATGTATTTATAACCCCATCTGTTACAGGGTTTGGTTCTGAAGATGCTGCAAGGATGCAGACTTTGAGGTAAGGTGGAAAATAAATTACTCTATAAACCATGGAGAAAATAAAAGATGTTCTATACAGAGGCAGGTTTCTCATTAAAGAGAACATCACAGACCAAAATCCTAGGAAATCAGGGAAGTAATCAAACAGTCATAGAACAGCCCAGACAACTTTCTACCTATATGCCAGAATGAAACTGTACGTAATGAAATGTGCAGGTGAAAATTATATTTCTCAGAATAAGTTCCTATTAAAAATAAGAGTTTCTTGGCTGATGTAGCAGAAGTGAGAGTGGAATTTGATTTAAAATTCCACAATGACATGCTTCTAAACTATTATATTTCACCTGTGAATAATTAAAATGTGTTGCTTATTATACGTTCCAGTTTTCAATGCGCCTTTAGAAATGGCAACATGGAGGGCAAATCCAGGATCAACTGAAGCAGCAATAAACTGGCATTATGGTTAGCATCACAGCTGAGAGTGCACAATGCTTTTTAAAAAGCATTAGTATTCTAGGTGCCAGAGAAATCAAATAAGAGTGCTTGCATAGGCAAACTCCTTTTTTGATTCCTGATAATAGAATTGGGGCAGGCAGCACGGTTCACCTCTAGTGGACCACACACCTCAGTTCTGCTTACACACCTTATCTCTACTCATCAGAGCAAAGGGATGTTGTAAACCATGTCCCTTCACTCCTGGCACACTCTGTTTATTCTTGCAGGTGAGGAGAGCTGGAGGGGATCCAGCCCTTTTGAGTCCCATTTCAAATCTTGAATCCCTCACCCAAGTAGTTTTGAGGTTCAAGTAGAATGCTCAAGGAGGCCTTCAATTTGGGGCTGAGCAGTCTCATGCTTGCCCATCAGTAATCAGCATCCTGTCATGTGTACTAAGGTAGCCCAAATTCTATGCCAAGAAAATGGAATCCAGCAGCCTGTTAAATTGTTATTATTATTTATTCGATTTCTATACCGCCCTTCCAAAAATGGCTCAGGGTGTACACAGAGAAATAACAAACAAATAAGATGGAACTCTGTCCCCAAAGGGTTCACAATCTAAAAAGAAACACACGATAGACACCAGCAACATTCACTGGAGGTACTGTGCTGGGGGTGGATAGGGCCAGTTACTCTCCCCCTGCTAAATAAAGAGAATCACCATGTTAAAAAGTGCCTCTTTGCCAAATTAGCAGGGGTGCTTATTTGAAGCTTAAATGAAGCTTATTTGCATAATTATGTTGATTTAGCATAATCTATTTTGCACCTGCTACTTATAGGGAGGGACAAGGAGCTAGGCAGGGTGCTGAAGACGCGTAATCACTGGAAATATATTATTCCACAGCTCTATTCTGGTTTCTGAACATTCTGCTAGCTGACCAAAGAAGCACCTTTTAAAAGTGGTGATTCTCTTTATTGAGCAAGGGGAGAGCAACTGGCCCTATCCCTATCCATCTTTAGCATAGCATCCCTCCATTGGCTGTCACTGGTGTTTTTCTTATGTTTCTTTTTTAGATTGTGAGCCCTTTGGGGACAGAGAGACATTTTGTTTGTTTGTTTGTTTGTTTGTTTGTTTGTTTGATTGTTTATATCTATGTAAACTGCTTTGGGAACGTCTGTTGAGAAGTGGTATATAAATAATTGTCGTATTCATCATATTCGTATTCTGAACATTCACCCGGCATTGCCTGCTTGCTTTCAAGTATCCCTTGCACACTGATGGGCTAGAAATGTTCAGCTGAGGCTTCTCCTACACATGTTAATTTTCCTCATGCTCAGAAATGTTGATGTTGGAGCATTTGTGGAGACTTGATGCTCTTCACGCACATCCTAAGATGACACAGTCATGTGAAGGACTGTACCATCCTCTTCCCCTCCCCCAAAAAAACATTTGACGTGGCTCTAAGGTAGGCTTATATGTTAATCAACCTTCACTGAAGCAACAGTAGCTCAGACTGTTCCCATTCAGCCCCAGCAACCCTTTGCTTAACCTGATTGTGGCCCAGTCTCATGAGTGTCTCCTGAAACTGCTCTTCCCACTGATTTGGTGGCCTTGCTCTAGCTTCGCCTTGCTCTTTAGGGTCAAGCTACATGATTTATTAAACATACCATGATGATCTCTCCCTCAGTTGTGTTCTCTTTTGAAATAGCCGTAAGGGAACATCCAGATGGAGTTATAGCGAAGGGGAGGCTGATTCTTTTCTCATGCCATTTTTCCATCCAAAATTGCATCCCAGATTATATCTGCACATGTGTGGAGGCCATTTGCTGGCCATGCAAACAGCCTCCGCCAGCTGAGGGGTGGAGCTGGTCCTCCACTGCAGCGGGTGCTGAACAGCATGCCACTGCTCTGAACAGCTTTCAGGTGCAGCAGGAGGAGAGATAAGCAATTTAAATTTGCATTTAAAGGTGCCTCCTGCCGCCGCCCCCACCCCCCCACCCATCCAGCAGCGCCTGCACTGGCCGCCGCTGTCACCAGGTAAGGCTAGGAAAGGCTCTTGCCTATTACCTTGGAGAAGCCAGGGTTATTGTCTCAGTGTAGACAATACTGAGCTAGATGGACCAAAGATCTGACTCCGTATAAGGCAGCTTCCTATGTTAAGCACCCCTCCCGTGTCTATCATCTCTTCTCTAAATGCCACTTCTAACCATTGGTTTTTAGAAGTTTTACAGAGGCCTGTTTCCTCAGGTCTTCTGGTGAAAGTCTAGTTGGGATATGAATAGCAATAATAATGGGTGAAAATGAAGTGTTTAAAAATTGTGTCCTGGCTTACTAGTCAAATAGTCTTAAGTTAACCCCATAATATAATTATTATTCTCTGTTCCAATTGTCTTTGACAAGTCCAATTTGATCACGTTTCCTACCATGTACAATAGCAGTATAATGACTGCCCTTCTTGCATTGTTTTCTATAATGAGTTTTTAACTTTGCACTCATTAAAAATGTCAGTTTAAGTGCCATCGCTGATACGAGACATATTAGTTTCTACAAAAGCTTCTTACCAAAAAAAAAAAAAAAATGTTGTCATGAACTTCTGGAAACACGATCTTTTTCACAGAAGAATTACACTCTAAGGATATAAGTTATTATCTGAATCTTAATTATTCATTAATTTTGGCTTAAAAGCTGGAGCTATCTTTCTGTGGCTTATAAGTGCATATCTTATCGACACAACAAAGGGATATTAGTTTTATATCCATTTCACTGTCATGGGTTCTTCCAAAGATCTTGGTTCTAGTGACAGGGCAGATGATGTTTTGTTAGAAGTTTAGCCCCTCCCTCTCTCACAGACTTGCAGTTCTCAAGGTTTCCTGTGGAGAGGAAAATGATCAACAGGCCTAGGCCAGCATCAAACATTTTAACTGGCCCTTAGGTAGTTGCCAGGGCCAAAGCAACCCAGAATGCCCATCACTGATGCCTGTCCTGACACCCTCCATAGAGAATTGGACCCAGCCAGTAACTAGCAGTCTTCATCTGGGTGCCCTGCCTCTTACCTTGGCAGTGGGTATTGCAGTGCATGTTTTCATTTGTTTTTGCCCACAGCAACCTTGGAGGTAGCAGGCTGTCAGGAAAAACAAAAGCATTTTAGTAGGTAACCACTGGGTACTGGCCACCATGTCCTTCCCCCCACAATGCCCTACATGTTGCATGATGCTCCTTGGGGATATGGCTAGTAGCCAAAACAGTATTGCTCCTGTTGTTGACCTGCTGCCACCTGTCCGGATGTGCACAAAACCGGTTTGCCAGGTTTGGTTCGAATCCAAACTGGATTTGCACTGGATCAGTCATATTCCGTTCTGGCACCCTGAACGAGGGGCCCAGCTCAGTTTGAATTTGTGCCTGTTTGGAGCTGGTTTGGGAGTGCCAGACATGGTTAATTTTTTTTTTTAAGATCACACTTACTGCCACTGAGGGCTTCAGTGGCCTCAGGGGGTGGTGCTGCAGCCATGGGGGGTGGGGGGGCCTTTGGCAGCTCCCCCTCCTTCCTCTGGCCTCCCTCTGCTCTCTCATGGGCTGTTTCTGCCTGTTTAGAGGCCAAAGCCCTTGGCGGTGGTAAGTGCAAACTTTTTTTTAAAAAAAATTAACCATATCTGGCACCCCCAGACTGGTCCAGGGTTTTCAACTCAACCTCGAGCCAAACCGGGTCTAGTCTGGCTCGAGCCGGTTTGTACATCCCTAGCCCGCAGAGGCAGCAGAAGTGAATAAAAGTCCCTATCTACCCTAATAATTTGCTGCCAGGTAGCAGGAGGTCCAAGGCTCACTCAGGTAAAAGCAGGAGTACTACAGGTGGGGACCCTGCTGAAGGTTTATTCAAAGCTGGGGCTGACCCTAACTTTTAAACTAGTAGTGTAGATATGTCCTTAGTGGTTGGGTCTTTGTTCATTATGTAAAGTAAACTTGTTGCTGAGTTGTTACCACAGCCATGAAGTAAGGGATATGTCCATGCCTCCTGATTAGCTTGGAATGAAGCAAGCTCAGGGTCGTGACTGATATATAGATCCAATGAGAGCAGCCTCCATTTACTCAGGTTGGGTTATTTAGCTATGACAGTGATTGAATGATCCAATCACTGGATCATGATCCAAGAAGGAGCACAGCAAAGTTACTTGCCTCCAGAGGAGGCTGATTGGAGGGAGGCATGGCCATAACAATGAATCATAGAGAAAGTGGGACAGCCTCTGCATGAATAGAAATTGGGGGCACAGAAGTGTCTACTTTTTTTTTTTTTTGAAGTATATTTCTCATGACATATTAGTGTGTCCTGGCAGAGTTATTAAATTACTAAGAAACCCTTGTGAATTAATAGATTATGGCAAGTAAAGCTTAGGGAAGGGAATCTCTGTACAAAATGGCTGTTTATTATAGCATGATAGTACCACTAATCACTTCAAGTAATATTATTACTTTAATAATGTTCTGCTAAGTCATTTGTTTAAACCACTGGTTCATATTCATATCTGTCCCATGCCTATATTCTGCACAAAAGAACACTATACATGTGTTTTCCCAAGTCAATTTCATTATGTTTGATGGGGCTTACTCCCAGCTAAGTATGCATAGGATTACAGCTTCAGTTGGCTTGATAGATGGAAAAACACGTTCTCTCCCCCCCCACCCCTGCCGCCTTGGTTTGTTATGATATTAACATTCTGCTCAAACTAAAATGAGATTATTGAGTGAATCTGGAAGGTATGTATTGCCAGTGGGAGTAAGTAACACATCTGTCAATATTTTCCATATGGCAGGAATTCAAGAGATACCACATCTTTATTCCTTCAGAATATGTCTGGCATCTAAAAACTTATTACAGCAGCAACAAAATTATTGAAGTAGAACTGATGTAAACCGTGCCTTTGAAGTGGATCAAAGCCTTACAGCAAGTATTTTCAGAACAATGGGTCCTGAAAATAAAAGATCATTACCTGTCATTCTTAATGTTTGAGTTTTAACAGCTCAAGAATACAACTGCTTGCTACTAACTTGGCAAGACTAATATAAACAGTCAGCTTCATCTGTCTCAGCAGCGTATACTCTGATTGGCAGCAACTCTCAGGCTGAGGTATTTTCCTGCCCTACTACCAGAGGCGTAACTAGGGAAAACGGCGCCCGGGGCAAGCACTGAAATTGCGCCCCCCCACCGCCACCGCCCCCCCCAGCATACATCTGACTGACACACATGTGTTTTTTCCTCACAACAACCCTGTGGAGTTGGCTTGTATCTCAAACAACAGAATTATGATGCAATGATTGATGATACACACCACATTATACTTAGGTTTTTCCTCACAAGCAAGAGAATATCTCCAACGGTCCTTGCATATAACCCCTCCCCCATTTTTCTTGCCAAACTTTGTGTCTTTAGCAGGATACCACAGGCACTTGTTAAAGCTAACACTGCAGGTTTTTCTTAGATGGAGCTGTTATAGGAGCACTTCAGCGTAAACTGAGATCACAAGGCAAGCTTTCACAGTGCAAAAACGAGCATGCCAGCAAGCAGAACTCATGGTAAAACTCTCTTGAAACACCTTGTAACAATGCACAGGCAGTTATGTTACACTGCTTGAGTCAACTCACACTGCTGTACTACCCAGGCTGTGGGAACTGACTCTCAGTTCCATATACATGCATGCATTTAAGATTGAGTGCCAAAGAATCTTTATGATTGTTTTTCTTTCTTTTGGGGCGGAGAGAGGAGCGTATAATGCAAACATTAACACCTGTTAGGCATCTGAGAACCATAGTTGGGCAGCTAAATAAAAGCCTGATTCTTTAATATGTTTTTTCCCCACATGTGGCTTCTGTAGTTTTTGCAACTCATTCAGTTTCTCACCCTGACACTTGGTCTGCTGCTTCCACCCGCCCGCCGCCGAATCCTTTCTTCCGTGCGGGTGTCCGTGTGTGTCCTCGTCGTCCTGCCTGCGCCTGCTGCAGTGCAGCCCCACCCCAGCAACCACGCTTTCCTCCGCGATGGCGACTGCGCCACCATGTGCAGGCGAACAGAGGAGGACGGACGCACCGCACACATGTGCAGCGCGATACGGCACGCCGGCCGAGTCACGCATGCGTGCGTCACTGACTAGAGACCCTCTGGCTGGCAAGCCACTAGAGGGCCTCTTTCTGGCTGTTCCAGACTAAGTGAGTGACGGAGCGAGCGAGCCTCAGCAAAGGGCAGGAGCAGTGAGCAGCATGAAAGGCGCCCGCCGCCAAGCCAGGCCACTGACTGGCTGCAAGCAAAGCAATGGGGGGGGGCGCGGGCGGGCAGGCGCAGTGACCAGCATGAAAGGCGCCCGCCGCGGCACCTGCCGCTGCCAAGCCAGGCCACTGACTGGCCGCCAGCAAAGCAATGGGGGGGGGCGCGGGCGGTGCGGAAGGGACCGCTCATGGGGGAGGGGGCGCCGACACGCTTCCTTGACTGCTGCAGCGCTGCTGCACTGAGCAGGAGAAATTTGTATAAATATTTTTTTAAAAATTTGGTCATGGCGGCGCCCCCCATGTGACCCAAAAAGATGGCGCCCGGGGCACGTGCCCCCCCTGCCCCCCTATAGTTACGCCTCTGCCTACTACCAAAGTCCCTTTAAACTGCAGGTGCAGGGGATTGAATATTTTGCCTTCTGCACTCAAAAGAAGCCACGGGGTTGTGGCTCAAGTCATTCAGTAACCTTTCCTCTCATCTAGTTCCCATTCTATTCTTCACTCTCTGTGTAGTCCCTCTACAGTTAAAAGGAGGCGTTTTAATGCTCCATTTTTTGTTTACATCAGGTAGGTTCTTTAGCTTTTGATAAATTTCAGTTTTAAGCTTTAAAAATAATTTTTAATTTGAATCTAATCATGATTGCGGTTCTTAACCTTTTAAGTTGTTTGTTCAACTTGGTTAATTTTATTAATTTTATTATGTCTCGTATCTATTTTATTGTTGTTAGCCGCCCTGAGCAGTAGTGCACTGGAGGGGTGGAGTATAAATATATTAATTAATTAATTAATTAATTAAACCGATGTTGAGTTAATGTAGTCTTTGCTTGAATGAGCCTTTGCTCCCTTTGGGGTCTGTTTGCTGTCCCATCCCATGTTGGGATACCTGTTCCCATACTTTGACACTGTTGGAGATAGGACCCTGGCAGCATCCCCTCTCAGCTGTAATGTCTCATAGTGACCCCGGGGGGGAGGGGGGGAGGGTCATGGAGACTAACACTGGAACAGGGGAGGAGTCCAGCACTTTTATCCATTTTGTCTCTCCAGAGATGGCTGTTTGTTTTGGCCATGAGCTACAGCTGAAATTAAGCTGCAGGCTTTTTCACATTTGTTTGCAGCCTTTTCTTTAAATAAATCCTTGTAGTTCTTCAATACTAAAGAACTGTCTCAAGACCTCTTGCTTTGCTGCTTTCTCACCCAACTGGTTTTGCTTTGCTATTTGGAGACTGGACTGCCATTCTTCCCCTACAGACACAAAGGGGCTATTCATATGACTGAGCGAGCAAGTGCGGGGGGAAGATTGGGCCAACTCACCTCCCCTACCCACCCAGATGAGCAACTAAATGTTACTGGGAGTGTCATGCGTGGACTTCACTCACAGACGATTTGCACTGGACCACACAATGTGGAGTTCCAGAGGCCGGGACCATGCGTCCCAGCCTCTGAATTTCCCACAATGCATGGCATGATGTGGAGGAATGTGTGCAATTTATTCCATGTGACTCTGCACTGCTGATAGTTTTGTATTTTTTCAAGTGCTGCTTTGTACTGGTACAAGGTGGGCTCCTAGTCATGGCATTGTGAATATGTTATCAATAGATTTCAGTATTCTCATGTCCCTCCTCCACATGCTCTATTTCTGCCCACTTAAGTTTGCTTTATGCACACTTACCTGGGAGTAATCTCCATTTGAAATCTGTGGGATGTACTGATGAGTAACCATGGATAGGATCCAGCTGTTTGACACTGTATCGCCTTGGGGTAGTCTTTTAACGAAAGGCGGTATATAAATGCAACAATAAATAAAATAAAATACTGACTGTAATGGATTGCCTATGTTCCTTGCATTACCTATGTTCCGTGGTTCTTTGGTACAGGAAACATGTCTTCCATTTGCTCAAGTGCAAGATGGAGAATATCTGCTTAGGACCAATACAAGTCTGTCAGCATCTTACCCAATTTAGCCATTCTGTGACATTTAATAGGACCGGGGCGGGGCCATAGACCTATGAATTGCTTTGGCTTGATGAAATGAAAGAATACCATTTCTTAAGTATTGTTTTCTGTGAACCGTATCATCCTAAATGTGTTCAAGTTACTGCTCAGAATATGAGCCAAGAGTGAAAAATTAGAAGAAGACAAGCTCACTCTGAAACCCACTTTATTTCATTGCATCTATGTATAATATATGTGCCTTGAGGTCTTTCTTTGAATCATGGGGATCTTTTGAAACTTTCTCACATAAATTAGATGGCAAAGACCATTAATGCCATCCCGTAGATGTGTATCTCAGTCGCTAGAGTAGTATAAAATTTTAGCGCCGACACTCTGTCCATCACTTTCCAGATCTAGCCTCATTAACCTAAGTCTGGCTGAAAAATTGCCTATGCAGCTACTGTTATGAATAATTTTCCTGCTCAAATAAGTACTTTTCAGTGAATTCTGTTGACCATTGAAAATAGGTTCTTCTTCTTCTTCTTCTTCTTTTTTTTTAGGGAAAAAGAGTTCTGGTTCATCAAAAAAAAAGATTCCTTGATCAGAAAATCATTTTAAAATGGGATTTCATGCATTTGATTTGCCATGAAGCAACAAATACTTTTAAACTCTTTTTTCTGCATGTCTGGTGTCCCACCAAGCCACATGTTTGAGGCATAACATCTTCTTACAATAGTTTGCTGTACAGAGTTCAGCTAATGGATTGATCCTATAAGCACCTGTGGTGGCAATAGTATTGCCAGCTGAAAACAAAATGTAACTCTTTGCTGCTGTTTTATTTGTGGGGCAGTTTCCAGAAAAGAAAGCGGCAAAGTCATTTCCCCTCCTTCTGTAATTTTTAGCCTACGTTCCCAAAGAAAGATTGCATATGGGATCACCATGTTTGTGTTTGTGTGTCCCACTCTAATAATGTTTGTGTTTATAGTCTGATACAAACCAAATTCACAGTACAAGGAATCATAGGGGATCACAGGGGACCTCCAAGGGTTGGGTTCTTTTGTTTGTTTTTTGCCAATCCACAAAACTTTAGTTCAAGATAGTGGCCGCTCCAAGTTAGGCATCACCCCTTTTTAATCAATGTGCTGAATTAGACAAAAACAAATACATAGCACATAGGAGGATGCTAGAAGACCTCAAGGGTGGTGGGTTTTTTGGGGGGGTGGGGTGGCCAATCTGCCTTGTTGTTTCAAGATGGCAGCCGTACAAAATATGGACTATGCCTCTCTGTGACATGTGCTAACAGATACCAAACAAATTTGCATCACATGGAAGTATATCCTTGGTAAAGAGTCACCATGTTAAAACAAGTGGAAATAGGCTCCATTCATTCTGCTGAGAACAACTAGTTTTTACTTGTATGCCTTAGATGATTTTTTTTTTTTAAAGTGTGGCTAAGGGGCGGGCTACAGGAGTGGGTTAGCCACTCCAGAACCACCGGGCTCGGCTGCGAGCCTGGTGGTTCTGATGATCACAAAAATCGGGCTAGGATTTTCCTAGCCCCATTTTTGTGATCGTAAGAATAGCCCCAACATCTATGCCAAATACATAGTTCACACAACAGCAGGTGAGATGCTAAAACTGTAGGACTGAATTTTCCTAGAAAAAAAAAACCCACCTCAAAACAAACTCCATAAATACAGAAAACTAGATGTAAGGAGAAAAGTTCTCTCTTATTTAGCCTTCATCCTGATATGCTAGTTTTACGTTGTAGCATGCAGCCGCTACATGCGGTAAAGTGGAACAATCCAGGAACATAGTTACTACCTCCTCTGCTTTTGTGTGAACTAGGCCAAAGTCACTATTGCAGCAGCTATTTAAGAACTTGCAGCTCCAGGAATGTGACTAGAAGAAGGTCAGCACTGAGCAGTTTTTGCAAGCTCTTCAGGTGCATATTGAGACACTCTTTGATACAGTGAGGCTGTTCTCATCAGCAGCCAGGACTGGGCTCTTTGCTGCATGGAGCAGAGTGAATCATGTGGGAGTGTGAGGAGAGCTGGTCTTGTGGTAGCAAACATGACTTGTCCCCTTAGTTATGAAGGGCCTGCCCTGGTTGCATATGGATGGGAGACTTGATGTGTGAGCACCGTAAGATATTCCCCTTAAGTGATGGGGATGCTCTGGGAAGAGCAGAAGGTTTCAAGTTCCTTCCCTGACATCTCCAAGATAGGGCTAAGATGGACTCTTGCTTGCAACCTTGAGGAAGCCGCTGCCAGTCTGTGTAGACAATACTGAGCTAGATGAACCTATGGTCTGACAGCTTCCTATGCCCCTGGTGGTGCAGTGGTAAAACTGCCACCCTGTAACCAGAAGGTTACAAGTTCGATCCTGACCAGGGGCTCAAGGTTGACTCAGCCTTCCATCCTTCCGAGGTCGGTAAAATGAGTACCCAGAATGTTGGGGGCAATATGCTAAATCATTGTAAACCGCTTAGCTATAGAGCGGTATATAAATGTAAGTGCTAAGTGTAAGTGCTATGTTAGCTTCTTATGTTCCTATGATGATCGTCTGGGAGGAAGGCAAGGTTTACGAGGCCTTCCCCTTGTCTGCCCGCCCAGTAGGTTGTGTGAATGGCCACAGTAAGTGGCTGAAATACTGCACAATATTATGAGGCTATTCACAGGCATGTGCAAAACTGGGCTAAGGGAGTCCAGCCTGGTTTTGCACATGTGTTTGAACCACTGGGATTGCCTGATCCTGGCAGCTACATGGCACCAAACCCACCTAAGTAGCTTCCCTTCTTAGTGAGGTTAAGAGAGCGAGTGCTCCCCTTACCTCATTTATTTGATTGTGTGTCAGCCACAGCTGCTTGCAGCCATGGCTGGCACACTTGGGGGGAGGCGGGATCCCAATAATGCACCACACTCTCATGTGGTGCATTATTGGAGCTGAGGCGGGGGGCAGGTCAACATTCAAAGGTGCTTCCCTGCACTCCAACCCCCAAAGCTGCAGGGAGCAACCGCCAGTTGTCTGGGCAGGCAATTCGCCCATCATGAGAAACATGGATGATTGTCTGTGAGAGATTGCCTGCTCTCCCCAGAGCTCTACTCAGTGTTCGTGAGAAGAGCTCCTATGTGTTTGTTGCAAAGTAATGTTGGTGCAGTTCCCCAAGTGCATTCTTGCACAAGTGCAAAAATTGTGCAAATAGAGTTATGCAACAATACAGCCATTGGACATAATGACCATACAACTCCGTGTGTGCAATTTCTGTGCTTGCAAAGAGATACTGCTATTGGAAAGAACGGAACTCAAATCCAGAGGAATTAACTGAGCACCTCTAAAATTCGTTTATAGTTTACTGTTGAAGAATCTACCTAATTTTTAAGGGAAACAATATGATGTCCTTTCCAAGCACTCTGGTAGAAAACTTGCCAGAGATATTTGCAACCCAAAAGAGCAGCAGGTGCATCTAGAATAATAGAGGATCAAAGACAAAAAGGACCATAGATATTGCAAATAAATGTGTACAAATGGTTTTACAAAAATTATTATACAATATTGAAATCAACCAGTGTAGAAGGGTTGTTTATATAGAAGAATGTATGTGCAGTGTAAGCAGAGTGGCTTCCTCTATGGTATATTATTACCTCCCCATCCCCATGCCACTTTCAAAGTTTGCAAGTCTGTTTTGAAAGGGGGCTATCCCGCATTAGGGCTGTGTGGCAAGCCAGCATTTGGCACCACACCTCAGGCATCACAATACTTTGGACCACCGCTATCACTGTGATACGTTCCCTGAACTGCTTTGATTTCAGTATATTGATTTATGTCTAGTTCTGATCGCTTCATCCAATGCAACTATGCAAACAAGGGGCCCTTTCTCATGATCAGGGACCTGGCTGGGAGGGTGTTCAGGAAGGAAGGCTATAGAAACTGACCTTCCCCACAGATGACGGGGTCCCAATTGCTAGGTGTGTGGATTGCCCCAGGCAGCACAGAGTTGCAGGGGCCAGAGGACGTCATCTAGGCCCCCAGAAATCCCACAGTGCAGCATGCAAGTGTGCAATGCATCGTGGGTATCCCTCAGGCAATAGGCAGGTACCCCTCAGTGTCCCACCACTTCTGAAAGCAGCTGGCACTGACACACTATCAGTTAAACAGGGTTAAGGGAAGGCTCGATCCCGGGCTTCATAGCCAAAGCACTGCCAGTTGTTGAGTTCTCACAGTACTAACAAGTAGCCTTAGCCCTGCCCTGGCTGCTTGTGAAAACAGCCTCAAGATCTTCTAAAGTTTGCAGGCAACTGAAAAATGCCAAGATGCCTTTGTTGCCTTCAGATCTCCAGCAAGGAACATCTGACGCACTTTGTGAACCCAAATTTACTAAATTGGATAGGATTCATAAGTTACATACAAGCTGTGTAGTGAGCTATATATTGCAAATGTGTCCTTTTTCTGCAGTAGACTTCTAAAAGAATAGTGCCAGCTACGTGATGAAATAGGCTTTGTTTGAATACAGAAATCTCAGGATCAAGCTAAGCTGTTGAAGAGTCTCACTTGACTTCACTGCTTCACATTTCTAATGGGAGTAGTGTTTAACTCTGATGGGACAGGGATGGGACAAAAATACATAATAGAGGACACATTTGAAAAGGACCGTAATTAGGGGTAAGTAATATGTCTTGTGCAATCCCTAAAGCATCCTTCTAACAGAAATTACAAAAGAGCCCACATGAGTTGAATACACTGTCACCATAAGGTCATGAATGGGAGGAGATAAAGCATAAGAATTGACTTAACTCTGATTAAGGTTGCCCTAAGCCAGCATTCTGTTCTAAGGAATGTGCAGTAGGATGCTTCTTGTCAGTCACAAGCTGGCCATGAAGGTGATGCCCTGGTTTTTGTCCTCAACATTTGGTATTAAGATACTCTGAGGCTATTCTGACGATCAGGCGAAATCGGGCTAGGAGAGCCTAGCCCGATTTTGCCTGACCGTGTGAGCCACCGGCAGGCAAGCCCAGTGGCTTCCAGGCAGTTAACCCACCTAACTACCCCTCCCTTTAAACCGGGTTTGCAGAGCAAGTGCTCAGCAAACCTGGTTTTTTAAATCATGAGTAGCCATGGCTACTCACAAGTAGACCCCCAGCCAGGAGGCTTAAAAGCAGCCTCCCAGCTCAGGGGTTTCTCCAGTATGCCCTGCACGCTCGTGAGAAGAGTCTCTCTGACTCTGTATACTAAGGTTTCATTCAGAAGGACAGCTAATAGCTCTACATTTCTGTTCATCATTAATCTGTGATGATGTGGAGGCCATTACCACATCTTGTAGTAAGAAGCTCTATAAGTTTAATGTGTGTGGGTGAAACAATTTGAGGTCATTCACACAATCAAAAGCTGTGTTCTACCCACGTTTGAGAGCTGTGCATGCTCCCAATTTTCGGTTGTTTAGAAGCAAGCTAGGAGGAAAACCTGGGTAGATGTAATTGTGTGGAAACAAGGTAGGAGGAAAAGTACCTAGGTTTTCCTCCTACCTTGCTTCTGCACAAGCAGAAATTGGGAGCACACAAAGTTCCCAAACATGGGTAGAACACAATTTTTGATTGTGTGAATGGCCTCTTTATTTAATCAGCCCTGAACCCACAACCAATCAGCTTCATTGATTTACATCTAGCTCTAGTATTATGAGAGAGGAAAGGGGGGGCCCTCCTCCTTACTATTCATAACTTAATAAACTTCTATCATGCCTCCTTGTAATTGTTGTTGTTTATACAGCAGCAGAAAATCATCCAATTGATGTTAAAACCTAGAAAGAAGCGGCAGAATCAAATGATATCTAATGTTACTGTAGAATCTACAGCGTAATAAAATGTGGGCGATTGATTCAGGTTCACCCGAACCACAAGGGCACAAGCGAGCCTCCAGGGGTAGATGTTGAAATCTCCCCATTAATATAGCTGAAGGAAAGGCATTAAAGTGTGCTCTTGAAAAAGCCCAGCGGAACTTTCTGACAGTTATGATGGACAAATATGAAGCTGGGGAAAAACCCACCCTGGCCTTAAACTGACTGTAAAATGCTTGCAGACAAGCCAACTCATTCTGAGACTCCATATCATTTAGACATTGATGAACTAATTTTTTGGCATTCGCTAGGTCAGTTTCTAATAAAAATTCAGGATCTAGGCCAATACTGGAAAGTTTAGCCATAATCATTACCAGCCAAATAGGCCGGGGTATAGCTGAAAGAAACTCAGGCACAAGTTCCACTGGCCGGAGGTGAAGCTTCAGCCAGTAGAAAATAATCTGCAAGCATGCCCTGGTCTCAATCCTCCACAACCCAGCCTCCTGTCATAGCACTACATTAGGGGTGCATCTAGGTGTACCAAAAAGCGCTCTTAGAAAGCCCGACTGTACCCGCTCTAGGGGCATAAAACTGTCAAAGGGGCCCAATTGAACTCCATACAAAAGTTGCGGAACAGTTTTAGCAAGGAACAATTTAATGGCAGCAGGAATATATCCTCCTCCTTGAGCATGGTGAAATCTCAGAATAGCTGCCGTGCTTCGTTGAGCCAAATCAGAAACCATTCTAGCATGGGCACGTTGCCTGTTGTTATACTGAAATATCACACCAAGATATTTGATTTGCTTTACTTGTTCGACTTGATGTCCCCCAACAGTCCATCTAAAGCCCTTAGCTTTATTGTTAAAGCAAACTATTTTCGTTTTGCAATAATTGATGACCAGATGTTCCTCCTGACAGTGTGTTACCAAAGCCCCCAGAGCTCTTGTAAGGCCTGATCTAGTTTGAGAAAGAATCACTGCATCGTTAGCATACATCAATAGTGGCAGCCTTCTGTTTGCTAATATAGGTGCAAAAGTATCCAATTTCTGTAAATGTTTAATTAAACCATTTACATAAAAATTGAACAAAAGAGGTGCAAGTATACACCCTTGTCTCACACCTTTTGTAGTTGGGATTGCTTTAGATAAGTGACCAGGAGAGTTGAAACGAACACAGATAGAAACATTGGTTCTACCTGTGAAGGGTTCTTTTTCTCAGTGTCTGATCCATGAAGATGGGTTGTGTCCCTATATCATGCCTGAGGAAGACAGGAATGTAGTTAGATTTGCATCTGACCTCCAGTAGGCTGGTAGGCGGAGCTCCCTCTAGACCCCAGTTCCGGACTGTCGAGCCATAAGATAGCATATACTAGAGGAAAGAGACTCTAGGAAGAAAAAATAAGTCAGAGAAAACAACAGAGAGTCAAGAGAGTATCAGAAAAGGTAGCACCAATGGTAAAGAACCGTCTGCAACCCTGGGAGTTGCCACTGCCCACTATTGCGCCCACGTAGCATCCAAGAAGGAGAGGGGAGTTGAAAAGGTAGTCAGCAGGAGGGCCAGATAAAACCAGACACTGCGAAAAAGAACCCTTCACAGGTAGGACCAATGTTTCTTTTTCCACAGTTGTCTGATTTTATCCATGAAGATGGGACATGCCCAAGCTAGAGGTCTTGTAGAAGAAAGGGAGGGAAGCGGACCCTAGACTACTCTTTGAAGGACAGTACACGCCATGGCTGCTTGATTGGCATGGAAGGAAGAGATCTTGTAATGTTTAATAAAAAGCGAAATGGATGCCCAGGTGGCTACTTTGCATATGACATGGAGTGGCGCATTCGCCGAGAAAGCCGCAGAAGTACTTGCACTGCGTGTGGAGTGTGCCATAATGTCTCCTGGAACTGGAAGGTCGAGGGACTCGTAGGCTAAACAGATAGTAGCTTTGATCCATTTTGTCAGGGTAAGCTTGGACGCCTTTAGGCCTAGAGATCCAGGGTGGAAAGAGACGAAGAAAGGATCCGTCTTACGGTGAGGGCTGGTGCGTTGGAGGTAAGCCTTGATGGCTCTGTGCACATCTAGGGTGTGCCATGCTTTTTCTTTAGGATGCTTAGTTTTGGGGCAGAAGGAGGGAAGGACTACTTCTTGGGATCTATGACAGGTGGAGTTGACTTTAGAGATGAAGGTTGGGTCCAGATGGAGAATGACTGCATCCTCTGAGAAGGTGCAAAGGTCTTTGTGTGAAAGGGCTGCCAGCTCAGATACTCGTCTAGCTGAGGTGATGGCGACTAAGAAGAGGACTTTGTAAGATAGGATCTTGAGGGGAGTAGTGGTGATAGGCTCGAATGTGGGCCTCGTAAGAGCATTGAGCACCTTGTTCAAGTCCCAGGAATGGAACCTATGAATTGGCGGCGGAGCTAAATTGTTCGCTCCCCTGAGGAAGTAGGAAATGTGAGGGTGGAGTGACAAGGATTCTTTTATGTTCAGAGGAAGAATTGTAGCTAGGGCTGATACCTGCCTGCATAGAGTGTTAGGATGCATTCCATGGTTAAGCCTTCTGGAAGGAAAGACAGAACTTCAGAAACACCCACCCCCAATGGTGGCAGTCCTCTTTGGTGTCCTGTACCGCCCGTGAGTAGCCCGCTTGAGCTAGTCTGGAGCGCTCAATCTCCAAGTGTGAAGTTGTAGCCAGTCTGGGTCCGGATGCAGTACAGGACCCTGACTGAGTAGGTCTCTCTGGTGAGGAAGAGGCCATGGGTCCCGGATTGAGAGAGATATCAGATCTGTGAACCACAGATGCCTGGGCCATCTTGGGGCTATTAGAACCACATCTGCTCTTTTGAGGATCAGCTTTTGGATCACCCTGGGAATGATGGCCATTGGGGGGAAGGCATAGAGGAGGCCCAGGGGCCAGGTCACTGTGAGGGGATCCGTCTGTTCGGCTGAGGGGGAATGGTATCTGGTGAAGAATCAGGGAAGCTTGTGATTTCTCTGAGATGCAAAGAGTCTACTATAAATCACACATTCTCTCAGTCACCAACCTCTTTTAGCTCTTCTCCATATCAAACATAATATTATCAGCATTCTTTTTTTTTCTTTTAAAGAAAGCACAATCTTTTGGTAGATTTTTTTTTCTTTTAAAGAAAGCACAATCTTTTGGTAGATTTTTTTAAAGAAAGCACAATCTTTTGGTAGCACAATCACTTTGGGCAACCTGAACACTCTGGTGGCCTGATGAAAAACCTCTGGGTTCAGGAACCACTCCGCCGTGTCTAAGATATGGCGACTGAGCCAGTCTGCTGCTAGGTTCGTCGCACCACTCAGATGCTCGGCTGTGATGGAGGCTAGATGGGTTTGAGCTAGGCTGAACAAGAGACATGCTTCTTTCATCATTGATTTGGACCTCGTGCCGCCTTGATTTGCAATGTAGGCTTTGGCGGCCACGTTGTCCACCCTGACCAGAACATGATGGCCCCGGATCAAAGGGAGGAAGCTCACCAGAGCAAGGTGAATGGCTCGCAATTCCAGGAGGTTGATGTTCCTTGATGATTCAATGGGTGACCAAGTGCCCTGAGCTAGATGGTGGCCGTAGTGGGCTCCCCAGCTGGTGAGACACGTGTCGGTAGTGATCATGACCCTGTGGGGTGGTGTTAACGGCATTCCCCTGAGCACTGCCAGTGAGAGCCACCAGTGGAGAGATCGGAGGACCTCTGAGAGGATACAAAGCATCTTGTGCATCTTGTAGGCGATGAGATCCTGAAAGGGTCCGAGGAAGGCTTGGAGGGGGCAGGATTGACAGCAGGACCATGGGATGCACTCTATGCAGGACACCATGGAGCCCAAGAGTTGAGCCAGAAGGGAGAGGTCTGTCTGAGGTCTGTGGAGGAGAGGCCTGATCAGGTCTGATATCTTTGCTATGTGCTCTGAGGAGAGAGATATGTGCCCTTGATGGTGTCAAAAACTGCTCCCAGATGTTGAAGAGTTTGGGCAGGGTTCAGGTGACTCTTCGCGTGATTGACAACGAATCTGTGTTGTTCCAGGAGAAGGGGTGTGCATTGGACGTCTTGTTGTGCTTGGTGTAGAGATGCTGATTGTATAAGCAGGTCGTCCAGTAGGGGTGGACATGGAGCACTTCCTCTCGCATCTTGGCCACCATGATCTTTGTGAATGTTCTCAGGGCCGATGACAGGCCAAAGGGCATGGCTTTGTATTGGAAGTGGTTGTCGAGGACCCGAAAGCGAAGAAACTTGAGATGCGGGGGGGATGGGAACATGTAGATACGCCTCTGAAAGATCTATTGATGCCAGGTATTCCCCTTTGCACACCGCATTTTTGATGGTATAAAGAGACTCCATTCGGAAATGGCGTGGCAATGGGTCCGCTGGATGTTTGGACTTGCATGATCTAGGAGGTCTGGGTAAGAATTGACCCCTCTCATTGGCCGCAATGACCCCATGGGTGGGGCTGGAGCCCGGTAAAGATGAGAGAAAAATGGGCTTAGTGCTTTGATTCGCAGCCCTTGGGGGAACTAGTGAGGCAGACCCCATCTCTGATCTGATAAAGGATCGAAGCCAGGCTTCAAATTCAGGTGCTGCCTGTTTAAACTGCCCCTCAGGTACTGTACAAGGATTACTTACGGTTGGAGTCAGTTGTCTGGTGGCTTCCAATGCAGCTCCAGCTTGTGCAGCAATAAGGCTGGTAGAGTTGGAGAATGATAATTGGGATACGGGGGGATTAGCCGGCAAGCTGGGGTCCCCCTCCCCCATCAAGGATTTTGTGTCATTCATCGCGGACGTGAGAGAGGCGCCCGTCCCGATATGCACAGCAATAGAGCCCCCTTGAGCCAAAATTAGCGCCTGAGGAAGCCGTTTAGGCAGGTGCTGTTGGCAGACAGCTTGTAAAAGCAGCCGTTCACTGAGGCGAGCTGCTGGCGGTTTCACTTTGCGCTTATGGTGCTTGTGTTTGTCAGAAGCATTTTTAAGCTTTTTCGGAGACCTGCCACCCTCTGGTTCGCCATGCTTGGTCTTTTCTGCTGCTTTTCTGCTGGGGGGCTTGCTTGGGGCGACAAGAGAAGTGGCCATTTGTGCCTTAGAGGCATATGTCGCATGCCCAGCTGATCAGTAGAAAGTGGGGGTGGGGAGCGCTTCAAGCCGCGGGAAGCTTTTTTTGTGGGCTTTAAGGCTCAGAGCAGTTCCAGCCCCTTCGGAGCATGCCCCTTTGGACATAGAGGCGGCTAAGAGATCCCCTGCCACAGTGGGATCCATAATAGAGGGGGGAAAGGGGGGAGGGGGGAGTCAAAGGCAACTAAGGCAAAACCAAAAGTAAAAAAGAAGCAGTCAATTAGCCAAATCAAAAACTAAAAAAAGGCCTTTGGAATTTGCAGAAATACACGAAGACTCCCTTCCCACCCTTGCAGAAAGAAAAAAAGGGGAAATAAAGTAGATAAGAACAAGCCTGAAGTAGAAGATTGAAGAGGTTTCCGAAGTGTGTGTTTGCCTGAGGCAAGACAGGAACAGAACTGGGGTCTAGAGGGAGCTCCGCCTACCAGCCTACCGGAGGTCACATGCAAATCTAACTACATTCTTGTCTTCCTCAGGCATGATATAGGGACACAACCCATCTTCATGGATCAGACACTGCGAAAAAGAACCCTTCACAGGTAAGACCAATGTTTCTATCTGTGTTCGTTTCAACTCTCCTGGTCACTTATCTAAAGCAATCCCAACTACAAAAGGTGTGAGACAAGGGTGTATACTTGCACCTCTTTTGTTTAATTAAATTGTTTACATAAAAATTAAACAAGAATTTTTCTTCTTTCGGAAAAAGAAGAGTTCTCGTGTAACTTACAAAGTAACAGTAAAAGCCACTTATCAATTGATGTATTAGCCAATTTTGCCCACAGTAAATTTTTAGAAATAGAATCAAAGGCTGAATGAAAGTCGACAAATGCAGCAAAAAGCGATCGTTTACCCAAGGAAATGTACTTTTCAATAAGATGTTGCAGGATTAAACAATGATCTATAACTGATCTGCCCTGTCTAAAGCCGGCTTGCTCATCTTCTAATAAGACTTCCTGGTCCAGCCAGGAACATAATTTTATGCATAGATGTTTCGCATATAATTTGCTTTTTATATTTAAGAGACTTATTGGTCTATAGTTGGATGGATCTTCTCTTTTCTCTTTCTTGAAAATTGGGACAACAATAGCCATACCCCAGTCCTTTGGGATGTGGGCTGTCTGATCGATATGAGTGAATAAAGCAGCTAGCACAGGAGCCCATCAATCAACGTGGGCCTTCAGGAGACCAGGAGGAATAAAGGCATTTCCTGGAGCTTTCCCGCCTTTAAGTTGGGAAATCAGTTGCTTGATCTCTTGAGGAGATAGAGCAGGCCACTGAGGCAAATCTCCTAAAGGTAGATCCAAGCAGAAATGCACACTCTGATCAGTATATAGACACGCAGTGCGACTCCCAAATTTCCGCTGGGATTAAAGAATCCCTGTTATCACTGGGAGAATTGGCAGAGGCAGAAACTAGTCTCCAAAAACCCATTGAATCCTTGCTTGTTGACAATTAGTATCCTAGTAGCGGGGAACTGAATGGTGTTTTCCTCCTCCTCCACCAATATCATGTTTTTGTCCAAAACTAAAGGGGGGGGGAAACACAAACCCAATACATACCTGTTGTAGCCTTTCATAATAGAGAGGGTTCCACTCCGCTCAATTACATTAGTTGCAAAATGATTTGTACCCAAATCTAGCTGATTAGGGCAATTTGTAGACAGAACTGGCAATGTTGAAACAGTAGGTCAAATGCTTTTGTATTGCTCATTTTATTGTGATCTGCATCTTAGATTTATTGCTCCTCTTGGTTTTAGACATCCAAATAATTCTGATGAATTTTATATAAACTTATTTCTTTCAAATACATATACTGATGTCTCACATTTGGTGGCAAAATTCTGTACAGCTGCCCATGGTGTGTCAGAGATGGTGAATACAGGCTCTTAATTTGTTTTGTTTTTATTTTGTCATCTTATTCAATTTTATATTTTATGTAATAGTTCTTAATTGTATATTTTATGTGTATGCATATATATATATATATATATATATATATATATATATATATATATATATATATATATGCATGCATGCACTGGTATTGATGGTCACTTTTGGGGACTCTTGTATCTGGATTTGAACTGTGTGCTGATCTTTGATCATAATGAATTGAATTGAATTGTAGACAGAACAAATAGCTCCTGTGCTCAGTTGCCCAGATTTAGGTACAAAACAGATCACCCATATTCGGACCTGAAAAAATCTGGAGATTCGGACCTCCTTTTTGTAGCCAAAGTGGGTTGGGTGATAGCGCCCAATGGGTGGAAGCTACCACCCAAATTTCAAAGAACTTGTACAAAAGGGTGATGAATGAACAAAGATGAACAATGATAGTGGATTCTTAGTTCATTCATTGTCTTTGGTGCAAAATGATGAATGACCAGAGAATGCACTATCAATGAAATAGTGCTTGTGGTTTGGGGTGGTGGTTGGCACCCCATGTGCACTATACCACAACCCACTCTGGGCCACCCTGTTGCTTCTCACAAGGACTTATGGGCCTCTGAAATCCCCATTATTCCGTACAGGGGAAAGTTTAAAGATGTGCAAACTTAAATAAATAAATAAATAAATAAATCACCCCTTTTGCCCAATTTCTTTGAAATTTGGGTGGTAGCTTCCACCCATTGGACCCTAACACCCACCCCACTCTTTTCCCCTAGAACCCCTTTTTTGCCCTGAATCAATTCAGATTCAGATTGATTTGCATTCCAAATCAAATCTGGGGAAATTTGGGGTGGCAGATTTGGACCCAAAATAAATTGGGGGGTGATTCAATTTGGGTACAAATCAAATTGAAAAAATTGATTCATGCAAATCCCTACTGAGCAATCCGTTGCCCAGTATCTCCTGGAGCCTGTGGAGGAAGATTCTGAGATGGACCACGCACAGTTCTAGGTAACCCGCCACGAAGTCTGGCCAGACCTGGCAGTGGTCGCAATGTGCCTCCTCTCCTCCCTGATGACTAGTATCCAGAGCAAGCGGGTGTTCTCACATGCAGGCGGTGTTATGACACCCCATTGCTCTCGGCTGGACCCTAGCTTGGTGGAGCAGTTGGTTTTTCCCAAGGTGAACTTCCCCCTGCTGGGCTACCCCAGGCTGGAAGTTGAGGTGGGTGAGTGATTCACCCATGGTGTTGGTCTCCTGCCTGGCAACATCTTCCACTCGACCCTAACCCTCCCTCCCTCTTTCCTAGCCATGCCATGTCACAGTGTGCCACTAGTGCTGTGACATGACACACTCTGCACACACCCACTGGCACAACCCGTGTCTAGTCAGGATTTTCCCTGGTTCTGGTTCTGGTTCACCTGGCCAGAAGCACTCGGGGAGCTGTGGGCACACACCCAAATACTGGGCAGTGGGGTGTGAACTGGGCAGAACACAACTGTATATTTGTAAATGTTTGTATATGTTTCAATTTGTGTGTATATTTGTAAATGTGTAGATTTGTAAATATGTAGATTTTTGGATGTGTACATAGATGACTGGGGGTGGTGGTACATTTTGGTAATGAAGACATTGTTTGTTTGTTTTTAAAGAAAACTGTATATAGGAACAATGTTTAACTGCTTTTGTATAGATTTCATTATAAACAAGCATTTTAAGTTTTTTATATATCCTGTATATATATACACACATATTATCAGCTGAACTGCCCATTTTTGGTGCTGAAATACTACTTTAAGTAGAAATTATCTGAAGGCTCTAATAGTTTTTTGTGTCAATATTTTCTAAACTGTGATTTTACTGTTGGATAAAAAATAGTTGTAATTAAAGCACATCTTTTAATTGTGTGTGGATTCTTAGTTGCTTTGTAAGTTCTTTTTCTCATGGATTCATTGAGAGAACTGTCAAACAGGCCCAAACTAAAAAAAAAATTCCTTAAATAAAACCAAAACATACATTCCACCACCCTGGGGATTGTCTGGGGAGTTGTTACCCTATGTGTCTCACCCCCAAATCCACTTTGGGGTGCCTGCACACCTCCCAAGGGGGGAATTGGGGCCATCTCAATCCCCATTATTCCCTATGGAAGAAATGAAAATTGAAAAATTTTCAAAAAAATCATTAAATACTGCAGGAATGTCCAATTGCTCTGGGGTTTGGGTGGTAGTTGGCACCCATGGGTGCCTACCACTAGGGACGTGCATGAACAGGTTCAGAGGCCCTTGTATGGGCCTCCGGACTGGTTCAAACTTTTCCCGGCTCGAGGTTCTGACAGCAGGGGTGGTGGTGGCTTTAAGGACGGGGAAGAAGGCACTTATACCCCCGCCGTATTTTCCCTGCTGGTGCACGTTCCCCTGAAAGCCCGTTGGGGCAGCAGCATACCTCCTTGCTGCCCCACCCCGACATTATCCGGAAGTAGCTGGAAGTAGTAGCTGCGACTGTGTGCATTAGGTCCGTGCAGGTGGCGTGCACACACACAATACGCACAGTCACAACTACTACTTCCAGTTACTTCTGGATAATGTTGGAGCAGGGCAGGAGGGAGGTACGCTGCCATCCTGATTGGCTTTCAGGGAAACGTGCACCAGCAGGGGGGTGTGTGTGTTGGGTGGAAGTGCATCTTCATGGGGGACACTGCATTCCTGCGGCGGTTAGAGTGTATCCGGCTAAAATACTGGCACAAATGTTCTACGGGGTCCTGATTTGTCCCACCTGTAATTTTAAGCCCTTAGAAGTGGTTCAATCTGGATTTCTTTGTGCCATTTTCCAAGTCCCCAGATGCATATCGAACACTACCTTGCGTTTAGAAACAGGTTTGACCAGAGTTGAGGCACAGGCGTGGCTTTGTACATTTAACTACTGGCTTAAATTATATGCCTGCCCCCAGGGCCTTGCCCCCTTGGTTCTGAAAGAGGAGTTTCAAAATCAAATCTTTATTGTTACGGTCATTCGACCAGCAAATGAAGAGTTTCACTCATCCTGCTGCAAGAGCCTCTATGACCATTTGGGCAGATATGGCTTCTCGCTGCAACATTTATTGGCTTTGGGTCATGATGCTGCCAAAGAAATTATTAAACAGTGTGTGGCAGATATAGAAAAGCAATTGGATTTAAGTCTGGTGATCACCAGAAGTACTTTAGGTGGTTTTTCAGACTACCCCTGGCCAGCTGCGTACCTCACCCACTTGACCACCTCAAATCAGAGGAGAGCCTTTTCACTGGCATGGTTTAATGCCTTGCCTTCTGCTGTTTTGGATGGCAGATTTAAGGGGATACCACTAAGGAACCGGTTATGTCCATGTGGTTTGGGTGACACTGAATCTGTCTCACATGTTCTTTTGCACTTTGCCTATTATAGGGGCATTTGTACTATCTGGATCAAACCATTTTTTAAAAATAGGTCTGGTCAATCAGAAGAGAATTGCATCTCTTATCTTCTGGAAGATCAACATGCAGCTGTCACAGCGGGGAGAGCAAGCGTCTGTGTGGCAGCCTGTAAACTGAGATGGGAAAACTGAGTAGTTGTAACTAAGACTTTTGTATAGCCTGATGTTTTGTTATCTAGTTTTGATTTTGTTTTGTTTTATGCTGATTTATATTTTGGTGTGTATGTTGACTGGTCACTGACAGTAATAAATTATTACTTACTTACTTACTAAGTGCATCTTCCCCTGCTGGTTCTGTGCAAATTCCTACCTACCACCCAACCTAGTTTTGTGCCCTTAGATGCTCTGCATAGGGAATAATTGGCCAGTTTGAGTCCCCATTATACCCTTTGTAGAACCTTTAGAACCAGTTTGAGTTGAGTTCAAATTCAAACTGAACCATCCAAACCAGTTTTGTGCACACCCCTAGCATGGGGTGCAGAGTCCGATGGTAGGGTGCAACTGAGAGGGTGCAGGCAATAGCACACGATGCAAGAGATCGATACCATCTTTGAAGGAGATTTTATAAGTAAAGGCATACCCTAAGGCATGATTGAGAAGTTTCAGTAGGACAGGTGTTGCTTTAGGAAACTTCTAGTGTTTTGGAATTCTTGCTCCAAATAAGGCATAAATATCAAGTATTTATTAGGTTGGGTTTGGGGTGTCCTCTATGCTCCTTAAACAAAGAAGTGTTTCACGAAATGCTTGCTAAGAGCAATGACCCAAACAGAGATGGGCAGGGGCACATCGCATGTTCTTGCATTACTCACCCAATTTCAATAACAGCAGGGAGAAAACAAGGTGAGAAGTTTGACTTAGCCTTGAGACTTCTTTTCAGTATATATGGGAGGAAGAGAGCTTGTATTCCTTTACTTTTGTATCTGTTTTACTCTAACATGAGTCTGCCCTGCATCTGTCTCTGTATATGCTCAAATTTATTTATTTTATTTATTCGATTTTTATACCGCCCTTCCAAGCTGGCTCAGGGCGGCTCAGGGCAAATGCAATCAGATGGACGTTTCCTTTAGCCCACTGCAGCATTTTTCAACGACTTGAAGCACCTTGGGGATACATCTAGTCAGGATTTTCCCTGGAATGCAGCCTGCTACAAATTCTTTTCCAGGCAGGCTAGGAAAAATGACTAAGTGATACGTTTGAGGAATACAGTGAAGCACCCATAATGGTGTAGTGAGCAAGTTTAGTAACACTGGACCACCCCAAACATTCCCAGATGGATGAGTGGCAGGCTGGAGGGGAGATATGCACACTTATAGCACACTCATGTCTTAATCATAGGGGACAGTCAGGTGAACTATTGTTCAAACCAGCCATAATCAGTTAAGACTGTCAGCTTGCCTCAGGGACTCAGGAGAAGAGCAATCCTTACCCAGGGGCATATTCTGCAGCTCCAAAGTGCTTCTTTTCAGGCCAGTGTGAGTTCCCTGTCCTAGGTCTCATTTGTTGGTGGCTGAAAAAATAGTTGTAGCCCATTTCTTTGAATCCTTTCAGACCTTGCCTAACTGTTGATGTCTGTATGTTGTAACATTAAGCTCAGGAGAAAGGGATGCTACCACTTGCTTTATTATGCACATACAGCAGATATGTTAAAATATGCACATATAGCAAAGCTGCTTAACTTCCATAAATTATTCTGGTCCTCTTGTGAAAAAGAAAAAAATCTATGGAGAGTATTGAACTAAAACCCATTGGTAGTTCTTCTCAGGCCTTCTGTCAGACACGTTGAAGCTTGCCTTCACAACCAGAGATAGTGATGGCAACAAACTTTGCAGTTATGGCATGTCCACTTTGAATTGGACCCAGATCCCCCCAAAGGTTGAAGCACATTTGAAAGGGGCTCAATCTTGCCACAAGTTTCCTAAACTTGCCCAGATGAGAGGTGGTGTTGGAGTGGGCTTGTGGAAGTATACCCTTGTCAAGCTGAAGTCTGTGATGAGGCAAGGCTCAGAGAGGGCACAGTCCTTCAGATACCCCTGCACTAGGCATCAACTTGAGTTGATTCTGATTTGGGCTGGGACAAATTCACCTATCAATTTAGGAACTAGAAACTTGTTTAAAAAGGAAAACTTACATAGCTTTTACCCCCCTCAAAAAAATATACACCTAGTTACTTATTTCTTATACTTTCCCTTCTCTACAAAAGAGGTATTGAAGCAGAATCGTTCTTATCTTATTTTGTGAAACATTCCTTAGTCCTGCTGCACCTTAGCCCAGAGGCTGGGAAGAAGTGCATAATGAACTCTCCTGTGGGAAAGCAAAGGGACAATTGCCAGCTGCAAATGTATTAGTTGCTATCCTTCCAAAATCACAAAGTCTTTACAGAAGTGAATTACTGGTATGACCCAGTTGCAAAAGGCTCATCTAACAAGGGCTCTGCAAAGTGGTTTTTCATTAGCTGCTAGATGCTCCAACTTAAAGAACACAAAAAGCATTGCTTAGCTGATACTGACAATGTCCCTATAGAAAATGAAACTTTCTAGCAGAGTCCGATTTTGATGGCAAAATCAGATGGCAAAAGCTGGATATACAAAAAGTTGTAATGAACGGACAAGGCCTCAGACTGCTTAAACAGGAGGATTGTCAAATATCTGGTAGGCCATACTACATCACTGGTAGGCTGTGTTTTGTTTGATGGGTTACAACCAGAGGGACCTTTTCTATTTGCTTATGGAACACCCTCTCCTGAGTCCCATTGGCCTAGATCTATTCTTCTTGGAAGGCAGGAAAATACTTCCTGTTATTATTATGCCATATCTCTAGAGCCTGAAAAAGGAGCATCCTTTTTAGCCTACTTTTTAGATGGCTTATGAGATCACCTGGCATTGTGTGTGTGTGTGTGTGTGTGTGTGTGTGTGTGTGTGTGTGTGTGTATGTGTGTGTGTGTGTGAGAGAGAGAGAGAGAGTAAGTAAGTATACACTTCGCAATGTCTGGACCAGTATGAAACAAATCAGGTAGAGCTGTAGGGACACATAGGAACATCTCAATGGCGTAGTTTGTGATGATGTTTTCCACTCCAGTTCAACATGGCAGACACAAACCTTTAAGGCACAAATGGGCTAACTTGTGAACCCCCTAACCGATTTGAACCAAATTTTCTACAGCTGTAGGGACTCATTGAATGCCTCAGTGGTGTAGTTTGTGATGATGTCATCCACCCTGAGTCAAGAGGGCAGACACTAAACATTTGAGGTGCAAGTGGGAGCTGATTTGGACCAAATCTTGTACACATAGGGACACCTCAAAGTCATAGTTTGTGATGATGTCATCCACCCAAATTCAAGATGGCAGACTCATGAACATTTGAGGCAGAAGAGGGCCAATGGGTAGCCTAGCTATTTGAACCAAATTTGCTACAGTTGTAGTGACTGGCACACAGGGACACCTCAATGACATGGTTCGTGATTATGTCATCCACCCCAATTCAAGATGGTGGACATGTGAACATTTGCAGTACAAGTGGGCTAACTTGTGAACATAGGAAGCTGCCATATACTGAGTCAGACCATTGGTCTATCTAGCTCGGTATTGTCTTCACAGAATGGCAGCAGCTTCTCCAAGGTTGCAGGCAGGAGTCTCTCTCAGCCCTATCTTGGAGAAGCCAGGGAGGGAACTTGAAACCTTCCGCTATTCCCAGAGCAGCTACATCCCCTGAGGGGAATATCTTACAGTGCTCACACTTCTAGTCTACCATTCATATGCAACCAGGGCAGACCCTGCTTAGCTAAAGGGATAAGTCATGCTTGCTACCACAAGAATAGCTCTCCTCTCCTAACTGTGAACTGCCTAACTGATTTGAACCAAATTTAGTACAGCTGTAGGGACACATAGGGAAGGCTCAAGGGCATAGTTTGTAATGATGATACCCACCCAGGGGTGGATTAATCTTTTTGCCACCCATAAGAAGCCAAAGATTTTCCACTCCAGGGTCAAGAGTAAGGGGGATTGGTGGGTAGGGAAACTTAATTCTGTTTTTTACCTTTAAAAATGAAGCGGCAGAGGAGGCTCTACCAGCCTCCTAAACCATCAGAGGAGGTGAGGTTGGGCACTGGATGATGGTGGCAAAAGAACTCCACACTCAAGCCCGGCTTACTCACAAATGACGCAGAGTTTCCCTCCAAGATGCTGCTCCCCAAGATTTGCCACCGTAGGTGACTGCCTATGCGGTAATCCACCATTGCATGCACCCTCATTCAAGATGGTGGACAGGTACAGCTGTATTCCAGTTGTAGGGACAGTGAAAGGAAAGTAGGTAGATTAGTTCTTACTAGAACAACTCGCTTAAATACAGATGTGACAATTCTATTATTTGTATTAGTAGTAGTAGCAGATCTCCAATGGGTCAGACAGGTGTTTTCCCCAGCCAGGCTACATGAACTCTTTTTACTAGAGACATTGTGGGCTGAACCTTCTGCCTGCAAAGCAGATGCACAGACCACCACTGTGGAACCCTCCCAATATCAGCAGACATAGTGCTAAAACCCATTGAAATAAATGGGACATAACATAATAAGACTGATTTATCTCATTGATTTCAGTGGTGCTTAGTCAAGACTAACTAGTCTGGAGACCACCCACTGTGTATGCCACCTTGAGTTCCAAGGATGTAAAGTAGGGTGTGTGTGTGTGTGCGCGCATACATATATACACACATACACACAGAGCTAGATTTGTTTTCTTATATTCAGATGTATCTTGTTGGCTCAGAACAGGTTACAACAGCAGTTACAGACACACGTAACTGTCCCCAAGAGGCTCAGTCAGTCTAATTGATTAAAGGGCTTGTGGGATGAGGCCAAAGGAATTAAAACTGACAACATGTGGACTTCAAATATAGAAGCAATGAAGGAACATAATGCTGTGCTCATCTGCCTCCAATTGAAAACAAAACAAAGAAAGATATGGGGCCGATTCAGATGAACATCGGCCCTACACACGATAAGGTTAGGGCTACGGCGTGAACACACTCACCCTGTTGTCATTCAAGGATGTGTCAATGTGTTTTTGGCACATCCTTTAACCATGTGTGAGGGGTGGTCATCCAAATCACCCTTCTACATGTGCTACAAAGCCCTGAAAACATTTTAAGAAAATTATAAACAGCCCTTCAAGATAGCAGCAGCACTTGGCAAACTCCTTCAGCGTATAAACTTCACATACAAATGACCTTGGCTGCTTCACAACCTGTGCGGCAGCTTATATAACATTAAAAACATAACCACCCACAGCCCAGCCTGCATTAGCTGCCCCCATACTAAAAGGCATCGAGGCGAGTCTCACAATCAGTGAGACTCGCCGTTATGGGATTAGCGGGGAGAGTGGGCTCAGCCCGCTCTCCCCACAGACGAGCAGAAGGCAGTGGGGGCTGTGGGGATTGGAGGCCACATGGCCCCCGGAAGTTCCAGGATGCCCCATGCGAATGAGCGGGGCATGCTGGAGAGACTCCTGAGCTTGGGGGGCTGCTTGCAGCCTCCCAGCAGGGGGTCTCCTCATGTGTTGCCACGGTGCAGAGCCGTGCCATGGCAATACACGACCAAAAAACCCAGGTTAGCGGAGCACTCACTCCGCTAACCTGGGCTAAGGGGAGAGGTAGTTAGGTGGGTGACCCGCTTTGGGGAAACTGGGCTTGCCTGCGAGCCCGGTGGTTCCCATGATCCGTGGAAAGCAGGCTAAGCTCCCTTAGCCCGCTTTCCACGGATCGTGAGAATACCCTCATTGTTTTTCTGCAGGCAGTAACTTACCAAATGGCTGTTGAAGAGAGAAATTCTGCATAGTGGAATGGGGCTATTAGAGATGTGGAAGTGATGACGACTCTGTTGCTCTTCCGATGTAGATCTGTGTCTGGTAGAGTGAGGGCTGCTGAAGTCTGAAGTTGGTGAGGCCAGTTTGGGTTTCTTGTCACCTTACTACAACACTGTGTATATGATCTATATTAAAGGAGCCAGCGTGGGGTAGTGGTTAGAGTGCTGGACTAGGACCGGGAAGACCCGAGTTCAAATTCAGCCATGATACTAGCTGGATGACTCTCAGCCAATCACTTCTCTCTCAGCCTAACCTACTTCACAGGGTTGTTGTGAGGAGAAACGTAAGTATGTAGTACACCGCTCTGGGCTCCTTGGAGGAAGAGTGGGATATAAAATGTTAATAATAATAATAATGTGCCACTGTGTACATATATATATATTGGACTTTTGGTTATTTTTATAGTATTTATATAGAGTAATTATTGGATTTTGGGGGTTATTGTTGTTTGTGAATCTAAATAATATTGTCTTTGTGTTTTTATCTTACTCTACTACAACACACATACTTTTTTGGGGGTACACACTTTTGGATAACCACTATATGCAAATGAGAAGCCCTTAAAGATTCAAACAGTGGTAGTACAGCATCTGCATGAACTTAGTAGGTAGTCAACTGATATCGCTACTCCATTGTCCCAACGAATCTACTTTATGGTACTTTTATCATGGTTCATGAAATTGTATCTATAAAGCACTTTTAACACTCAAACATAATATAAATACTATTATTCACCATATTGAAGCTACTTCCCATATTTCCCAAAGATAAAGTCTCTCCTACAGCACACACAAATATAAAAACATAGACATAGTACAAGGCATCTTCCTATGCTCTCTAACACCCTCTTCAGGGACCCATAATTCCCTTACTGGCAGGTCCATCCAAGAAAACACACACACACACACACACACACACACACACACACACACACACACACACACCAATTTAGTAAAGTTTAGAGAATATAAACATGGATTAGACAAATTCATAGAGAAAGGGAGGTCTATCACTAGTCATGAAGGGTATAATGTGAATCATCCAGATTCAGGGGCAGTATACCTTTCAATACCACTAAGTGCAGTCAAGAAGTTATTCAAATGCTTAGAGAAGTGAACAAATACAACTACTTCCTCACAAAAAATTAGATCAGAACTACCTTGCCAAAACATTTATCGAGACAGAAAAGACACAGAATTGCAGACAATATAGACAAATACAGGCAAACTCTGTTACTCACAGGGGTTGCATTCCTCGCTTACTACTGTGAGTAACAAAGTTGTGAGTAATGAGGCATTATGCCTATGGGAAATGGGGTGTTAATTTCCAGAATGGACAGAAAGGGTTAAAAGAGGTGAAACGAAATGAAAATGCTTACTGTACCATGTTCCGCAGGGTCTACATGTGCCCAAGAATGCCCCCCCCAAATGTGAAATGCCCCCCAAACTGTTAAAAATCATGGGAAAATGCCTTTTAAAAAAAGAAATGAGCCACAAAATGGCTCCTGCTGACAGGATTTCCACAGTCACATCTGGCAGTCTAGGAGCTGTGGATACGTCCCTTTTGTATTGGCAGATAATGAAATTGTCTATCGATTAGACACCCGTGAATACATTGAACTGTGAATAGTGGTTCTTTGAGCAATGAGGTTTGCTTGTACATATTGACCACCAATCTGATCTCAAACCATACCTAGATTTACCCCATTTTTTTAGGCTTTAAGAATAAGCAAGCATTTCAGTGGCAGGGCAAAAGGGCATCTTTTAAAACAATTTCCAGTTATTCATTTTACAAAATCTTATCCTTATGCAACAAAAAAGAATAGATCACAAAATAATGTATTATTGGTGAGGGAGGGGAAAATGTGTAATTCTCAGTTTTGTGTCTGTAAATCTTTGCAAAAGAGCAAAATAAGGTGGATATTTTATTCTACTGCAAGTTTATAAAAGAAGACAGTATGTAAATGATATCCATATGAACTGCTGTTATAAGCATAGATCAGGATTTGATTTGGTTAAAAAAAACCACACACAACCCACAGTCTTTCTTAGGGAGAGCCATCAGGGGACACAGATAACCATTTTCTCATTCCCTTTGCTATGTAAACTGCTTTGAGAAGCATGCAAGCCCTTCTCCTGGGTAGCGTACTAGCCTAAGCCGATTTACCTTGAATACCATCCACTGAAGCCAGACCATTTTCCTGTGCTGCAGCAAAGCAAAGTGGGAGGGGGATACTCTGCTCTTTATAATTGTGCCTCTTCTTCTCAATATGCCAAATGGTCTCTGTGGGCATGGCCCAGCCCTCAGACTGGAAAGTTGACCAATCAGAGAGAAGTTGTATCTGAAGGAGTATCTGAGGGGCTGGCCCTGCCCAAGATTACTTTGTGCAATTGTGCTTTATGTAATTGGCTGATAATTCGTTTCCCCGGAAATTTCTATTGGCGGATCATTTACCAGCTCAGCAGTTTCCATGGAACTTTTCCTGCCCCAAAGGAGCCAAGACAAGAGAAACCAGTTTGGCCCTCCCTGGAAGAATGAAGGAAGGAAACCTTGTCATGTGATCTGTGAACTATAATCTGCAGGTCCCTTCCTCTGCCTGCAAGAGCCTAGATTTAGGATTCAGACATGAGAGAAGCAATAGGAAAACCAGAATAAAACTAGGATTAAATAGTCAGCAGTGATTAAGGTCACACATGAGTATGTGTTTAATTGATTTAATGCAATTAAATATTCATTTTAAAAAAATTATTGGGAGGCCCTGGCCTCATTTGGCCCTAAAGAGGAGCTTCCACTGCTCTGGCAGGTCTGGGAAAGCTCCTCCTGTACCAGCAGGAGGCAAACTCTGCAGGGAGGGACCAACACTCAGGGGAAGAGCACCTGCTTTGCATGTAGAAGGCTGCAGGTTCCATCCCTGATATCTCTAGTTCAGGGATTCTCAGCGTTGGGTCCCCAGATGTTATTGGACTTCAACTCCCATAATCCCCAGGCCCAGTGGCCTTTGGCTGGAGATTATGGGAGCTGAAGTCCAATAACATCTGGGGACCCAACATTGAGAATCCCTGCTCTAGCTATCACTGAGAAAAACCTCCGTCTGCAGTCCTGGAGAGCTGCTGCCATTCTAACAATGCTGACTTTGATGGACCAAATCCATCAGTATAAGCCAGCTTCAAAGATGCCTCTAGGAAGCAGACCAGGAGAGTTGGAAAGCTCTCCACCATTGTGTACCCAGCATGTGGTATTCAAAAGTATACTGCCTCTGAACCTAATGCATGTCCATTTAAAAAAAAAATCCTTTATGAATTTTCTCTATGTATTATGGCTGTTAGCCACTTGAGGGTTCCCTAACTCATTGGAAAGAAGGATAAAGAATAATGAAGGAAGAATGAACAATTCTTTTCCATCTTCTTTATGACAACTTTCTTTTCCCAAGGCCAACTGTATTCTATTCTGTGAAGCTTTCCTCACATGCCTTGCATTTTAAATACACTTGATGTCTTTGTTCTCCTTTTGGTCTAATAAATATACCTCTAAACTCATGCTGCCATAGAGTCCCCCAGAGTGACAAAAGAGGGCCAGAAGCCTCCTTGTGGTTTACTGAGAGCAGGACTCAGAGAGTACACTGAGAGTCTGTGTGATTTTGAAGATGCTACCAAAAAGCTTATAGGATATACTCAGTCAAAAGGAAAAACTACCAGCCCCACCCCCCAGCCCCACTTCTCATACATTTTATTAAAGAATTTTCATTTTACAAACAAGACTTTTTTTTTAAAAAGCACTTTTTCATTACAGTACAGATTATGGACTTACATACAACTTCACATTTTACTGCACAAAATGCATATTGAACTGTGTCTTGGCCGTTTCTTATGTAATGTTTTACATAACATAAGGAAAAAAGATAACCACCTTTCTAGAAATTCATCCACATTAGGGATTACTTGCCTCTTTGACTCAAAATCTTCTGCATAACTAAAATTTCTCAAGAGCTATCAAACCATTCTTTAATAGATGGTAGATGCCTACTCTTCCATTTTACTGTTAATGACATTTTAGCGGCTGTCAGTAACAATATTATTAGTTCCAATCTAATATTTAGTGGCTGACATACTAGGGATGTGTATGGAACCGGTTCGGAGGCCCTTTATGGGCCTTTGAACTGGTTCGAAAGGCGACTGGTTCTGCTGGTTTGATGGTGCCGGGGGTGCTGCTTTAAGAGTGGGGGAGGGTGCACTTAACCCTCCCTCTGCTCTTGCCCCGCTGGCGCTCCATTATTCTGAAGTTAATCAGGGCAGCAGAGTACCTCCCTGCTGCCTCATTGCCCCCATTGTCCGGATACAACCGGAAGTATCCGCTGCACCTGCATGCACCAGCACCATCAAATGCCATCAAACCGCCCACGCCTGGTTCCGCGCACATCCCTATACCACCCAATGGTACATCAGATTAGTAAAGTTGCAGACATGCAAGTTGGGAACTGCGTAAGTTGTGTAACTGCAAAAATCATGCAACTTTCATTACACAAGAGTAAACCCATGACTTCCAATTTCTCTGACCAAGAAAAACTACTACAGGTTCAAGAGGAATTATGTAATCCACAATTGATTTAATATATTGAAGGATCCTTGCCCAATATCTTCTAACCTTCTCTCCTCAGATTTTCTCCAATATTGATCAGAAGTTTTCTTGTTAATATTGTGCAGTTTAACCTGTGCATAATGATATCTGGGCAGCACTTTGAATGAATTTCCCTAATTTTCTTAGAATAAGACGGAGATAACCATAACATCAGTCAATTTTCAGGCTCATCTAAAGAGAGTCTCCAGATGCATGCTGATGTTTTCAGTGCTGGCCCACGACATTTTGCTACCTGAAGTAGAGCACCCTGCCTTTCCCTCTCCTCTATATTGTCATATTAAAATCACATTTTAAATTCCTTCCTCCTTTTAAATCCCCCACACCCTTTCTTCTTTTTCTAATAAAGAGAGACAAAAAGCAACATGCCATTTCACCTTCTTTCCTCTGCAGATAGACTGAGGATGACAATGACGACGATGATGATGACGACGACTACTACTACTACTTATATACCACTTTTCAATAAAAGTTTGCAAAGCGGCTTATATAGAAAAATAAATAAATAAATAAGATTATTCCCTGTCCCAAAAGGCTCACAATCTAAAAAGAAACATATGGTAGAAACCAACAACAGCCACTGGAGGGAAGGTGTGCTGGGCTGAAGAAGACCCGGTGCTCTCCCGCTGCTAAATATAAGAGAATCACCACTTTGAAAAGTGACACTTTGTTCAGTTAGCAGTTGTCCCTAGAGGGGACCTTGCCTGAACCCTCCTGGCACCTGAGGTGGCACGATGAGACACCACCAGCCCCTCCCCCATAGCGCACAACCATGTACCCTTCTCTCCTCTAACCCAAGGCATTTTTGCCTTCCTACCTAACCCACAACAATCTCCCCCCCCCCGTGCCATGCAGAGGGCACCACATGTTAGTTCACCAGTATCTCCCACCACATCTATGGTGATTCCTCCTCCCCAATGCATAGTGATCTCTCCCACCCACCCCAAACTTCTGCACCTCACCCTTGCAATGTCTCCCTGATCTCCCCCAACCCATAGCAATTTCCTCTTCCCCACTCCACCTGCAGCAATATCCCGCCTTCTCCCTCATTCCGTCTACATCTCTCCTTATCTGGTTGTATCATGGTGCTTGCTGCTGTTGCTCCTTCTCCTCCTGTCCTCTCCTCTGTTCATCCCGCTCCTGACTTTCAAGGGGGGGGAGTTGAAGGAAGGGTGGAGCAAAGTGGTGGGCTTGTTGGCTCTACCCCTCCACATCTCCTTCCACTCCATTCCCCATCCTCTGCCTTTTGAAAAGGTGGGGCACCAAATACACATAAGGGGAGGGAGAGCAGGAGTGGCAATACTGCTGCAGGGGCAGGGCCATGGAATATAGTTGTGAACTGTGAAGCCCAACACTGTGCATGGTTAGAAAGAAGTAAACCCCACTGTGATCAATGGGGCTTACTCCTAGGTAAGGCACAGGATTGCAGTCTTACTTATCCTTCTACCTTCTGAAGAGGGGGACGAAAACATAGGAGAGAAGGAACCTGATGGGGAGAAGATTTACAATTTAAATAGTTAACCTTCATATATGAACATCCCTTCTGGAAAAATCCATAGAAGTCAAGACCTTTCTACAGTTCGTTCTGTATTTTTTTGAAAAATAAATTTAATTGACTGCTGTTAGTGTTCCCAATTAAGCATTTTAAAAAAAAATTTAAAAGCAAAGGCAGATGCTAGTAAGCATTATTATATCTCATTTTACAAGTCATAGTTCAATTTTCTGTTGACACTAGAGCATACACATTTGCTTTGAAATTCTAATTGGCTAGAGTGTTTTCTCTTCATATTCTCACACAACCATTGCAGAGATGGCACAAGGGTTTTGCTTTCTTTATATTCCAGAGCCTCCTTAGCCCGAACATGAGGTGGGAGGGACACCTCACCGGAGCTTGGAACTCTAGGGAGGCCTGGCCTGAACTGCAAACTTATTACTCTGTGGCGGAGGGTGTGTGTGTGGCTAACTTGTACGAGCTTGAGGATGTTTATTAAAATTGTATTTCTCTGTAGCTGTGTCCAGATCTTGCCAGACTGTGTGAGATTTGTTGGAGCTCTTCAGAAGCAATGTGAGCTGCCACAGAATGTGGTGATGGCCACTAGCCCAGGCAGGTTTAATAAGGCAATGTGCAAATCCATGGAGGACAAGCCTGCCAGTGGCTATTAGTCATGATGGCTATAGAGGAGACAAAACTTGTTCAAGGAGCTTTAAGACAGTCTTCTTCATTGCAAATTCCAGAAGCCAGCAGTGACTCCCATCAACCCTTCGTGTGACTCCTTGAAAAATTGCTTATTAGGGATGTGCAAAAAATTTCGGGCACAGATTGATCTGTGCCCGAAATGAGCAATTTCGGGTGATTCGGGGCCTAACTGAATCACCCCCGATGTCCCCCGATATTTTTCGGGGCCGAGCCGAATCACCCGAATTTCGGGGCCAAAAAATTTGGGTGATTCGCATGGCCGATTTTGGGGGATTTTTTGAAGTTTTGGTGACTTTGGGGCAGTTTGGGGGCATAGAATGGGATCTGGGCAAAAAGAGTGGGGTGGGGTGGTAGTGCCTAATGGGTGCAGGCTACCACCCCAATTTCAGGGGGAATGGGCAAAGGGGTGATTTTGGGGGAATTTCTGAAGTTTTTGTGTCTTTGGGGCAGTTTGGGGCAGAAAGTGGGGCCTGGGGCAGAAGAGTGGGGTGGAGTGGTAGTGCCTAATGGGTGGCAGCTAACACCCCAATTTCAGGGGGATTGGGCAGAGGGCTGGTTTTTTGGGACTTTTTGAAGTTTTGGTGTCTTTGGGGCAGATTGGGGGCAGAAAGTGGATCTGCCCCAAAAGAGTGGGGTGGGCTGGTAGATAGTGCCTAATGGGTGGAGGCTACCACCCGTCCCCAATTTCAGAGTGATTGGCCAGAGGGCTGGATTTTGTTGATTTTCTGAGGTTTTTCTTCATAAAGTGCTTTGTGGTAGGTAGATTGATTCATTCATCATATTCAGAGTAAATGCGAGTGTGAAAAAGTGAAAGTGGGGTCATGAGAGTTCTTTAATTGAAAAAAATCTCATTTGCTATCATTGAATGAGAATTCACACCTCAGAAAATAAGGGAATAACATCCCTTCAGAAAAACTTCTGAGGTGTGAATTCTCATTCAATGATAGCAAATGAGATTTTTTTCAATTAAAGAACTCTCATGCCCCAACTTTCACTTTTTTCACACTCTCACTTACTATGAATATTGAATGAATCAATCTACCACACTGCACTTTATGAAGAAAAACATCAGAAAATCAACAAAATCCAGCCCTCTGGCCAATCACTCTGAAATTGGGGACGGGTGGTAGCCTCCATGCATTAGGCACTATCTACCACTCCACCCCACCCTTTTGGGGCAGATACACTTTCTGCCCCCAAACTGCCCCAAAGACACAAAAACTTCAGAAATTTCCCAAAAATCACCCCTTTGCCCAATCCCCCTGAAATTGGGGTGGTAGCCTGCACCCATTAGGCACTACCACCCACCCCACTCTTTTTGCCCAGATCCCATGCTATGCCCCCGAACTGCCCCAAAGTCACCAAAACTTCAAATATTCCCCAAAAATCAGCCCTTTGCCCAATCCCCCTGAAATTGGGGTGGTAGCTTCCACCCATTGGGCACTATCACCCCACCCCAAAATTTTGCCCCTGGGCCCTTTTTTACCCCCCCGGATCGATTCAGATTCGGATTCGGGTTAAATCCGAATCCGAACCGAATCAAGGGTGATTCGGGTGGCCCATAATCGGGCACAAAACAGAACAGGGGTGATTCGGTTCGGGTCCCGAACCGAATCACTGAAAATCCGAATTGCACACCCCTATTGCTTATTAGTCCTGTGCAAAGCTTTGGCCAAAGCCAAATATGCTACAATGCCAGACCCCTGACACTTTGCAGAGGTGACTGTACAGTGCTGTGCTTTTCCTTGTGCCAGGGAGGGGGACCCTTTAAGTGAAATGAAGCCTTGTCAAGCCCCAATGACATCTGGGAAAGTACACATGGAGTGCTGGGAAGTGTAGTACTCCCCAGTGCTTTCCTTATAGCTCTGTGGCTGGGGCTCAACAAGGCTCCTTTTCCCTCAAAGGCCTTCCCCTGGCACAGTGAAAAGTGCAGCATTGTTTAGAGGACAGTGCAGTGGGAAATAGCTCTCGCATTGAAGATTGTTTTTGTGGGGGGGGTTGGCCAATGTGGCTCTCACTTGAAAAATAGTTAAGATCACTGCTCCAGCATGTGCAATTCCTGAGAAAACGTCACATAGGGTGGCACAGTTGTCTCTGTCTTTCAAACAACATTCCAGAACTCATTAGCAACTGCTTGTGTTGCCTGTGCACAAACTGAAGGATCCAACAGGTTGAAGCAAATGACTGGCAGTGGGAATGAGGAACAGACACCATAAGAAATTGGGATCCAAGGAACTTACAGCAATAGGACTGTCCTGAACTCTTCTCCTCACTTTTTAATTAGTCTAGTCCATTCCATCCCATCCCATCCCATCCCAATAACTCAAATTTGAAAACAATAGTCTGATTATTTTACTACAACCTGTGGTGTTGTTGGTTAATCAGTCCCTTGATCCAGGCCAGCTTTTGAATGGGGCTTGTATTCCAGTCCTGGAATCAAGGTGGGGCTAACAAGCAGCCAACAGCACGAGCACCGAAGGCAGACTGTACTTGCCTCTCTGTACATAATATCTATTTCATTAAACTGTTAATATTCCTGATTCAACTTCACTGCCTTGTCATTGCATACCACAACTCTTTCCCTTGGATTCTACACATCCCTCCCTATCTCCCTCCTCACCACCAAATCCTCTCCCCACCAAACAGCTTACTCCGTTTCCAGAAGGCATACAGACTTGGGATTCAATAAATTTCCAGGATCAGTTCAAATGATACACATACCCTGAATTGGCTCATTATATAGGGGCAGCTAGAGTGCACCTCCCATTCCTATCATGGATCATCCAAAGTTATCTGGAAAAATTCAGGCAATCAGCTGCATTATACTATAGGCCAGAGCCTATACGTATAGGCCTGCTTTGGATTATCCATCCCCATGTGGATAGCAGTTGCGGGGCCAGTGTGCAAGGTAGGTAGGTTTGGATGGTACACTCCAGCTCCCCATTTAATGGGTTAGTTTGGGGGAAGATTCATTGTCCCTGAACCAACCTCAAGCCAAAAGCATTCTGAGGTTGAACGACAGCAACCAGGAACACCTCTGTATTACCTGTGCAGCTCTAATGATGATGATGCACTTAAGAAATTGCTCCCAATTTATCTTAAAGGCTATGGTGGAACTTAGGGATGGAGACGGTCTGTTATATACACTGGGCTTTATTGGTCATCATCACCATCTTGAACTATTATGTACAATGTAATAGGAAGACAGTATAAGCAAAATGAATACACACTGCAGAGTTATAATAAAATTTCCTTACAACCATTTTCCATTTATCCAAAGGTTCTTATTCTAAGCAAAATAAAATTGACTTTTGCAGGCATTGTCACTGGAAGAAGAAGAAAAGAACTTGAGTAATAGCTTACTCAAGCCTTAAGGATATTTACATGAATCCTTTACATTAAGCTAAAATTTGCAAGAGGACCCTCTAATCCCACAGAAATGACAGCCATGCATTATGGCTAAACCTCTTATTCATGACTTAATGATTTGAGAACCATTTTCCCCCAAGAAACAGCCTGTGTGTCGTGTCATCCTATCTTTTCCTGAAGGCTAGTAGTTATTTGGATTAGCCATGCAAGCATATATTGATAGGTCTTTTGTGAGGTGCTTAGCTGTATACATTCTTTACCTCAGGATTTCTTCCACTCAGCTCTTCCACAGGCAGCTGACTGCTAAAAGGTCAGCTCCCATTCTCCTAAGAACTTTAACAGGAGTGGGGGGAAATCACAGTTTTAAAAATATGGTAAATTTCAATACACCTGAATACAGGACAACAGTTCTAAATGGAAGCAAAGCTCTTTTCAATCATATTTTTCACAAAGAAAAATGGTAATGCATGGCTTACAAGTTAGGATACTACTGAATTCCTAGCCCTATTCAGACACTGAGGCCGTTCTCAAGAGCAGCCTAGCCCAGCCTCACAGTTCCCGGCACTCCTGTCCAGTCCAAACCCTCTCCTAAGCTCAGTTCATACCCAAGGTTAAGGGAGCAATCACTCCTTTAACCTGGCTACCGGACTCGTGTGCTTCCTGTGTGTCCACAAAGCCAAGGAGACACAGAGACAGGTGCCTAGTCACCCGTCTGACAGGGGGATCCCCCTAGACACCACATTAATCACACAGTGACTTGTGGGATATGCAGAGGCCGGGCTGTTGCTCCACACTGGCTTGTGTGCTGAAAGGATAAGGAGGGATCATCTGGGGGAAGGTAGGTTGAACCCTGCCTCACCCCCCCCACCTGCCCCATCGCCTGCCCGGTCATGTGAATGGGATTATTATTGTTGTTGTTGTTGTTATTTATTCGATTTCTATACCGCCCTTCCAAAAATGGCTCAGGGCGGTTTACACAGAGAAATAAGATGGAACCCTGTCCCCAAAGGGCTCACATTCTAAAAAGAAACATAAGAGAGACACCAGCAACATTCACTGGAGGTACTGTGCTGGGGTTGGATAGGGCCAGTTACTCTCCCCCTGCTAAATAAAGAGAATCAGCACGTTAAAAGGTGCTTCTTTGCCAAGTTAGCCGGGTTAATTCCGACAATTATGTCATAATTGTGCTCAGATGTCTGTACACTTATACATGTTTTTGTGTGAATGACTGTACCTGCATTCACTTTAAATGTGAACCAGAGTACAGGCCCTCTGAAAGGTACAGATAGGAACTGTACTGCTATTACTGCGTTCAACAGAACATGTGAATAACTATACCTGGGTACAGATCCAAAAGGAATATCAAAAGGTTGGGGGATGAGAAGTAATCAAGATATTTGTTTTACTGAGAAAATACTATCTATGGCAGTGTTTCTTAACCTTGTCTCCCCCCAATGTTTTTGGACTACAACTCCCATCATCCTCAGCCACAGTGGCCAATAGCCATGGATTGTGGGAGTTGTAGGCCAACAACACCTGGGGGCCCAAGTTTAAGAAACCCTGATCTATGGAATTAGTACAATAACCAAGCATTTCATATGCTTGCAAATAATTTCTTTAAAATGTGTGGGCTATTTCCGGTAACTCTCAGAAGCCAGAGATTCTCCATGCAGCCTTCAGAGACCTATGTTTGAGTCACACAGAGCACTTCTGTGGGGAGGGAAAATTGGCTAAAATTGCCCCCCTCTATGCAGGTATTCCCATTGCAGAAGCATAGGTACTAGTGCTGTGCATGTGCTTTCCTTCTTCTTTCTTTTTTGGTTGCATATGTGCACTGTTACTCAGGATGTCAGCAACAGGCTCTAATTTTTAAATTTTGATTAATTTGGCTCCCCTCCCAGGTCAGCTCTAGACTTGATCCAGACCCTACCCAAATACCAGAATGTTTAATTTCAAGAGTAAGCAAACCTTTCCACTCATTGATCCTCTGTTTAAAAATAATGTGTTAACAGAATACATATTTGTTTTATCACACTTCAGTCTCCAATACAGGTGTAATGACAGGCAGTTTTGAGTCTCTCAATCATCCATACCAAATCACATCCTAATTTTGTAGGTAGGTGAAACAAAGAAAGGAAGCATGAAGTAATTTCTTTTCCAGCCCTGAGTGGAAGAGCTCCTTTCCTCTGGGTTGCCTTCACTAATTGAGATGGTGTGCCATCTAGTGTAAAGAGAGAGATACAGATATACTAGACAATTATTTCCTTCTTTTGTCTTTATTTGCAAAGCTAACTGATTAGTGTTTTCTCCATCTGTCTGTTTCTTCCTGTTTTTATCTAAGAAACCATGGTTCTAAAGTTTATGCAGGGGATGTCTAAGTTCCTCCTGCAAATTTATTTTGCTGAAAACTCAAATTGGAACAAAAGCATGCTGCAACAAGCCAGGCACAATTTGCAAATTGAATTTTTTGGCAAATTGGTGCTTTCATTCTACTTCAATAGCAATGTATCTAAAATACCTTCTGGATAAACTAGAGAACTGGAAATCCATTTTTACCTTCCCTGCAGAAATGCATGTTTGTACCATAAGCGAATAATTTATTTATTTTTATATTGCCTCATAAAACCAGGATTTAATTCCAAGCTCTGGCAAGTTTATGAATCCTCATAAATATTAGAAAGGAATTGGAGATGCATGTGTTATTTAAGAAGAATGATAGAAGTTGCTGGGTTAATTTACATTGCACACTGAAACAGGTAACCCTAGATTCTTATTTCTATCTGAACGTTATTTAACTCTGAATGAATGGCTGTTTCCACATATTTTAGCATAAGTTTGTTACAGGCACACAGAATGAAATGATGGCCTTTTCTTTAGGTTTTTATTTTTATACTGAGAGCTGAAGTTATTTGCTAAGTTTAGGGCTGGAGACAAACAGCTTGCAGTGTGAGAGCGGAAGAGCTCTGACTCTTGCAGCTAGTTAGCAAAAAGAAGACTTGCTGGGCTCCAAAAGCATAACCTTTGCATTTGGGGAACATAGGAAGCTGCCTTATACTGAGTCAGGCCATTGGTCCATCTAGCTCAGTATTGTCTACACTGACTGGCAGCGGCTTCTTCAAGGCAGGCATCTCCCCCAGCCCTTCCTGTAGATACCAGGGGGAAAACTTGGAACTTTCTGCATGCAAGGATGCAGGTGCTCTTCCCAGAGCACCCCCTCCCCGTCTTATAGTACTCACATGTAGTCTCCCATTCAAATGAAAACCAGGACCCTGCCTAGCAAAGGGGCAATTCATACTTGTTACCACAAGACCAGCTCTCCTCCCTGCAGTGATCATCACTATTTTTCAAGAGAAGGCCACTTAAAACTTTCAGTGTGAGAGTCATTTCACACTGCACTCTTCTCAGGGCTGGGAGGGGCCTTTAAGAGAGACAGAGCCCCCTCATCGAAGCTCTTTGGGGAAAGTGCTGGGAAAGGCTACACTTCTGAGCGCTCCATGCACATCTTCCAATGTGGTGCAGGAGCTCAAAAGGAATCAATTCCCCTTAAAGGAACCACAGCATTGCATCATGAGCATGGTTGTTTCCAAAGGGGATTGTGCAGCCTATTCAGCTTTGGTTGTAGCTTCACGCAGGTCCCATTAACAATTAGTTAGGGAGCCACACTTAGGGTTGATGGGGGCCATCACTGGCACCCAGGCCTTACACCGCTTGTGATGAGTTTAGGTGACTCCACTCTCTGCTGGAACGCCTGGCAGGAATGGAGGCTCTAGGTGGCCTGTGCCCACAGTAGCATCCAAAAATGCTGAGAATAATAGGCAACATTCTTTCAAGCATCCCTCGGTGCTGGACAGTTTTAGAGCAGCAGGAACATGGTGGGCATGAGTGAGCTAACAGGCTCTCAGGGAAACAGAGACTGCTGCAAAAAAAACAACTGTCTAGCACCGAGGGATGCTTGAAAGAATGTTGCCTATTATTCTCAGCATTTTTGGATGCTACTGTGGGCACAGGCCACCTAGAGCCTCCATTCCTGCCAGGCGTTCCAGCAGAGAGTGGAGTCACCTAAACTCATCTCTCCAATGCCTCACAAAAGATGGGAGGGGAAGTCCTCATTTCCCATAGGAATGTCATGGCAGAGAGTGAAGCTGTATAGGCTTGCTGTGATATCGTACATATCAATGAATTTCACGGGGCATGACCCAATGAGAAACCCAAATGTTCAAAGGTACAAACGGTAATGACCCATCAATTTTTTTTAATACTTTAAAAGCCACTGTTTGATAAAGGCACAAGAACATTATTTTTCCTTGTGATCAAATGCATCTGTTTTCCTGCTTATCAAATTAGGCTGTCAAATAAAATCCTTGGGGAAAGAAGGCTGTATACATTGACAGTAAATTAATATTCTAAATTACTTAATAAAGGTCAGGCATTTTCATTTAATCAATGTTGGTTAGAAGAGTGTAAATGTTCATTTGCATCCTAATGGGAGTCTGAATGGCTACTTTCATCACAGTTGACTTTACCTTTTACTCCTACAGAGAAGAAATATCAGAATGGTTTGACTTAAATAATAGAATGAAGTTCAGACTCTCCTTTCAAGCTGCTCACTTTTCCATTCCAAGTGACTGAAAATTTCAAAGCAGGTCCTTACAGGAACAGGTATGTATGTATGTATGTATATGTATGTATGTATTATGTTTATTACATTTATAAACCGCCCCAGCCAGAGACTTAGTAAAAATAACAGAAAAGTGGTTGAGAAGCTTCTATATAAGACTCATGCTGCCATTTTCTGTTTTAAAAAGTTTCTTTAAAAATATACAGGTTGAGCAGGAGGGAACAGAAAAACATCATCACTCCACCAAAAGGACCTTGTAACTCCTCAGGGTTGTTTCTTACAACCCAACAGCAAAACTCACATTACTTTCTCTTTCTTTGGCCAGATTTGATCTGAAAAGTTATGTGCAGAGGGGAAATCATTCTGAGACTCTGTTGTTGTTGCTACTGCCCAGAGACGCAGGTTTGGGGTGGTACAGAAATATGTTATATAAATAATACATTAATTAATTAAATTTTAATTAATCATTTTATTGATTCAGGTATCATGTCCATTTTGGCAATCATACATAATTTTTTTTTTAAAGGATGCTATTTGTTTGCCTCTTTCCACTTCTTATTCTCTTCTTACAAGTTTTGTTTGGCTGTAGGGATGGTGCTAGAGCTCTCCAGGGTAGCCATCTCCTACTGTTGAATGTTAACGATCCTGGGATGTGGTGTCTTCCTGAAGGAGTGTGGGTATTGAAATTAGTGCTCCCACAAGGACCGCCATTGTTTTACAGTGACCAGCAGTGTTTTCACAAAGACAAAATGGCGGTGGCACCCAAGCAGCAGAAAAAATAAATCCTGAAGCTCACCTTCCTCATTAGCCCTCTTCAGGCATGAAAAAAGAAGGTAAGTTGTGCACAAGTACAACATTCCTGAATTCACTCTTAAGTCTCGCCGCTGTAGATGACACACCCAAGAGCCTCACCCTCCCTGTGGTTTTCCCAGTTACAGTGTTTGCCTGAAGAGACAAATGCTGTAATTATGATGGTGGGGAGGGGGGTGCTGTCCATGAATGGCAGAAGAAAAAAAGGCTTTTTTCTTCTGCACCAGGTTTTTTTTTTAACCAACATTTGACCCAGGGCAATGCTACATCCCAGGGCAGTATGGTATTCCACATGGCATCTGTTTATTTCTGATGGTAACTGCACAAAAAAGATCCAACTGCTTTTGTTGCCAGCAAGACTCCCCTTTCAAAGGAAATTTGAATGAGTCAAAAAGAGATGGAGAAAAATTCATATATTTCACAACAATATGGGGGGGAAATTAATATCTTTCAAAGGAGATATGAATGTCCCTAAAAGGAACCTCATTTGAATCCATTCAATGTGAATTTGTTTTCTAACAGAGGAAACATGAACCAAATTTCTCACAATCACTTTCTTTTTATATTCATTCACTGAACAAATCCATACCCCTACTGTAAAACTGCGTCCATCTGGTCCCACCTAAGTAGGTGGGCTATGACACAGATTCCAGAGGTTTGCAATAGCCATCAGCTATCAAGCTGTATAAAAGCCCAGAGAGCAAGGGCTGTTTTGCATACCTGAAGAACATGTTTTCAACCCTGATCTCACCTAAAGAGACTGTTCTGTGGTAGAGAAATAGGTGTTCACATCTTTTCCAATGCACTAATAGTGTATGACATGGCTGCTCCACCTGGCACCTCTGTTCACAGAAGCTTGAATTGCATAATTCTTCTTTGGTAAAAGGGAAGCTAAATTGATTACTTTGGTCCTTCATTCATACCTGCTGCATCCACATGGAACACTCCCATCATATATTATGAGTGTGCTAAAGGGGAGCTCATCCACCCACTACCATGGGATCAGGATCATCATCTCAGGTAAAATTTGAACCAGTTTGTGTTGTTTTGTTTGCAATGGGGATTGATTGATTGATTGATTGATTGATTTAATATGTTTCTATACCACCCAAAACTTGTGTCTCAGAGCAGTTCATTCATTCATTCATTCATTCATTTCATTCCATTTCATTTCTATACCACTCCAAAAAAAAAAAGTTCCTGGGTGGTTCACAATCTAAACCATTAAAACACTAATATGATTAAAACAATTTAAAATACAAATAAAAACTCTAAAAACCCAAAGCTTTCAAACTATAAAGACTGGCTAAACAGGTATGTTTTTAGGTCCTTCTTTTAAAAATTCAGAGAAGTGGAAACTCTAATTTCATTAGGATGCATATTCCAGAGTACCAGAGCAACTCTAGAAAAGGCCCAGTTTTGAGTCACCACAAACCGAGCTGGTGGCAGACCGCCCCAGATGATATTAATCAGCAGCAGGATTGGTGAAGAAGAAGGCGTTCTCTTAAATATCTCATTCCCAAGCCATTCAGGGCTTTATAGGAAATGACCAGCACTTTGTATTTTGTCTAGAAACATATTGGAAGCCAGTGCAGTTCTTTGAAAAATGGGTGTGATGTGATCTCTTCGGGCAACCCCAGATACCAACCTGGCTGCTGCATTCTGTGCTAACAGCAGTTTCCAAACTATGTATCAAGACAGCCCAATGTAGAGTGCATTGCAGTATACAAGTCTGTATGTTACCAGCATATGCACCACTGTTTTAAGGTCTATCTCCAGAAATGGGCATATCTGGTGTATCAGCCGAAGCTGATAAAAAGCACTTCTGGCCACTACCTCAACCTGAGGGATCAGGGAGATATTCAGGCCCAGAAGTATTCCCAGGCTACCTGCTCTTTTTGAGGAAGTTCAACTCCATCTAGAAAAGACAGATCTAAACCACATCCTAAGTCTTGACCTCCCACAATTAGTACCTCCATCTTGCTTGGATTCAGCTTCAGTTTGTTCTCCCTCATCCAGACCACTACCGCCTCCAGGCAGGAATTTAGAGAAGTTGGGCCATTGCCTGATGAAGTTGACATGGATAAATAGCTTTGGGTGTCATCAGCATATTCATTCATTCATTCATTCATTCATTCATTTGATTTCTATACCGCCCTTCCAAAAATGGCTCAGGGCAGTTTACACAGAGAAATAACAAATAAATAAGACGGATCTCTGTCCCCAAAGGGCTCACAATCTAAAAATAAAAATAAGATAGACACCAGCAACAGTCACTGGAGGTACTGAGCTGGGGGTGGAGAGGGCCAGTTACTCCCCCCCTGCTAAATAAAGAGAATCACCACATTAAAAAGGTACCTTTTTGCCAAGTTAGCAGGGGTTGATAGCCCCCTGCACCAAATCCCTTAATGATCTATCCCAGTGTTTTCCTGTAGATGTTAAAAAGCATTGGAGATAGACCATATACATCAAAAAGCTGCCAAGAGATCCAAAGAGATCAACAGTCACACTCCCCTATCGATTCCTAATTGGAGATCATCCAACAGGCCAACCAAGGCCATCTCAACCCCATAGCCTGCCCGAAAGCCCATTTGAAATGGGTCCAGATCATCTGCTTCCTCCAAGACAGCCTGGATTTGAGATGCCACCACTCTCAATCAGCTTGCCCAGCCATGGGAGGTTGGAGACAGGCCTATAATTGCCTAATTCTGAAGGATGCAGTGCAGGTTTCCTTGAAAGTGGTCCAATAATTGCCTTTTCAAAGTACTGCAGAAAGCCATTTGACACCTTTTAAAAACCAGTCATGTCCCCTGATTGGTTTAAAAAGGTTCAAAAACAGTGTCAAATTGATTCAAATTTAATTCAAATTCAAAATGAATTTTCAAATTTGATTCAAGTTTGAAACAAATTTTTGAAATTAGATTCAAATTCAAAACAAATTTTCAAAATTTGACTCCAATTTGAATCAAATTTTAAAAATCCAATGCATGCACATCCCTAATAATGGCTTCCTAGACACCTAATGGCACAGCGGGGAAATGACTTGACTTTGAAGCCAGTAAATCCCCGCTGGTATGTTTCCCAGGGTATGGAAAACACCTGTATCGGGCAGCAGCTATATAGGAAGATGCTGAAAGGTATCATCTCATACTGTGCGAGAGATGGCAATGGTAAACCCCTCCTGTAGTCTACCAAAGACAACCACAGGGCTCTGTGGTCGCCAGGAGTCAACACCAACTCGATAGCACACTTTACCCTGCCAGCATTTTCCTCTGTTCCCCACCACCCCAGGAATTGCCCCTGGGACAGTGAACACACTCCCTCGAGTTCCAGGTACACCAAAACACATACCTGCATAAAATCTAGCAAATAAAGAAAGAAGTTTTTTAAACAACAGTGTGACTTGCCCCAGCCCTCTGTCTCACCCCCAAAGCCCAAAGGCTGGTCCTTTTTGGCATCTGTCTTCGACTGCTGCTTACACGTGGCCTGCCCAGCAGCCCACCATCAGCTGCACACTTGGCACAGCCCATCTCTTTACAGGTGCGATGCCTGCCAACCCCTTCTTCTAGCAGCAGATCCAGTTTAAAAGTTTGTTACAATTAGCCAGAAGATAGGAGGCAGTCCACAAAGTAATAGCAAAAAGCACAGCAGAATCCCTTTGCTGGCAGATCTCACAAGTGTCCTTGGCTATTCACAGATGACAAACCAAAGAGATAAGATGGGGGGAAAGTGGCTCTTAACACTGCTGCTCATTACCAGTTCTTCTCTATAATGTAGTCATTTTGCTGAGTTACATCTCCTACATTAACTTTTTGGAGTGCTACTCTTTACACAGACAAAAATGAGAAAATCCATGCAATCCACCATAGCAGTTAAACCCGCTTATAGAGACAAATTCATATGGAATCCATGTATTATCCTTCATCAGCACACTTTAATGATAAATCTGCAATTAAAACATTTCTGTTCTGCTTTCGAAAGATGTCATTATGTTACGAAGCCATGGGAGTAAATGCTTTTAATCTTGGGGTTTGAGGAGCGACTCTAAATCAAGGAAGAATAAAATATGCAATGTTGAGAGATTAACTATGATTAATATTCAGTCATGGAAGACACTAAATGTTGACATTTTTATAAGTTTTTACTCGATGTAATGCTAACCAAACTTGCCAGTTATTAAGGTTCTCTGAAATAGAACACTGGCTTCACAGTGATATTTTAAAAATGAGAATAGAATCATATGCTGCCTTCACACATACAGGGAAAGCGTGGGTCCAACAGACAAACGGACGACTGGAAACTGCAACCACTGGCATCGTTGCCTGAGGTTTGGCATGATGTCCAAAAGTGGCCATAGAACCACAGAGTTGAGGAGGACAACCCGTTCAATGCAGGAAATCCAGAATTAGATCCTCCTCAACAGATGGCTATTCAGCCACTTCTTGAACACCTCTAGTGATAGAGAGCCCCACCCACCAGCTGATTGTTTTCATTGCAAACCGATCTTAATATTAACAAATTTTCCTAAAGTTCAGTCAAAGCTATCTTCCTGCAACTTAAGACCATTCAAAAGTATTGCTTCCCCTTGTGCTTTTTCTTTACTTTCTGAAAGAGGAAGATGTTAGCAGGGCATGCCCGGAATTTGTTAGAAAATCCATGCTTAGTAAAATTTCCCAACAGATATCAGAGTAGTTGAAGTCCCACATTACTACTGGCAAGGGCTGTGCATGATCACAAATTCTGGATCTGATCTGATCCAGCACCACAGATATCGATTTCGTGTCCTTTGGACCCTTCAGAATTCTGATATCAGATTTGGAATCTGATTTTTTTAATTATTGGTGAAAGTCCCCATAGAGGTCTATAGAGAAAGTTTAAAAAATCACTTAAAATAAAAAAATAAAATAAAACCCTGGCTAGAAAGGGGGCTCTGAAAGTTGGCATACAAGTGGATAAGGATGGCCAGACTCTTTATATTTAATTGCAAGTGAATCTAATCAACCACTGTTTTTAAATTAATTTGTTTTTAAATTAATTTGTGAGTATAACCTGGAAGTTATACTCACAGAGAACTATGTAAGAAAACTGATGTTACCTTTGAGAATCTGAAGGGAAGTGATGTAACATCCAATAATTTACCACTTTATCTTTTAAATTGTAAGTAAAATAACTGATTATTTTTTTTAAAAAGAAATGCATGGGCAGGCAGGCGGGCAGGCATATAGGTTGCAGAAGATGGCTCCAACCTCCCTCCCAGCCAGGATCGTTGGAATGGGGGAGTGCAAAACTCCTGCCACCATTTGGAACTTTGCAATGCTCTGAGTGGTAGGGATGTGCCTGGTCCGGAGCAGTCCGGACCGGTACCAAAGGGGGGCCTTTCTTTAAGGGCGGGGAGGGCTTACTTACCTCTCCCGCCTCTTTGCCCCCTCCAGCGCCCGTATATTACCAAGTAATTGGGGTGCTGGAAACCAGCCGCCCCCGCCGCCCCCCCCGCGAGCGGATTATGGCCAAAGCTACTGCTGCCCCCGTCGCCCGCCCTCCCAGTCTACCTGGCCTTGTCCCAGCGGGTAGACCGGGCCTCCGCCGGAACACCCAGGCATCCTTTGCGGCACGTGCGCGCCGCGCAAAGCCTCAGTAGCGTCCGGGACTTTGCCGAGAGAGGAGCTCTGTTCGCGAGCTCCTCTCTATTTTTAAATCAACATCTGGTGAGGACTCGGGCGGGCAGCTGGGAGGGAGGGAGGGAGGGCTGCTGGGAGGGCGGGCGACGGGGGCAGCAGTAGCTTTGGCCATAATCCGCTCGTGGGGGGGCGGCGGGGGGGGCTGGTTTCCAGCGCCCCAATTACTCTGTAATATATGGGCGCTGGAGGGGGCAAAGAGGCGGGAGGGGTAAGTAAGCCCTCCCCGCCCTTAAAGAAAGACCCCCCACCCGGACCCGGACCGGCCAGGTCCGAACCGGTCCGGACAGTTCGGAGGCCTTTAGAATGGCCTCCGGACTGGTTCAGATACACCCCTACTGAGTGGTATTGGATTATTCTGGACCAAAATAGTCTTCTCTATTTTGGATCCAGATTATCTTGATATCTTCTGGAATGGTCCCTATTGGGCCACTTCTGGAATTCAAGGTCTGATAGTGCACAACCCTGCTACTGACTCCTGCTTCCTTGAGACACCTGCAATTTATTTTAGGAAAGCATCATTCACACCTTCTGTATGGTGCAGTGTTCTGTAGTAGATTTCAATCACAATGTTGTTTGCATGTCTTTATCCATTTTTTTACCCATATGCTTTCCACTGGGCTACCATGTCCACTCTCTTGGATTTATGTGCAGCTGTAAACTGCTTTGATAACTTCTGTTGAAAAGCAGTTTATAAATATTCGTAGTTGTAGTCGTTGTACACATTTTTGACATATAATGGTATTTCCCTCCCTTTTTGTTGCATTTTTCTTTTTGAACACATTTTATCCTTCAATTTCTACATTCTAATCCATGGAGCCATTCCACCAAATCTGTTATACCTGTCAAGATGTGTTTACCTTCCTACTAGGAGTTCAAGCTCATCTTATTTATTTCCCATAAACAAGGGAAATAAACTCTGTGCATTAGTGTATAGACTCAGGAAGCTATGGCTATTATGCTCCAATATCTCTCCTGCTCTTTTATTGGGCCTTGTTAGGCAACTCCACAACTTTCTCAGTTTCTCAGTTTAGTACTTACCTTTGAGTGCTTTCTTTTGTTTTAAAATATTTTGTTTAAACAAAATATTTTGTTTAAAGCCCTTTTGATTACTTTTGTCAGGTTCCTTCTTGATTGTTACATGTAGATGATGTGACTAAATTTATATGACATTTATTTTACAAACGTTACATTTATGATATGTTTGCTCATCAGCTGCATTCTTATCTCTTGTGCTCAGCACACCTATCCCATGGAAGTAAACACACAGCCAATAGTATTTTTTTTTTTAAAAATCAGGTTTACAGAATGTGTAATCATTTTGGCACAAATCAGTGCTTTTTATCCCCAGAGGTTACTGTTATTGTAGGGTGAGATCAGTGACAACCAAGGAAATTTAATGAAGGAGGTCTGAATCCAGATTGCGTGTCTCAACTGGAAATGCTGGTTATAATTCATCACAGTAAGCAGGGAACATTCAGGCTGCATGCATACAACCCTTAAACCCCCCCGATGAAATTCCTAGTCAGCTGTTTGTGTTGGACCTAGGATCCTGGCAGCATCAGCTCTTAGCTGCAATGTCTCATAGTGACCACTGGGGGGGGGGGCGGGAATTAGGGTAATGGATTAAAGTGCTGGACTCCTCCCCAATTTGTTCTTCCAGTGTTAGTCTCCATTTTGTCTCTCCAGAGACGGCTGTTTGTTTTGGTCTCTCTCTTCAGCCATGAGCTACAGCTGAAATTAAGCGGCAGGCTTTTTCATATTGTAACGTTTTCTTTAAATAAATCGTCGTAGTTCCTCAATACTAAAGAACTGTCTCAAGACCTCTTGCTTTGCTGCTTTCTCACCCAACTGATTTTGCTTTGCTATTTGGGGACTGAACTGCCATTCTTCCCTTACAGTCTGGTGGTTATAGAAGATCAGGGAACCATGTATACTGCTTTACTCCCACCACAGACTTGCTCCTCAATATTCAATTGATGGGTTTTCAGCCTTCTTCTTTTTTTAAAAGGAGGATGTTGTGTGCTAGGTGGCCAGATTTGGCTTTTAAAAAGCCAAATTCTGGCTTATGGCCCATTTGACCCACGAGTATACCCCTTAGGTTCTGGCCACCCTGGCTGTGTGTGTAGCTATTAGTGACTGGGAGGCAGAAGTGCTCTAACCCCTGGACTTTGGGGCCAAAGTCCAGGGCCTCCACAGCCCCTGGGGGCCCCCATATTCTTTTTAGTCTGTCCCGGGTGGTGTGGTTGCCCGGAGGAACATGATGATGCTTAATTTGCAGGGGAGGGGAGGGCTCCAAAGGCCTCTAGGTCCAGGCTCCAAAATTATGTAGGTGCACCTATGCTGGGAGGGCTGTAGCTGAGTGATGAAGGGCATGCTTTGTATCAGAAGGTCTTCCAGTTAATCCCTGGCATCTCCAGATAGAACTGGGAAAGACTCCTCTCTGAAACCTTGGAAAACTGCTACCAAAACAGAAAATGCTGAGCTACGTGGGCCAGTGGCCTGGCTTAGTATATGGCAGCTTCCTGTTGTTGGAGATGAACTTCCAGTGCATCGACCTTTTGCACCAACTATCCTAATGACCACTAGGGGCATTGGGAGTACAGACAGTGAGTAAGGGTCTCCCTATCTGTCCCAACTCTATGACCCCTGATCTGACTCTTCAGCACTTTCTGTGCTGAGTCACAATCCTTCCTTTCCTCCTAGAGAGCAGATGAAAACATCTCTCTCTCTCCTTACCTATTCATTATGTAGTCCTTTAGATTAGGACTAGGACTTTCCTATCCAAGTGTACTTAACCAATAAATACTTAGTATTTAGTTCTACAGGAATCTGCATGTGTTTCCTCTAAATGGCTGCAACAACTAAACCATCCTCTGCTACCTACTCTGTAACTGGAGTGTGTACTCTCTTCCTTAGTGCTCTGTTGTTTACCTACTGGGGGTAAGATTATTGACCCTCAACAGCTGTTGCATTGGACTGTGTTATCATGCAATACCTGTTTACACACATGATTCGCCATTTACCTAGCAATATGTGCATGCAAATCTGCTTCTGTGCACATTCAGTCTCTAGCTGGATGGGCGCATGAGTCTGGAATTCCAGTATAAACTGAACTCATTGACATCATGCTTATGGAAGGACTCAGGAAAGTGTCAGGTTATCTTGACCATTTTTAAGGCCCTGGAGGAACACAAAATACAGATTGACAAATATTTCCAAATTTTTCAAGAATATGAAACAAGCAAACAAACACAAAAAACCCAATACACAAACCAAAGAGTGGCAAAAGATTAAAATACCACAAAGGAAGAGAAAAAGTTTGTATTGCTGAAAGGTTTTACTGCAGCTCAGAGTTGTAGCGCTTCCTGTTCCTCCCCAGCTTGCATCTGTGCCCTGGCAGGTTCCAGCTCCTTTTCCTTTTCTTTAGAAATATCTGTAAGGCTTTTAGACTTCTAGTAGTTTAGAAGGTAGGACACTGCTAGCTAATGACAGGTGAATAACTGCACCGCTGTGCAGTTAGCAGAATCATGAGGGGCAGTTCTTGATGGACTGTGCTGTTTTATACTCCATGCATAAGCTATTTTGTGCGTGAGACTGCTCCTTCTCAATATTAAAAATAAATAAATCTTCCTTCATGTGGAAAACCAGCATGTCATGGGGAAGGCTGCACTCAAAACGTGGCATGCTAATTTTCTATAAGCAGAGGTGAGCATTAATTTGAAGTCCCTTGCCCACAAATGGTACATTTCATGGCTGACACGAGAGTCGATCCAGAAATTTCTGGTTCACAACTCACACCACTAGCTACTGGCCAGTACAGCCTCTACCTTCCAATTCAGGATGATAAATAAACATGATTGTATATTTAATTCCTTTCTGGAAACTGTAACATAAATTTTATGTAATCAGAGGAGAGCAGCATTAATACTAGAAGGAAATAAACAGGACGATAAATTTTAGCCTCAGGAAATGTTATAAGTACAGATATTAACAGGGCAATTAAATTGTGTCGTAAAATGTGTTTAGAGGTAAATGCTGAGCAATCCTTATGTACATGCAAATGAAGTGAAAGGCAGTATTTCATTGTCTTCTGAAGACTGGGGAACAGTCGACATTTACATCACATGAAACAAAATAAGTGGTAAAATACAATCCACCCAAAATAAGTACTGTACAGTAGTATGTCACTGTCAAGGACCCAACCAAGGCTGCTGTGAAACTTGAGAAGCAACCCCCAACCCTGTAGCCTGATGGGGCAGCTGTGGAATGACTTAAAACCACTTCCAGGAAGTTGAGCAACACTATGAAAAGTAGCACTGTGCGACTGCCCAGAAGTGATTGTAAGTGATTCCACAGCTGCCTCATCATACTATACCAGTAAACTTCACTATTTTTCAAGTAAGGGCCACTTTGGCAAAAAAACAACCCCGACAATATGAGAGCCATTTCCACCTGTGCTGAACTCTGCACAGTACTGCACTTTAGAGCCAGTTTGGTGTAGTGGTTAGAGTGCTGAACTAGGACCAGGGAGAACCGAGTTCAAATCTCCATTCAGCCATGATATTAGCTGGGTGACTCTGGGCCAGTCACTTCTCTCTCAGCCTAACCTACTTCACAGGGTTCTTGTGAAAGAGAAACTCAAGTATGTAGTACACCGCTCTGGGCTCCTTGGAGGAAGAGTGGGATATAAATGTAAGAATAATAATAATGATAATTTTCTCCACGTTGGGAGAACCCTACTGGGAGGACCCTCTGTTAAGAGCTCTAGGAGGAAAATGTTGGGCAGGACTACACTTCCTAGCACTCAGTGCATGCAGAGGCGCTCTTACCCCTGGACTTCAAGGGCAAAGTCCAGGGCCCCCCAATCCTCTTTAGTCTGTCCTGAGTGGTATGGTTTGTGCCCTCAAGAATCTATGTGTTAAAAAATGATGCTTAACTTGCAGCAGGTGGTGGTGGGGGGTGGTGGCTCCAAAGTCCTTTAGGTCTAGGCTCCAAAATTACCTAGGTGAACCTCTGCATGCATGTCTTCCAAGGGGACTCTCTTTCTTTTAAAGGAGCCTTCTGACACAGGGCAAAGTGTAGCACTGCACAGTAAGAATGGAAATCCCTAAATGGGGCCAGGGAGACTGCGCAGAGGATTCTGCTTTGGCTGAAGCTTCACATTGGTCCAGTAAACAGTTAGTCAAGGAACTGCACTTAGAATAGGGATGTGCAAAAAATTTCGGGCACAGATCGATCTGTGCCCGAAATGAGCAATTTTGGGTGATTCAGGGCTGAAATGAATCACCCCCGGTGTCCCCCAATATTTTTCGGGGCCGAGCCGAATCATCCGAATTTTGGGGCTGAAAAATTCGGGTGATTCGGCTCATGGCCGATTTTGGGGGATTTTTTGAAGTTTTAGTGACTTTGGGGCAGTTTGGGGGCATAGAATGGGATCTGGGCAAAAAGAGTGAGGTGGGGTAGTAGTGCCTAATGGGTGCAGACTACCACCCCAATTTCAGGGGGATTGGGCAAAGGGGTGATTTTTGGGAAATTTCTGAAATTTTCATGTCTTTGGGGCAGTTTGGGGCAGTAAGTGGGGCCTGGGGTAGAATAGTGGGGTGGGATGGTAGTGCCTAATGGGTGGAGGCTACCACCCCAATTTAAGGGGGATTGGACAAAGGGGTGATTTTTTGAGAATTTTTGAAGTTTTTGTGTCTTTGGGGCAGTTTGGGGGTAGAAAGTGTATCTGCCCCAAAAGGGTGGGGTGGGGTGGTAGTGCCTAATGGGTGGAGGCTAACACCCATCCCCAATTTCAGGGGGATTGGGCAGAGGGCTGATTTTTTGGGAATTTTTGAAGTTTTGGTGTCTTTGGGGCAGATTGGGGGCAGAAAGAGGATCTGCCCCAAAAGAGTGGGGTGGGCTGGTAGATAGTGCCTAATGGGTGGAGGCTACCACCCGTCCCCAATTTCAGAGTGATTGGCCAGAGGGCTGGATTTTGTTGATTTTCTGAGGTTTTTCTTCATAAAGTGCTTTGATTCATTCATCATATTCATAGTAAATGAGAGTGTGAAAAAAGTGAAAGTGGGGTCATGAGAGTTCTTTAATTGAAAAAAATCTCATTTGCTATCATTGAATGAGAATTCACACCTCAGAAGTTTTTCTGAAGGGATGTTATTCCCTTATTTTCTTAAATTGGGGTGGTAGCTTCCACCCATTGGGCACTACCACCCCACCCCAAAATTTTGCCCCTGGGCCCTTCCCCCCCCCCAAAAATCATTCGGATTCGGATTAAATCCAAATCCGAACCGAATCAAGGGTGATTCGGGTGGCCCATATTCGGGCACAAAACAGAACAGGGGTGATTCGGTTCGGGTCCCAAACCGAATCACCGAAAATCTGAATTGCACACCCCTAACTTAGAGTTGATGGGGGCTACCACCAGGGCCAGTGCTACCATTAGGCCAACTAGGCAGCTGCCTAGGGCGCAGACCTCAGAGGGTTGCAGAGTGTAGGGGTGGGTGGGTGCAAGTGTGTGTGTGTGGGGGGGTGCAAGTACTTAGCCTTGCCTAGGGTACAAAATAGTCTGGCTCCAGCCCTGGCTACCACTGGCACCCAGTCTAGAACTTACAATGGAGAACACTGCATTACCCTTTCAGGTTGTGCAGCAGCCTCAGCAGGTCCCTAGAAGTGATGTTCCACTGTCTGGAAAGTTGGACAGTTTTCTTAAAGAATGCATTTCCCCACTTTGAAACGTAAGGAGATCTATGCTTGATTCTTCTTTCTGTTATTAATAATTGCTGGAACTATCAGCTCTAATCGGTTTAATAGATGGTAGGACTGTGCGGGTCAGTAAAGTGGGATCTTTGAAATTGTCAGGTAGTGTGGTGGTGGGCCCTTTAACTGCACACTCAGCACTGGTGCGGGGTGGGGGGATGGTCAGCATAGTGATTTTTGGGAGCTGAGGGGCCGCCTAGGAAGCACACATGTCTGCTGGGAGGATGAGCAGGTGTCTGGGGATGGTAGTTCCACTCAGAGCTTCTCCCGTGTAACTGCCATCTCCAGATGCCTGTGTGGCTGCTGTGAGGATGTGCAGGCATCTGGGGGTGGCCATTTTATGGGCAAAGCTCTGAGTGGTACTGCCATTCCCAGATGCCTACATGTCCTCCGAGCAGCCACATGGGCTTCCCAAGTTGCCCTGCATCACTCCCTGTGCTCTTCAAGCTGTTTTGGAATGGCACCTAGGGTGCCAATTACCACTGGGATTATTTTGGTCTTTTTCTGCCACAGCCTTTCAATTTCAATTGGTAGATCTTTGTATTTTGTTATTTTTTTCTATTTCTTTTTCTTCTGTTCTGCTATCCCCTGGTATTGCTATGTCGATTATTTTAACTTGTTTTTCTTTCTTCTCTACTACAGTTATATCTAGTGTATTGTGTGGCAGATGTTTGTCTGTTTGTAGTCGGAAGTCCCATAATATTTTTACATCTTCATTTTCTACCACTTTTTCAATTTTATGGTCCCACCAATTTTTGGATACAGGTAGCTTGTATTTTTTGCAGATGTTCCAGTGTATCATTCCCGCTACCTTGTCATGCCTTTGTTTGAAGTCAGTCTGTGCGATCTTTTTACAACAGCTGATTAGGTGGTCCACTGTTTCATCTGCTTCTTTACAAAGGCGGCACTTACTGTTTGTTGTTGACTTTTCTACTTTTGCTCTTATTGCATTTGTTCTTAGTGCCTGTTCTTGTGCAGCCAGTATTAAACCCTCTGTTTCTTTCTTCATGTTGCAATTCTTAAGCCATTGCCAGGTCTTGGTGAGGTCAGATTTTCCAGTTATATTGTGCAAATATTGACCATGCAGTGGCTTATTTTTCCATTTTTCTGCTCGGTTCTTGACTTGGTCTTTCTTGTAGGCCTGCTTTGTTTCATTGGTGTTGAATAGTTTCTCATTATTGACCATTTTAAGTGCATCTTCTTACTGTCCTTTATATATTCTGCAAGGCCTCTTTTCTCCTCCTCTACTGTTTGATGGACTTGCAGCATTCCTCTTCCACCTGAACTGTGAGGGAGGTATAGCCTATCTACATCACTGCGGGGGTACAGAGCATGATTGATGGTCATGATTTTCCTGGTCTTACGATCTAGCGTCTCTAGCTCTGCCTGGGTCCAGTCTATTATTCCTGCACGGTATATGATAACAGGTATAGCCCAGGTGTTTATGGCTTGTATGGTGTTCCTGCCATTGAGTTTGGACTTGAGGATTTTTCTAACTGTCCTGATGTCTTCACTTCCAATTTTTCTTTTAACTTCAGTGTGTGCGATGTTATCAGCCTGGAGAATGCCCAAGTATTTGTAATGTTCTTTCTCTTCCAAGTTCTTGATGTTGCTTCCATTGGGCAGTTCTATTCCTTCTGTTTTTGTTATTTTCCCTCTGTTCATTATTAATGCAGCACACTTGTCTAGTCCAAACTCCATTGCTATATCGCTACTGAATATACAGACAGTGTTTAGCAGTGATTCGATTTCTGACTGGGACTTTCCATACAACTTCAGATCGTCCATGTACAGCAGATGGTTGATTTTTCTGGATGTTTTAGATGTTTGGTATCCGAGGCCTGTTTAGTATTTGTGAAAGTGGAGTCATGGCGATTACAAACAACAGAGGGGATAGTGAGTCCCCTTGGAAAATACCTCTTCTAATGCTAACCTGTCCAAGTGTCTCGCCATTGATTGTTAACTGTGTACTCCACATGCTCATTGCTTTTTAAATAAATATCTGAATGTTTTTGCTGACACCAGTTGTTTCTAAACATTTTAGTATCCATGTGTGAGGCAATGAGTCAAAGGCTTTCTTGTAGTCAATCCATGCAACACTTCGATTGGTTTTTCTTCTCTTGCAATTTTCTAAAATCATTTTGTCAATCAGCAGCTGGTCTATTGTGCCTCTGGTGTTTGGGCAATTTCCTTTCTGTTCAACTGGAAGCTGTTTGTTAGTAATAAGTGTTGCATGACTTCATCTGCTATTATTCCAGTTAATAATTTGAACATGGTTGGCAGGCAGGTTATCGGTCTATAATTACTTGGAACTGCACCTTTTGCTGGGTCTTTCATTATGACATAAGTTTTCCCAATTGTTAGCCATTGTTCAATATCACCTCCTTGCAAAATGTGATTGAACTGTTTTGATAGTTGTTTATGAAGGCTTGTTAGGTGTTTAAGCCAAAAGCCATGCAGCTGATCGTCGCCTGGTGCAGTCCAATTTTTAATTTACTTTGCTCTTTCACTTATTAATTCTGGTGTTATTATTAGATTTTGCATTTGTTGGTTACATTTTTGACCTCTTTCACCCAGCCTGCTTTTTTATTATAATCTATTGGATTGTCCCATAATTTCCCCCAGAATTGCACTGTTTCTTCTTTATTTGGTGTTTCTATGTTTCTTGCAGTTTCTCCTTCTATGCTTTGGTAGAAACGTCTCTGATTCGACTGGAATTGGAGATTCTGCCTGTGTTGTGTAATTCTGGCTTCATATCTGCTAATCTTCTTTGACACTGCTGTTATTTGCTGCTTTATTATTTCCAGGACTTCTCTAATTTTCCTTGAATCTAGGTGGTATTTTTGGATCAGATACTGTTGGGTGTTTTCATGCTTCAGCTTCTTGTCTTTCATATCTTTCAATTTACTAGCATCTGATCTAAGCCTGGAGATTTTATTTTCTAATCTAATCTTCCATTTAGGTGATGTACTGCTTTCTTTTTTTCCAGGTCCACTGATCTTATTATATCTGAGCTCTTGTGTTGTTATTGTTGCTGCACTGTACATTAGTTGGTTTGTTTCTTGCAAAATGCAAATTATTGGTTGTTATTTCTGCAAATGCAGCATTGACATCTTTTAATACCTGAGCAAGTTGTTTTTTGGCAACTGCTTTTAGAGTTGGAAGTCGAACCCTGGTGGTTGTTTGGTTCATGTGCTCAGTTATTTTTTGCTTTAGTTCTTGTTGCTTTTCTGTTAAACTGCATTTGGGTTTTTGAGGTCAAGGCAAAGGGGAGGTTGCCTGGTTTTGATTTTGGAACAGTTCAGCAACAGTGGCCTCCTCTATTTCCTTTGTGTGTGTGTTTGTGTGTGTGTGTGTTTTTTTAAATTTTATTGATTTTCACAATACCTTAACAATCAAGTTACACTTAATTAAGTAAATATTGACTTCCCGCTTACCAGTCTGCACGGTTCTTGTTAACTATACATATAAGCCATTGCTATAATAATATAATACATATATACTCCATCTTACAATTCTATTTTACCCTACCCTACCCAACCTGCTGTAATTACTAAATTTCAAACCCTGCTGAAAGGTCCATGTTATCAAAATAGTTCTTCAAGTAAATCAAGAAAGGTTCCCAATGTTCTTTGAAACATTCCAAGTTTTCATCCCTTATAAGTGTTGTAAGTTTGGCCATCTCCACATATTCCAAATTCTTTATCAACCAGTCTTCTTTTGAAGGCATTTTATTGTCTTTCCATTTCTGCACGAATACTATTCTAGCCGCCTTGGTTGCATACATAAAAAAAGTTAAGTATCTTCTAGAGAACTCTCCTTGAGTTATTCCCAGCAAGAAGGATTCTGGCCTCTTAAGAAATGCCATTTAAAAAAATTTCTTCAACTCATTATATATCATATCCCAAAAGGCCTTTGCCTTCCCACATGACCACCACATATGGAAGAAAGTTCCTTCAGATTGTCCATATTTACAACATTTATTTGAAACATTTTTATACATTAATGCTAATTTTTTCAGTGTCAGATACCACCAATACATCATCTTATAACAATTTTCTTTTAAAGTATAACAGGCAGTAAACTTTAAATCAGTTTTCCATCATTTTTCCCAAGCTGCCATCTCTATATTATGACCCACAACTTGAGCCCATTTTATCATAGTCGTTTTAACCACTTCTTCTCTTGTCTCCTCCAAAAGCAACAACTTATGCATCTTAGAGACTGATTTTTCATCATTTTCACACAGCTCCTTCTCATATCTTGACCTCTGATCCTCAAATCCAGCTTTAAGATCCTTCTTGTAAATTTCATTTAGCTGATGGTACTGAAACCAGTTGCTAACCAAATTTTGGACTTCAGCTAGATTTTTTAATTTACAGCCCTTATCTTGAAAACATAACAAAGGCCTCCTCTATTTCCAACACCTCCTCCACCTGCGCCTGAGCAACTGCTTCAGTTGGTGATCATTCTTCTTCCACATCTTGAGCCTGTGTTGCTCTTTGCAGTTCTTCCAGCTCAACTTCTGTGAATACTTTATTTCTTATGAATCTTCTCTGGTCTGCTAGCCTTTGTTCTGTTATTTTTGTATCTGGATGCTTCTCTTTCCAAATTTGGTACATTCTCTTTAAATAACCTCTTCTAGTTAGACTAGACTTGTAATAGCAGATCATTATTTCCTTGTTGGCTTTTTTCATATATATATTTTTTTTTGGTTAAGCGACGTTTCTTCCAGTAACCTTGCAGTTCCCAGCCCTGGTTGCTCAACTGAAGATCCTGAGTCCTGTAGCCCACTTGCCACCAGATGTCCACGGACTCCAGCACCTGGTGCGGTCCTTGTTGACCCAGGCGACGACCGATCCGGTATAGATTTATTAAAGTTACGTCTCACCATATTGTTGATGGGAGAGGCACTCTTCGTCTGGCTCCTCTAGTGAGACCTGTCCAGTATGGTTGGACCTCTGGCATAGCTCTCACCTTCCTCAGAGCACGCAAGCCCCACAACCACGCCAAGGTAGTGCCTCACTGGGGGGAATTAATTATTATTATTATTAAATAAGTGAAGGGACACTCCACTTGGGCTTGGAAGTCTCAGGAGGCCTGACCTGAACTGCAGACTCATTACCCTCTGTGTGTGTATGTGTGTGAAGGGGGTATATGGCTAAATTGCAGTACATGTTTGAGGATGTTTATAAAAATTATATTTCTCTGTAGCTGTATGGGGCATTCAGATCTTACCAGACTGTATGAAGTTTGCTGGAGCTCATCAGAAGCAATGTGAGAACTGCCACAAAATGTGATGATGGCCACTAGCACAGGCAGGTTTAATAAGGCAATGTACAAATTCATGGAGGACAAGCCTGCCAGTGACTATTAGTCATGATGGCTATAGAGGAGAGAAAACTTTTTCAAGAAACTTTAGGACAATGCCCTTCATTGCAAGGTCCAAAAGCCAGCAGTGGTTCCCATCAACCCTTAGTGCAGCTCTTTGACCAAATTGCTTATTAGGCCTGTACAGAGCTTTAGCCAATGCTGAATATGCCACAATGCCACACCCCTGACACTGTGCAGAGGTGACTGTTCTCACTGTTTCCACTTTTTCTAGTGTCAGGGAGGGGGGCCCTTTACGAGGAACGGAGCCTTGTCAAGCCCCAATAATATCTGGGAAGGTGCAGATGGAGTGCTGGGAAATGTCCTCTCCAATGCTTTCCCTAGAGCTGTTTATGTGCCAACATACGCAGTCCTAATAGATAGATTAATCAACCAATGTTTTAGTATCAATATTAATTAAAACCAATATTATTAAAACCAATGTTTTAGTATCAATATTAATTGATGAGGGCAAATTGCAGTTGCTGGGGCAGCGAGTTAAGGGCATGCCTATCTACTTTTTGAGGCAATCTTCATAGTAGTTGTTACTGGAATAGGGAGTGAAAAAATAAAATATTAAGGATGAATTTACCTTCTAACAATGAGTGGCAGCTTTGGTTAATTACATTTAGTGCCAGGCAAATTTATTTTAATGCCATTGATTGATTCATCAGTTAAAAACAGAGTATTATTCAGCTACAACATCTTAAATTGGTAGTCTGCTCTGACAGTCTTAATTGCGTTTATAATACATTTGACATCATCAAATACAAATATCATATTGAATCTCCATTTTCACAGTAACCAAGCCCCATCAATTTCCCTTAATTCTATATAATTTAGATAGTGAAGACCAGCTGAGCAAAATAAATAATCTTAGTCTGGACAAAATGAGTTGGAATACAAACAACTGGAGTCATCAGCTACAAATATGACACAATCACTTTCTCCTCAGCCCAAACTGTAATTCTTTTCACAAGGTTGCTAATATCCACTTTCTAGACATCTATGTATGCTACCAAGCCAGAAGGAGATAGTGAAAATTCTCCTACTGTTGAGTATATAACATACATTTTAGCACCAACAGTATGCTTGGTTCACTCTATAACACAGAAGTGAGAACTCGCAGTCTACATTAAATGGAAAATACAGACATAAAGAAGAAGCCTTAATGAATTTACAGACCAATTGTGAGGATGGGTTAGGGGAAGTCATGTACCGGTGAAGATGCAAATTGACTTTATTTTCATTTTTGCTTCATGTTCTGGATTATTACATTTTCAAAGCTTTCTCTGACTTCTTCTAAAAATGATTTTCTTTTTTAAAAAAATGCTGGTGTTTTATGTAACATCACGAATCTATGAAAATCATAGCAAATCTATGAAAATCACCCCACTCCCGGAGTATGTGTTGCATATTTGCTGCATGTGTGCTTCATTATTCTGGATGCTGGCCACTGTGAGAAGATCAGTAAAGATGTGAGTTTTTAGCAGCCATTTAAATCCACCATGGGCCAGGAGCTTTCCCACACATAGCTTCCAGCTCTCGGGGTAAATATTGAGAGAAGCCACCTCGAATTATACTTGTGACACGAGGGAAGCAGCCCCTCCCCTCTGCTCCCGGGGTTTTTTTTGGTGCAGGTTCATATTGCATGCCTCCGTGTTTTCCTTCTAGCCAATGGGGAAGGGGAGAGGGAGAGGGAGAGAGCAATCCTTGGGTAGGAACACAATGTTGCCTTCAAAATCTCATGTCCTAGACCAGAAGCATTTGTATACATTAACAGATTACTTTCCTTTTTCCCCCAACACATGTGTGGTGTTTTAACCAGTGAAACCTTTAAGCAAGCAGACTAATCTTGTTCAAAAAAAGCCAGCTTGAACAAACACAGAAGTTTTACTTTTGTAACTAGAACATAAGTTTGTTTCCTGAAGACTGATTTTTTCACTCTTCACAGCTAGGCAAGCCAGCTCAATTTGCATTTCTAAGGAGCTGTATCTGCATTCCTAAAGAGTGTTTCCCACTTATCATGTTAATGATTATACATCAGTGCCTCTCTCTATTTGCTCTGGCGTTTTCAGAAAAAACTCATTTAAAAGCAGCATTTTAAAACTCAGAAATACATTGGGAAAAGCTAGATATCAGAAAAGAAAACTCGATTTGTGTGTTGGGTGCTTCCATAGATTTTGACTGGACTTCGGGGTAAGTCTGGCTGGTATGTGAACACACACATTCTCTTCCGGAGGAGATTCGGGATAACAGCCCTGTCTGTAAAGGTTCCAGGTCAATTTCTCCCTTACAGGTGTTCCTGCTAGAATGGAGATAAAGGCTTCCAGAAGTTCCTGGCCTTGGTCAGTGACTGGGGTAGATTTTTTCTTTGCTTTGCTTCTGCAGCCACATGGCAACTAGCAACCAAGCAATCTCTCTTGTGTGGGGGGCGGGGACAATCTCTCTATAGCTACTGGTCCTCTAGTCAATGACTGGCACAAGACTGATCTCCCTTTTGCTGAGGAGGGTGCAACCCCCCAGCAGCCTTTGGTTCTCTGTCCAGTGATTAGAGACATAGGCTGACATCATGATTTGATGCACTGAGGATGCCGCAGCAGGCTACTGCAGTGTACTACTTCTCTGCTACTGCAGTGTGCTTACAGCTGGGAGGGGGACTTTTGCTGATCTTTCCTGCCTCCAGAAGTGCTCTATGCCTTACAAAAATATGTTGCTCAGGGTTGTATAATCACTCCGCTTCTGCATGCACTGCAGTAGGGGGAAGCCCCTGGCTGCAAAAAGACCAGCCTTCCGCTCTAAGGAAGCTATTTTTGCTGCATCCTTCTCAGGGTGTCAGCCATATTGCCCTCTGCTTTAGTTCTGCAATTACAGAGTGATCAAAGTACAGAACTCTGGATTCAGATATTTTGCTTACACTTGAAGGAAATGATACCTTATTGGACACAATGACACGTATTCACTGCAGATTTGAAACAAATTGATTTTAAAAAAACAGAGGAAATTATGTTCTCCTTGATAATGAAAATAATAATTCATCTAAAGCATGGCTTCTGGTATTTTTCCATTAAGATTTCACTAGAAAATCTGATTCATTTCTACAAATTGAGTGCAGATGTATCAGTGAGAAGATGTGAACATACTCAGCTTTTCCATAAATATTTATGGGATGTAATATTTATGCAACAAAGACATGGGGCATCACTCCACGGAAAATAATCTGAAATTGATTTTATCCTCTTAATATAATGTGTCAGTTTTTGTGTTTTAGTTGTTCTTGGGCGGAACTAACAAATTGAAGGCAGCCTGAGAACTTGTAATAAAAAAAAAAAAAGGGCAAGGCTTACTTAAGATAAATATGGATATTAATTCTGCCACCTCCAGAGTCTCAATAAATGCCTTTAGTTTTTACATGATCTAATTTTATAAAACGTTTGGAGAGATTACAGAAGGAGAGATGACTCTAAGCAACAAATATGATTTTTTAATCACTGCTCTTGTGCAGCTATGCCTCTCTATATAACTTCTTTTGGAATGGTTTTCATGGTGCTTTTTGCCAGCCATTTGACTGAAGGGGATTGATGGTGTAATCAAAACGGAAATCGTCACAGATGGAAGCCAGAAGCAGTTCTTTTTTAATCTTTAGCTTCATCTAAAGGGAAGCTCTACCCCTTTTAGAATTATGTTTGTACAAGATCCACAGTTTTATTTTAAAATATACTGTGCATTGGGAATTGGCAAATGAGAACAGTACAGGGAAGTTGCAAGAACGCAGTATAGGAATTTATTTTTAAAAAATGTGTTCTATGTAAATGACTTCATTTTTAAAATTCTGGGACCTGGGTGGGGACAGAAACATGTTGGAGTGCAGCCTCATGGGCTGCTGTAGGACTGACAATATAACAAATGCTTTCCCTTTGCTCCTGTGGCTGGTGTTAGCAGAGGGTAGGCTGAGCTGTGCTGGAATTGTGGTACAGGGTGAAGAAGGAACACTGGGTGTGAAAGGCAATGAGTGTGAATACCATGTTAAATGGTGAACTGGGGTGGAGTTCACCCACTTGCCTTCTTAATGCACATGTAGAATGTGTTTTACCTGAGTTGCATTGATCATGACTTTTAAACTTTGGCCATCCTGCTATTATTAGCTTCTATTTTTCAATTCAATATTCTATTTGGGAAGACTGGGCAACACAGTCACTCCTGTTTGTTGTGTGTATAGTTTCCTGCTGCCTACTCAGCCAAACCTAAGCTCTCCCTCACAACCATCTTGTTGAAATCAAACTCATATTTATTGTCCAATGAACGTTAAGCCTCTATAAATGTTCTGGAGCCAGATTGGTCAACCCACCTCTGAGAAGTGAAAACTAGATGTTCTGTCAGTTCCCAGAACTACTCAAGGGTGTAACTTTTATAGTTATTAATTTGCATCAACTCCATTAATATTAAAAATGAAACCCTCATAATTAAGTTTCCCCAAATGGCTTTTCACAAGTCCTGCTTCTTCCCAGCACTATGACTTTCAAAGCCTCAGTTGGTTCATGTCACAAGGGGTGGGTGATTACCCTTTATCTTATCTTGACCATTGTCCCCAATTTGTGGGATCCCACTTTCTTGGGAGATTCCTTTTCCTAAATATATTCTTCTGCTATTGGGCAAACTGTTGTTCCTGTCCCCCCCTCCCCTTTCCCTCTCTGACAATATATGCTTGTGTTAAATGGAAATTTAACATCAGCTGCCTAGGCCCTTGGATTCAGCTTTAGATACTGACTTCTAGAAATTGGATAACTAAACAACACATTTGCAGTGTCTATTTATGCAGTCTTTGGGCAAATAAATTTTGTCTTTTGGCCAGATTTCAAAATCTATTTTTGCATATTTTTAATTCCAAGTGACCTGATTTCCTAAGAACAAACTTTATCAACTTCACTAGTTTATCTCTAGATCTGAACTTTCTCCACCTACCTATGCACTAAGCTTTTGCCCATGTTGATCTACGCTTTAGAACAGAAACATTTGTTTCAGAAGGAATGGACACATGAACAGGGCCCATTTTGTCCATTTTTTCATTCATTTGGAGACAAATATAGAGACATCCTGAATTGGGCTGTTGGGACTTCTGCTCAGTTTTGGAATAGGAGACTTAGCTTGCAACATGGTAGAGTGATGGGCTCCCCCACACGCACACACATACACACGCTGCTTTTCCCTTCCTCTAACCATTTAAAGGAGCAAATTCATCTAGAAATGAATAGGTTAACAAAAAACAAGTTGCTGTCTATCACAAAGCAAACTGCAGCCACAATGAACCCAAACTAAAATCAACACAATTTTAAAATAAAGATATTCAATGACAATGAATGAATTCTTCAGAATGAAGCGGGTGGGGCTTGAACACCCCTAGTTAAGAGTTCCAGGCAAAATGTGTAGTCCATTTCCATCACTGCCACTTCTTCTCTGAAGACTCAAAGTACTTTACAATGACTGCTGTCTTGTAACAGCTCTAAGGTCAGATGTATCACTCCCATTTTAAATAAACCAGGTGAACTGACAAATTGATAACATTTTCCTTGGGTCACACACATTCAGGAATTGGCACTGGACATAAGTACACAACCTACTTTTTTCATGTCTACTCAGGTTCCTTGAATTGCTCGGCTATGAAATGTTTCCTCGTCTCTTCATTTCCTGTACAGATGCCTTCTCTTCTCTTCCTTTTATTCCTCAGCTGTGAAAGTGTAACAATGAATCTTGTTCAGATGTTGACCTTTAAAAGAAAAACTATTGGGCAAAGCTTTACTAGGCTACCTCCCTTTCCAAATCAGATTTAGACTGCAATCCTAAACTCACTTACTAGGAAATAAGTCTGTTGGACTCTGTAGGTGTGAGCAAATTAGGATTGGGCTGTTAAGCTGTAACCTCAAGAACACTGACTTGAAAAAAAATAGGCTTCATAAAAGTCTGTGACACCACTGAGAAATGTTGTAAGGAATAATAAAATAAGCATAATGTTAAAAGAGATCTTAAAGCCTGTCCTTCACAAGTTCATGGTGCCACCTTCATATCTGAATTAACAGACAAGCTTTATGAAAAGTCTTTGAATTGTTTTCCAAATATCTAAGATATTGTGCCTAAAGAGGAACCCTCACATTCATTTTTAATTCCTTATCTCGAACCATCTCTGCTTTCTGGGCCCTGAGAATGAGATAAGGAACACTTCTCTTCCCACAAATCAGAAGCTGTTTTCAGGGTAAGGGAATCAGGCAATACTTTCATTTTTTCCTCTTCCTTCATCTTCTCCTGAATCTGGCCTCTGAGGGTTTTTGAGGGGAGAAGGCTTCAGAAATAGAAGCACCTCTCATTACCCTAGAGTTTTCTTCAGAAGGGGAAGAAGTGACCGATTCCCCACTGTGTCCTTGTCAGTGGTGGCCAAGCCACCCATGTGACCAGGTCAACTGAGGACCACACTAGAACTTCTACCAAGTATCAAACTCCTGCTGGGTGCCATATTGAATATGGTAACATATAAAATGCTACTCAGATTAAGGTCCTCCATATGGTGTCATTCATTCAGGAGAGCTTCTGAAAAGGAACCTGAAAGTTCCTGCTAGAAGGGCTGTTCTCCCCCACAATCTCTCCCACCACCACTTCTTTGACAGTTGCTGTTTCTGCTGAAGATTGTCTACACAACAGATATCTATTGGCAAAAAAAATCTTTCTGCAACAATATCAGCTGTAGCAATGGTGACTGAGAGAAGAGACTTGCAGGGATATTGAAGCAAATTAAAGAAGGATTCCTTTTAGGAAGGTTGCCTGTACCCACCAAGGTGCCAACCTATGTAATGAGGGACCATTAGAACAGTCAGTTTAATGCTCCTTTTCAAGATGACACTTGATTGGTAAGTGTTGTTATCTATGTGGACAGATGCAGAGATCAAAAGACCACATCTCCCCCTGGTATTCACCCTAATCTGCCCAGTGGACCCTATGACATACTCAGACCTCTATCATCTTGAAGGGAGAGCATCACATCTCACAAACCCTCCCTTCACTAATCCCCCAACCTTATCTGACACAGGAGATAGGGTCACTTTGCATCTCACCAGCCAGAGGGAAGGAAATTAGCATAGTATTGAACTACAGACAGGTGTGAGACCCACAGCCCAGAGCCAGCTCATCCCTTCCCTCATGGCTTTAAAGCTAGAGGGAAAAGGCCTAGTCAGTTTTCACTCTTTTCCATCTGCAAAAATGGGTGTTCCACAGGAGAAGCTGTAGAGATTAATGCTCTCTCAGCCAAGGACCTGCCCGTGCCTACTGATAGACTAAGGTAAAATTCAGTGCTAGTCAGTTAGTAAGTGCTTTTTTGTATTTTCTTTTGAATTCCTGTATTCCTTTCTTTACTCCCAGTTCTCCCCTATTTTTCCCCCAATTCCTTATTCTGTGTGCCAACCTTATTTCTTAATAAAGTTCATAAACTTAGAAGTGGCTTTAGTCTAATTTAACATGTTCTGGAGGCAGTTGCGGAGCCAGCCGAACGGCGGCCTGGGTCCAGCCCCGCTTGGCAGCCCCCTCCACATACACCTGTGTGCATGATGTCACGCGCACAGGGGTGTAGCTCGGGTTCTGGAGGAGCCCAGAGCAAACGCCCCCCTCCCACCCGGGCTACACCAAAGGAGTCCCATTTAGTCCCAGACCACAGAGGAGATGAAGTTCTGCTCTGTTCCGAGAGCGCTTGAGGCTATATCGGCGAGCGGAGAAACCACATGTGAGGAAACAAGAGGGCTAGATCAACTGCGTTTCAGAACCTGCGAAGGTGAAATTCAACAAACGCTGGTGTCTACAAAGGGATGGAGGGCCAGCAGGTGGCTGGACAGATCCCTGTCTAAGCTGGACTCAACAAACTCAGTTTCCCAAATGAGAGTGGCAGACAGAACTAACTCACCATGTTTGCTGCCTGCAGCCCCGATGCCCAGCTAACCTGGATTAGACTCCACTCCTCCTCTGTCTCCTCCTGCAGCACCTTGGCTAGATCTTTCCTTCCCTCACTGAGATTTGAACACCCCACTGTAGGCTATGAGCCCGGGCCACGCCCCTTTGTGTGTGATGTCACACACAAAGGAGGCATGCCTGAGGTGCTGAGAGCCCGAGCGAACTCTTAGCTCATCATTCCTGGCAGCGTTGGCTGCCTGATAGGACGTTTCCCCCTTTCTCGAAAATGTCTTATCAGGCAGCTGGCGCTGCCTGAAATAACCGATGACAAGTTCGCCCAGGCTCTTGGCAGCCCAGGTATGTGTGTGTGGGGGGGAGTTTGCTCTGGGCTCCTCTGGAGCCTGAGCTACGGGGCTTTGGCAGCCTTTTTCACTGGCAGCCCAGGTTCTTTGAACCCGTTCACACAATGGTGGCTATGCCCATGTCTGGAGGGTTACTTGCAAAACTCTTCCCCATGTGCCTCTTAAGGTCATTTGCTACTTTTGAGTTATTTTCAGAATATTAACTTGCTGTCTAGAGCTGGGTTGTGTGGACTCTGGCTGTACAGTGCCTGTAAGTCCCAAGCCGGACAGTTCTAGGTTGATGAAGCCATGTCTAAGTGGCTTTAGATCAGTCTTCAACTGGTGGCACCCTACCTTGAAGGAGCGGCATGCTCCTAGATTTGGGATCAGAGCAATCTCTCTACTGAGAGTAGATTCCAGGAGAATATAGAGTCACCCCCATTTCATCACAGACCTCCATTCACTACCAGAATTGTCATTTTGTGGATTCTGGCAGCAACCTTAGTTTTACAAGTTTGCATCAGGTGCTATTTTATCACTCACTGCCTAAGACGATCAAAGGGCTGTCTTTGCAATAGAACATCTATATTGATTTCCTGAGGCCTGCAATAATTCCTTAATATTATTTTGTGACAATAAGCTTTATATAAAACAGTGTGTTTGATTTACATAAAACATGTTCTTCTGCATCTGTATGCCATTAATTTCCTCCGAAGTAAAAATATGTGATGCCTGAAATTACAAGTTTTGCTCTTCTATACACCACAGTTTAAATTGCATATTCACTTTTTTTGGAAATAGAAATAAATACAGTTCCATAAAAAGCTTTTTGTGGGCTTTTTTCATTTCCAGATATATCACAATTGCTTTATATTGTCTGCAGAGTCTTTGGGGTCTCCAAATTGACAGAAATTAACCAGACTTTCATGCTTGCCCTTTTATTGTTGTCATCCATCAAAAGGCAAATATTATCTAGACTTGTTCTTATTAGAATACAATCTAAGTTACTGTCTGGTAGGAGTATGTTTCTAAACTGGTTAGGGACAATGTGATTTTCTTATCGTTTCAGACAGAGCACAATGCCTATGTATTTGACACTTCAATTTTCCTTATATAGATGCAAAGTGATTTACTTGTCAAATTTACATCAAAACCTATGTTCCTCAGTGAGATCCAAAATGATTTTGCTATTTTCTCTGCATACATTTGCCTCCTGTGAAGGGTTGCTGTCTGTTCTGTTTAAGAATCTGTATCTGAATACAAAGACATGGCCATTTCAGCAACTCTCAAAAGAAAGGTTTCTTTACAAAGGAGATGGATTGGAAGATCAAAACCACAGAGCCGATGTTTAACACAATTAAAGGGCCTGCAATAGGTGAGAGTGAGTGCATTCATTTAATGCTGGTAATGCATTTCAGTTCACCTTGGTTGCCCCAGGCTGTCTTTTTCGGACAGCATAGCAAATCAGTTGGGATCCGTGTAATCTGTTACAATTTGATGTCAATATTTGCCTTTTCTATAAACTGGCTGAATCAGTTTCTACTTGGATACAATATCCAGGAGCCTAGATACATACCTCAGCTCCCCTTTTAAGCTGTCAAATATTTCAAAGCAACTGCCCCAGCCTCTCTTTCTGTATGCCAGTTATTTTCACTGGTTTTTTCTAGACCCACAGAATTCTTCTTATTCTTTCTTTTTATTCTTTATTCTTTATTGCGGTCATAGACCAATACTTAGTAAAACATACATACTTGCAAGAAACTCAGCATAATAAATCACACAGATTATAACGCAATATTAACAGGTTAGAATTAAGGCAGATGTGGTGAAGTCCAGATAGATCTTGCTGATAGCCAAAGGGAGCAGAGCACCCTCCATTACAATCATACACCCTCCATTACAATCATAAAACAAAAATCATGGAAAAGAGAAAGCAAAACATTATTGGAAACCTAAGCGGATGTTACAAATGATATAACAGTACCTAGCCATTTTGGTGATTAGGTCGTCATCAAGACTGGACAGTAAATACTTCAAATAAAAGTCATCCAAATGCCCAGGAAAACGTTGCAGCAAAGGGGACACTAATCTTAAGCGGGCGTCCCTATAGAAATTACAATATAAAATGGCATGCGCACTTGTCTCCACTTGACCAGACCCACAGGGGCAAAGTTGAGCAGAGAAAGGGGTACCTTTAAATCTTCCCTCCATAACAGCAGATGGAAGCGCATTTAGACTTCTTCTTACTGTCCTGAGGGATCTACAGAATCTTCCTAAAAAATTCCCTAGTTGTATCGAATCTCTTTTTGTTTCTCCCAAAATTCCTCAGAAGTTTCACTTGCTGAGCAATTCCCAAAATTCCTTTCACAATTTTGCTTTAGGACAATATCAGTGGCAGCTGTACAGATGGATCAAAAGATACTCTTGCTCTTAAGAAATTCAGTGAGTGTAATCAAAAGAAGGGAGCCACCTTATGGCGCAGCAGGGAAATGACTAGCAAGACAGAGGCTGCCGGGTCATATCCCCGCTGGTATGTTTCCCAGACAATGGGCAACATCTATATTGGGCAACAACGCTATAAGAAGATGCTGAAAGGCATCATCTCATAGTGCACAGGAGGAGGCAATGGTAGACCACTCCTGTATTCTACCAAAGACATCCA